>NC_069502.1:947251008-947864608 GCF_027579735.1 Bombina bombina | reverse complement strand
AGATAGTTGTACCTTCTTTGTGTCCGAATCCAGTTTCAAAGAAGGAACATTTGCTACACAATTTAGATGTAGTCCGTGCTCTAAAATTCTATTTAGAAGCTACAAAAGAGTTCAGACAAATTTCTTCTCTGTTTGTCGTCTATTCTGGTAAAAGTAGAGGTCAAAAAGCAACTTCTACCTCTCTTTCCTTTTGGCTTAAAAGCATCATCCGATTGGCTTATCAGACTGCCGGACGGCAGCCTCCTGAAAGAATCACAGCTCACTCCACTAGGGCTGTAGCTTCCACATGGGCCTTCAAGAACGAGGCTTCTGTTGATCAGATATGTAAGGCAGCGACTTGGTCTTCACTGCACACTTTTGCCAAATTTTACAAATTTGATACTTTTGCTTCTTCGGAGGCTATTTTTGGGAGAAAGGTTTTGCAAGCCGTGGTGCCTTCCGTTTAAGTAACCTGATTTGCTTCCTCCCTTCATCCGTGTCCTAAAGCTTTGGTATTGGTTCCCACAAGTAAGGATGACGCCGTGGACCGGACACATCAATGTTGGAGAAAACAGAATTTATGCTTACCTGATAAATTACTTTCTCCAACGGTGTGTCCGGTCCACGGCCCGCCCTGGTTTTTTAATCAGGTCCGATGAATTATTTTCTCTAACTACAGTCACCACGACACCCTATGGTTTCTCCTATTTTTTCCTCCTGTCCGTCGGTCGAATGACTGGGGTGGGCGGAGCCTAGGAGGGACTATATGGCCAGCTTTGCTGGGACTCTTTGCCATTTCCTGTTGTGGAAGAGATATTCCCACAAGTAAGGATGACGCCGTGGACCGGACACACCGTTGGAGAAAGTAATTTATCAGGTAAGTATAAATTCTGTTTTTTGTGATTTGTTCAAACACATTGGTCTGGTTATAATGCAGTCTGGAATAATCTCAGACTTCATGACAAATGGTCCAAATATCAGCATGACCTGTCATCAGTCTTTTAAAAATCAGAGCGGATGCAACTGACTTTTTCAAGTGCTTATTCAAAACATTCAATATATTTATTTTTTATTATTAAAAAAATGGCCATTAAAAGGAGTTCCTTTAATTGACTCTCATCTAGATTACAAGTTTTGTGCTATTGAGGGTGCGAAATAAACGCAACAAAAGTTAGGTTATTTCACCCTCCATCGCGCTGCCATTACAAGTTTTTTAAAAGCCGCCTTGTGCATGCGATATGGTGGCGATGAGCTCCATACCGCACAAAATCCAAGGGCTGCTTTGACGTGCTCGTGCAAACTTTCCCCTAGACATCAATGGGGAGAAGGTGTTAGGAAAAAAAACTAACACCTGAAACGCGGAATGGTGATCGCCATAATGCTACCCCATTGATGTCTATGGGGGAAAAAAAGTTAAGTTTAAACCTAACACCCTGACATAAACCCCAAGTCTAAACACCCCTAATCTGCCACCCTGACATCGCCCACACCTAAATAAAGTAATTAACCCCTTTTCTGCCGCCCCTGACATCGCCACCACCTAAATAAAGTTATTGACCCCTAGTCTGCCGCCCCCGACATCGCCGACACCTACATACAGTTATTAACCCCTAATCTGCCGCTCCCGACATCGCCGCCACTATAATAGTTATAAACCCCTATTCTCCCACACCCCAACATCGCCCACACTATAATAAAGATATTAACCCCTATTTTGCCACTCCTCGACATCCCCGCCACTAAATAAAGTTATTAACCCCTAAACCTCTGGCCTCCCACATCACCACTACTAAATAAACCTATTAACCCCTAAACCGCCAGCCCCCCACACTTTGCAAAAAACTAAATTAATCTATTAACCCTTAAACCTAACAACCCCCTAACTTTATATTAAAATTACAATATCCCTATCTTAAAATAAATAAAAACTTAACTGTGAAATTAAAAAAACCTACGTTTAATCTATATATTAAACTAACATTACTATTATACTAAATTTAAAATAACTACAAATTAAATAAACTAAATTACACATTAAAAAACCTAACACTACTAAAAAATGAAATCTACAATTGCAAAAAATAAAAAATACTAAATTACAAGAAATAAAAAACACTAAATTACGAAAAATAACAAACAAAATTATCCAAAATAAAAACAACTACCCCTAATCTAATAGCCCTATAAAAATAAAAAGCCACCCAAAATAATAATAAAAACCCTAGCCTACAATAAACTACAAATAGCCCTTAAAAGGCTTTTCCCTGTAAAAAAAAACTTAATTTATGCTTACCTGATAAATTTATTTCTCTTGTAGTGTAGTCAGTCCACGGGTCATCCATTACTTATGGAATATATCTCTTCCTAACAGGAAGCTGCAAGAGGATCACCCAAGCAGAGCTGCTATATAGCTCCTCCCCTCACATGTCATATTCAGTCATTCGACCAAAGCAGACGAGAAAGGAGAAACCATAGGGTGCAGTGGTGACTGGAGTTTAATTAAAATTTAGATCTGCCTTAAAGACAGGGCGGGCCGTGGACTGACTACACTACAAGAGAAATAAATTTATCAGGTAAGCATAAATTATGTTTTCTCTTGTTAAGTGTAGTCAGTCCACGGGTCATCCATTACTTATGGAATACCAATACCAAAGCTAAAGTACACGGATGAAGGGAGGGACAAGGCAGGAACATTAAACAGAAGGAACCACTGCCTGAAGTACCTTTCTCCCAAAAATAGCCTCCGAAGAAGCAAAAGTGTCAAATTTGTAAAATTTTGAAAAAGTGTGAAGTGAAGACCAAGTTGCAGCCTTGCAAATCTGTTCAACAGAGGCCTCATTTTTAAAGGCCCAGGTGGAAGCCACAGCTCTAGTAGAATGAGCTGTAATCCTTTCAGGAGGCTGCTGTCCAGCAGTCTCATAGGCTAAACGTATTATGCTACGAAGCCAAAAAGAGAGAGAGGTAGCTTTTGACCTCTTCTCTGTCCAGAGTAAACGACAAACAGGGAAGAAGTTTGACGAAAATCTTTAGTTGCCTGCAAATAGAACTTCAGGGACGGACTACGTCCAGAATATGCAAAAGTCGTTCCTTCTTTGAAGAAGGGTTAGGACACAGTGATGGAACAACAATCTCTTGATTGATATTCCTGTTAGTAACTACCTTAGGTAAGAACCCAGGTTTAGTACGCAGAACTACCTTGTCTGAATGAAAAATCAGATAAGGAGAATCACAATGTAAGGCAGATAACTCAGAGACTCTTCGAGCCGAGGAAATAGCCATCAAAAACAGAACCTTCCAGGATAACAGCTTGATATCAATGGAATGAAGGGGTTCAAATGGAACGCCTTGAAGAACGTTAAGAACTAAGTTTAAGCTCCACGGCGGAGCAACAGTCTTAAACACAGGCTTAATCCTAGCTAAAGCCTGACAAAAAGCCTGAACGTCTGGAACTTCAGCCAGACGTTTGTGTAGAAGAATAGACAGAGCAGAAATCTGTCCCTTTAACGAACTAGCAGATAAGCCCTTTTCTAAACCCTCTTGTAGAAAGGACAATATCCTAGGAATCCTAACCTTACTCCATGAGTAACTCTTGGATTCGCACCAATATAAATATTTACGCCATATCTTATGGTAAATTTTTCTGGTAACAGGCTTCCTAGCCTGTATTAAGGTATCAATAACCGACTCCGAGAAGCCACGCTTTGATAGAATCAAGCGTTCAATCTCCATGCAGTCAGCCTCAGAGAAATTAGATTTGGATGGTTGAAAGGACCCTGAATTAGAAGGTCCTGTCTCAGAGGCAGAGACCACGGTGGACAGGACGACATGTCCACTAGGTCTGCATACCAGGTCCTGCGTGGCCACGCAGGCGCTATCAGAATCACCAAAGCTCTCTCCTGTTTGATCTTGGCAATCAAACGAGGAAGCATCGGGAATGGTGGAAACACATAAGCCATGTTGAAGACCCAAGGGGCTGTCAGAGCATCTATCAGCACCGCTCCCGGGTCCCTGGACCTGGATCCGTAACAAGGAAGCTTGGCGTTCTGGCGAGACGCCATGAGATCCAGATCTGGTTTGCCCCAACGATGAATCAGTTGAGCAAAGACCTCCGGATGAAGTTCCCACTCCCCCGGATGAAAAGTCTGGCTACTTAGAAAATCCGCCTCCCAGTTCTCCACGCCTGGGATGTAAATCGCTGACAGGTGGCAAGAGTGAGACTCTGCCCAGCGAATTATCTTTGAGACTTCCAACATCGCTAGGGAACTTCTGGTTCCCCCTTGATGGTTGATGTAAGCCACAGTCGTGATGTTGTCCGACTGAAATCTGATGAACCTCAGAGTTGCTAACTGAGGCCAAGCTAGGAGAGCATTGAATATTGCTCTTAATTCCAGAATATTTATTGGGAGGAGTTTCTCCTCCTGAGTCCATAATCCCTGAGCCTTCAGGGAGTTCCAGACTGCGCCCCAGCCTAGAAGGCTGGCGTCTGTTGTTACAATCGTCCAATCTGGCCTGCGAAAGGTCATCCCCTTGGACAGATGTGGCCGAGAAAGCCACCATAGAAGAGAATCTCTGGTCTCTTGATCCAGATTTAGTAGGGGGGACAAATCTGAGTAATCCCCGTTCCACTGACTTAGCATGCACAATTGCAGCGGTCTGAGATGCAGGCGCGCAAATGGTACTATGTCCATTGCCGCTACCATTAAGCCGATTACTTCCATGCACTGAGCTACTGACGGGTGTGGAATGGAATGAAGGACACGGCAAGCATTTAGATGTTTTGATAACCTGGCCTCTGTCAGGTAAATTTTCATCTCTACAGAATCTATAAGAGTCCCTAGAAAGGGAACCCTTGTAAGTGGTAATAGAGAACTCTTTACCACGTTCACCTTCCACACATGCGACCTCAGAAATGCCAGAACTATCTCTGTATGGGACTTGGCAGTTTGAAAACTTGACGCTTGTATCAGAATGTCGTCTAGGTACGGAGTCACCGCTATGCCTCGCGGTCTTAGTACCGCCAGAAGTGAGCCCAGAACTTTTGTAAAGATTCTTGGAGCCGTAGCTAATCCGAAGGGAAGAGCTACAAACTGGTAATGCCTGTTTAGGAAAGCAAATCTTAGGTACCGATAATGATCCTTGTGAATCGGTATGTGAAGGTAGGCATCCTTTAAGTCCACTGTGGTCATGTACTGACCCTCTTGGATCATGGGAAGGATGGTTCGAATAGTTTCCATTTTGAATGATGGAACTCTTAGGAATTTGTTTAGGATTTTTAAGTCCAAGATTGGTCTGAAGGTTCCCTCTTTCTTGGGAACCACAAATAGATTTGAATAGAATCCTTGCCCGTGTTCCGTCCGTGGAACTGGGTGGATCACCCCCATTAGTAAGAGGTCTTGTACACAGCGTAGAAGCGCCTCTTTCTTTATTTGGTTTGCTGATAACCTTGAAAGATGAAATCTCCCTCGTGGAGGAGAAGTTTTGAAGTCCAGGAGATATCCCTGAGATATGATCTCCAATGCCCAGGGATCCTGGACATCTCTTGCCCACGCCTGGGCGAAGAGAGAAAGTCTGCCCCCCACTAGATCCGTTTCCGGATAGGGGGCCCTCTCTTCATGCTGTCTTAGGGGCAGCAGCAGGTTTCTTGGCCTGCTTGCCCTTGTTCCAGGACTAGTTAACTTTCCAGCCCTGCCTGTAACGAGCAACAGCTCCTTCCTGTTTTGGAGCGGAGGAAGTTGATGTTGCTCCTGCCTTGAAGTTACGAAAGGCACGAAAATTAGACTGTTTGGCCTTTGATTTGGCCCTGTCCTGAGGTAGAGCATGGCCCTTACCTCCGTAATGTCAGCTATAATTTCTTTCAAGCCGGGCCCGAATAAGGTCTGCCCTTTGAAAGGAATATTAAACAATTTAGATTTAGAAGTCACGTCAGCTGACCAGGATTTAAGCCATAGCGCTCTGCGCGCTTGGATGGCGAATCCGGAGTTCTTAGCCGTAAGTTTGGTTAAATGTACGACGGCATCAGAAACAAATGCGTTAGCTAGCTTAAGTGCTTTAAGCTTGTTCATAATTTCATCCAATGGAGCTGTGCGAATGGCCTTTTCCAGAGACTCAAACCAGAATGCCGCCGCAGCAGTGACAGACGCAATGCATGCAAGGGGCTGTAAGATAAAACCTTGTTGAACAAACATTTTCTTAAGGTAACCCTCTAATTTCTTATCCATTGGATCTGAAAAGGCACAACTATCCTCCACCGGGATAGTGGTACGCTTAGCTAAAGTAGAAACTGCTCCCTCCACCTTAGGGACCGTCTGCCATAAGTCTCGTGTGGTGGCGTCTATAGGAAACATTTTCCTAAATATGGGAGGAGGGGAAAAAGGCACACCAGGTCTATCCCACTCCTTGCTAATAATCTCTGTAAGCCTTTTAGGTATAGGAAACACGTCAGTACACACCGGTACCGCATAGTATCTATCCAACCTACATAATTTTTCTGGAATTGCAACCGTGTTACAATCCTTCAGAGCCGTTAATACCTCCCCTAGCAATATGCGGAGGTTCTCAAGCTTAAATTTAAAATTAGAAATCTTTGAATCCAGTCTCCCTGGATCAGATCCGTCACCCACAGAATGAAGCTCTCCGTCTTCATGTTCTGCAAACTGTGACGCAGTATCTGACATGGCTCTCACCTCATCCGCGCGCTCTGTCCTTAACCCAGAGCTATCGCGCTTGCCTCTTAATTCTGGCAATTTAGATAATACTTCTGTCATAACAGTAGCCATGTCTTGCAAAGTGATTTGTAAGGGCCTCCCTGATGTACTTGGCGCCACAAAATCACGCACCTCCTGAGCGGGAGGCGAAGGTACTGACACGTGAGGAGAGTTAGTCGGCATAACTTCCCCCTCGTTGTCTGGTGATAATTTCTTTACATGTAAAGATTGACTTTTATTTAAAGTAACATCAATGCAATTAGTACACAAATTTCTATTGGGCTCCACATTGGCCTTTAAACATAGTGAACAAAGAGATTCATCTGTGTCAGACATGTTTAAACAGACTAGCAATGAGACTAGCAAGCTTGGAAATACTTTTCTAAATAAATTTACAAGCAATATAAAAAATGCTACTGTGCCTTTAAGAAGCACAAAAAGCTTTCACAGTTGAAATAACAATGAACCAAAATAGTTATAGCAACCAATTTTTCACAGTAAATGTATTAAGTTAGCAAAGGATTGCACCCACCAGCAAATGGATGATTAACCCCTTAATACCCAAAAAGGATAACAATTTAATAATTAACGTTTTTATCACAGTCAAAACACACTGTCACAGGTCTGCTGTGACTGATTACCTCCCTCAAAATGAATTTTGAAGACCCCTGAGCTCTCTAGAGACGATCTGGATCATGGAGGATGAAGTAGACAGATTGTGACTGAATTTTTACTGCGCAAAAAAGCGCTAAAATAGGCCCCTCCCACTTATATTACAACAGTGGGGAAGCTCAGATAACTGTTTCTATGCAGAAAACAAAGATCGCCATGTGGTAAAAATCATGCCCAATAAGTTTTATCACCAAGTACCTCACAAAAAACGATTAACATGCCAGTAAACGTTTTAAATATACATTTGAAAAGTTATGAATTGTTATTAATAAGCCTGCTACCAGTCGCTTTTACTGCAGTTAAGGCTCATACATTATTTCAGTATTAACAGTATTTTCAGAGTCAATTCCATTCCTTAGAAAAATACATTCAGTGTACACACACTCATCAGCCTAATACCAGTCGCTATCACTGCATTTAAGGCTGAACTTACTTTACATTGGTATCAGCAGTATTTTCTCAGTCAATTCCATTCCTCAGAAAAATAATTTACTGCACATACCTCATTTGCAGGGGGACCCTGCATGCTATTCCCCTTTTCTGAAGTTACCTCACTCCTCAGATGAGAACAGCCAGTGGATCTTAGTTACGTCTGCTAAGATCATAGAAAACGCAGGCAGATTCTTCTTCTAATGCTGCCTGAGAACAAACAGCACACTCCGGTGCCATTTAAAATAACAAACTTTTGATTGTAGAAATAAACTAAGTTAAAAAACACCACAGACCTCTCACAGCGACCTATCTTTAGTTAGACTGCAAGAGAATGACTGAATATGACATGTGAGGGGAGGAGCTATATAGCAGCTCTGCTTGGGTGATCCTCTTGCAGCTTCCTGTTAGGAAGAGATATATTCCATAAGTAATGGATGACCCGTGGACTGACTACACTTAACAAGAGAAAATACAAAGACCCCCCCAACAGTAAAACCCACCACCCAACCAATCCCCCAAAATAAAAAAGCTAACTCTAACAAAAACCTAAGCTACCCATTGCCCTGAAAAGGGCATTTGAATGGACATTGCCCTTAAAAGGGCATTCAGCTCTTTTTCATTGCCTGAAAAGGCCATTTAGTTCTTTTAAGATAGCCCAAACCCTAATCTAAAAAAAAAAAAAACACCCAAAAAAAGTTTAAAAAAACCTAACACTAACCACCGACGATCCACATACAGATTTTGAAGTCTGGACATCCAGGCGGCGTGAAGTCTTCATCCTTCAAGGCGGCGTCTTTTATCTTCATCCAGGCGGCATATTCTATTTTCATCCCGGCAGCGCGGAGCGCATCCATCCTTCAAGGCATCCGGCGTGGAGCGTCCTCTTCATATGGTCGCTGCTGTACACTGAATCTTCAATGCAAGGGAGCCATTTCAAAATGGCGTCCCTTGCATTTCTATTGGCTGATTAGATTTTTGAAATTAAAATCAGCCAATAGGATGAATGCTACTGAAATTCTATCAGCTGTTCAAATCAGCCAATAGGATGAGAGCTGCTGAAATCCTATTGCCTATTCAAATCAGCCAATAGGATTTCAGTAGCTCTCATCCTATTGGCTGTTTTGAATTTAAAAAATTAGGGGTTTTGTTGTGCAAAACTCATAACTACTGGTCTCAGATTGCGGAATGGATCGTGTCAGTATAGGCTGTAACGCAAGCATTTTAGCCTCACCGCACAACTTGTAATGGCTGCGCTATGGAAATCCCACACATTTTTTTGAGTGCGGGACTGACGTTACGTTACAGCCGGCTAAAATGCTTGTGGTACAGCTATACCGACAAGACTTGTAATGGCTGTGTTCTGATTTTTACGCTGAAATGGCCATTTTGTTCAGAGTTAAAACCGGACGCAAAACTTGTAATCTAGGTGTCTGTTTGTTAATATGAACTATGTAAATTGATTGGCCAGTGTGGAGGCTGATTTGAAGTTGTACAGGTTTTGCAATATATCCATCAACATAAACATATCAATTACTATGTGCAATATAGACATGAATTGATGATTGTATTAATATTGTTATGTTGGTTTGCATGAGAACTACTTGTACTTTAAAATTTCTATCAAATAAGAGGGAATTTAAGAATATTTGCTTTTTTATATGTAATTAATAAATGATTGTTATTAATGGGTATGTAAATTAACAAATTTTTAGTTGAAACACATAGTTGTTTGCAAAATCTGGCCAGATCCTTGCACAGTCAGCGAGTTATGAAATGTGCATAATAAAAAGACAATGTATTATCACTTAGTCAGAATATCAAATAATTAGTCTTTTTCTCTTGTTAAGTGTATCCAGTCCACGGATCATCCATTACTTGTGGGATATTCTCCTTCCCAACAGGAAGTTGCAAGAGGATCACCCACAGCAGAGCTGCTATATAGCTCCTCCCCTCACTGCCATACCCAGTCATTCTCTTGCAACTCTCAACTAAGATGGAGGTCGTAAGAGGACTGTGGTGTTTTATACTTAGTTTATTTCTTCAATCAAAAGTTTGTTATTTTTAAATGGTACCGGAGTGTACTGTTTATCTCAGGCAGTATTTAGAAGAAGAATCTGCCTGCGTTTTCTATGATCTTAGCAGAAGTAACTAAGATCCTTTGCTGTTCTCACATATTCTGAGGAGTGAGGTAACTTCAGAGGGGGAATAGCGTGCAGGTTTTCCTGTAATAAGGTATGTGCAGTTAAAATATTTTTCTAGGGATGGAATTTGCTAGAAAATGCTGCTGATACCGAAGTAATGTAAGTAAAGCCTTAAATGCAGTGATAGCGACTGGTATCAGGCTTATTAATAGAGATACATACTCTTATAAAAGTGTATTTTAAAACGTTTGCTGGCATGTTTAATCGTTTTTTACATATATTTGGTGATAAAACTTATTGGGGCCTCGTTTTTTCCACATGGCTGGCTTGAATTTTGCCTAGAAACAGTTCCCTGAGGCTTCCCACTGTTGTAATATGAGTGGGAGGGGCCTATTTTAGCGTTTTTTTGCACAGCAAAAATTACAGACACAGACATCCAGCTTCTTCCTGCATGATCCAGGACTTCTCTGAAGGGCTCAAAAGGCTTCAAAAGTCGTATTGAGGGAGGTAAAAAGCCACAGTAGAGCTGTGGCATTTGTTGTGACTGTTTAAAAAACGTTTTTTGTCATTTGTTATTCAGTTTTTGGTATTAAGGGGTTAATCATCCATTTGCAAGTGGGTGCAATGCTCTGCTAACTTATTACATACACTGTAAAAATTTCGTTAGTGTAACTGCATTTTTTCACTGTTATTTCAAAATTTGGGAAAATTTGTGTTTCTTAAAGGCGCAGCAACGTTTTTTATTTTGCTTGTAAACTTGTTTTAAAGTGTTTTCCAAGCTTGCTAGTCTCATTGCTAGTCTGTTTAAACATGTCTGACACAGAGGAACCTACTTGTTCATTATGTTTGAAAGCCATGGTGGAGCCCCATAGGAGAATGTGTACTAAATGTATTGATTTCACCTTAAACAGTAAAGATCAGTCTTTATCTATAAAAGAATTATCACCAGAGGGTTCTGTCGAGGGGGAAGTTATGCCGACTAACTCTCCCCACGTGTCAGACCCTTCGCCTCCCGCTCAGGGGACGCACGCTAATATGGCGCCAATTACATCAGGGACACCCTTAGCGATTACCTTGCAGGACATGGCTGCAATCATGAATAATACCCTGTCAGAGGTATTGTATAGATTGCCTGAATTAAGAGGCAAGCGCGATAGCTCTGGGGTTAGGAGAGATACAGAGCGCGCAAATGCTGTTAGAGCCATGTCTGATACTGCGTCACAGTATGCAGAACATGAGGACGGAGAGCTTCAGTCTGTGGGTGACATCTCTGACTCGGGGAAACCTGATTCAGAGATTTCTAATTTTAAATTTAAGCTTGAGAACCTCCCTGTATTGCTTGGGGAGGTATTAGCTGCTCTGAATGACTGTAACACAGTTGCAATTCCAGAGAAATTGTGTAGGCTGGATAGATACTATGCGGTGCCGGTGTGTACTGACGTTTTTCCTATACCTCAAAGGCTTACAGAAATTATTAGCAAGGAGTGGGATAGACCCGGTGTGCCCTTTTCCCCACCTCCTATATTTAGAAAAATGTTTCCAATAGACGCCACTACACAGGACTTATGGCAGACGGTCCCTAAGGTGGAGGGAGCAGTTTCTACTTTAGCTAAGCGTACCACTATCCCGGTTGAGGACAGTTGTGCTTTTTCAGATCCAATGGATAAAAAATTAGAGGGTTACCTTAAGAAAATGTTTATTCAACAAGGTTTTATTTTACAGCCCCTTGCATGCATTGCGCCTGTCACTGCTGCGGCGGTATTCTGGTTTGAGGCCCTGGAAGAGGCCATCCAGACAGCTCCATTGAATGAAATTATTGACAAGCATAGAACGCTTAAGCTAGCTAACTCATTTGTTTCTGATGCCATTGTTCATTTGACTAAACTAACGGCTAAGAATTCCGGATTCGCCATCCAGGCGCGTAGGGCGCTATGGCTTAAATCCTGGTCAGCTGACGTGACTTCAAAGTCTAAATTACTCAACATTCCTTTCAAGGGGCAGACCTTATTCGGGCCTGGCTTGAAGGAAATTATTACTGACATTACTGGAGGCAAGGGTCATACCCTTCCTCAGGACAGGGCCAAATCAAAGGCCAAACAGTCTAATTTTCATGTCTTTCGAAATTTCAAGGCAGGAGCAGCATCAACTTCCTCCGCTTCAAAACAAGAGGGAACTGTTGCTCATTCCAGACAGGCCTGGAAACCTAACCAGTCCTGGAACAAGGGCAAGCAGGCCAGAAAGCCTGCTGCTGCCCCCAAGACAGCATGAAGGAACGGCCCCCTATCCGGAAACGGATCTAGTGGGGGGCAGACTTTCTCTCTTCGCCCAGGCGTGGGCAAGAGATGTTCAGGATCCCTGGGCGTTGGAGATCATATCTCAGGGATATCTTCTGGACTTCAAAGCTTCTCCTTCACAAGGGAGATTTCATCTTTCAAGGTTATCAGCAAACCAGATAAAGAAAGAGGCATTCCTAAGCTGTGTGCAAGACCTCCTAGTAATGGGAGTGATCCATCCAGTTCCGCGGACGGAACAAGGACAGGGATTTTATTCAAATCTGTTTTTGGTTCCCAAGAAAGAGGGAACCTTCAGACCAATCTTGGATCTAAAGATCTTAAACAAATTCCTCAGAGTTCCATCATTCAAAATCGAAACTATTCGGACCATCCTACCCATGATCCAAGAGGGTCAGTACATGACCACAGTGGACTTAAAGGATGCCTACCTTCACATACCGATTCACAAAGATCATCATCGGTTCCTAAGGTTTGCCTTTCTAGTCAGGCATTACCAATTTGTAGCTCTTCCCTTCGGGTTGGCCACTGCCCCGAGAATTTTTACAAAGGTTCTGGGCTCACTTCTGGCGGTTCTAAGACCGCGAGGCATAGCGGTGGCTCCATATCTAGACGACATCCTGATACAGGCGTCAAGCTTTCAAATTGCCAAGTCTCATACAGAGATAGTTCTGGCATTTGTGAGGTCGCATGGGTGGAAAGTGAACGTGGAAAAGAGTTCTCTATCACCACTCACAAGAGTCTCCTTCCTAGGGACTCTTATAGATTCTGTAGAGATGAAAATTTACCTGACGGAGTCCAGGTTATCAAAACTTCTAAATGCTTGCCGTGTCCTTCATTCCATTCCACGCCCGTCAGTGGCTCAGTGCATGGAAGTAATCGGCTTAATGGTAGCGGCAATGGACATAGTGCCATTTGCGCGCCTGCATCTCAGACCGCTGCAATTATGCTTGCTAAGTCAGTGGAATGGGGATTACTCAGATTTGTGCCCTCTACTAAATCTGGATCAAGAGACCAGAATTCTCTTCTCTGGTGGCTTTCTCGGGTCCATCTGTCCAAGGGTATGACCTTTGGCAGGCCAGATTGGACGATTGTAACAACAGATGCCAGCCTTCTAGGTTGGGGCGCAGTCTGGAACTCCCTGAAGGCTCAGGGATCGTGGACTCAGGAGGAGAAACTCCTCCCAATAAATATTCTGGAGTTAAGAGCAATATTCAATGCTCTTCTAGCTTGGCCTCAGTTAGCAACACTGAGGTTCATCAGATTTCAGTCGGACAACATCACGACTGTGGCTTACATCAACCATCAAGGGGGAACCAGGAGTTCCCTATCGATGTTGGAAGTCTCAAAGATAATCGCTGGGCAGAGTCTCACTCTTGCCACCTGTCAGCGATCCACATCCCAGGCGTAGAGAACTGGGAGGCGGATTTTCTAAGTCGTCAGACTTTTCATCCGGGGGAGTGGGAACTCCATCCGGAGGTGTTTGCTCAACTGGTCCATCGTTGGGGCAAACCAGAACTGGATCTCATGGCGTCTCGCCAGAACTCCAAGCTTCCTTGTTACGGATCCAGGTCCAGGGACCCGGGAGCAACGCTGATAGATGCTCTAGCAGCTCCTTGGTTCTTCAACCTGGCCTATGTGTTTCCACTGTTTCCTCTGCTCCCTCGACTGATTGCCAAAATCAAACAGGAGAGAGCATCGGTGATTCTGATAGCGCCTTCGTGGCCACGCAGGACCTGGTATGCAGACCTAGTGGACATGTCATCTCTTCCACCATGGACTCTGCCTCTGAGGCAGGACTTTCTAATACAAGGTCCTTTCACTCATCCAAATCTAATTTCTCTGAGACTGACTGCATAGAGATTGAACGCTTGATTCTATCAAGGCGTGGCTTCTCCAAGTCAGTCATTGATACCTTAATACAGGCTCGGAAGCCTGTCACCAGGAAAATCTACCATAAGATATGGCGTAAATATCTTTATTGGTGTGAATCCAAGAGTTACTCATGGAGTAAGGTTAGGATTCCTAGGATATTGTCCTTTCTCCAAGAGGGTTTGGACAAAGGCTTATCAGCTAGTTCTTTAAAAGGACAGATCTCTGCTCTGTCTATTCTTTTGCACAAGCGTCTGGCAGAAGTTCCAGACGTCCAGGCATTTTGTCTGGCTTTGGTTAGGATTAAACCTGTGTTTAAAACTGTTGCTCCCCCGTGGAGCTTAAACTTGGTTCTTAAAGTTCTTCAGGGAGTTCCGTTTGATCCCCTTCATTCCATTGATATTAAACTTTTATCTTGGAAAGTTCTGTTTTTGTTGGCTATTTCCTCGACTCGAAGAGTCTCTGAGTTATCTGCCTTACATTGTGATTCTCCTTATCTGATTTTTCATTCAGACAAGGTAGTTTTGCGTACCAAACCTGGGTTTTTGCCTAAGGTGGTTTCTAACAGGAATATCAATCAAGAGATTGTTGTTCCATCATTGTGTCCTAATCCTTCTTCAAAGAAGGAACGTCTTTTGCATAATCTGGACGTAGTCCGTGCCTTGAAGTTTTACTTACAGGCTACTAAAGATTTTCGTCAAACATCTGCCCTGTTTGTCGTTTACTCTGGACAGAGGAGAGGTCAAAAAGCTTCGGCAACCTCTCTCTCCTTTTGGCTTCGGAGCATAATACGCTTAGCCTATGAGACTGCTGGACAGCAGCCCCCTGAAAGGATTACAGCTCATTCTACTAGAGCTGTGGCTTCTGCCTTTAAAAATGATGCCTCTGTTGAACAGGTTTGCAAGGCTGCGACTTGGTCTTCGCTTCACACCTTTTCAAAATTTTACAAATTTGACACTTTTGCTTCTTCGGAGGCTGTTTTTGAGAGAGAGGTTCTACAGGCAGTGGTTCCTTCCGTTTAAATTCCTGCCTTGTCCCTCCCATCATCCATGTACTTTAGCTTTGGTATTGGTATCCCACAAGTAATGGATGATCCGTGGACTGGATACACTTAACAAGAGAAAACATAATTTATGCTTACCTGATAAATTTATTTCTCTTGTAGTGTATCCAGTCCACGGCCCGCCCTGTCCTTTTAAGGCAGGTCTAAATTTTAATTAAACTACAGTCACCACTGCACCCTATGGTTTCTCCTTTCTCGTCTTGTTTCGGTCGAATGACTGGATATGGCAGTGAGGGGAGGAGCTATATAGCAGCTCTGCTGTGGGTGATCCTCTTGCAACTTCCTGTTGGGAAGGAGAATATCCCACAAGTAATGGATGATCCGTGGACTGGATACACTACAAGAGAAATACATTTATCAGGTAAGCATAAATTATGTTTTTTCTTACAAATTTGAAATTTCCTTCAGTTTCCCTGTCCCTCTAGCATGTGACACTACAGCCATCATAAAACACTAATGCCTAGATTAGGAGTTTTGTACTAAACAGGGTGCGAAACTAACGCCAAAAAAGTTGCGTTATTTCACTCTCCATAGCGCTGCCATTACGAGTTACTCAAAAGCCTCCTTGTGCCGTGCGATATGGTGCACTAAACTCCATACCGCACAAAATCCAAGGGCTGATTTGACGTGCCCGTGCACGCTTTCCCCCATAAAATGAAAAATCTCCGTAACGCAACCCCTTTGATGTCTATAGGAAAAAAAAAAGTTAAGTTTAAAACACCCTAACATAAACCCCAAGTCTAAACACCCCTAATCCACCGCCCCCGACATCACCGACACCTAAATAAAATTATTGACCCCCTAATCCGCCGCTTCCGACATCACCGCCACTAATAAAAGCCATTAACCCCTAATCCGCCAACTCCCGACATCGCCGCTACTAAATAAAATGATTAACTCTTAAACCTCCGGCCCCCCACATTGCCGCCACTAACTAAACCTATTAACCCCTAAACCGCCAGCCCCCCTCCCACATCGCAAAACACTAAGTTAAACTATTAACCCCCAAACCAGTGCTTTCCAAACTGTGTGTCGTGACACATTAGTGTATCGGCAGCAGTGTTTAGGTGTGTCCCTGCTACAGCACACATTTTTTTTAATTTAATATTTTTTTTTGGTTTCCGATTTTCCGTCTTCCTGCTATGCATATCACGTGGTTGACAAATGATTGATACCTAGTGGGTCACAGATCATCTTAACCTATTGGTGCTGCTCAGTGGGAACTGAAACTATTCCCATTGGCGGCACATTGGCTCCTGACTGCATGTGTAGTCAGGGAGTGGGACAGCAGTGTGTTTGCGGCACGGGCAGTAGTCAGAGTAGGACTCGCAGAGCTCTGATTGCGGCAGCTTAAATGCTGAGCTTAAGTCAGAAGTCAGTTTTTTGTTGTTGCAGCTAGCTCCCAGTAGTGCATTGCTGCTCCTGCTCTTGATATATGGATAGGAAGTGGAAGCTTAAAAATGCTCGATGATGAAATGCAAATGTCTTTATCTAATATTCTACCAAATATTCAGAAATTGTGTTCATCCCCATCTATCTCATACATCCCATGAAAATAGTAATTAGCTATTGGTGATATTAAACTTTTTTTTTAATTCTTGCACATACTGTACATACTGTTACTTGTAAATACATTTTGTTATTATATCATTTATGTATCTGTCACTATCTCTTAAAACAGTTAGTTTAACCTCCTGTTTTGCTAGTACATCTGAATTACTGTGTCGCAAAATGATGTAGGTCTAAAAAGTGTCACCAACATGAAAAGTTTGGAAAGCTCTGCCCTAAACCTAACACACCCCTAACTTTAAATTAAAATTACAATATAACTATATTAAAATAAATAAAAACTTACCTGTGAAATAAAAAAAAAATCCTAACTTTAAACTATAAATTAACCTAACATAACTATTCTAATAAAATAAAAAAAACTACCAATTAAAAAATTGAAATTACAAATTTAAAAAACCTAACTCTATGAAAATGTTTTAAAAAATCTAAAATTACAAGAAATAATAAACACTAAGATTACAAAAAATAATAAACGAAATTATCAAAAATAAAAACAATTACACCTAATCTAATAGCCCTATAAAAATAAAAAAGCCCCCCAAAATAAAAACACCACCTAATCTACAATAAACTACCAATAGCTCTTAAAGTGCATTGCCCTAAGTTAAACAGCTCTTTTACCTGTAAAAAAATACAAAGTCCCCCCAACAGTAAAACCCACCACCTAATCAACCCTCCAAAATAAAAAAAAACTAATGCTAGAAAATCCTAAACTACCCATTGACCCTAAAGAGGCATTTGTATGGGCAATGCCCTTAAAAGGGCATTCAGCTCTTTTACAAGTGCCCATCCCTAAACTAAAAAAAAAACAAACACCCCCCCCAAAAAAAAAATAACACTAACCCCATACAATCTACTCATGGTTACTGAAGTCCGGACTTCCAAGTCCGGACATCCATGTTAGGTTGGAGGTTTAAGGGTTAATACTTTATTATAGTGTTGGCGATGTGGGGGTCGCGGTTTAGGTGTTAATTGGTTTATTTTGGATTTAATTACTTATTAATGTCAGGGAGTGGCGATTTAGGGGTTATTAAAATAGTGTTGGCGATAGGGGTTAATAACTTTATTTAATAGTCGGTAGGGTGGCGGTTTAGGGGTTAATAGGTAGTTTATGGTCGTTAGTGTGCTTTGTAACAGTTTAGTTATGA
Source organism: Bombina bombina (assembly GCF_027579735.1). Lineage (NCBI taxonomy): Eukaryota > Metazoa > Chordata > Amphibia > Anura > Bombinatoridae > Bombina > Bombina bombina. The sequence continues at coordinate 947,846,734 of NC_069502.1, read as the reverse complement.
GTTTTGTGAAACATTTTTGTTTTGCAAAATCCATAACTACTGCTCTCAGATGGAGGTATGACTTGTGTCGGTATAGGCTGTAGTGCAAGCATTTTAGCTGGACCGCACAACCTGTAATACAGGCGCTATGAAAATCCGACACAAAAACGTAATTTTTTGAATGCGGAATGGACATTGCGTTACAGGCTAAAATGCAGTATAGCTATACTGACACGACTCGTATTATGCGTTCCTGACCATTCCAGCGTAATGGCCAATTTTTCAGTGTTAAAAGTCGAACCGCACCGTACCGCAAAACTCGTAATCTAGCCAATATATTTCTGAGAATATTAACTAGATCTAAAGACATATCATATGAAAATATGCTTTCAAGAGCATAAAACATGGATCTCTTTTTAACAACAGAGAAGAGCAGAGCATACCATTACTATTATAAGTATACAGCAGCATTCGTAAATGACTAACATATTTTGTGAAAACAGCATTATGTATAAAGACAATTGAAATATATTATTCACAACAACTTAGCGATATGCAAAACACGAAAAGGAAAATGTTTGCTTGTCCCTAAACATTTTCCAACATAAGCTTTTCATGCATACGTGCAAGTATTACTATAACATATTAACATATTAAGGACGTTATAAATGCATGGAGAAAATAATAAGATGATACAGTTCAAACCACCATTTCTTAAACTAGAAAAGTTCATGGTAGTCCATCAGGTTCTCAGCCCACTCCAAGTCACAGAGAAGATTTTCCAAAAGTAAAATCCTGCAAAATGACACCAGAAAAACACACAGTTTAAAACACACAGGAGAAACCTTTAAATGATAAACCATTACTAGCTGTCCTTTCTCTTGTTTGTGGGCAAACCATTCAATTCTCATATCAAGGATACTAAAACTAACTGCTGAAACTCCTGGTTTCAGTATTACTCCAGTCTCCACGCCACAGCAATGTCACTTTACACCTTGCAGATCCAGACACTACTACAAGTACAAGTAGCTGGATAGCAGAGGACAAAAGCAGACACAGTCTCCCCCTTTACACATAGGCCTCCGATATTTAGCTAACAGGCAATCTGAAGATGCAAGGAAGGTGCAGCAATGCCACCTCAGAGCAGCTCACTAGCCAGTAGCCTCCTCTCGACTCCCGATTGACTAGATGCATAGTACACAGGCTCCATTTTTTGGCTGACACTTCTTTACTTTGCCAAGCTTGCAAACTTTAATGGGGTCCATGTTAGCATTGCACAGTATGCATGTCCTTTGCCTGGAGTTGATCCTGGGACCTCTGGTCTATGGCCGGTTGCCTTTTGTCTGAGCCACTGGAGGATTCAGGTTTTTGCATTAGAACTGCCAGCTGCAGGTAGTTACTCAATCAGCAGCCTATACAGGGAGTGCAGAATTATTAGGCAAGTTGTAATTTTGAGGATTAATTTTATTATTGAACAACAACCATGTTCTCAATGAACCCAAAAAACTCATTAATATCAAAGCTGAATAGTTTTGGAAGTAGTTTTTAGTTTGTTTTTAGTTATAGCTATTTTATTGGGATATCTGTGTGTGCAGGTGACTATTACTGTGCATAATTATTAGGCAACTTAACAAAAAACAAATATATACCCATTTCAATTATTTATTTTTACCAGTGAAACCAATATAACATCTCAACATTCACAAATATACATTTCTGACATTCAAAAACAAAACAAAAACAAATCAGTGACCAATATAGCCACCTTTCTTTGCAAGGACACTCAAAAGCCTGCCATCCATGGATTCTGTCAGTGTTTTGATCTGTTCACCATCAACATTGCGTGCAGCAGCAACCACAGCCTCCCAGACACTGTTCAGAGAGGTGTACTGTTTTCCCTCCTTGTAAATCTCACATTTGATGATGGACCACAGGTTCTCAATGGTGTTCAGATCAGGTGAACAAGGAGGCCATGTCATTAGATTTTCTTCTTTTTTACCCTTTCTTGCCAGCCACGCTGTGGAGTACTTGGACGCGTGTGATGGAGCATTGTCCTGCATGAAAATCATGTTTTTCTTGAAGGATGCAGACTTCTTCCTGTATCACTGCTTGAAGAAGGTGTCTTCCAGAAACTGGCAGTAGGACTGGGAGTTGAGCTTGACTCCATCCTCAACCCGAAAAGGCCCCACAAGCTCATCTTTGATAATACCAGCCCAAACCAGTACTCCACCTCCACCTTGCTGGCGTCTGAGTCTGACTGGAGCTCTCTGCCCTTTACCAATCCAGCCACGGGCCCATCCATCTGGCCCATCAAGACTCACTCTCATTTCATCAGTCCATAAAACCTTAGAAAAAGATATTTCTTGGCCCAGTCTTGACGTTTCAGCTTGTGTGTCTTGTTCAGTGGTGGTTGTCTTTCAGCCTTTCTTACCTTGGCCATGTCTCTAAATATTGCACACCTTGTGCTTTTGGGCACTCCAGTGATGTTGCAGCTCTGAAATATGGCCAAACTGGTGGCAAGTGGCATCTTGGCAGCTGCACGCTTGACTTTTCTCAGTTCATGGGCAGTTATTTTGCGCCTTGGTTTTTCCACACGCTTCTTGCGACCCTGTTGACTATTTTGAATGAAACGCTTGATTGTTCGATGATCACGCTTCAGAAGCTTTGCAATTTTAAGAGTGCTGCATCCCTCTGCAAGATATCTCACTATTTTTGACTTTTCTGAGCCTGTCAAGTCCTTCTTTTGACCCAAAGGAAAGGAAGTTGCCTAATAATTATGCACACCTGATATAGGGTGTTGATGTCATTAGACCACACCCCTTCTCAATACAGAGATGCACATCACCTAATATGCTTAATTGGTAGTAGGCTTTCGAGCCTATACAGCTTGGAGTAAGACAACATGCATAAAGAGGATGATGTGGTCAAAATACTCATTTGCCTAATAATTCTGCACTCCCTGTATAAGCAGCTTCCTGTGTGGGCCTGTGTATAGGATCTTTTCCTGGATGTGATTATCCTGAGAGACTTACTTTGCAACCTTTGCTTATTTTTGACCTCTCCTTTGGACCACTATTCTGTCTGCCTTTGCCTGGAAGTGTTTTGACCTTTTGCTTGGACTTTGTTACTCTTTGCCTACCGATTCTGTACTGTCTTTTGCCCGCTCGTTGCTGACCTCTGGCCTGGATATTTTGGTCACGTCCTGGGTCCTCTGTGCTGGGACTGTGTTTTTATAGTCACTTCCAAACCTTAGGGATCCCTTCCTGGACAGAAAATGTACTACCTGTGACTGTATACACAGGCCAACATGGACCCTGAGGAAGTGACTAAGGCAGTGACTCACAAGGGACAGTTGCTTGGAGTTCACGTTACACAGTTAAAGAGTAAGGATTCAAAATTGGATCACCTCACTTCTATGCTTAAAGCTATCTGCCAAGCCAGTTAATCTGTACCAGCTGCTTCCCAATCAATCACTCCTTTCATTGTCCGTGCTCCAGGTCCTAAACTACCACTCCCTGAAAAATTTGATGGTACTCCGGATGATTGTAGGGGATTTCTCAATCAATGTCGCCTGCTCTTCAAGAACGATCCACAGTCTTTCTCTACCTCAGATGCAAAAGACACCTTTATTATACCATTATTAAAGGGTAAGGCTCTCTCCAGGGTCTCTCCTCTCCTGGAAAAGAATGACCCAGTGCTACAGAGCTCTGAATCATTCCTCTCTGCTATACAAGTTGTCTTTGACAAGCCTGGTAGAGTCGCTATGGCTGAGCACTCACGCCTAGAATTGCAACAGTAATCAGAGTCGGTGGCCCTATACGCTATAGAGTTCCGTACTCTAGCTGCAGAAACACACTGGAACACCGGGGCTCTGAAGACTTGCATTCAGACGAGGTCTTTGTTAACGTATAAAGGATGAACTGGTATATAGAGACATACCCGACTCCTTCGAGGAGTTTATCTCACTCTGCATTAAATAATACTCACGACATCGGGAAAGATAAATGGAAAAGGACTGTAGCCGAAGAACCTGTAAACCTAGGATTCGCTTGGCTGCTCTCTTCAGTTCTCCACCTGCTGCAGTATCTTCTCCTCCTCCTGAGGAATCTATAGAAATCCGTTCCATCCATCTTTCTGAGGCTGAGAGGGCATGCAGACGTAACCTAGGCCTCTGCCTATATTGTGGCCAAAAAGGTCATCTTCTCGAAGACTGTCCTACCAGACCAGTAAAGAGCCAGGGCTTAATTCTGTTTGGAGGGGCAGAATTAAGTCACAAGTCCAAAATACTCTCCAACAAGTCTAGAATACTACTACCAATAACTCTTCATTATGCCACCACCAAAGTACAGACTGTTGCATTAATTGATTCTGGGGCAGCAGAAACCTTTATGGATAATACCTTTGCTACTGTTCAAGGCCTACCAGTTGAAGAGAAATCTGCACCCTCTTACATTTCAACTATTTCTGTTCAGCAGTTAGGATCAGGTGTGATTACTCTGCAGATCAAACCCCTTATTACCACAGTGGGAGTACTCCACACAGAAACTCTCATGTTTGATTTGGTTTCATCACCTCATGTTCTAGTCATCTTGGGTCTACCCTGTCTTTTCCTGGTCTACAGGAGAGTTATCTTCATGTGGTGCTGCTTGTTTTAACCAGTGTTTGTCAAGTCCTATAAAAAAGAACCACACTACACAGCTTGCCTCTATTTCCCTCTCGGCACTTCCAGGTATGTACTCGGATTTCCAAGATGTATTTTCCAAACAGAATGCAGAGATCCTTCCTCCACATCGAGAATGGGACTGTGCTATGAACCTGCCTCTTGGAGCACCTATTCCTAAGGGGAAGACCTATCCTATTTCTCACTCTGAATCCAAAGCTTTGGAGGAGTACATTTCTGAAAATCTTGAGCGAGGGTTTATCCATCCATCCTCTTCCCCTGCTGGGGCTTGGTTCTTCTTTATTGAGAAGAAGGATGAGGTCTCAGACCTTGTATAGACTACTGGGAATTGAACTGAATCACTGTTAAGGACTCTTACCCTCTTCTGCTCATCCTTGAGCTTTTTGATTAAGAGGTGCCACAATATATACCAAATTAGACTTACGTGGGGCTTATAATCTAATACGCATAAAGGAAGGAGGTGAGTGGAAAACCGCTTTCAACACTCACCTGGGGCATTTTGAATACCAAGTAATGCCCTTTGGACTCAGTAATGCTCCAAATGTGTTTCAGCATTTTAATAACAAAGTATTTTGGGACTTTATAAATAAGTTCATTATCATTTACTTAGACGACATACTTATATACTCTAAGAACCTGAGTGAGCATCAACAGCATGCCAAATTGGTACTACAAAGAATTTGTGTATCAAGGTCTCAAATTTTTTTCATTTGCAAGAAGGGGCAAATGTGAGACCTCTTTGTAAAACTTTCTCTTCTTCACTTAATTCTTTTTGGCTAATGTTGAATATCCCTGTTTTATTGATTTAGCATCATTAGTATCTTTCTGAATGATCATTTTGTTCTTTTTTGTGTTTTTTCTCCTTTTTCCCCTCTTTCTCTTTTTCCTCTTGGAGCACCCCATATTGTGTTTTGGTTTCTTATCAAAGCTTTTTGAATGACCTTGTCTTAGTTGTCTTAGTGGGGAATTCCCTAAAAAGAAGAGAAAGAGGTTGAGGGAGAAACTATATTATTTCCCTGTTGGGGACTGTCATATATTGGTTTGTATCTATTTGAGAGTGGCATTCTCCAATTATCATTGTTAATTCTATCCCTACTTTAATTGTTTTGATACTGATTAGAGTTTTGTCTAAAGTGATTGTGACCTACATTGTAATCCCTTGGGTTTCTATGAAATCTATTTTGATTGCTTTAAAACCTATTTCGATCAAAAGTCCTATATCCTGATTCTCTATTATAATCGTTTATAGGCTTAAAAAACGTCCTAGTTTCTCTTATGTCTGTTTCATATCGGGAAGGATAGTCTGTATTGTGATCATTTGTAGGCTTGGAAAATCTCCTAGTCTTTCTTATGTCAGTTTCATATTGAGAAGAGTAATCATAGTATTGGTTCATATTACTCTCATTGGAACTGTTATAATTGCTATTTATATTTCTATTCGTTCTTATATTCCCACTATATCTCTGAGGCCCTTGATCAGTCTTATAATCCTTGCTCTTATTAGGATTATTATTATGATTCCCATTTTTGGTGATTTTATGTTTACTGAAAAAAACATTTTTTGGGGGGAGCTTATTTTCTATAAATTCATATATTTGTTCATGGTTTATCTCAGGTTCTTCCAAGTCTTTAATTAATGGAGTGGCTGGGGTATTTTGTACTATCATAATCGTCTGGGTCTCTATTACATTTTTTGATTTTACCCTCTATCATTATTTCTTTAAATTCAGTTAAATTTGTAATCATAATTTTTTGTTTTTATATTCTGTATCGTTATTAAAGGTTTTCAGTTGCTCTTTAAAAATGTCTATTTTAACTTTTAATTGTGAAAGAGTCTGATTTCTTGCTTTTATTAGAACCTTCAATAAATTAATAGAGGCTATTTCAAGTATGTTATACCACTCTGTGGATAGCTCCTCATTGAGTTCAAAAGTGCAATCTAGGGACCATCTTTGAATCTATATATTTTTGTATGAATGAATGTTCAACTGTCTGATTTCTTTCAGCACATCTTCCAAATCCTTACATATTTTGTTTAAGTCTTTAACTTCATGTGTGAGGATAGAGAAAGAGGCATTATCTGCAGTGTTTAATTCAGATAGAATATTATATCTGAAAGTGAACATTTCCATGATTAAAGATAGGGCTCTCTAAACACCTAAAGATTTAGAAAGTGAGTAGAAAAAAGTGGGTGGTGTGAGAGCTGCCTAAACGATAATCAGAGCTGATCTAAAATCTGAATGTAATGTAAGCAGTAGAACGAGGAGTAGGGAAAAGCGCTCCTATAAAAAGAGCTGATTGTCAAAAAAGGAATAAAGAGTGTGAATGTCAAAAAGACACTAATTTAATAATGAGTGATGAGTTACAAAATTGTAAACGTTAAACACAATAAAAGAAATACGGTCTATAATAATACTCTGATAAAATTAAATAAAAATGGAAATCTAATATAAGTAAGATGCTGGCATCGAGTTAATCATAAAAAGTCTATGCAATGCATATGGTAATAATGCCTAAAACATACACAAGAGAGTAAAATGTCAAGCTGCAGATAATATGCAAAGTGTATACATAAAAACTTACGCCTAGATTTAGAATTTTGCGTTAGAAGGGGTGCGTTAGCTACGCGTGTCTTTTTTCCCCCGCACCTTTTAAACAACGCTGGTATTGAGAGTTCTCTGAAGGGCTGCATTAGGCTCCAAAAAGGGAGCGTAGAGGCATATTTACCGCCACTGCAACTCTCAATACCAGCGTTGCTTACGGACGCGGCCAGCTTCAAAAACGTGCTCGTGCACGATTCCCCCATAGGAAACAATGGGGCAGTTTGAGCTGGAAAAAAACCTAACACCTGCAAAAAAGCAGCGTTCAGCTCCTAACGCAGCCCCATTGTTTCCTATGGGGAAACACTTCCTAAGTCTGCACCTAACACCCTAACATGAACCCCGAGTCTAAACACCCCTAACCTTACACTTATTAGCCCCTAATCTGCCGCCCCCTCTATCGCTGACCCCTGCATATTACTTTTAACCCCTAATCTGCCGCTCCGTACACTGCCGCAACCTACATTATCCCTATGTACCCCTAATCTGCTGCCCCTAACACCGCCGACCCCTATATTATATTTATTACCCCCTAATCTGCCGCCCCCAACGTCGCCGCTACCTACCTACACTTATTAACCCCTAATCTGCCGACCGGACCTCAACGCTACTATAATAAATATATTAACCCCTAAAGCTAAGTCTAACCCTAACCCTAACACCCCCCTAAATTAAATATAATTTAAATCTAACGAAATAAAAAAAATCTTATTAAATAAATTAATCCTATTTAAAGCTAAATACTTACCTGTAAAATAAACCCTAATATAGCTACAATATAACAAATAATTATATTGTAGCTATTTTAGGATTTATATTTATTTTACAGGCAACTTTGTATTTATTTTAACTAGGTACAATAGCTATTAAATAGTTAATAACTATTTAATAGCTACCTAGTTAAAATAATTACAAAATTACCTGTAAAATAAATCCTAACCTAAGTTACAATTAAACCTAACACTACACTATCAATAAATTAATTAAATAAACTACCTACAATTATCTACAATTAAATCAACTAAACTAAATTACAAAAAAAACAAACACTAAATTACAAAAAATAAAAAAAAATTACAAGATTTTTAAATTAATTACACCTACTCTAAGCCCCCTAAAAAAATAACAAAGCCCCCCAAAATAAAAAAATGCCCTACCCTATTGTAAAATAAAAAATTAACAGCTCTTTTACCTTACCAGCCCTTAAAAGGGCCTTTTGCGGGGCATGCCCCAAAGAAAACAGCTCTTTTGCATTTAAATAAACATACAATACCCCCCCCAAAATTACAACCCACCACCCACATACCCCTAATCTAACCCACCCAAACCCCCCTTAAAAAAACCTAACACTAAGCCCCTGAAGATCTCCCTACCTTATCTTCACCACGCCGGGTATCACCGATCCGTCCAGAAGAGGGTCCGAAGTCTTCATCCTATCCGGCAAGAAGAGGTCCAGAAGAGGGTCCGAAGTCTTCATCCTATCCGGCAAGAAGAGGGCATCCGGACCGGTAGACATCTTCATCCAGGCGGCATCTTCTATCTTCTTCCATCCGGCACGGAGCGGGACCATCTTGAAGCAGCCAACGCGGATCCATCCTCTTCTTCCAGCGACTCCCGACAAATAAAGGTTCCTTTAAGTGACGTCATCCAAGATGGCGTCCCTCGAATTCCGATTGGCTGATAGGATTCTATCAGCCAATCGGAATTAAGGTAGGAAAAATCGGATTGGCTGATCCAATCAGCCAATCAGATTGAGCTTGCATTCTATTGGCTGATCGGAACAGCCAATAGAATGCAAGCTCAATCTGATTGGCTGATTGGATCAGCCAATCCGATTGAACTTGAATCTGATTGGCTGATTCAATCAGCCAATCAGATTTTTCCTACCTTAATTCCGATTGGCTGATAGGATTCTATCAGCCAATCGGAATTCAAGGGACGCCATCTTGGATGACGTCACTTAAAGGAACCTTCATTCGTCTGGAGTCGCCGGAAGAAGAGGATGGATCCGCGTCGGCTGCTTCAAGATGGTCCCGCTCCGCGCCGGATGGAAGAAGATAGAAGATGCCGCCTGGATGAAGATGTCTACCGGTCCGGATGCCCTCTTCTTGCCGGATAGGATGAAGACTTCGGACCCTCTTCTGGACCTCTTCTTGCCGGATAGGATGAAGACTTCGGACCTTCTTCTGGACGGATCGGTGATACCCGGCGTGGTGAAGATAAGGTAGGGAGATCTTCAGGGGCTTAGTGTTAGGTTTTTTAAGGGTGGTTTGGGTGGGTTAGATTAGGGGTATGTGGGTGGTGGGTTGTAATGTTGGGGGGGTATTGTATGTTTATTTAAATGCAAAAGAGCTGTTTTCTTTGGGGCATGCCCCGCAAAAGGCCCGGATTCCTGCCGAGATCTCCATGCCCGTCTTCTGATTGCATCATTCCACAGACGTTTTCCTCATCATCCTCGTAAGGTTCCCGGAGAGGAACCTTGAGGAGGGGACTATGTTAGCATTGCACAGTATGTATATCCTGTGCCTGGAGTTGATCCTGGGACCGGTTGCCTTTTGCCTGAGCCACTGGAGGATTCAGGTTTTTGCATTAGAACTGCTTATTTTATTATCTGCTCTGGCTGGCCCTCTAGCTCCACCTGCCTGCCAGCTGCAGGTAGTTACACAATTCTGTCTGCCTTTGCCTGGAAGTGTTTTGACCTTTTGCCTGGACTTTGTTACTCTTTGCCTACCGATTCTGTACTGTCTTTTGCCCGCTCGTTGCTGACCTCTGGCCTGGATATTGAATCTGCTTCTGCTTGCTCCCACTACTATTTTGGTCACGTCCTTGGTTTTATCCTCTGTGCTGGGACTGTGTTTTTATAGTCACTTCCCAACCTTAGGGTCACTTTCTGGACAGACAATATACTACCTGTGACAGTCCAGCAGCATCAAATAGAGCCACCGATTCTAGACTATCCATGGCATTTGCTGTGGACAATAGATAAATCCATAGAAAGTGGGGCTTCACTGGCAAAGGGTAGAATAAGCTTTTATTTACTCCATTTAAAAGGCAACAGGAGCCCAAGCAGAGAACATAATATATTCAACACATGCCGGGACAAACGTGTTTAAGCTTTATGTGGACAAACTGGGCAATGCATACAAGTTTCCTGTATTGGAATCTCGCAAGGTTCCATAGCATGCTGTGGTCAGCTTCCTCCAAAAGTGTCTGCAGCATTACACTCAAGTCCTCCAAAGTTTTGGTTTTATGTAAGATAATAGCTGCAGTTTTAACACACTTCTCACCCAGGTCATGGGGGGTGGGGGTAGTTGGGCTTATTTATTATATCAGTCCAACTCTCTGATAAATTAATACTGTAATGACCGATAAAAGGTTAAAAATGCTCTTCATATAAATCTGGTACTGGATTCGACAAAATTACAGATGCTGTCATATTTTGGCAATAAACAGTGGATTTAAAAGCCACTAATATAGCAACTTATCATGGGAGCCGCACCAGAAATTACGCAGATTTTTAAAATATTTTTACTAAGAAAACCTGTTTATTACATTAATTAAAAAAAATCCCAAGGTGCTATATAATCTTTAGTGCCAAAATTCATATATTTGTGAAGACATATCAGGCTGCAGAAAATATTTCAACAAACCACTGATCTTTAGCAAACTGATCTTGCTAAGTTACTCTTATAAATGATGGATGGAAAACTGTGGAAACATCTCACCAGGCTTGGATAGAACGTTACCCTGCTAGTTTTCTACATATATTTGAGATATTTTGGAAATATTGACTTCCATACTGTTATTTTACCATGAGTGCTCTAGAAAATTACACAAGATAATTCTTCTCTATGGTGGTTTTTTCATATATTTTTTTCTAAATGTACTTATTCTGCTGGAATAAAAACAGCATATATTTTGTGTAGGTATTTCATTGAAAGGCAAGCACAGCTGAAGTTTAAATACAAGTGTAAAAAATATTTTCTGTCATGAGTCTTATGTATCTTCTGTACTCTTTGTTATATTGCTGCAAAATATTTTTCTGCTTTTTATATAAATGATAACATCTTCTAATCCTGAATCAAATGTTATTTTCTATAGATTCAATCCCTCCCTACACGCATCTCATTGATCTTGACATTGTGGAGCTGTAAAATGATACCTCTACCAGGGGCAACTATTCAGATCCTCAGCAGACAAGTGCGACTCTGTTTGTTTGATGGTGTCAAAGTAAGTACATTTGTCTTCAGCATTGGAGAATCTAGAGACAATATGTTTAGTCCTCGTATTTGTTAAACTTTGCAGTATTCTCTTTTCTGTAGCTTGCTGACTTAAAATGTGGAATGTTGTGTTAAATGGAATTAAATTTAGGTCACTGTGTTTTGAGTTTGGCTAATAATTATTTGGCTAATTTCAGATTCCTATGCACATAAAAATATAGTATAAGTATTGCCACAGAAAAGACTGCAGTAATTATTATAGTAAATAATACCTGGTTCAGGTATGAACAATAGTAACATATAAAATATTATTTATAAATTAAGTTATAAAACAATTTAAATTTCTGTCATATTTATTGTGACGCATTTCAAGTTAATGATTATTGACTATTTACTTTTTTGCAAAGTACATCTCAAGAGTCTTTTAGTTGTAAAACTTAGATTGTATACAGGCCAGCGGGTTTGCTCTCTGTGTATGTACAGCAACAAAAGTGAATCCACTGTAAAGTAAAAGTAGAAAATGTGCTTTATTAAACAAGTGAAATCAAGTCATACAGACATACAAGGCTCAGCAGTGACAAATTAAAAACATCCTTACGCATTTTGTGCTGCTCAGGCACTTCGTCAGGGACAAAGTAGCACCACCCGTAATAATCTCTTATAGGGCTAGATTCTGTAAAGCTCTCTGGGCTGGTGAGATTATATAAGAATGCTTTCCAGTACTTCTATTTCCCTGATGGAATTATATGAAGCCACTTTTTACTCTGAAAACAGGGTGTCTCACTAAGGGGCGTATACTGCATTTTTTAAATTTGCAATTTGACATTCATACAAAATGAATAATTTAAGCATTCACACAAAAATACACAGCAAAAAATTGTATTTTTATGGTGCACCAAATCGTAATAAAATAGTTCATGAAAAATCGTATTTTATCAAAAATGTAAAATTTCTATGTAAATTACTGAGGAATAAATCATATTAAATATGCACAGTGTAAATCGTAATTTAACTACACTGGATGTGCAAAAAACACATAGAAATTCATACTTATAAGTACAAAATAGAAAGCGTAATTGTTGGGTATTTTCCCCGTAAAATAGGGTTGAACATGGGCATTCTTTGGACGTATACAAAATCCCAGCGTAATTCTGTAAACATTTTCACCTTTCAGATCTCACAGTTTTTTTCTAGCAAATTAAAAGGTGGTTAGCTTTTATCAAAATACTCAAAACATTAATTACTCTGAAAGGAAAACCTATGCATACAAAAATAACTGCGAATTCTGGGTACAGTACTCTAAAAACAGCATAATTTTTATTTGTATTAAATATAATATTAAAGTTTAAACATATGCCGGGGTCTCCCTCTGTACTGTGTCCTCCATTGCAAATTTTTATGTAACAGAGACAGCTTGCAACTCGCATGGACAGACTTTTTTTTTCTAGAGGACTGCACCTCTCAGTGTTGGACTGATATACCAGTTTAAGTTGGCAAATTTTTATAAAATTCCTATAAAAGGTCCATAGTGTGATGTTAACCTGTAATACACCACATATAAGATGCAAATAACCACAAGATCAAAACATTTTAATAGAACATTGTAGAAAGAGCAGTCTTTTGAACAATGTAACATGCTCACATAAAAATGTTAGTAACATGAAAGTATAGAATCTGGTATAAGATACATGTATAGATAAATGTGACAAAATAAAAATGTTGCACATTCATGTTAAAGGGATGTTAAACCCAATTTTTTTTTCTTTCATGATTCAGATAGAGCATGCAATTTTAAGCATCTTTCTAATTTACTCCTATTATCAATTTTTCTATGTTCTCTTGCTATCTTTATTTGAAAAGCAGGAATGTAAAGCTTAGGAGCCGGCCCATTTTAGATTCAGTACCCTGGATAGTGCTTGCTTATTGGTGGCTACATTTAGCCACCAATAAGCAAGCGTAACCCTGGTTCTGAACCAAAAATTTATAATAGGAATACATTAGAAAGTTGCTTAAAATTGCATGCTCTATCTGAATCATGGAAGAAAAAAAATGGGTTTAGTATCCCTTTTAATAGCAGAATAAAGCCATCTCATAGAATCCAATGTATTAAAAAAAAACCAAGAGAAAAGAAAAAGGGAAATATAAATCAATTTAACCCCATAAGGACCATGCATTTCAGACAAAAACTTCCCAAAAAGACCAGAGCATTTTTAGCATGTTTGCCATCACTACATTGAAAAAGAAATAGAGCCTTTTTTATTTTCATATTTACCTATCAAAACTTTATATATATTTTTTAGTAGACAACCCAAAGTATTGATCTATGCCCATTTTGGTATATTTCATGCCACCATTTCACCGCCAAATGCGATCAAATAAAAAAATAGTTAACTGTTTCACAAATTTATGTTTCTCACTGAAATTATTTACAAACAGCTTGTGCAATCATGGCTCAAATGGTTGTAAATGCTTCTCTGAGATCCCCTTTGTTCAGAAATAGCAGACATATATGGCATTGGCATTGCTTTTTGGTAATTAGAAGGGTGCTAAATGCTGTGGCGCACCACACTTGTATTATGCCCAGCAGTGAAGAGGTTAATTAGGTAGCTTGTAGGGTTAATTTTAGCTTTAGGGTAGAGATCACCCTCCCACGTGACACATCCCACCCCCTGATCCATCCCTCACCCCTCTTAAACAGCTCTTTTCTATCCCCCGCCCCACAATTGTCACCTCCATCTTAAGTACTGGCAGAAAGGCTGCCAGTACTATAATAAAAGGCTTTTTTTTTAAATATTTTTTTTTATATATTTTCTGCAGGGTAGTATCCCCCCTTACCTCCCAACCTCCTTGATCCCTCCGAAATAGCTCTCTAACCCTTCCCCCTCTACCTCTTTGCCGCCATTTAGGTACTGGCAGCTGTCTGCCAATACCCAGTTTGCTGCAAATGAGGCAAAAAATTATAAAAAAATTAAAATACCCATTTTTTTCTGTAGTGTAGCTGCCCCCCCTCAATATCCTTTTCCCCATCCTAGATCCCTTTCCATCAACTGATCACACATAGGATACCTCTCATTGCCCCTCCTCCCTCCTTCCCCCTCAATGATGCACTTATTTATTTATTTTCAATTCCCTGTAGCATGGTGTAGCTGTCCCACCTGCTCCCGTCCCATATGGCGATGGGCCGTCCACCCCACTCCCTCCTTATCCTCCCACCCACCCACCAGCGATTGGCACCACCGCTGTCTGATGCAGAGAGGGTAGTGGCCCTCTCTGCATCGGTAACTCTGCAAATCTATTTCTGCAGTGCCCCACTCGTGAGGCATGCAGAAATAGCACAATCTCGCTATTTTTAGCGAGATCGCGGCAGAGAGAAGCCCAGGACTGCAGCGACGTACAGGGTCCTTAAGGGCATAATGATCAGCATTGTACAGGGTACGGCGCTGGTCGTTAAGGGGTTAAATGAACTTGGCTGAAAAAAATAAATAAATAATTTATTTGTTTATTTGTCAAGAGACCATTAAATGATTAAAATACCGGGATATGTTTTTAATTCCCTCATCTCATTTATTCCATACTGTACACCATACAACCATGCAACATAAAAATCCAATATGCATCTTTTCTATTCGGTTAACCTAATAAAAAGAGAACAATTCTTGTAACTGACTAACATTATGCCCTGCCAAATGTTTAGCCAATGGTTTTCTTGGGGGATCAGCTGAAATGGAAATAAAGTGATATTAAAGTCAAAATTAAACTTGCACGATTCAGACAGAGCATGTAATTGTAAGACACTTTTAAATTTACTTCTATTTTCAAATGTGCTTCGATCTCTTGGTATCCCTTGTTGATAAAAATACGCACATATCATACACTAGTGGGAGCTAGCTGCTGATTGGTGCCTGCACACATTTGTCTCTGGTAAATGGCTAACTAGATGTGTTCAGCTAGCTGCCAGTAGTACAATGCTGTTTCTTGAGCAAAAGATAACAAGATAATAAAACAAATTTGATAATAGAAGTAAATTGGAAAGTTGTTTAAAATTGTATGCTCTATCCAAATCATGAAAGAAAAAATTAGGGTTTCCTGTCCCTTTAAAGGGGTATTAAACACTAAATAAATTATAGATATAATGATGCATTCACAGAAAACATTAGTCAGAATAACATGTAGATGTATTTCTCTTGTAAGGTGTATCCAGTCCACGGGTTATAGTTCCTCCCCTAACTGCCACCCCCAGTCATTCTCTTGCTACTCTCGACAAGAAAGGAAGTATCAAGAGATATGTGGTGACTTAGTGTAGTTTTACCTTCAATCAAGAGTTTGTTATTTTTAAACGGTACCGGCGTTGTACTGTTTTACTCTCAGGCAGAAATTAGAAGAAAAATTCTGCCTGGAGGTTTGATGATCTTAGCGGTTTGTAACTAAGGTCCATTGCTGTTCTCACACATAACTGAAGAATATGGGAAAACTTCAGTTGGGGGAACGGTCTGCAGATTACCTGCTTTGAGGTATGTTCAGTATTTTTATTTCTAGAGAGATGAATAAGTTCTAGAAAATGCTGACAGAGCCTTGTGTAGTTGAGGTAAGCCTGATGCAGTGATTTAACAGCGACTGGGATCATGCTTACAAGACAGGGTAATACTCATGTTAATAATCATATAATTTAGTGACAGAACGTTTACATAATTTCATAAATAGGATGTTTTTTCTCTGAGGGAGATAAGTCTTTATTTGGGGCCTAGTTTCCACATAGCTAGTCAGATACTCCGAGGAGTATTTTCTTAAGGCCCCTCTGGCATCCAGTACATGGTGGGAGGGGCCTATTTTAGTGCTCTAACTGCGCAGTTTTAATTCAGACTGAGACATCCAGCTTCCCTAGAGGAGTTCTCTGGCATCTGAGGACCATTTCAAAGGGGTTATTTCCTTTGAAATGGCAAGGTGCTCAATTGACTTTTAACGTTTTTTAACGTTTTTCAATCTGGTTTGGGGCCTAAGGGGTTAATCATCCATTTGCAATTGGGTGCAATGTTGCTTTAGTCCCTTACACACACTGTAAAAATTTCAAAGACTTTACTGTATTTTTACACTGTTTTGCAGTTTAAGTGCTAGTTTTTTTCTCTTAAAGGCACAGTAACGTTTTTGTTTAATTGCTGTTTCACCTTTATTAAAGTGTTTTTCAAGCTTGCTTGTCTCATTACTAGTCTGTTAAACATGTCTGACATAGAGGAAACTCCTTGTTCAATATGTTTGGAAGCCATGGTGGAACCCCCTCTTAGAATGTGTACCAAATGTACTGATATTTCTATAAACTATAAAGACCATATTATGGCACTTAAAGATTTATCTCCAGGGGATTCTCTGACTGAAAAGAGGGAGATTATGCCATCTAGCTCTTCCCATGTGTCAGAACCTATAACTCCCGCTCAAGTAACGCCAAGTACATCTAGCGCGTCTAATTCTTTTACCTTACAGGACATGGGGGCAGTTATGAATGCTACCCTCTCAGAGGTATTCTCCAAACTGCCAGGGTTACAAGGAAAGCGAGACATCTCTGGGGCTAGAACTAATACAGAGCTTTCTGACGCTTTAATGCCTGTGTCCGATATACCCTCACAATGCTCAGAAGCCGAGGCAGTTGAGCTTCTATCTGTGGGTGACATTTCAGACTCAGGGAAGGCGTTACTTCAGTCTGATTCTGAAATGACAGCGTTTAAATTTAAGCTTGAACACCTCCGCTTATTGCTTAGGGAGGTTTTAGCGACTCTGGATGACTGTGACCCCATTGTGGTTCCAGAGAAATTGTGTAAAATGGACAAATACTTTGCAGTGCCTGTTTACACTGATGTTTTTCCAGTCCCTAAGAGGTTTTCGGAAATTATTACTAAGGAATGGGATAGACCAGGTGTGCCGTTCTCTCCCCCTCCTGCTTTCAAAAAGATGTTTCCCATAGATGCCGCCATACGGGACTCGTGGCAGACGATTCCTAAGGTGGAGGGAGCAGTCTCTACCCTAGCTAAGCGTACAACTATCCCCGTCGAGGACAGTTGTGCTTTCCTAGATCCTATGGATAAAAAATTGGAGGGTCTCCTTAAGAAAATTTTTATACATCAAGGTTTTATTCTCCAGCCTCTTGCATGCATTGCCCCAGTTACTGCTGCAGCGGCTTTTTGGTTTGAGTCTCTTGAGTAGGCTCTAAAGGTGGAGACCCCGCTAGACGATATTCTAGACAGGATTAAAGCTCTTAAGTTAGCTAACTCCTTTATTTCTGACACCATTTTTCATTTAGCCAAGCTAACGGCTAAGAATTCAGGTTTTGCCATTTTGGCGCGTAGGGCGCTATGGCTTAAGTCCTGGTCAGCAGACGTTACTTCAAAGTCTAAGCTTCTTAACATCCCCTTCAAGGGACAGACCCTATTCGGGCCTGGTCTGAAAGAGATCATTTCTGATATTACTGGAGGAAAAGGTCACGCCCTTCCTCAGGATAGGTCCAATAAGAGGACCAAACAGAATAATTTTCGTTCCTTTCGAAACTTCAAGAGTGGCGAAGCTTCAGTTTCCTCTAATGCAAAATAAATTTTGCCCAGTCCAAACCAGTCTGGAGACCTAACCAGGCTTGGAACAAGGGGAAGCAGGCCAAGAAACCTGTGGCTGCCTCTAAGACAGCATGAAGGAGTAGCCCCCGATCCGGGACTGGATCTAGTAGGGGGCAGACTTTCCCTCCTCGCCCAGGCTTGGGCAAGAGACGTCCAGGATCCCTGGGCATTAGAGATTGTTTCCCAGGGATATCTTCTGGACTTCAAAGCTTCATCTCCCAAGGGGAGATTTCATCTCTCACAATTATCTGCAAACCAGATAAAGAGAGAGGCATTCTTACGTTGTGTTCAAGACCTACTGGTTATGGGAGTGATCCACCCAGTTCAAAGGGAGGAACATGGGCAGGGCTTCTATTCAAATCTGTTTATAGTTCCCAAAAAAGATGGAATTTTTCAGACCAATCTTGGATCTCAAGATCCTAAACAAATTTCTCAGGGTCCCATCCTTCAAGATGGAGACTATTCGAACCATCCTCCCTATGATCCAGGAGGGTCAATATATGACTACCGTGGACTTAAAGGATGCTTATCTCCACATTCCGATTCACAAAGATCATCATCAGTTCCTCAGGTTCGCCTTCTTAGACAGACATTACCAGTTTGTGACTCTTCCCTTCGGGTTAGCCACGGCCCCAAGAATCTTTACGAAGGTTCTAGGGTCCCTACTGGCGGTTCTAAGACCATGGGGCATAGCAGTGGCTCCTTACCTAGACGACATTCTGATACAGGCGTCGACTTTTCAAATCGCCAAGTCCCATGCGGACATTGTTCTGGCCTTTCTGAGGTCTCACGGGTGGAAGGTGAATGAAGAAAAGAGTTCGCTCTCCCCTCTCACAAGAGTTTCCTTCCTAGGAACACTGATAGATTCAGTAGAAATGAAAATTTTTCTGACAGAGGTCAGATTATCAAGGCTTCTAACTTCCTGCCGTGCTCTTCATTCCACTTCTCGGCCGTCAGTAGCTCAGTGTATGGAAGTAATCGGCCTAATGGCAGCGGCAATGGACATAGTTCCGTTTGCCCGCCTACATCTCAGACCACTGCAACTTTGCATGCTCAATCAGTGGAATGGGGACTACACAGATTTGTCCCCTCTGCTAAATCTGGATCAAGAGACCAGGGATTCTCTTCTCTGGTGGTTATCTCGGGTCCATCAGGCCAGAGTGGACTATAGTGACGACAGATGCCAGCCTTCTGGGCTGGGGCGCGGTCTGGAACTCCCTGAAGGCTCAGGGCTCATGGACTCAGGAGGAAGCCCTCCTTCCGATAAACATTCTGGAACTGAGAGCGATATTCAATGCTCTTCAGGCTTGGCCTCAACTAGCTGCGGTCAGGTTCATCAGATTTCAGTCAGACACTATCACAACTGTAGCCTATATCAACCATCGGGGTGAACAAGAAGCCCCCTGGCAATGTTGGAGGTTTCAAAGATAATTCTATGGGCAGAGGTTCACTTTTGCCATCTATCAGCTATCCATATCCCAGGAGTAGAGAACTGGGAGGTGGATTTTCTAAGTCTGCAGACTTTTCATCCAGGGGAGTGGGAGCTCCATCCGGAGGTATTTGCCCAGCTGATTCAACTATGTGGCAAACCAGAACTGGATCTGATGGCGTCTCGTCAGAACGCCAAGCTTCCTTGTTACGGGTCTAGGTCAAGGGATGCCCAGGCAGCGCTGATAGATGCTCTAGTAGCGCCCTGGTCCTTCACCCTGGCTTATGTGTTCCCACCATTTCCTCTCCTCCCTCGTCTGATTGCCAAGATCTAGCAGGAGAGAGCTTCTGTGATTTTGAAAGCACCTGCGTGGCCACGCAGGACTTGGTATGCAGACCTGGTGGACATGTCATGCCTTCCACCATGGTCTCTGCCGTTGATGCAGGACCTTCTACTCCAAGGTCCATTCAAACATCCAAATCTAATTTCTCTGCGGCTGACTGCTTGGAGATTGAACGCTTGATTTTGTCAAAACGTGGTTTCTCCGAGTCGGTCATTGATACCTTAATTCAGGCCCGAAAGCCTGTCACCAGGAAAATCTATCATAAGATATGATGTAAATATCTTCATTGGTGTGAATCCAAGGGTTACTCATGGAGTAAAGTCAGGATTCCTAGGATATTATCCTTTCTCCAAGAAGGATTGGAGAAGGGATTGTCAGTTAGTTCCTTAAAGGGACAGATTTCTGCTCTTTCTATTCTTCTACACAAGCGTCTGGCAGATGTTCCAGACGTTCAGGCGTTTTGTCAGGCTTTAGTTAGAATCAAGCCTGTGTTTAAACCTGTTGCTCCACCATGGAGTTTAAGTTTAGTTCTTAAAGTTCTTCAAGGGGTTCCGTTTGAACCTCTGCATTCCATAGATATTAAGCTTTTATCTTGGAAAGTTCTGTTTTTGGTAGCTATCTCTTCGGCTCGTAGAGTTTCAGAGTTATCTGCCTTACAGTGTGATTCCCCTTATCTGATCTTCTATGCAGATAAGGTAGTTTTGCGTACCAAACCTGGGTTTCTTCCTAAGGTGGTATCTAATAAGAATATCAATCAGGAGATTGTTGTTCCGTCACTGTGTCCTAATCCTTCTTCAAAGAAGGAACGTCTATTACACAATCTTGAAGTGGTTTGTGCTTTAAAGTTTTACTTACAAGCTACTAAGGATTTTCGTCAAACATCTGCATTGTTTGTTGTCTACTCTGGACAGAGGAGAGGCCAAAAGGCTTCAGCATCTTCTCTTTCTTTTTGGCTGAAAAGCATAATCCGTTTAGCTTATGAGACTGCTGGCCAGCAGCCTCCTGAAAGAATTACAGCTCATTCCACTAGAGCGGTAGCTTCCACATGGGCTTTTAAAAATGAGGCCTCTGTTGAACAGATTTGTAAGGCGGCAACTTGGTCTTCGCTTCATACTTTTTCTAAATTCTACAAATTTGATACTTTTGCTTCCTCGGAGACTATTTTTGGGAGAAAGGTCTTGCAGGCAGTGGTGCCTTCCGTTTAAGTTCCTGCCTTGTCCCTCCCTTCATCCGTGTCCTAAAGCTTTGGTGTTGGTATCCCACAAGTAATGGATGAACCCGTGGACTGGATACACCTTACAAGAGAAAACAAAATTTATGCTTACCTGATAAATTTCTTTCTCTTGTGGTGTATCCAGTCCACGGCCCGCCCTGTCACTTTAAGGCAGGTGTTTTTTATTTTTAAACTACAGCCACCACTGCACCCTATAGTTTCTCCTTTTTCTTGCTTGTCTTCGGTCGAATGACTGGGGGTGGCAGTTAGGGGAGGAGCTATATAGACAGCTCTGCTTTGGGTGTCCTCTTGCAACTTCCTGTTGGGAAGGAGAATATCCCACAAGTAATGGATGAACCCGTGGTCTGGATACACCACAAGAGAAAGAAATTTATCAGGTAAGCATAAATTTTGTTTTTTTTAAATTTTAATTACCTGTTTAAATATTGAAAAAATAAGTGGAAAGTTTTAATGTCTATAAAACAATGGGAGCTGCCATGTTGTAACTTAGGTTACCTTCTCTGCTGTGGCCAATTAGAGACAGTTATAAATAGGTCACTAGAGTGTGCAGGCAATGGCTGTGTGGAGTATAACAGTGTTCTGCACTTCCACTTCTAACAGGAACTGAAAAGATCGCAATGTCAGAATAGAATTACAGGAAAAGGGGACAAAATAAATAATGAAAGTATATTACAGAGGTTTTTTTTTTAATAAATATAATTTGTCATTTTATATTACCATCTCAAAGGGGTTAATGTCCCTTTAAGAGATTCTCTAATACAAACTTTCTGACATAATTTGCAAGTAGTCAAATTAACAACAAATTTAGAGTTACATGTAAGATGTTTATTGATAGTGTAATTCATTCCAGTTTTAGAAGAGTTGAATTTATATCGTTTGCAGATTTACTCAACTTTTACAAGGTATAGTTCCACACCTAAAAATACTTTTCTTCTATAAAGGTAACACGAGTCCACAGATTCATCCTTTACTTGTGGGATATTATCCTTCCTAACAGGAAGTGGCAAAGAGCACCACAGCAGAGCTGTCTATATAGCTCCTCCCTTAGCTCCACCCCCCAGTCATTCTCTTTGCCTACTCTAAGTACTAGGAAGGGTAAAGTGAAAGAGGTGATAAAATATTAGTTTTTAATTTCTTCAAGCAAGAGTTTGTTATTTTAAATGGTACCGGTGTGTACTATTTACTCTCAGACAGCAGATGGATGAAGACTGCTGCCTGGAGGATGATGATCTTAGCATTTGTAACTAAGATCCATTGCTGTTCCCACACAGGCTGAGGAGTACAGGAAACTTCAGTGTGAGGAACGGTTTCATGCTATGCAGCAGTGAGGTATGTTCAGTCATATTTTTCTGGAGAGACTGTGTATTTCAGAAAGGCTGACATTATACCCAGGAGGGTAATGGTAAGCAGTAATCCTAGAGCTAAAAGAAGGGCATTACTTAGCTTGCATATGGGGCCAATTACAAATACGGTTGACACTGAATGGCAAATGTTTGTGAGCAAACGTTTTTTGATTTGGGAGTGCTTTAACGTTTTTGCGGGCAATAACGTTTTGGGCAAACTTTATTAAGGGCACACATGGCTTAACTTTTGGGTCTCAGAACCCAAATGGCTAGTTATAACCGCTCTGGTGCGGTTCTTTAAGGCTGTGGAGACATCGAGTGAGATGGGCGGGGCCTATTTACGCACCTCAGATGCGCAGTTAGTTTTATAAGCAAGCAGCAAACTCTAACTCTTGAGGGCCCTGGTTTATGTTTTGTGCCAAATCAAAGATTTTACCCCACATTTTCGATTCCTGAGCGCAGGTAGGGCCACAGCAGGGCTGTGGCAAGGTGCTGAGAGTGTTTTTTTTTTCCGGATCTGGGCCCGTTTTCGATCCGGTTTGCAAATTAAGGGGTTAATTGTTAAAAAATTTTATGGTGCAATCTTAACTACCTATATTGTGTCTACATACAAAATTTTGAAAAATTTGGTGCATGTTTAGGCTGTTTTGCAGAACGTGTATGCTTTTTTTCTCTTAAAGGCGCAATACCGTTTTTTAAGATTGTTATTTTTTTCACTAAATAAAGTGTTTTCATGCTTCTTTGTAGTCATTACTAGCCTGTTCAACATGTCTGACATTGAGGAAAGTCAATGTTCAATATGTTTAGAAGCCATTGTGGAACCTCCATTTAGAATGTGTCCCTCATGCACTGAAAGGTCAATAAATTGTAAAGAACATATTTTAGCTGCTAAAAGTATGTAACAGGATGATTCAGAAGAGAATCAGGTTTTGCCATCTAATTCTCCCCAAGTGTCACAACCGTTAACGCCCGCACAAGCGACGCCAAGTTCTTCTAGTGCGTCTAATTCTTTCACCCTGCAAGATATGGCCGCAGTTATGAATACTACCCTCACAGAGGTTTTATCTAAGCTGCCTGGGTTGCAGGGGAAGCGCAGTAGGTCTGGGGTGAGAACAAACGCTGAGCCCTCTGACGCTTTATTAGCCATATCCGATGTACCCTCACAATGTTCTGAAGTGAGGGATTTGCTGGCTGAGGGAGAGATTTCTAAACTTGAACACCTCCGCTTATTGCCCAGGGAGGTTTTAGCGACTCTGGATGATTATGACCCTATTGTAGTTCCAGAGAAATTGTGTAAAATGGACAGATTCCTAGAGGTTCCTGCCTACACTGATGTTTTTCCGGTCCCTAAGAGGATTTCGGAAATTGTTACTAAGGAGTGGGATAGACCAGGTATTTCGTTCGCTCCCCCTCCTACTTTTAAGAAAATGTTTCCCATATCTGATGCCGTGCGAGACTCGTGGCAGACGGTCCCTAAGGTGGAGAGAGATATTTCTAACCTGGCTAAGCGTACAACTATACCTATCGAGGACAGTTGTGCTTTCAAAGATCCTATGGATAAAAAATTAGAGGGTCTTCTGAAGAAAATATTTGTTCACCAAGGTTTTCTTCTCCAACCTATAGCGTGCATTGTTCCTGTAACTACTGCAGCGTCCTTTTGGTTCGAGGCTCTGGAAGAGGCTCTTCAGGTTGAGACCCCATTAGACGATATTCTGGATAGAATAAGGGCTCTCAAGCTAGCTAATTATTTCATTACAGATGCCGCTTTTCAATTGGCTAAATTAGCGGCAAAGAATTCAGGTTTTGCCATTTTAGCGCGTAGAGCGTTATGGCTTAAATCCTGGTCTGCTGATGTGTCATCAAAAGCTAAGCTTTTAGCCATCCCTTTCAAGGGTACGACCCTATTCGGTCCTGAACTGAAAGAGATCATCTCAGACATCACTGGAGGGAAAGGCCATGCCCTTCCTCAGGATAGGACGAATAAGATGAGGACCAAACAAAATCATTTTCGTTCCTTTCGGAACTTCAAAGGTGGGTCCCTCTTTCCCTGCCGCAAAGCAAGAGGGGAATTTTGCTAAATCCAAGTCAGTCTGGAGGCCTAATCAGACTTGGAACAAGTGTAAACAGGCTAAGAAGACCGCTGCTGCCACCAAGACAGCATGAAGGGGTAGCCCCCGATCCGGGACCGGATCTAGTAGGGGGCAGACTTTCTTTCTTCGCTCAGGCTTGGGCAAGAGACGTTCAGGACTCCTGGGCTTTAGAAATAGTAACCCAGTGGTATCTTCTAGATTTCAAAGATTCTCCCCCAAGGGGGAGATTCCATCTTTCTCAATTGTCTAAAAACCAGACAAAAAGAGAGGCGTTCTTACGCTGTGTAGAAGACCTATATACCATGGGAGTGATCTGCCCAGTTCCGAAAACAGAACAGGGGCAGGGGTTCTACTCCAATCTGTTTGTGGTTCCCAAAAAAGAGGGAACCTTCAGACCAATTTTGGATCTCAAGATCCTAAACAAATTCCTCAGAGTCCCATCCTTCAAGATGGAGACCATTTGGACTATTTTGCCAATGATCCAGGAGGATCAATATATGACCACTGTGGACTTAAAGGATGCATATCTACACATTCCTATCCACAAAGATCATCACCAGTTCCTCAGGTTCGCCTTTCTGGACAAGCATTACCAGTTTGTGGCTCTTCCCTTCGGGTTGGCCACAGCTCCCAGAATTTTTACAAAGGTGCTTAGGGTCCTTTCTGGCGGTTCTAAGGCCGTGGGGCATAGCTGTGGCGCCTTATCTGGACTATATCTTAATCCAGGCGTCAACTTTCCAACTAGCCAAGTCTCACACGGGCATCGTGGTGGCTTTTCTAAGATCTCACGGGTGGAAGGTGAACATACAAAAGAGTTCACTTATCCCTCTCAGAAGAGTTCCTTTCCTGGGAACTCTGATAGATTCAGTGGACATGAAAATTTTTCTGACGGAGGTCAGGAAATCGAAAATTCTATCCATCTGCCGAGCTCTTCATTCCATTCTTCGCCCGTCAGTGGCTCAGTGTATGGAGGTAATCGGCTTAATGGTAGCGGCAATGGACATAGTTCCGTTTGCTAGCTTACATCTCAGACCACTGCAACTTTGCGTGCTCAAACAGTGGAATGGGGATTATGCAGATTTATCTCCTCAGATAAATCTGGACCAAGAGACCAGAGACTCTCTTTTTTGGTGGTTGTCACAGGATCATCTGTCCAAGGGAATGTGTTTCCGCAGGCCAGCGTGGGTCATAGTGACGACGGACACCAGCCTATTGGACTGGGGTGCAGTCTGGAATTCCCTGAAAGCACAG
Source organism: Bombina bombina (assembly GCF_027579735.1). Classification (NCBI taxonomy): domain Eukaryota; kingdom Metazoa; phylum Chordata; class Amphibia; order Anura; family Bombinatoridae; genus Bombina; species Bombina bombina. Next base: position 947,820,968 of record NC_069502.1, on the reverse strand, counting down.
GGATTGTGGACTCAGGAGGAGGCTCTCCTCCCAATAAATATTCTAGTACTGAGAGCGATATTCAACGCGCTTCAGGCGTGGCCTCAGCTGGCGTCGGCCAGATTCATAAGATTCCAGTCGGACAATATCACGACTGTAGCATATATCAATCATCAGGGGGGAACAAATAGTTCTCTAGCGATGATAGCGGTTACTAAAATAATTCGATGGGCAGAGACTCACTCTTCCCATCTATCAGCAATCTATATCCCAGGAGTGGAGAACTGGGAAGCGGATTTTCTAAGTCGCCAGACTTTTCATCCGGGGGAGCGGGAACTCCATCCGGAGGTGTTTGCACAATTGATTCAGCAATGGGGCACACCAGAATTGGATCTGATGGCGTCTCGTCAGAACGCCAAACTTCCTTGTTACGGGTCCAGGTCAAGGGATCCTCAGGCAGTACTGATAGATGCTCTAGCAGTACCCTGGTCGTTCAACCTGGCTTATGTGTTTCCACCATTTCCTCTCCTTTCTCGTTTGATTGCCAGAATCAAACAGGAGAGAGCTTCGGTGATTTTGATAGCACCTGCATGGCCACGCAGGACTTGGTATGCAGACCTGGTGGACATGTCATCTCTTCCACCATGGACTCTGCCACTGAGACAGGACCTTCTGACTCAAGGTCTGTTCCAGCATCCAAATCTAGGTTCTCTGCGGCTGACTGCTTGGAGATTGAACGCTTGATCTTATCCAAGCAGGGTGTCTCGGAGTTGGTCATAGATATCTTGATTCAGGCCCGAAAGTTTGTCACCAGGAAGATTTATCATAAGATATGGCGTAAATATCTTTATTGGTGCGAATCTAAAGGCTACTCATGGAGTAAGATCAGGATTCCTAGGATTTTGTCCTTTCTCCAAGAAGGATTGGAGAAGGGGCTATCAGCTAGTTCCTTAAAGGGTCAGATATCTGCTTTATCAATTCTACTGCACAAAAGTCTGGCAGACATTCCAGACGTTCAGTCGTTCTGTCAGGCTTTAGTTAGAATCAAGCCTGTGTTTAGACCTGTTGCTCCGCCATGGAGTTTGAATTTAGTTCTTAAAGTTCTTCAAGGGGTGCATTCCATAGATATTAAGCTTCTATCTTGGAAAGTTCTGTTTTTAGTGGCTATCTCTTCGGCTCGAAGAGTTTCTGAACTATCTGCATTGCAATGCGACTCGCCTTACTCTTGTTTTCCATGCTGATAAGGTGGTTTTGCGTACCAAACCTGGATTCCTTCCTAAGGTTGTTACTAATAGGAATATCAATCAGGAAATTGTTGTTCCTTCTTTTTGTCCTAATCCTTCTTCTCAGAAGGAGCGTCTGTTGCACAACTTGGATGTGGTTCGCGATTTGAAGTTTTACTTGGAAGCGACCAAAGATTTCCGTCAAACATCTTCTTTGTTTGTTGTCTATTCTGGAAAACGTAGAGGTCAAAAAGCTACGGCTACCTCTCTTGCCTTTTGGCTGAAAAGCATCATCTGTTTGGCATACGAGACTGCTGGACAGCAGCCTCCTGAAAGAATTACAGCTCACTCTACTAGAGCAGTGGCTTCCACATGGGCTTTTAAAAATTATGCTTCTGTTGATCAAATTTGTAAGGCTGCGACTTGGTCTTCGCTTCATACCTTTTCCAAATTTTACAAATTTGATAGCTTTGCTTCTTCGGAGGCTATTTTTGGGAGAAAAGTTCTTCAAGCAGTGGTGCCTTCTGTTTAACCATCTGTCTTGTCCCTCCCGTTCATCCGTCTCCTGTAGCTTTGGTATTGTATCCCACAAGTAAAGGATGAATCCGTGGACTCGTCTTACCTTTATAGAAGAAAAGTAAATTTATGCTTACCTGATAAATTAATTTCTTCTATGGTAAGACAAGTCCACGGCCCGCCCTGTCATTTTAAGACAGATTATATTTTTTTGATCTAAACTCAGTCACCTCTGCACCTTGTAGTTTCTCCTTTTTCTTCCTGTACCTTCGGTCGAATGACTGGGGGGTGGAGCTAAGGGAGGAGCTATATAGACAGCTCTGCTGTGGTGCTCTTTGCCACTTCCTGTTAGGAAGGATAATATCCCACAAGTAAAGGATGAATCCGTGGACTCGTCTTACCATAGAAGAAATTAATTTATCAGGTAATCATAAATTTACTTTTTACCTCTTTGTTTACCTTGTATCTAAGCCTCTGCAGACTGCCCCTTATCTGAGTTCTTTTGACAGGCTTGCATTTTAGCCAATCAGTCCTGACTCCTAGGTAACCCCATGGGCATAAGCACAATGTTATCTATATGGTACACGTGAACTAACGCTGTATAGCTGTTAAAAACTGTCAAAATGCACGACCTTCAAGTGCTTATAATTTGGCATATGAGTCTACCTAGGTTTAGCTTTCAACAAAGAATACCAAAAGAACAAAGCAAATGTGATGATAAAAGTAAATTAGAAAGTTGTTTAAAATTGCATGCCCTATTTGATTCAAGTTTAATTTTAACTAGACTGTCCTTTGAATAAATACATGCAAGATTTTAAAACATTTATCAAATAAAAACACATAAAATTATTTATCTACTTTAGCTATAACAAATAACTTAGTGTACTTATTTTTAGATTTTGAGCAACATTCACACAGTCAGAGCTTCATGGCTGCCGAAACATTTCAAAACCTGGACGTTTTCGCCTCGGGTAAGTAAAATCAAGCAAAGCCTATTTTCATTCTGGTGTTATCTAATTACTAAGATCTGTACACCACAATGAAAATAAATTATTACCAATGCAATGCAGGGGAAAAAGGTACTAAGTCAATCAACAAGGCAATATTACAGTAAAGATGCAATATGCACATTTTTGCTTGGGGTATATCACTGTTACAATGAGACAACAAAATTGTAATTACATACTGCAGCAAAAAGAGTATTTTTTGTAGTATAGTACTCGGTTAGTTTGTAAGGTACTTAGTCATTTAGTTTTCTTTTGGATCTATTGATTAGTTTGGGGTCATACAGATTGTGGCAGTTAAACCTGTGTTGCTGTACAATATGAGTCCATTCCAGTGGCGGGTCTTTTTTTAAATATAGCTATATGTCTCTAGAGGACTTGATTATTTTCAAAGGAGGGCTACTAAAATGGAAGATTATCTTTCATGTATGCGAAAAGGCTCAGTAAAGCTCAGTGTAAAATATTTTTTTTTATAAAAAGTGAAACACTAGAAGTCATATTCTCAACCAAAAATATAGTAGCTTCTGGAGTATTTTGTCATATGACCTCTGGTTAATTTTTGGAGCGCTAATTGCTACCGCGAGCTTGCGGTAGCAATAACCAGTCACTTGTAATGGCTGTTTATATATGTCCGTTTACGGATGTGCGATAAATTTGTGCTCCCCTTGTAATCTAGCCCATAGTGAGCAAGCTCGCATTAGGCTGCACTAAAAGGGCTCAAACTAGTGAACACTGCTTAATACATGGAGCCCTTGGAATAACTAGAGGTTGTAAGAGCAAATAGAATTCAATCAGCGCTGTGGAATCTGTTGGCGCTCTACAAATAACCGATAATAATAATAATAAAAAGAATGCCTAGAGTATTCAAAAGTCTATCGTAAAAATGAATGAAATGCACAGACTCAGTGGGCTTTTTTTTCTTCTATGAAAATTTTTTTTTTTCTTCTTTTTTAGGTCACCGGTATTCTCCCCAGCATACTAGATGGTGATTGCTTCATCAGATCCAGCAATCAGTCTCCAGAAATTGGAATACTATTTGAGCTAGGAGTCACCTATATGCGCAATGTAAGTAAAAAAAAAAAAAGCAGAGACTTTGTGGCAAATATATTAGGACAGGATGTCATGCACACATTTTGTACAGGCTATCTTTTAGTCTCTGAGATATCTGTGTTTAAAGTCAAAGTATAAAATATTTATGTGCAACAATACAGTATTTAATAAAAAAAATTATCAGTGAAGATTGTCCTATTAAGTAGTGGTTTATTATAGCATCTGTAACTAGTTGTCTAATTCCAGGTTTGATTTTGGGGCCCAATTACATTTTCTTCCATCTCTGAACCATACCAAAACTCTCAATACTCTCAAAAGTTTTATTAACTTTTACTGATGTTTTTAAAATCTGCTGATCATTCTGGTTATTCAGAGTCTGAGTGAATACATTTAAAATGCTATTTAAATCACTTCTATGAAATCTTGGTGCCATTATTATGAATATGTGTAAAGTTTATTTCTTTCCTATGGCATGGAGAGTCCACAACGTCATTCCAATTACTAGTGGGATATTCAACTCCTGGCCAGCAGGAGGAGGCAAAGAGCACCCCAGCAAAGCTGTTAAGTGTAACTTCCCTTAACCATAATCCCCAGTCATTCTCTTTGCCTCTGTCAATGGAGGATGTGCGAAGATGGTGTCTGAAGATATTTAATCCTTTTTATGGGTACTTTACCCTGCAAGCTGTGTCCACGTCAATCTCTTTAGTAAGAGTAGTGGTGGCTTTTAGCAGTTAAAAGGCTGCGAGGTGGTCTTTGTTTTACTTTTAACACTTTGCTACCCCTGTATAGAAAGCCAGAGTTGTTTAATCTGTTCTTTCCTTTCCTACAGGTCCTTGACAGGGAGTGGAGTACCTGTCACACCTAAGTAGCGGTTATCTGTCCTGCAGCTGGATCTAATGTAAGTGCCTTTGCCTTCTAGGTACTGAAGGACAGCAGCACTTAAGAGGTTAATCCTCATATTGATCCATTTTGGGACATGGTGTAGTATCTCACTGGGAGATACGAAGGCGCGCTGCTATAGATAATGAAAAAGTGTGCAAAATACAAATATTAATAAGAAACCCAAACAATAATGACAAGTCCCACAAATAATTACTCCGTTCTCGCCAAGTATGTCTCACTCAAATAACGAGTCTAGGAAGAGATAATGGCAGTCCTATATCGGTCTGGTGGTCTTGTTAATCCAAAGGTTCCTGTGTAGGCAGCTCCTCTTGTTCCCAGAGAGCAGGGATATCACTATTTTAGAAAGAGAAATGGAGAGGGCGCCACATAGCGTGATATTGTTTCACAAAGGATAATACAACAAGCAGAATGGTAATGCGCTTACCGGAGACTGTGGTACTGTGCTGTGACCAGTACTGAAAAGCCTGCTAGCACTTAAGTCAGTGGCTAGTACACTGTCAGATCTAATTCCTCCCGGGGCTTTATCCTGGGGCCAAGGAATGGTGCTGTGGGCGTTTCTATGTCCAGCAACTAAGGTGTGTTGCTCAATTGGATTTAAACCAAAAATAGAGTGAACAACTTCCCAAGTTTAAAATTTTTTAAATCAGCTTTATTATAACGCGTTTCTCAACCACCAAGGGTCGTTTCTTCAGATATCAAAGCGAATTCGCTTTGATATCTGAAGAAACGACCCTTGGTGGTTGAGAAACGCGTTATAATAAAGCTGATTTAAAATTTTTTAAACTTGGGAAGTTGTTCACTCTATTTTTGGTTTAAATCCAATTGAGCAACACACCTTAGTTGCTGGACATAGAAACGCCCACAGCACCATTCCTTGGCCCCAGGATAAAGCCCCGGGAGGAATTAGATCTGACAGTGTACTAGCCACTGACTTAAGTGCTAGCAGGCTTTTCAGTACTGGTCACAGCACAGTACCACAGTCTCCGGTAAGCGCATTACCATTCTGCTTGTTGTATTATCCTTTGTGAAACAATATCACGCTATGTGGCGCCCTCTCCATTTCTCTCATTTTGGGACATAGTTATCCTTATTAGTTAAGGATACATCTTATGGACAGATTTATTGACACTTTATGTGTTAAGCAAAGATTTTTATTCACAGTGAATGACTTAAGAGAGTTCACTTGGCTAAGGGGACTTAAAGGATTTTCCTTTATTTGTTGCAACATAGGCTTTGGCAGCTATGACAGACATGATTGGGTTATAATACACATAGGCTAGTTAACGGTCTTACTTTAAGCTGTTTACTGGGCTTTAACACACGTATTGAGTGTAACGGTTTTACTTTATCAAGCCGTTTACTTTTTCACGCACTTTTAAGTGGCACAGTTATTTTTTGACCCGCTCACGTGACGACCGCACTTCCACTTTATCGGACCGGAGCTTAGTGAGACTAAGTGTTTTGCGTAGAGGATCAGTGTCTGCTTTGCGATTCGTCTTTCGATCATCTGCTGATCGTTTGTCTAAGAGGAGACGATCTCTGCAGGAGAGTCTCGCTTCCTTTTTCTAGTGGAGTGTCAATTCTGTCCGGTAGGAGCCTCAGGCAATCTGAGGTTGCTTCTTAGATTCATTTTATTTTGTACTCTGTTATTTATAAGTTCCTACTAAATTTGAAAATTCTTTTATATTTGACTAATTTGGTTAAAGCTGCATTCTAAGAAAATGAAAAAAGACAAGAGCGCAAAAGAGCCTCTCTAAGAGTTAAAATCAAACAAGCAATGTGTGACAATATCACCATATGTTTCTCCCCGGCAGACAAGGATAAGTCTTTGCTGGTTGCAGAAAGCCGTTTGTACTTCTAAATTTCACCGCCAACAAGACGGCTGATTTCAGGCTTGCATAAGAGGAGAAACACATTAACCTCAACGTGTTTCTTCTGGTATCCACCAGACTTTTTCAAGAGGAATGTTACACAGCAGACACTCACCTGGTTGTTGCTTTGCTGTCCTTCTTCCAAAACCATCCAATCCAGGTCTAATTGGAAATCCAGCCAGCCTTGGAATAAGGGAAAGCAAAACAAGAAGCCTTCGGGTGACTCTAAATCAGCATGAAGGGTCCGCCCCCGATCCGATTTTGGATCAGGGGGAGGGCAGGCTTTCTCTTTTTCGTCAGGCTTGGATATGCGATGTCCCAGATCCATGGGCTGTGGACATTGTATCCCAGGGTTACAGAATAGGATTCAAGTCTTGCCTTCCAAGGGGCAGATTTCTCCTGTCAAGACTATCCTCAAACCAGGTAAAGAACCTATCCTTCCTGGGAGTTATTGTACCAGTCCCTCTAGAGGAAAAAGGTCTAGGATTCTATTCAAATCTATTTGTGGTTCCAAAGAAATAGGGAACTTTCCGTCCCATCCTAGATCTAAACTGTCTCAACAAATTCCTCAAGGTTCCATACTTCAAGATGGAAACTATTCGTTCCATTTTTCCATTGGTTCGGGAAGGTCAGTTTAGGACGACCATAGACCTGAAGGACGCATATTTACACGTTGCTATTCACAGGGATCGTTACCAGTTTCAAAGGTTTGCCTTTCTGGACAAGCGTTTCCAATTTATTGCCCTTCTGTTTGGTCTTGCCACAGCTCCCAGAATATTCACAAAGGTTCTGGGAGCCCTATTGGCAGTGATCAGATCCCATGGAATTGCTGTGGCGCCTTATCTAGACAACATCTTGGATCAGGCGTCATCTTTCCAACTAGCAAAATCTCATACAGAGATGTTGTTGTCTTTTCTACGTTCCCACGGGTGGAAAGTGAATCTGGAAAAGAGTTCTCTAGTTCCATCTACAAGAGTGTGTTTCCTAGGGACAATTATAGATTCCCTGTCCATGAAGATTTTCCTGACTGACGTCAGAAAATCCAAGCTTCTTGTCTTTCTCTCCAGTCTGCCTTCCGTCCAACAGTGGCTCAATGCATGGAGTTCATTGGTCTGATGGTGGCTTCCATGAATATCATTCCTTTTGCTCAGTTCCATCTGCATCCGTTGAAACCATTCAGATTTATTGCGGAGGATAAATCTGGACCGCCTAACAAGAGACTCTCTCTCGTGGTGGATTTCAGAGGAACATCTGTCTCAAGGCACTTGCTTCCTGAGACCTTCCTGGGTGATTGTGACTACGGACGCTAGCCTGTCAGGCTGGGGAGCTGTTTGGGGTTCTCTGAAAGCACAGGGCCTGTAGTCTCGGGAAGAGTCTTTTCTTCCCATAAACATCTTGGAGTTGAGAGCAATCTTCAATGCCTTGACAGCTTGGCCTCAATTATCTTCAGGCCGGTTTATGAGATTCCAGTCGGACAACATCACCTCAGTGGCTTACATCAACCACCAAGGAGGAACTCGGAATTCGGAATTCCTTGGCCATGAAGGAGGTGACTCATATTCTGCAGTGGGCGGAAGCTCACGATTGTCTCCTATCTGCCATCCACATTCCAGGAGTGGACAATTGGGAGGCGGATTTTCTGAGCAGACAGACTTTTCATCCCAGGGAGTTCAGAAAAATATGGTAGATGTCCAATTGTATTACTATTTGTATAACATTCTTGTGGTGGTTTCCTGAGAGGAATTTGAATGCCTGCGACACTTTTATGATTTTTTAGTCTGAGTACATCCGGGTTTGTGTTGTATGGTTTCAAGCACATCATTTTAAAATTAAGTTATTTAAATGGAGCACTAGTTTTACCAAACCAGTATTAAAATCCCAGTCTTTTCCCTACAGACTCACATTCATATTACAAATCAAGGTAGCACACTTCTAATTTATTTTTATTTTTTATTGTATCGTGATAATAAAATCAAGTACACACCCACAGCGCAAAAATAAATAAATCAGGTCCCTGTTGTAAAAAACATTTTAATTAAAAAATGTTGCCTCAAAACAAAGTAGCCAATCTGATTTAAAGGGATACTAAACCCAAATTTGTTGTCATGATTCAGATAGAGCATGCAATTTTAAGCAACTTTCTAAATTACTCCTATTATTAATTTTTCTTCGTTCTCTTGTATCTTTATTTAAAAAGCAGGAATGTAAAGCTCTGGAGCCGGCCCATTTTTGCCTCAGAACCTGAGTTATGCTTGCTTATTGGTGGCTTAAATGTAGCCACCAATAAGCAAGCACTATCCAGTGTTCTGAACCAAAAATGGGCAGGCTCCAGAGCTTTACATTCCTGCTTTTTAAATAAAGATAACAAGAGAACGAAGAAAAATTAATAATAGGAGTAAATTAGAAAGTTGCTTAAAATTGCCTGTTCTATCTGAATCGCGAAAGAAGAAAATTGGGTTTAGTATCCCTTTAATAAGTGAGGCATTTTAGGTCTCTACACATCCTAGTGGTATATGGGTGAATTTCTTAGAATAGTTGTCCTATTCTCTCCCAGTAGTATAAGTGCTCATATGGAGATTGACAACAGAGGGGGAAAGGCCATCCCAACAGTGAGTGGATCTAAATCCCATGTAGCCAGACTGCCATACACAGCAGTTCTAAATCAATATAATGTTATACCACCAAAGGTACCAAAGACACTTTAAAAACATTAAATAAAATATACCATTGAAGGTTGTGTTGCCTAATGGCAATGAAGTCTATTCCAAAGCAATTCAAATCAATTCAATATCATTTTATAATATTTTCAAATTCAATGGATTCCAATCCATAAGAAAGAAAGTCTAAAGTTTGATACTTTTTGTATTTAAAATCCTCACCATCAGTACTCCAATCCAATCAGAAAACAATCTTCTCACATGTAATTCAGTAGCCTTGACTATTTGAAAAATTTGCTTTTTCTTATAGTATTTTCTTTATTGTTAACATTCTTTGTGCATTCTAGTAAAAACCTGATTTTGATAAAAAGATAAAGAATAATTCAAATCACAATTTTAAGCTATAATCAGCAGAATCTTCATTTATGAATGCAATTAAAGAGACATGAAGCTCAACATTTTCTTTCATAATTCAGATAGAGCACACATTTTAAAACAACTTCTTAATTTATTTGCATTATCTAATTTGCTTTGTCTCTTTGTATCCTTTGTTGAAAAGTATGCCTAGGTAGGCTCAGGAGCAGCATTGCACTACTGAGAGTTAACTGCTGATTGGTGGCTGCACATATATGCCTCTTGTCATTGGTTCACTTGATGTGTTCAGATAGCTCCCACTAGTGCAACGTTGCTTTATTAACAAAGGACACCATGAGAATGAAGCACATTTAAAGGGACATTAAACACTTTGAGTTAGTAATAGAAAATTATAAATTGTATATATAAAAAAATCCCCTGCAATATTCTTTCATTATTTATTTGGTTCCCTTTTCCTGTAATTCAATTCTGATATTGTGAGCTTTTCAGTTCCTGTTAGAAATGGAAGTGCAGAACACTGTTATATTCCACACAGCCATTGGCTGCACACTCTAGTGACCTTTTTATAACTGTCCCTAAATGGCCATAGCAGAGAAGGTAACCTAAGTTACAACATGGCAGCCCCCATTGTTTTATAGACACTAACGGCTAGATTTAGAGTTTTGTCGGTAACGACCCGCGTAGCTAACGCTGGCTTTTTTCTGGCCGCACCTTTAAAATAACTCTGGTATTGAGAGTCCACAGAATGGCTGCGTTAGGCTCCAAAAAAGGAGCGTATAGCATATTTAACGCAACTTCAACTCTCGATACCAGAGTTGCTTACGGACGCGGCCAGCCTCAAAAACGTGCTCGTGCACGATTCCCCCATAGGAAACAATGGGGCTGTTTGAGCTGAAAAAAACCTAACACCTGCAAAAAAGCCTTGTTCAGCTTCTAACGCAGCCCCATTGTTTCCTATGGGGAAACACTTCCTACGTCTGCACCTAACACTCTAACATGTACCCCAAGTCTAAACACCCCTAACCTTACACTTATTAACCCCTATTCTGCCGCCCCCGCTATCGCTGACCCCTGCATATTATTATTAACCCCTAATCTGCCGCTCCGTAAACCGTCGCTACTTACATTATCCCTATGTACCCCTAATCTGCTGCCCCTAACACCGCCGACCCCTATATTATATTTATTAACCCCTAATCTGCCCCCCACAACGTCGCCTCCACCTGCCTACACTTATTAACCCCTAATCTGCCGAGCGGACCGCACCGCTACTATAATAAAGTTATTAACCCCTAATTCGCCTCACTAACCCTATAATAAATAGTATTAACCCCTAATCTGCCCTCCCTAACATCGCAGACACCTAACTTCAATTATTAACCCCTAATCTGCCGACTGGAGCTCACCGCTATTCTAATAAATGGATTAACCCCTAAAGCTAAGTCTAACCCTAACACTAACACCCCCCTAAATTAAATATAATTTTAATCTAACGAAATTAATTAACTCTTATTAAATAAATTATTCCTATTTAAAGCTAAATACTTACCTGTAAAATAAATCCTAATATAGCTACAATATAAATTATATTTATATTATAGCTATTTTAGGATTAATATTTATTTTACAGGTAACTTTGTATTTATTTTAACCAGGTGCAATATCTAAGTTAAGAACTATTTAATAGCTAAAATAGTTAAAATAATTACAAATTTACCTGTAAAAAAAATCCTAACCTAAGTTACAATTAAACCTAACACTACACTATCAATAAATTAATTAAATAAAATACCTATAATTATTTACAATTAAACCTAACACTACACTATCAATAAATAAATTAAATACAATTCCTACAAATAACTACAATTAAATAAACTAACTAAAGTACAAAAAATAAAAAAGAACTAAGTTACAAAAAATAAAAAAATATTTACAAACATTAGAAATATATTACAACAATTTTAAACTAATTACACCTACTCTAAGCCCCCTAATAAAATAACAAAGCCCCCCAAAATAAAAAAATGCCCTACCCTATTCTAAATTACTAAAGTTCAAAGCTCTTTTACCTTACCAGCCCTGAACAGGGCCCTTTGCGGGGCATGCCCCAAGAAGTTCAGCTCTTTTGCCTGTAAAAAAAAACATACAATACCCCCCCCCCAATATTACAACCCACCACCCACATACCCCTAATCTAACCCAAACCCCCCTTAAATAAACCTAACACTAAGCCCCTGAAGATCTCCCTACCTTGAGTCGTCTTCACCCAGCCGAGCCAAATTCTTCATCCAAGCGGAGCAAGAAGAGGTCCTCCATCCGGTAGAAGTCTTCATCCAAGCGGGGCAGAAGAGGTCTTCCATCCGATTGAAGTCTTCATCCAAGAGGCATCTTCTATCGTCATCCATCCGGAGCGGAGCGGCAGCATCCTGAAGACCTCCGACGCGGAACATCCATCCTGGCCGACGACTGAACGACGAATGACGGTTCCTTTAAATGACGTCATCCAAGATGGCGTCCCTCGAATTCCGATTGGCTGATAGGATTCTGTCAGCCAATCGGAATTAAGGTAGGAATATTCTGATTTGCTGATGGAATCAGCCAATCAGAATCAAGTTCAATCCGATTGGATGTTCCGCGTCAGAGGTCTTCAGGATGCTGCCGCTCCGCTCCGGATGGATGACGATAGAAGATGCCTCTTGGATGAAGACTTCAATCGGATGGAAGACCTCTTCTGCCCCGCTTGGATGAAGACTTCTACCGGATGGAGGACCTCTTCTTGCTCCGCTTGGATGAAGAATTTGGCTCGGCTGGGTGAAGACGACTCAAGGTAGGGAGATCTTCAGGGGCTTAGTGTTAGGTTTATTTAAGGGGGGTTTGGGTTAGATTAGGGGTATGTGGGTGGTGGGTTGTAATGTTGGGGGGGGGGGTATTGTATGTTTTTTTTTACAGGCAAAAGAGCTGAACTTCTTGGGGCATGCCCCGCAAAGGGCCCTGTTCAGAGCTGGTAAGGTAAAAGAGCTTTGAACTTTAGTAATTTAGAATAGGGTAGGGCATTTTTTTATTTTGGGGGGCTTTGTTATTTTATTAGGGGGCTTAGAGTAGATGTAATTAGTTTAAAATTGTTGTAATATATTTCTAATGTTTGTAAATATTTTTTTATTTTTTTGTAACTTAGTTCTTTTTTATTTTTTGTACTTTAGTTAGTTTATTTCATTGTATTTATTTGTAGGAATTGTATTTAATTTATTTATTGATAGTGTAGTGTTAGGTTTAATTGTAGATAATTATAGGTATTTTATTTAATTAATTTATTGATAGTGTAGTGTTAGGTTTAATTGTAACTTAGGTTAGGATTTTTTTTACAGGTAAATTTGTAATTATTTTAACTATTTTAGCTATTAAATAGTTCTTAACTATTTAATAGCTATTGTACCTGGTTAAAATAAATACAAAGTTACCTGTAAAATAAATATTAATCCTAAAATAGCTATAATATAAATATAATTTATATTGTAGCTATATTAGGATTTATTTTACAGGTAAGTATTTAGCTTTAAATAGGAATAATTTATTTAATAAGAGTTAATTAATTTCGTTAGATTAAAATTATATTTAATTTAGGGGGGTGTTAGTGTTAGGGTTAGACTTAGCTTTAGGGGTTAATACATTTATTAGAATAGCGGTGAGCTCCAGTCGGCAGATTAGGGGTTAATAATTGAAGTTAGGTGTCGGCGATGTTAGGGAGGGCAGATTAGGGGTTAATACTATTTATTATAGGGTTAGTGAGGCGGATTAGGGGTTAATAACTTTATTATAGTAGCGGTGCGGTCCGCTCGGCAGATTAGGGGTTAATAAGTGTAGGCAGGTGGAGGCGACGTTGAGGGGGGCAGATTAGGGGTTAATAAATATAATATAGGGGTCGGCGGTGTTAGGGGCAGCAGATTAGGGGTACATAGCTATAATGTAGGTGGCGGCTCTTTGCGGTCGGCAGATTAGGGGTTAATTATTGTAGGTAGCTGGGTGCGACGTTGTGGGGGGCAGGTTAAGGGTTAATAAATATAATATAGGGGTCGGCGGTGTTAGGGGCAGCAGATTAGGGGTACATAAGTAGAACGTAGGTGGCGGTCGGCAGATTAGGGGTTAAAAAAATGTAATCGATTGTCGCGATGTGGGGGGGCCTCGGTTTAGGGGTACATAGGTAGTTTATGGGTGTTAGTGTACTTTAGAGCACAGAAGTTAAGAGGTTTATGAACCGGCGTTAGCCCAGAAAGCTCTTAACTACTGACTTTTTTCTGCGGCTGGAGTTTTGTCGTTAGATTTCTAACGCTCACTTCAGCCACGACTCTAAATACCGGAGTTAGAAAGATCCCATTGAAAAGATATGATACGCAATTGACGTAAGGGGATCTGCGGTATGGAAAAGTCGCGGCTGAAAAGTGAGCGTTTGACCCTTTTTTGAATGACTCCAAATACCGACGGTAGCCTAAAACCAGCGTTAGGAGCCTCTAACGCTGGTTTTCACGGCTACCGCCAAACTCCAAATCTAGGCCTAAACCTTTACTCATATTTTGTCAATATTTAAACAGCTAATGAAACTTTAAAAAATACATCTGCATGTTATTCACAGACTAATCTTTTCTTTGAATGCATCATTCTATCTAACATTTGTTAAGTGTTTAATGTCCCTTTAATAACATAAGTAAATTGGAAAGTTGTTTAAAATTCCATATTGAATATACTGAATCGTGGAAGAAGAAAAAAATTGGGTTTCATGTCAGTTTAAGCTTTTGGATGTTATAAAAAGGTTAGTTGTAAAATGGCACAACGTAATGTGAAATTATTAAAAGATATGTAGCAGGGTTAAGAAGTTAGCTGGAGGCCAGCAGAGCAGCAATACAGACGCATATTATAGCAGCTCTGTCTACATTGCATGTAAAAACTACATTTAAGGACTGTTCCAGCCTCAATAATTGTTATTTCATCAGGATTGCTTAAATACAAATGACCTACACATCTAATCCTACTGCTGGGAACTCTGCCAAAGAGATAGATCTTTAAAGCTTTTGTGAGTAACCTGTTGGCAAGAGGCTCCGAAGTCGGCCATCTTGGGCCTATCTATACTGTATCCCGGAAGCCTACTACTATTCCTCGTCATGTTACCTGTGGAGCAAATTATGGAAGAGATCCATCTCTTCCTTGACGGTTGCCGCGACATGCTTGAGCGCTCACCGGGTCTGGCGCTCCGACAGATAGTTGATAAGCCTCAGGCTCTTCATACTCACATGCCCATTTGCACGGCCATGCCGGAGGGTGATGGCGCTTTGGGGCCCCGGCGACCCTCATCTCCTGAACATGCTGTCTTGGTGGCAGAGAATAGCACTACTCTTACCTGCTTATCGTCGGACATGCTAGGACGCTTCAATCTCCTGCAGCACCGCGCACTCCCCACTGTGCCTAGCAATCGTATACAGTTACTGTTGCCTGCAGTTAAAGTAACCCAAGGAGACACGTACCTTACATCGGCGGTGGCTTTCTCACCACAGGACTGCTCTGATTGGACTTACTCGAGTGCAGCTGCCCGCACTATAACTGCACAGAGATTTGCAGATGCACACCGCTTCTGTTCCGGCAAAGTTCAGTTGGCCCCTTTCATCAACGGACAGCAGCGGTCAAGCATCCCAGCCAAGCTGCATAGGTTAGGCATTGGATAGCACTATCAGAACAGCTTGTTAGAGTTTCATACCAGGAGCGGCTGGAACTCTTCCTATGCACCTATAATTTTCCAAAAGCTGAGGACTTCTACGATGCTCCCTTACCATTTACCATTCAGGTCTGAGGATGATGGCCTAACGGCCTGAAGTCTTGAAAATATATCTACCTGAGAGACTGACTGTTTGAGGGACTACCTTCTCTCCATACCTGTTTTATATATATCATTAGCCCAAGGCTTAGCCTACTTGACGCCGTTTTATTTCATTATATTTCTAGTTATGTTTAAATTGCTAGTCTAAACATGTCACTAACCACAAGATATTGATTAGATTTTACAGACCGTGTCATATCCATAGTTTAGCCTTACCTATGTATCACATTTTTTGCAAACCAGGATTAGAGTCTCTGATTATCAGCATTATGTCAGTATTCTACCACAGCCTACCGTCCTTAGGGTTTTTGTTAAACTTACATAAAGTGATTGTAATATGTTATTTACTGTTAACTATGGCAATATATTATGGAGATGGCAATTCCAGGGTGTAGCTGAGCTTCCGGGCGTTAGAAGTGTGGGATTGTGTTTACAAAAATATATATATATAGTCTATATAGACTTTGAGCGACAGACATGATGACTACTATACCTTGCCTCCAACTAGATAAGTTTATTATGTTAAGTAGTTATAAATGCTTTCTCTGAGGGTTGTTTTTTTTCTGTGCTGAATGGGATGTGTACTACAGTACTATTTATGGCTCAACTGAATTACCAATCAATGTCCTTTTTCCCTCCCTCCTACATGTGTTAGCCTGCTATGCATACTCTCCTAAGGGGATCTCTACTATGGTGTTCCCTACTAGTTTATATGCTACTGGTGAGCTTGGATATCTTTGGCCGAGATGTCTAAGCCTTCCACATTTTTTACTTGTATGCTGACGGGGGACCTCATGGCAAGCTAGGATTAAAGATCACACCTTGGTGGATAGACCCACTTACCTGTTGCCTATTAGCGATAAGTATGACACCTTGGAAACTATATAAATGTAGATGCAGGCCACACAGCATGTTCACATATATATGTGCATATGCAGGTTTCTCTGTTATTATATTTACTATGTGTTGAGCTCCCTACTTGTAACTCGGACCATCCCTATCTTATGTTGCGCTGCACTTCTTGTCTGTATTTAGTGTGGTATTCTAGGGCGGGCTGGACCTGCACTACCGTCACCGCATATAATCTCTCTCCTCACAATACCACAGCTAAACCTCATAGTCCATCATAGATCTTTGTCTTTCATCTTAAAATTTTCAACCCTTCTAAACCAGGTATAATAAAGATTCGGCACATAACTGACCCAATTTCATGCATACCTTAGTAACCCATTTACCTGTAAAATCACCCACATAGACCTACTGCCTGATTTTATTGAAATTTGTGGACACTGTTTCATTTACATTATCACCTCCTCCCCACCCACACACATAATATATCTACCATGTAAGGAGGGCTAAATATGCAGCCCGTCTAGTTTATGCCGCACCCTGCCCATACTTTTTATTAACAAATCTTGCAGTATAGCTCGTTATTGACTTTGTTTCACCTCTTCAGCTTTGCAAGATAACCATCTTTTCCCTTCCCATGTTAAAATTCTAGTTTTCTACTTATATATAGGAAATCACTCCTTCATTACAGTATTTACACTCTACTGGGTCGATAATTAATCATTCAGGGTAGTGGAGGACAGTGCATTGGTTGTAAAGCACCCAATGTGCCCATGAAATTTTTCACATAGTATGGGGCCTGTACATCTCTCAGAACTGATGTGGTGCTTAATACAACTCTTACAATTTGTCCACCATATGTATCTTACCACCTCCCCCCCCCCCTTAATATATCTCCTATTTTTAGGAGAGTGAATTATGTGGTTTGTCTCGTTAATACCACACCTTATTTCTCCATTACAGCTTTCTAATACTATACCACCTTGTTAAATTAAATTTACTTACTTAAGCGTGCATTATACCAATCCTATAGCGCAATTATTCTAAAAATCTGAGGTTTTCATGATGGGGTCCAAAATACCCTTGGAATAACCTTCTGTTATAGTTGTTTAATATTGTTTGTTATGAGGCCCAAGAGCGGCCGCTTAGATAAATATGAAGGTTCTATACTTTTATTGGCATTTCCGTGAACTACTGTATTACTTGTCTTTTATCCATGTGGCAGATGAAGATGTTTTTTACGCATTGTATCCTGTTATAAGCCATTCTACATTTCTACTGTATCCTGCTGCAATTATTTTGTTTGTATGCCAACTTTTCACCTCAATAAAAAAAATTAAAAAAAAAAAAAAAAAAAATTTAGCTGGATGCTTGTTATGTTCTGAGAATTAGAAATTGCTCGTTTCAGAAATTATATGAAAAGGGGGCAGAATAAATAATAAAAATATATTGCTACGTTGTTTCATTATGCATAACTAAACATCTTATATAAAAATCTCAAGAGGTTTACTGTCCCTTTAATTTGTTTTCTAAACCAAAAAATAATAATTTTCCATGTAAATTGAATAGGAAAACATTTTGGTTGGGAAAGTATAAACCTCCTGTTATGTATAGGCCTAGTTGTTATGTATAAGCCTAGTTTTTATTTTTTTCTCTATATCTTTTATGTATTCCTTAGATAAAAAAACACTGTAATATATTAGGGTTTCCATTATACAAATGAACCATATGCTGATTACAATATACTGTGTGTATATATATATATATATATATATATATATATATATATATATATATATATATATATATATATATTGTTGACACACAGTATGCAATGTTGCTTCTAAACTCCTACCATACTGCCATCAAAATATTAATTTATTAGAAAATGATCTCCAGTTTTGGCAGACGTTCTTAATACAGTTTGCCACCTTTTCTCAATATATTGACTTTAATAGTTTCTGACTTTTTTTCAGTCTACAGGTGAAAGAGGAGAACTGAGTTGTGGATGGGCCTTTTTAAAACTTTTCGATGTCAACGGAATGCTGTTGCCTACCAAGTAAGAACTTTCACCTCTTATTTAACTTATCACATCCAGTTTTTTGGCATAACTCGCTTTGTCCAAACAGACCAAAAAAGAACTGCCTAGAAGAATGTTGAATGAAGACTAATTTGCTTACTCTTATTTTTATTAATTGACAGCTCCTGCCCGCATGCGATTGGCTGTGCGCGGGCAGTGGGTGGGGTTGCACGCAAAACGCAATTGAGCGCTCGTGTGCAATGTTAACTACGGTCAGCAGATTGCTGCCCACCAGAGGAGAGCTCGTGCGGACTGGGGCGAATATGTACGCCCCTGTCCGCCATGGATTGATAAATTGAGCCCATAATTTATAAAAGTACAGACGTAAATGAAAGGGACATTCTGATCAATTTGTGCTGCTATTTTGGTCACAACGTAATGTCAACAAAACAATTATACTTAAAATGGTGTATTTAACATTAGGTACTGGACACACATATGTCTTCTTCAAGTGTTCTTTTGTCATATAACTTCCTTTCAGATTCTGTATTCTTTGTACAGACTGGCTCCAGGATGTGAAATTGATAGTATTTCCCTTTTAGTAATTCCAATGTTGGACATTAGTAAAACATATCATAATCTTAATGGTTTTAAGGGAACAGTCTACTAAAAATGTTTAAAATGCCTTTAATACCCATTCCCCAGCTTTGCAGAACCAACATTGTTATATTAATATACTTTATAACATTTAAACGTCTACATTTCTGCCTGTTTCTAAGACCTTGCAAGCCACCTTTATCTCAATGCATTTTATAGTTGTTCACAGCAAGACACTGCTAGTTCACGTGTGCCATTTAGATATCATTGTGCTCAATTCCGTGGAGTCAGTGCTAATAA
This sequence comes from Bombina bombina, assembly GCF_027579735.1. Taxonomy (NCBI): domain Eukaryota; kingdom Metazoa; phylum Chordata; class Amphibia; order Anura; family Bombinatoridae; genus Bombina; species Bombina bombina. The sequence continues at coordinate 947,801,758 of NC_069502.1, read as the reverse complement.
CTTAAAATGAAAAATCTGTAAATAGCACTGAGATAAGGAGGTAGTCTACAGAGGTTACAAGTATATTAGCCCTTTGAATGCTAAGCACTTTCCCACCTGGGTGCTAAGATTTTTTTTTAATGTTTTTTTTATTTTTTTCAGACCCCCAAGACTTACACTGTTGGAAAGGTTAGGCGATTACCTTTCCAATGGTGGGTCTTGAGATACAGGCTTCTAAGCAGCATGCTTTCTGCTCCTATATTTAACATCGTTAAGTATAAATAAAGTTGCGCAGTGACGTCATCACGTTATTGCGTGTGACTTCACCACGCAAAACGGGAAGCCCTGGCGATGCCTGTCACTCTACAGGCATGATCGCCGGGGTAGGAGTGGGTGGGAGCCCCCAGATCTCCCTCAAGGTGGGAGAGTGCTAGTGACGGCTCTGAGCCGTCATTAGCACCAGAGTGAGAAACTCTGTGAAGGCTCAGAGCCGTCAGCACTCAAAGGGTTTATTAATATAACCGTGTTGTTGGGCAAAACTGGGGTAATAAAGGGAGTATCTATCTTTTTAAACAAACATTTTGGAGTAGACACTATAAATTCTTATGATATGTGATCATAATATTTAAGTACTTTACAAAAGGAAATGTAGAAAAAGGGGGTTATGGGATAGCGCTACAACAGCTGAGAGATACTAATATGTGGAATATATTGTGGCTATTGCCAATAACAATAGTAATGGGTTAGGGATATTTCTAAATGACCACATTTTTTTTATAATATAATAAATTGATCCCTGAAAAACGTGACTTATTAAGGAGTAGGAAATAACATCTAGTATTGTTAATACTAACTAATATGTTGGCCTTTAATAGCACATTAAATAGGATATTTGTCTCAAAAGAGTCGGAATATCGCAATAGTATATTGGAGTTAATAATAGAACAACAGTATCTTTAAATAAAATCAAGTTGTGAATTCATCTAATAAAATTTATTAATATAAAGCAAATCGATGATAACATAAATTTAATATGCGCAAATAAGTGAATTCTAAAAGAAGATGCCGGCATCCAATGATTTTAATTACGGCTAAAAAGTATACACGCTTAATGCCATGCCAAATTATTATTATTACTATTGCTTTTATTTGTGGAGTACACCCAAATTTAATAACACTGCCAAATATTAAGTCTATCTTAAAAAAAAAAAACAGAAATGTCGGGTGGGATAATTTATTCTTAGTTAAATGTTAATTACAAATGGTAACAATATCTTTACTTCTTTTGCCTTTTAATATTTATTTATTTTAAATGTGAGATGTGTTAATTTGCTATACTGATTTGGTTGCATTTCAGAGTTACCATGTAGCTTTATGTGCTTTTTTCTCTGTGATATAGGACGTACGAGCTTACTTTGAATGGGGGTACACCGTATGAACGAGGTGTAGAAGTTGATCCATCTATAATAAGACAAGGTAAAAATAAAACACAACATGAATATTAGACATCGATATCTCTCAGAAGTTTATGTAGAAGCTTAGAGATGACCATAATACTATGTAAATATCAAATACTTAACCCCTTAACGACTGATGTCGTACAGGGTACGTCTTGCACAAACTTGTCTTTAAAGACCAGTGACGTACCCTGTACGACGTTGGGGTTTAAAGCGGCTGGAAGCGATCCTGATCGCTTCCAGCCGCTTTCCGGTTATTGCAGTGATGCCTCAATATCAAGGCATCCTGCAATAAACCTCTGTGGCCCTCTCTGGGAGGCGGCCATCAATGGCTTTTATGATTAAGAGGGGGGCGGGATAGGGGGCGTGGTCGCCGGGCGGGCACGGACGAGCGCGCGTGCACGGGACGTGGCGGGCGGGCGTGTGCACGGGGAGGAAGTGGGTGGGAACCGCTGCACTACAGAAAAAAAAAATACGATCGGGTTGATTGACACCCCCTGCTAGCAGCCGATTGGCCGCGAATCTGGGGGGGCGGCATTGCACCAGCAGTTTGCAAGAACTGCTGGTGCAATGATAAATGCAGACAGCGTATGCTGTCAGCATTTATCGATGTGCAGCGGACATGATACGCTACATCGTATAATGTCCGCTCGCACTATGATAAATCTACCACAAAGGCTCAAATGATAGATAACTTGGTGTGTCTATGGAATTTTCATCTAGTGTACCTGTTTCCTCTGTTTGTTCTTCTTACAAGAGTAATTGCTTGGTTTCACATGAGGCGTCTGCAGCTTTATATGCTTTGTAGTGCAAGAATTACACTCAGTTGGCTCAAAACATTCTTTTGGATGCCAAAACAAGTCATTCCCTTTCCTGGTGGATCATTCATAAATCCATTTTTCTGGGGGCATCCTTTGTCAGTACAAATTGGACGGTGATCTCGACAGATGCAAGAGAGACTTATCTGCTTTTCCAGTCAGACAATGTAACAGCAGTGGCTTACATCAATCATCAAGGGGGAACACACAGTTCCCTGTTGATGAGGGAGATTTTCTGAATTCTGAATTGGGCAGACTGCAATTCCTAGCAGTTCATATTCCAGGGGTCAGCAATTGGAAAGCAGATTTTCTAAGATGTCAATCTGTTCAGTCTTCCTCTGGAAGTGTTCTGTTACCAATGGTAATAGCCAGGATCAAGTAGGAAATATCAACAGTAATTCTGATTGCTCCAGGACTTGGTTGCAGATCTGGTGCATATGTCCAGGTGTCCTCTTTGGCCTCTTCCTCTGCATCACAACTTTTTCTCTCAAGGTCCATTTCTCCAACATAGGTGTGTCCGGTCCACGGCGTCATCCTTACTTGTGGGATATTCTCTTCCCCAACAGGAAATGGCAAAGAGCCCAGCAAAGCTGGTCACATGATCCCTCCTAGGCTCCGCCTTCCCCAGTCATTCTCTTTGCCGTTGCACAGGCAACATCTCCACGGAGATGGCTCAGAGTTTTTTGGTGTTTAAATGTAGTTTTTATTCTTCTATCAAGAGTTTGTTATTTTAAAATAGTGCTGGTATGTACTATTTACTCTGAAACAGAAAAGAGATGAAGATTTCTGTTTGTAAGAGGAAAATGATTTTAGCAACCGTTACTAAAATCGATGACTGTTTCCATACAGGACTGTTGAGAGGAATTAACTTCAGTTGGGGGAAACAGTGAGCAGACTTTGGCTGCTTGAGGTATGACACATTTCTAACAAGACTTGGTAATGCTGGAAGCTGTCTTTTTCCCTATGGGATCCGGTAAGCCATTTTCTTAATTTTCAATATAAGAATAAAAGGGCTTCACAAGGGCTTTAAAGACTGGTAGACATTTTTCTGGGCCAAAACGATTACTTTATAAGCATATTTAATGGTTTATAACTTTGGAGAGTTATTTTAATCTTGGGAATTTTATTAAAAAAAAAAAACGGCAGGCACTGTATTGGACACCTTTTTCACTGGGGGCCTTTTCTAGTCATAGGCAGAGCCTCATTTTCGCGCCACTAATGCGCAGTTGTTTTTGAGAAGCAAGGCATGCAGATGCATGTGTGAGGAGCTAAGAACCACTGAAAAAGCTTATTGAAGGCGTCATTTGGTATCGTATTCCCCTCTGGGCTTGGTTGGGTCTCAGCAAAGCAGATACCAGGGACTGTATAGGGGTTAAATGTAAAAACGGCTCCGGTTCCGTTATTTTAAGAGTTAAAGCTTTCAAATTTGGTGTGCAATACTTTTAAGGCTTTATGACACTGTGGTGAAATTTTGGTGAATTTTGAACATTTCCTTCATACTTTTGCGTATATTCAGTAAAAAAGTGTGTTCAGTTTAAAATTTAAAGAGACAGTAACGGTTTTATTTTAAAACGTTTTTTGTGCTTTGTTATCAAGTTTATGCCTATTAACATGTCTGAACTATCAGATAGACGATGTTCTGTATGTTCGGAAGCCAAGGTTCCTCTCCATTTAAATATATGTGTTGAATGTGACAAACAAAGTAGGGACAATGATGCCACTGATAATAATGTTGCCCAAAATGATTCCTTAAGTGAGGGGAGTAAGCATGGTACTGCATCATCTCCTTCTATGTCTACACCAGTCTTGCCCACTCAGGAGGTCCCTAGTGAATCTAGTGCGCCAATCCTCCTTACTATGCAACAATTAACGGCTGTAATGGATAATTCTATTAAAAACATTTTAGCCAAAATGCCCACTTATCAGCGAAAGCGCGACTGCTCTGTTTTAGATACTGAAGAGCATGAGGTCGCTGATGATAATGGTTCTGACATGCCCTTACACCAGTCTGAAGGGGCTAGGGAGGTTTTGTCTGAGGGAGAAATTTCAGATTCAGGAAAAATTTCTCAACAAGCTGAACCTGACGTTATTACATTTAAATTTAAATTGGAACATCTCCGCGCTCTGCTTAAGGAGGTGTTATCTACTCTGGATGATTGTGACAATTTGGTCATTCCAGAGAAATTATGTAAGATGGACAGGTTCCTAGAGGTCCCGGTGCCCCCCGAAGCTTTTCCTATACCCAAGCGGGTGGCGGACATTGTAAATAAAGAATGGGAAAGGCCCGGCATACCTTTTGTCCCTCCCCCTATATTTAAGAAATTATTTCCTATGGTCGACCCCAGGAAGGACTTATGGCAGACAGTCCCCAAGGTCGAGGGGGCGGTTTCTACTCTAAACAAACGCACCACTATCCCTATAGAAGATAGTTGTGCTTTCAAAGATCCTATGGATAAAAAATTAGAGGGTTTGCTTAAAAAGATGTTTGTTCAGCAAGGTTACCTTCTACAACCAATTTCATGCATTGTTCCTGTCACTACAGCAGCGTGTTTCTGGTTCGAGGAACTAGAAAAGTCGCTCAATCAAGCATCCTCTTATGAGGAGGTTATGGACAGAGTTCAAGCACTTAAGTTGGCTAACTCTTTTACCTTAGACGCCACTTTGCAATTAGCTAGATTAGCGGCGAAAAATTCAGGTTTTGCTATTGTGGCGCGCAGAGCGCTTTGGCTGAAGTCTTGGTCAGCGGATGTGTCCTCCAAGAACAGATTGCTTAACATCCCTTTCAAGGGGAAAACGCTGTTTGGCCCTGACTTGAAAGAGATTATTTCAGACATCACTGGGGGAAAGGGCCACGCCCTTCCTCAGGATAGGTCTTTTAAGGCTAAAAATAAAACAAATTTTCGTCCCTTTCGCAGAAACGGACCAGCCTCAAATTCTACATCCTCTAAGCAAGAGGGTAATTCTTCTCAAACCAAGCCAGCCTGGAGACCGATGCAAGGCTGGAACAAAGGTAAGCAGGCCAAGAAGCCCGCTACCGCTACCAAGACAGCATGAGATGCTGGCCCCCGATCCGGGACCGGATCTGGTGGGGGGCAGACTCTCTCTCTTCGCTCAGGCTTGGGCAAGAGATGTTCAGGATCCTTGGGCGCTAGAAATAGTTTCTCAAGGTTATCTCCTGGAATTCAAGGAACTACCCCCAAGGGGAAGGTTCCACAGGTCTCAATTGTCTTCAGACCAAATAAAAAGACAGGCATTCTTACATTGTGTAGAAGACCTGTTAAAAATGGGAGTGATTCATCCTGTTCCATTAGGAGAACAAGGGATGGGGTTTTACTCCAATCTGTTCATAGTTCCCAAAAAAGAGGGAACATTCAGGCCAATTTTGGATCTCAAGATCCTAAACAAATTTCTCAAGGTCCCATCGTTCAAGATGGAAACCATTCGGACAATTCTTCCTACCATCCAGGAAGGTCAATTCATGACCACGGTGGATTTAAAGGATGCGTATCTACATATTCCTATCCACAAGGAACATCATCGGTTCCTAAGATTCGCCTTTCTGGACAAGCATTACCAGTTTGTGGCACTTCCATTCGGACTAGCCACTGCTCCAAGAATTTTCACAAAGGTACTAGGGTCCCTTCTAGCGGTGCTAAGGCCAAGGGGCATTGCAGTAGTACCCTACTTGGACGACATACTGATTCAAGCGTCGTCTCTACCACAAGCAAAGGCTCATACGGACATTGTCCTAGCCTTTCTCAGATCTCACGGGTGGAAAGTGAACGTAGAAAAAAGTTCTCTATTCCCGTCAACAAGAGTTCCCTTCTTGGGAACAATAATAGACTCCTTGGAAATGAAGATTTTTCTGACAGAAGCCAGAAAATCAAAACTTCTAAGCTCTTGTCAAGCACTTCATTCTGTTCTTCTTCCTTCCATAGCGCAGTGCATGGAAGTAATAGGTTTGATGGTTGCGGCAATGGACATAGTTCCTTTTGCGCGAATTCATCTAGACCATTACAACTGTGCATGCTCAGACAGTGGAATGGGGATTATACAGATTTGTCCCCGACGATCCAAGTAGATCAGAGGACCAGAGATTCACTCCGTTGGTGGCTGACCCTGGACAACCTGTCCCAAGGGATGAGCTTCAGAAGACCAGAGTGGGTCATTGTAACGACCGACGCCAGCCTGGTGGGCTGGGGCGCGGTCTGGAAACACCTGAAGGCTCAGGGTCTATGGTCTCGGGAAGAATCTCTTCTCCCGATAAACATTCTGGAACTGAGAGCGATATTCAATGCTCTCAAGGCTTGGCCTCAACTAGCAAAGGCCAAATTCATAAGGTTTCAATCAGACAACATGACGACTGTTGCATATATCAACCATCAGGGGGGAACAAGGAGTTCCCTGGCGATGGAAGAAGTGACCAAAGTAATTCAATGGGCGGAGCTTCACTCCTGCCACTTGTCTGCAATCCACATCCCAGGAGTGGAAAATTGGGAAGCGGATTTTCTGAGTCGTCAGACATTTCATCCGGGGGAGTGGGAACTCCATCCGGAAATCTTTGCCCAAATAACTGAATTATGGGGCACTCCAGACATGGATCTGATGGCGTCTCGTCAGAACTTCAAGGTTCCTTGCTACGGGTCCAGATCCAGGGATCCCAAGGCGACTCTAGTAGATGCACTAGTAGCGCCCTGGACTTTCAACCTAGCTTATGTGTTCCCACCGTTTCCTCTCATTCCCAGGCTGGTAGCCAGGATCAATCAAGAGAGGGCTTCGGTGATCTTGATAGCTCCTGCGTGGCCACGCAGAACTTGGTATGCAGACCTGGTGAATATGTCATCGGCTCCACCATGGAAGCTACCTTTGAGACGGGACCTTCTTGTTCAAGGTCCGTTCGAACATCCGAATCTGGCATCACTCCAACTGACTGCTTGGAGATTGAACGCTTGATTTTATCAAAGCGTGGGTTCTCAGATTCTGTCATTGATACTCTTATTCAGGCTAGAAAGCCTGTAACTAGGAAAATTTACCATAAAGTATGGAAGAAATATATCTGTTGGTGCGAATCGAAAGGATTCCCATGGAACAGGGTAAAAATTCCTAAGATTCTATCCTTTCTACAAGAGGGTTTGGAGAAAGGATTATCTGCAAGTTCTTTGAAGGGACAGATTTCTGCTTTATCTGTTTTACTTCACAAGAAGCTGGCGGCTGTGCCAGATGTTCAGGCTTTTGTTCAGGCTCTGGTTAGAATCAAGCCTGTTTACAAACCTTTGACTCCTCCTTGGAGTCTCAATTTAGTTCTTTCAGTTCTTCAAGGGGTTCCGTTTGAACCCTTACATTCCGTAGATATTAAGTTATTATCTTGGAAAGTTTTGTTTTTGGTTGCAATTTCTTCTGCTAGAAGAGTTTCAGAGTTATCTGCTCTGCAGTGTTCTCCTCCTTATCTGGTGTTCCATGCAGATAAGGTGGTTTTGCATACTAAACCTGGTTTTCTTCCGAAAGTTGTTTCTAACAAAAATATTAACCAGGAGATAGTTGTGCCTTCTTTGTGTCCGAATCCAGTTTCAAAGAAGGAACGTTTGTTGCACAATTTGGATGTAGTTCGTGCTCTAAAATTCTATTTAGAGGCTACAAAGGATTTCAGACAAACATCTTCCTTGTTTGTTGTTTATTCTGGTAAAAGGAGAGGTCAAAAACCTCTCTCTCTTTTTGGCTTAAAAGCATCATCAGATTGGCTTATGAGACTGCCGGACGGCAGCCTCCTGAAAGAATAACAGCTCGTTCCACTAGGGCTGTGGCTTCCACATGGGCCTTCAAGAACGAGGCTTCTGTTGATCAGATATGTAAGGCAGCGACTTGGTCTTCACTGCACACTTTTACCAAATTTTACAAATTTGATACTTTTGCTTCTTCTGAGGCTATTTTTGGGAGAAAGGTTTTGCAAACCGTGGTGCCTTCCATCTAGGTGACCTGATTTGCTCCCTCCCATCATCCGTGTCCTAAAGCTTTGGTATTGGTTCCCACAAGTAAGGATGACGCCGTGGACCGGACACACCTATGTTGGAGAAAACAGAATTTATGTTTACCTGATAAATTACTTTCTCCAACGGTGTGTCCGGTCCACGGCCCGCCCTGGTTTTTAATCAGGTCTGATGATTTAATTTCTCTAACTACAGTCACCACGGTATCATATGATTTCTCCTATGCAAATATTCCTCCTTTACGTCGGTCGAATGACTGGGGAAGGCGGAGCCTAGGAGGGATCATGTGACCAGATTTGCTGGGCTCTTTGCCATTTCCTGTTGGGGAAGAGAATATCCCACAAGTAAGGATGACTCCGTGGACCGGACACACCGTTGGAGAAAGTAATTTATCAGGTAAACATAAATTCTGTTTTTTTTAATTAGCATCTTAAATCTCTAAACCTGATGGCTTGGAGATTGAATGCTTATTTTTAAGGCAGAGATGTTTTTCTGATTCTGTCATTGAAGCTTTGATTCAGGTCCGTACACCTGTGATGAGGAAAATGTATCACAAGGTTTGGAAGGCTTCTATATCCTGGTGTTTGGAACATGGGTTCAGATAGTACTCTTTTAGAATTCTTCAGGATGATTTGGATAAGGGTTTATTCGCTAGTTCTTTAAAGGGTCACAAGAAGATTGCTAAATTTCCTGATATTCAGAATTTTGTTCAGGCCTTAGTCAGGATTAAACCTGTGATAAAACCAAATTAAAATGCAGATGAGACATTGGTTTAAAGAGTTCTTCAGGTTCCTTTTGAACCTATGCATGATTTGAATATTCAGTTTTTGTTCTGGAAGGTCTTGTTTTTTTTTGCTATTTCTTCTGCTAGAAGAGTTTCTGAATTGTCTGCTCTTTGCTGTGAGCCTCCTTATGTTTTTATCCATCAAGATAAGGCACTTTTGAGAAATAAGTTTGACTTTTTGCCTAAAGTGGTGTCTTCTTTGTATCCTAATCCAAATAATTCTAAGGAGTGGCTTCTCCATAATTTGAATGCAATGCAAGCTTTTTGAATTTCTATTTACAGTCTACTAAGGATTTTAGACAATCTTCTAGCTTGCTTGTTCATTCTTCTTATTCCAGAAAGGGTCAGAAGGCTACTGCCATTCCATTAGCCTCTTGGTTGAAGCTTTTGATTCATAAAGCTTACTTAAAGGTGGGTTAGTCTCCTCCTAAACAGATTACTGCCCATTCTACCAGATCAGTTGCTACTTCTTGAACCTTTAAGAATGAGGCCTCGGTTGATCAAATTTGCAAGGCAGCTACTTGTTCTTCCGTACTTACTTTTTCTAAATGTTACCATTTTGATGTGCTGGACATTAAATATTGTATTTCTGCATGAAAAACAAATATATAAATAAATAAATCATCCATTCCAATTGTCTGGTCCCCTCAGATTACTCATGGACTCCACAGCTTTGATATTAGTTCCCTAGAGTAATGGATTATGGACTTGCACCACCATTATGAAAGAAAATTTCATTTTTGCTTACCTGATAAAATTAATTTCTTTCATGATGGTGAGAGTTCACGAACACCCACTCATTAATTTGTATCATTGATTGTTTTTTCCTACTGCAGTTTAAATATGCACCTTTTTTCTTGTTCTTTTTTGTATTGCTCTTATTTTCTTTTCCTACCTTCTTCTTCTTTTGGATTGGCTATAAATCAGATTAATTTCCAGTAAGGTGGGATGAGTTTTAAGGGTTCTTGGTGTTTTGGGATCTTTGTCTCCTTCTAGTGGTCAGGAGTATAATTCCCAGGAGTAATGGATCATGGACTCTCACCATTATGAAATGAATCAAGTAATCCTATGCTTTCATTCCTGCTTTTTATAATAAAGATACCAAGAGAACAAATAAAAATGTATAATAGGAGTAAATTAGAAAGTTGCTTAAAATTACATGCTCTATCTGAATCATGAAAGTTTAACTTTGCCTATACTATCCCTTTAAGCTGTTTGACACTTTCTAATGACAGAGGCAGTAGTATTGCCCCCCAAATGATGTCTTATGCCCATCTGAGTGATTCATATGAGGAGATAGGAATTATGAAAAAAAAACGGGAAATTCCTAGTTTCAATTATATGGCATAATGTCAATTTTATACCTAAAACTTTCTGCCCTCACAACAAAACACTTTATATAACATTCTGGACAACCTTATTCTTAAAAGAAGTTTGGTAATAAAATGGTAGTGTATGTGATGCCCTGGATGGGATACAAAGTTTAACTTTTTAAAATTATGTTAAACATTTAATCTCAGGAATAACTATCTATAGATTTCTAATAAGATACTGTGAATTAAAATCTACATAAACTTTGTTGCACTTAAAAGGTGGAAACGTAAGTGGCATTCATGTAATTAAGAATATACTTCCTGGTTTCACAATATTAATTAGTTGTAGTTAGGTAATGAGACTCAGAGTAGCAGATTCACTTTAGTAGTACTATCTTACATTTCTGTGTGTGTGTATTTGGCATTAAGTCATGGGTGTCTACCCCTAAGAATATATACATTTATTAATGCTGTATTTAAAAAATAAATAATCATTTGATAGGGACATTAATTGCTTGATATATATTTAGATTTTATTGTCATGTGACGTGTTATGATTGTGATTAAGAGATCGTTATACTTCACTCTAGTACCACTGTCGGTGACCTCTGTTTAGATGCTACATCAAATATTTAGGTCTTTTGTTTATTTAATTGCATTTTATTAAAGGGACATGAAACACCAATTTCTTCTTTCATGATTCAGAGAGAGCATGGAATTTTAAACAACGTTCCCTTTAACTTCTGTTATCTAATTTGTTCCATTCTCTTGTTACTCTTTGTTGAAAATCATACCTAGGTTGGCTCAGGATCTACTGATTGGTGGCTGCACATATATGCCTCACCCATGTGCATTGCTGTTTCTTCCACACATAATACAAAGAGAATGAAGTAAATTAGAAAATAGAAGCAAATTGTTAATTTGTTTAAAAATGTATTTTCTATCTATATCATAAAATATTTTTTTGGGAGGTTTCATGTCCCTTTCAACTGTATCTTTTCTCTGCCCTAATCTCTGCAGCTTTTTTGGGTTTCCATGAATATGGACCCCCCTTCAAACACAAGGAAAACCATACAAATGTGCATTGTGTGTTTTCAGTGCACTGTTATTGAGTTTATTTAAACTTAATTTGCACTGTTTTTTCTGACTGAGGGGGGGGGGGGGAGGGGGAGGGAGGGTAAAATGAGGTGTTAGTTTTAGTTTCTTCAATCAAGAAGTTTTTTTTATTTTAAATGGTACCGGTGCATACTATTTTCCTCAGGGGGATATGGAAAAAGATTTCTGCCCTGAGGTTTGATGATCTTAGTATTTGTAACTAAGATCCACGCTGGTTCCCACAAAACTTCTGAAGGTAACCATGAGACATATTCAGTGTGGAGAACAGTTTCATGCTACAAGCAGCATTAAGGTATGTGCAGCCTTTTTTTCTGAGGAGACTTGGTGTATCAGAACTGGCTGGCATTATTTCCCTATATGGGAATGGGGTAAGCAGTAAAACCTATTTTAATAAGAGGGGTGTTACTGGAGTGCCTATTTTATATTTATCATTAGTTGATATTTGGGCATTATGTGACATGGGAGACAATATAAAAAACAATGTTTCTCCAACATAGGTGTGTCCGGTCCACGGCGTCATCCTTACTTGTGGGATATTCTCTTCCCCAACAGGAAATGGCAAAGAGCCCAGCAAAGCTGGTCACATGATCCCTCCTAGGCTCCGCCTACCCCAGTCATTCTCTTTGCCGTTGTACAGGCAACATCTCCACGGAGATGGCTTAGAGTTTTTTAGTGTTTAACTGTAGTTTTTATTATTCAATCAAGAGTTTGTTATTTTAAAATAGTGCTGGTATGTACTATTTACTCAGAAACAGAAAAGAGATGAAGATTTCTGTTTGTATGAGGAAAATGATTTTAGCACCGTAACTAAAATCCATGGCTGTTCCACACAGGACTGTTGAGAGCAATTAACTTCAGTTGGGGGAACAGTGTGCAGTCTCTTACTGCTTGAGGTATGACACATTCTAACAAGACGATGTAATGCTGGAAGCTGTCATTTTTCCCTATGGGATCCGGTAAGCCATGTTTATTACGATGGTAAATAAGGGCTTCATAAGGGCTTATTAATGATGGTAGACTTTTCTGGGCTAAATCGATTCATTTTTAAAACATATTTAGCCTTGAGGAATCATTTTATCTGGGTATATTGATATTATAATATCGGCAGGCACTGTATTAGACACCTTATATTCTCTGGGGCTTTCCCAAAGCATAAGCAGAGCCTCATTTTCGCGCCGGTGTGGCGCACTTGTTTTTGAGAGGCATGGCATGCAGTCGCATGTGAGAGGAGCTCTGATACTTAGAAAAGGCTTTCTGAAGGCGTCATTTGGTATCGTATTCCCCTTTGGGTTTGGTTGGGTCTCAGCAAAGCAGATACCAGGGACTGTAAAGGGGTTAAAGTGTTAAAACGGCTCCGGTTCCGTTATTTTAAGGGTTAAAGCTTCCAAATTTGGTGTGCAATACTTTTAAGGCTTTAAGACACTGTGGTGAAAATTTGGTGAATTTTGTACAATTCCTTCATGTTTTTTCGCAATTGCAGTAATAAAGTGTGTTCAGTTTAAAATTTAAAGTGACAGTAACGGTTTTATTTTAAAACGTTTTTTGTACTTTATTATCAAGTTTATGCCTGTTTAACATGTCTGAACTACCAGATAGACTGTGTTCTGAATGTGGGGAAGCCAGAATTCCTGTTCATTTAAATAAATGTGATTTATGTGATAATGACAATGATGCCCAAGATGATTCCTCAAGTGAGGGGAGTAAGCATGGTACTGCATCATTCCCTCCTTCGTCTACACGAGTCTTGCCCACTCAGGAGGCCCCTAGTACATCTAGCGCGCCAATACTCCTTACTATGCAACAATTAACGGCTGTAATGGATAATTCTGTCAAAAACATTTTAGCCAAAATGAACCCTTGTCAGCGTAAGCGTGGCTGCTCTGTTTTAGTTACTGAAGAGCATGACGACGCTGATATTAATATCTCTGAAGGGCCCCTAACCCAATCTGAGGGGGCCAGGGAGGTTTTGTCTGAGGGAGAAATTACTGATTCAGGGAACATTTCTCAACAGGCTGAACCTGATGTAATTGCATTTAAATTTAAGTTGGAACATCTCCGCATTCTGCTTAAGGAGGTATTATCTACTCTGGATGATTGTGAAAAGTTGGTCATCCCAGAGAAACTATGTAAAATGGACAAGTTCCTAGAGGTGCCGGAGCTCCCAGAAGCTTTTCCTATACCCAAGCGGGTGGCGGACATTGTTAATAAAGAATGGGAAAGGCCCGGTATTCCTTTCGTCCCTCCCCCCATATTTAAAAAATTGTTTCCTATGGTCGACCCCAGAAAGGACTTATGGCAGACAGTCCCCAAGGTCGAGGGAGCGGTTTCTACTTTAAACAAACGCACCACTATACCCATAGAGGATAGTTGTGCTTTCAAAGATCCTATGGATAAAAAATTAGAAGGTTTGCTTAAAAAGATGTTTGTTCAGCAGGGTTACCTTCTACAACCAATTTCATGCATTGTCCCTGTCACTACAGCCGCATGTTTCTGGTTTGATGAGCTGATAAAGGCGCTCGATAGTGATTCTCCTCCTTATGAGGAGATTATGGACAGAATCAATGCTCTCAAATTGGCTAATTCTTTCACCCTAGACGCCACTTTGCAATTGGCTAGGTTAGCGGCTAAGAATTCTGGGTTTGCTATTGTGGCGCGCAGAGCGCTTTGGTTGAAATCTTGGTCGGCTGATGCGTCTTCCAAGAACAAGCTACTAAACATTCCTTTCAAGGGGAAAACGCTGTTTGGCCCTGACTTGAAAGAGATTATCTCGGATATCACTGGGGGTAAGGGCCACGCCCTTCCTCAGGATCGGCCTTTCAAGGCGAAAAATAGACCTAATTTTCGTCCCTTTCGTAAAAACGGACCAGCCCAGAGTGCTACGTCCTCTAAGCAAGAGGGTAATACTTCTCAAGCCAAGCCAGCTTGGAGACCAATGCAAGGCTGGAACAAGGGAAAGCAGGCCAAGAAGCCTGCCACTGCTACCAAGACAGCATGAAATATTGGCCCCCGATCCGGGACCGGATCTGGTGGGGGGCAGACTCTCTCTCTTCGCTCAGGCTTGGGCAAGAGATGTTCTGGATCCTTGGGCGCTAGAAATAGTTTCCCAGGGTTATCTCCTGGAATTCAAGGGACTTCCCCCAAGGGGGAGGTTCCACAGGTCTCAGTTGTCTTCAGACCACATAAAAAGACAGGCGTTCTTACATTGTGTAGAAGACCTGTTAAAAATGGGAGTGATTCATCCTGTTCCAATAAGAGAACAAGGGATGGGGTTCTACTCCAATCTGTTCATAGTTCCCAAAAAAGAGGGAACGTTCAGACCAATCTTAGATCTCAAGATCTTAAACAAGTTTCTCAAGGTTCCATCTTTCAAGATGGAAACCATTCGAACTATTCTTCCTTCCATCCAGGAGGGTCAATTCATGACCACGGTGGATTTAAAGGATGCGTATCTACATATTCCTATCCACAAGGAACATCATCGGTTCCTAAGGTTTGCATTCCTGGACAAACATTACCAGTTCGTGGCGCTTCCTTTCGGATTAGCCACTGCTCCAAGGATTTTCACAAAGGTACTAGGGTCCCTTCTAGCGGTGCTAAGACCAAGGGGCATTGCAGTAGTACCTTACCTGGACGACATTCTGATTCAAGCGTCGTCCCTTCCTCAAGCAAAGGCTCACACGGACATTGTCCTGGCCTTTCTCAGATCTCACGGCTGGAAAGTGAACGTGGAAAAGAGTTCTCTATCCCCGTCAACAAGGGTTCCCTTCTTGGGAACAATTATAGACTCCTTAGAAATGAGGATCTTTCTAACAGAGGCCAGAAAAACAAAACTTCTAGACTCTTGTCGGATACTTCATTCCGTTCCTCTTCCTTCCATAGCTCAGTGCATGGAAGTGATCGGGTTGATGGTAGCGGCGATGGACATAGTTCCTTTTGCGCGCATTCATCTAAGACCATTACAACTGTGCATGCTCAGTCAGTGGAATGGGGACTATACAGACTTGTCTCCGAAGATACAAGTAAATCAGAGGACCAGAGACTCACTCCGTTGGTGGCTGTCCCTGGACAATCTGTCTCAAGGGATGACGTTCCGCAGACCAGAGTGGGTCATTGTCACGACCGACGCCAGTCTGATGGGCTGGGGCGCGGTCTGGGGATCCCTGAAAGCTCAGGGTCTTTGGTCTCGGGAAGAATCTCTTCTACCGATAAATATTCTGGAACTGAGAGCGATATTCAATGCTCTCAAGGCCTGGCCTCGGCTAGCGAGGGCCAAGTTCATACGGTTTCAATCAGACAACATGACAACTGTTGCGTACATCAACCATCAGGGGGGAACAAGGAGTTCCCTAGCGATGGAAGAAGTGACCAAAATCATTCTATGGGCGGAGTCTCACTCCTGCCACCTGTCTGCTATCCACATCCCAGGAGTGGAAAATTGGGAAGCGGATTTTCTGAGTCGTCAGACATTGCATCCGGGGGAGTGGGAACTCCATCCGGAAATCTTTGCCCAAGTCACTCACCTGTGGGGCATTCCAGACATGGATCTGATGGCCTCTCGTCAGAACTTCAAAGTTCCTTGCTACGGGGCCAGATCCAGGGATCCCAAGGCGGCTCTAGTGGATGCACTAGTAGCACCTTGGACCTTCAAACTAGCTTATGTGTTCCCGCCATTTCCTCTCATCCCCAGGCTGGTAGCCAGGATCAATCAGGAGAGGGCGTCGGTGATCTTGATAGCTCCTGCGTGGCCACGCAGGACTTGGTATGCAGATCTGGTGAATATGTCATCGGCTCCACCTTGGAAGCTACCTTTGAGACGAGACCTTCTTGTTCAGGGTCCGTTCGAACATCCGAATCTGGTTTCACTCCAGCTGACTGCTTGGAGATTGAACGCTTGATTTTATCGAAGCGAGGATTCTCAGATTCTGTTATCAATACTCTTGTTCAGGCCAGAAAGCCTGTAACTAGAAAGATTTACCACAAAATTTGGAAAAAATATATCTGTTGGTGTGAATCTAAAGGATTCCCTTGGGACAAGGTTAAGATTCCTAGGATTCTATCCTTCCTTCAAGAAGGATTGGAAAAAGGATTATCTGCAAGTTCCCTGAAGGGACAGATTTCTGCCTTGTCGGTATTACTTCACAAAAAGCTGGCAGCTGTGCCAGATGTTCAAGCCTTTGTTCAGGCTCTGGTTAGAATCAAGCCTGTTTACAAACCTTTGACTCCTCCTTGGAGTCTCAATTTAGTTCTTTCAGTTCTTCAGGGGGTTCCGTTTGAACCCTTACATTCCGTTGATATTAAGTTATTATCTTGGAAAGTTTTGTTTTTAGTTGCGATTTCTTCTGCTAGAAGAGTCTCTGAACTATCTGCTCTGCAGTGTTCTCCTCCTTATCTGGTGTTCCATGCAGATAAGGTGGTTTTACGTACTAAACCTGGTTTTCTTCCAAAAGTTGTTTCTAACAAAAACATTAACCAGGAGATTATCGTACCTTCTCTGTGTCCGAAACCAGTTTCAAAGAAGGAACGTTTGTTGCACAATTTGGATGTTGTTCGCGCTCTAAAATTCTATTTAGATGCTACAAAGGATTTTAGACAAACATCTTCCTTGTTTGTTGTTTATTCAGGTAAAAGGAGAGGTCAAAAAGCAACTTCTACCTCTCTCTCTTTTTGGATTAAAAGCATCATCAGATTGGCTTACGAGACTGCCGGACGGCAGCCTCCCGAAAGAATCACAGCTCATTCCACTAGGGCTGTGGCTTCCACATGGGCCTTCAAGAACGAGGCTTCTGTTGATCAGATATGTAGGGCAGCGACTTGGTCTTCACTGCACACTTTTACCAAATTTTACAAGTTTGATACTTTTGCTTCTTCTGAGGCTATTTTTGGGAGAAAGGTTTTGCAAGCCGTGGTGCCTTCCATTTAGGTGACCTGATTTGCTCCCTCCCTTCATCCGTGTCCTAAAGCTTTGGTATTGGTTCCCACAAGTAAGGATGATGCCGTGGACCGGACACACCTATGTTGGAGAAAACAGAATTTATGTTTACCTGATAAATTTCTTTCTCCAACGGTGTGTCCGGTCCACGGCCCGCCCTGGTTTTTTAATCAGGTCTGATAATTTATTTTCTTTAACTACAGTCACCACGGTACCATATGGTTTCTCCTATGCAAATATTCCTCCTTAACGTCGGTCGAATGACTGGGGTAGGCGGAGCCTAGGAGGGATCATGTGACCAGCTTTGCTGGGCTCTTTGCCATTTCCTGTTGGGGAAGAGAATATCCCACAAGTAAGGATGACGCCGTGGACCGGACACACCGTTGGAGAAAGAAATTTATCAGGTAAACATAAATTCTGTTTTTATGTTTTTTATTTTTGGCACTTAAAACTTATTGGTTTTATGCTTGAGGGTTATATTGTGTGTGTATTTTTACTTTAGTGCAAAACTGCATTTCCATGCGGTGTTGTTTGGGCCTACTCCAACTTTTGACCTTAAGGGGTGGAGCCTATTTTGGCGCAATTTCTTCAGACTTAGCAACAGCAAACAGTAACTCAGTGGCTCCTGGACTATGTAGCTGGTCTGAAGGGTTGGAAACTTGATTCGAAGTACCCTGGGGGCAGGTAGGCGCCACAGAGTGTATTTTTATCTATCTTTTGACTACATGTTGATATAAGTACTTCTAAAGCCTTATTTCTGCCCTTGCTTCTGGGTGCAGTAATTTTTGGATTAACCAACGATATTAAGTTAAATTTGGGAATAATTTAATGTTTTTTGTGCATTTTGGAAAAATTGTTCACTTTTTCTTTTCTTAAAGGCACAGTACACATTTTTTCTAATGTTTATTTTATGCTATAAATAAGTGTTTAAACGACTTTTGTGGTATTTCTAGTCTGTTCAACATGTCTGACATTGAGGTTTCTCATTGTTCTATGTGTTTAGAAGCTATTGTGAAATCCCCTCTAACATTGTGTAACTTTTGTACTGTAAGGGCTTTACAATGTAAAAAGCATATTTAAAATAAAAGTAAGTGTGCCTAGGGATGATTCTCAGTCTGAAGAGAATCAGGATATGCCATCCAATTCTCCCCAAGTGTCACAACCTTTTATGCCCACACAAGCGACGCCTAGTACTTCTAGTGCGTCTAATTCCTTTACTCTGCAGGAGATGGCTGCAGTTATGTCAACTACCCTTACAGAGGTATTGTCTAAATTACCAGTGTTGCAGGGTAAACGCAGTAGGTCAAGTATTAATGTAAATACTGAATCCTATGATGCTTTATTAGCTATTTCCGATGTTCCCTCACAGTGCTCTGAGTTGGAGATCAGGGAATTACTGTCTGAGGGTGAAATTTCTGATTCAGGGAATGTTTTGCCTCAGACAGATTCGGATGTTATGTCATTTAAATTTAAGCTTGAACACCTCCGCCTGTTGCTTAGGGAGGTTTTAGCGACTCTGGATGATTGTGATCCTATTGTGATTCCTCCAGAGAAATTGTGTAAAATGGATAAATATTTGGAAGTTCCTACTTACAATGATGTTTTTCCGGTTCCTAAGAGAATTTCGGAAATTATTAGTAAGGAATGGGATAGACCAGGTATACCGTTTTCTCCCTCTCCTAATTTTTAGAAAATGTTTCCTATATCAGATACCATTCGGGACTCATGGCAAACGGTCCCTAAGGTAGAGGGAGCTATATCTTCCCTAGCTAAGCATACTACTATACCCATTGAGGATAATTGTGCTTTCAAGGATCCTATGGATAAGAAATTAGAGGGTCTACTTAAGAAATTATTTGTTAATCAGGGATTTCTTTTACAGCCTACGGCTTGCATTGTTCCAGTAACTACTGCAGCAGCTTTTTGGGTTGAGGCTCTAGAAGAGTCTCTTAAGGTTGAGACTCCATTAGATGACATTCTATATAGAATTAAGGCTCTTAAGCTAGCTAATTCTTTTATTACTGATGCCGCTTTTCAAATTGCTAAATTAGCGGCAAAAAATGCAGGATTTGCTATTTTAGCACGTAGAGCATTGTGGCTCAAATCTTGGTCTGCTGATGTGTCATCAAAACATAAGCTTTTAGCTATTCCCTTTAAAGGTAAGACCCTTTTTGGGCCAGAATTGAAGGAGATCATTTCTGATATTACAGGAGGTAAGGTCCATGCCCTACCTCAGGATTGACTTTCTTTCTTTGCTCAGGCTTGGGCAAGAGATGTTCAGGATTCCTGGGCACTAGAAATAGTGACCCACGGTTATCAATTGGAATTCAAGGATTTCCTCCAAGAGGGAGATTTCATCTTTCAAAATTATCTGCAAACCAGATAAAGAGAGAGGCGTTCTTACGCTGTGTAAAAGACCTTTTTACTATGGGAGTAATCTGTCCTGTTCCAAAATTGGAACAGGGACAGGGGTTTTACTCAAACCTATTTGTGGTCCCCAAAAAAGAGGGAACGTTCAGACCCATTTTGGACCTCAAGTGTCTAAACAAATTTTTAAGAGTTCCATCATTCAAGATGGAGACAATTCGAATGATTTTGCCAATGATCCAGGAGGGTCAATATATGACTACCGTGGATTTGAAGGATGCTTACCTTCATATTCCAATCCACAAAGATCATTATCGGTTTCTAATTTTTGCCTTCTTGGACAAACATTATCAGTTTGTGGCTCTTCCTTTCGGGTTGGCCACAGCACCCAGAATCTTTACAAAGGTTCTAGGGTCTCTTTGGCGGTTCTCAGACTGCAAGGGATAGCGGTGGCGCCTTATCTGGACGATATTCTGATTCAGGCGTCAACATATCATCTGACAAAATCTCACATGGACACAGCGTTGTCTTTTCTGAGAACTCACGGCTGGAAGGTGAACATAGAGAAGAGTTCACTTGTTCCACAGACAAGGGTTCCTTTCTTGGGAACCCTGATAGACTCGGTAGCCATGAAAGTATTTCTGGCGGAGGTCAGAAAATCAAAGATTTTGAATACTTACCAAGCACTTCTGTCCATTCCTCGGCCATCAGTGGCTTAGTGTATGGAGGTAATCGGATTAATGGTAGCGGCAATGGACATTGTTCTGTTTGCTCGCTTTCATCTCAGACCACTGCAACTGTGCATGCTCGGTCAGTGGAATGGTGATTATGCGGATTTATCTCCAAAGATAATTCTGGATCAAGAGACCAGAAACTCTCTTCTTTGGTGGTTGTCGCCAGATCATCTGTCCCAGGGGACTTGTTTCCGCAGACCCTCGTGGGTGATAGTGACAACAGATGCCAGCCTTCTGGGCTGGGGTGCAGTTTGGAACTCCCTGAAGGCTCAGGGTGTTTGGACTCAGGTGGAGTCTCTACTTCCAATCAATATTCTGGAACTGAGAGCAAAATTCAATGCGCTTCAGGCGTGGCCTCAGTTTGCTTCGCCAAATTCATCAGATTCCTGTCGGACAACATAATGACTGTGGCATATGTTAATCATCAGGGGGGAACAAGGAGTTCCTTAGCGATGATAGAAGTATCCAAGATAATCAGTTGGGCAGAGGCCCACTCTTGTCATCTGTCAGCGATCTACATCCCAGGGGTAGAGAACTGGGACGCAGATTTTCTAAGTCGACAGACTTTTAATCTGGGGTAGTGGGAACTTCACCCGGAGGTATTTGCCTCATTGATTCTCAGATGGGGCAGACCGGAATTGGATTTGATGGCATCTCGTCAGAATGCCAAGCTTCCAAGATACGGATCCCGGTCAAGGGATCCTCAGGCCGAAATGATAGATGCCTTGGCAGTACCTTGGTTGTTCAGCCTAGCTTATGTGTTTCCGCCGTTTCCTCTTCTCCCACGCGTGATTGCTCGAATCAAACAGGAGAGAGCTTCAGTGATCCTGATAGCGCCTGCGTGGCTATGCAGGACTTGGTATGCAGATCTAGTGGACATGTCCTCTCTGCCACCGTGGAAACTTCTGTTGAGACAGGACCTTTTAATTCAAGGTCCTTTCCAACATCCAAATCTAATTTCTCTGCAACTGACTGCGTGTCAATTGAACGCTTGATTTTATCGAAGCGAGGATTCTCTGATTCAGTTATCAATACTTTGATACAGGCTAGAAAGCCTGTCACTAGAAAAATCTTTCATAAGATATGGCGTAAATATCTTTATTGGTGTGAATCCAAGGGTTACTCATGGAGTAAAGTTAGGATTCCTAGGATTTTGTCTTTTCTCCAAGAAGGATTGGAGAAAGGGTTATCAGCAAGTTCCTTAAAGGGACAAATTTCAGCTTTGTCAATTCTGTTTCACAAACGTTTGGCAAATGTATCAGATGTTCAGTCTTTATGTCAGGCTCTATCTAGAATTAAGCCTGTATTGAGACCTATTACTCCTCCCTGGAGTTTGAATTTAGTTCTTCGAGTTCTGCAAGGGGTTCCGTTTGAACCTATGCATTCCATAGATATTAAACTATTATCTTGGAAAGTTCTGTTTTTGGTTGCTATTTCTTCTGCTCGAAGAGTTTCTGAGCTTTCAGCATTACAGTGTGATTCGCCTTATCTCATATTTCATTCTGATAAGGTGGTTTTACGTACCAAACCTGGGTTCCTTCCTAAGGTTGTTTCGAATAAGAATATTAATCAGGAAACTGTTGTTCCTTCCTTGTGTCCTAATCCTTCTTCTAAGAAGGAGCGTCTGTTACATAACTTGGACGTGGTCCGTGCCTTAAAGTTTTACTTACAGGCAACTAAGGATTTCCGTCAATCATCTTCATTATTCATTGTTTATTCTGGAAAGCGTAGGGGTCAGAAAGCTACGGCTACCTCTCTTTCTTTTTGGTTGAGAAGTATCATCCGCCTGGCATATGAGACTGCTGGACAGCAGCCTCCTGAAAGAATTACGGCTCATTCTACTAGGGCTGTGGCTTCCACATGGGCTTTTAAAAAACGATGCATCTGTGGAACAGATTTGTAAGGCTGCGAGTCGTCCCTTCACACTTTTTTCCAAATTTTACAAATCTGATACTTTTGCTTCTTCTGAGGCTATCTTTGGGAGAAAGGTTCTTCAAGCAGTGGTGCCTTCCGTTTAGGTTCCTGTCTTGTCCCTCCCTTTCATCCGTGTCCTATTGCTTTGGTATTGGTTTCCTACAAGTAAGGATGAAATCCTTGGACTCGTCATATCTTTGTAAAAGAAAACTAAATTTATGCTTACCTGATAAATTACTTTCTTTTACGATATGACGAGTCCACGGCCCACCCTGTTCTTTTTAAGACAGTTTTTCTTTATATTTTTTGTAAACTTCAGTCACCTCTGCACCTTTTAGCCTTTCCTTTTTTCTCTTCCTATACCTTCGGCCGAATGACTGAGGGTGGAGGGGAAGGGGAGGGGCTATATATACAGCTCTGCTGTGGTACTCTTTGCCACTTCCTGTTAGCAGGAGGTTAATATCCCACAAGTAAGGATGAAATCCGTGGACTCGTCATATTGTAAAAGAAAGTAATTTATCAGGTAAGCATAAATTTAGTTTTTAACTTACTTCCCAATTTACTTCTTCGGTCAAATGTGCTGTGTTCTATTTGTATCCTTTGTTGAGGATTAAAGCTAAGTAGGCTAAAATTTATTTTAGGAGCGTACACGTCTGTAGCATTCTATGGCAGCAGTGTTTGCACCTATGTATAACATTGTTATGAACATTGATGAAACACTACTGCCTGTTAGCTAAAGACACGTGCACACTGAGCTCACCTAGAATTACTCTTTAACAAAGGATACCAAGAGAACTCAGCAAAATTGATAATGGTAAGTAAATTGGAAAGTTGTTTAAAATTTCAAGCTCTATCCAGTCCATTAAAGTTTATTATCTTGACTACCCTGGTAATACTTACCAGTGAGACCCTCCTCTGTGGAAGGGCATGTACAGAAAAGACCACTCCTCTATTTACCTGTTTATAGGTACCTTCTTTTGTGTCCCTCCTCCTACGCATAGTTCTGTCCAACCTTCAGATGGACAAGGACTAAGAAGCTTCCTCTCTTACTTATTTGTCAAGTAAGCTTTTTTTTGCTTTATTGTACATTGTTTGTTCTTTTTTCTGCAGCAGGCTTCAATTTGTGTTGGGCAGCTATCCTGAGGTTTACACTAGTTTTATTGTATGTGGGAGTGGCGTCTAGGAGTTTTCCCTTTGGGAGAATTCCAGTGGGTGCCGCCATGTTGGTCCAGTGTTGACTGGAAGTGACATCATGCAGGTGTGATCTACAAAGCGTATGCGCACTTTTGTATATTACTGGAGTCTATCTATTCCTGATGGGACGATCTTGTGTTTTCTAAGATTTGAAGAGTGTTTTAGCTTTTATCCCACAGTAAGCCTCAGTGTTTTCAAGGATATATATCCATATTTGCGTTGTTTGTCAGCCTTGTAAATGTTAGACCTGATATATTTATTGTGAAGCGTGTTATGCAATGTTTTATGCTGACTGCTTTCTGTGTTTAAGCAAGTTTTTATAATGTTAACCCTTTGTTGGGGTGTGTGTTTGCTGCAAAAACGTGTGAAAGCAGCTATTTTTCAGGCTAATCATGTATGCTCATATGTGAATTTCTTTGACTGTGTAGATGGATGAAACACCGTTATTGCTGGTTGCCCATGGATCATCTTTGCCCTTAAAAAGGTTTCTACTATTTCAACATTGTTTCAGTCTAATTGTATTTTTCTTATATTTGTTTCCCTCTTAATGGGATGAGAGTCCACTGCTTCATTCATTACTTGTGGGAATTAAGAACCTGGCCACCAGGAGGAGCCAAAGGCTTAAATACCTCCCCCACTCCCCTCATCCCCCAGTCATTTTTTGCCTTTTGTCACAGGAGGTTGGCAGAGAAGTGTCGGAAGATTCGGAGTAGTCTCTTATGGAGGATAGTACTCTTCTCAATGGGAATGGAGTTTAAAGTAGTCCTGTCAGCCTCTCAGGGCTTAGGGTCTGGAGATGCAGGGAGAGTCTTTCTGCAAAACCATCCCAACTCAGATTAACAGCTCCATAAGCAATCAATGCTGACGAGTTTCGCTGCCTGCTTTCTGCTCTCAAGTCCATGTCAGGAGCGATGCTACTAACCTGTCACACTTGAAAGGCTGTGTTCCTGTTCCACGGCATAGATTCTGGTAAGATCGTTTCATTTATACAAATATGATAACGTAAGAAGACAGGGTCACCGTGTATCTCCTTACATTCATCTCCGATTGCACATGCAGCTCCCCAGGGTGATACTAATCCTCCCGCGGGAGGGGCCCTTTGGCCGCCAGATTTCGCTGAACAGTTACAAATGGCGGTTTCAGCGGCTTTCAATGCTTTACTATGCCCTGCTAAGCGCAAGCGAAAGGTGAATCATAGTTATCTGTCCCAGGGGTCATCTACTTCTCTAGATGTCTCTGACTGACAGATTATCCGCTGATGAAGGCGACTCAGAATCCTCGGAGGGTGCTCTTTCTGGGTTGGAATCCGCGACATCTAGACCTCCGTCTGCAGAGTAGCCAGATTTTAAATTTAAGATGGAGCATTTGCGCTTCCTGCTAAAAGAGGTGCTTGCTAGCTTAGAGGTTTCCGGAACCGAAATTGCCGGAGGAACCGTCGATCCCTAAACCAGATAGGGTTTAAGAGGACAGGTGCCACAGACCTTCCCGGTTCCCATTAAAATGGCTAATATTATTAAGAACGAATGTGAGAAACTTGGCTCGTCATTTTCCCCCTTTACTTATTTTAAAAAGCTGTTCCCCGTTCCGGATTCGTGCTAACCATCAAGATCCTTGGTTTTACAGTATATACCCAACACACAAAGCCTTAGCGACAGATGCTCTGGTACAGATGTGGAATTTCAACCTCATTTTATGTGTTTCCTCCAATATTTTGATACCTCTGCTTCTGCGCAGAATACAAAGGGAAATGGCAACCTTCATTGTGGCTTTAGCGTTTTTGGCCACAAAGACCTTGGTTCCCTCTTCTTTGGAGATAAGCAATAGCTTATCCTTGGGAGTTACCAGTTTCCAGGGACATGTTGTAACAAGGTCCAGTTCTCCATCCAGACCCACAGTGATTGTGATTAATGGCATGGTTGCTAAAAGTCACCAGATTACAACAAATGAACATTTCTGACATTAAAACATTATTACAATCAAGAAAGAAATGTACATCCCTCGCTTATTATATACCCTGGGATATCTTTTCTGCTTGATGATTTAAAATAATTATTGTACAGCAAACTTCCAGCTATGTTACATGTTGGATTTTTTGCATGATGGTTATTTGAAAGGATTAAGTCCTTGTAATATCAAGGTTCAGGTGTCTACTGTTTCAGCAGTGACTGGAATTAGAAGGGCTTAATGACCTTTGGCAATTCAACATTTCCAGGCCCTGGCTCATATCCTTTTTAATTTCCAAAACATATTTTTATCCCCAACCTGGGATCTACCTTTAATTATTGAAGTCCTGTTGGACTCTTCCATTGAACCACTTAAGGAAGTTTATATTTGTTTTTTGACTCTGAAAACTGTATTCCTTGTTGCTATCACTGCAGCCAGACATGTTTCAGAATTACAAGCTCTTTCAGTTAAGGAACCCTTTATCGCTTTCCACCTAAATTCCTGCCCAAAGTAGTTTCTGATTTTCATAGAACCAAAGAAATTGTCTTGCTAGCCTTTTATCCCGATAATGAACAAGCACAGAAAAACCTCTCTGTCACTTTGATGTAGTTCGCTGTTTACACATTTACATAGGCTCGTTGTCATTCTGCAAGGTCCACAACAGGGTCAGCCTCCTGTGAAAATTTCACTTTCAAGATGGATTGTTGAAGCAATTTTAAGATCCTACAGACAGAAGAATTAACTAGTTCCTGAAGGGCTCAGGGCTCATTCTACAAGGGCTGTTTCAACATCCTGCGCTGCGGAATCTGTTGGCGCTCTACAAATACCTGATAATAATAATAATCCTGGACTTTTGAGGCAGATGCTACCTCTACCGAGATTTGTCAGGCGCTGTGTGGAAATCTTCTAATACTTTTTGTATGTCATTACAAACAGGATGTCTATCAATCTGCTACTGCTAATTTGGGTTGAAAGGTTTTGTCCTTTGTTATTTCTAAAAAAATATTTGTCTACTTTTTTTGCTGAATTTTTTGGTTTAGTGTCTTTTCTTTTATCTCCATTTTTGTATTGCTTTGTAGTTGTCTCACTGGTAAATATTATCAGGTGGGCCAAGATAACTAGAAATTAACAACCAAATATAAGCAATGACCCATATCCTTGGGTAATACTTACCAGGCTCCCATACCAATTCTCTGTCCATCTTCTTATTGGATATCACTAGGAATAGGAGGAGTGACAGAAATTAAGTTTCCTAAAACAAATGTAAATAGTGGAGTGGTCTTTTCTGTCCATTGAGGCGGTTCATACTGGTAAGTATTACCCAGGGATATGGGCAAAGATATACATATTGCTTATATTTGGTTGATAATGTCTAGTTTTTTTACATTACTGTCCCTTTAATGTGGTGTAGCTCTGCTCCTGCTCAAATGTTTTTTGCAAGTTGTCAAAAGTAGATTGTGACTTTACTCAGTACAGTTCTCTGCTGCTGTCAGAATGAAACCAGTCGCTACCATGCTTTGTACAGTATGTAGGCCTCTTCAAACAAGATAATATTTGAGTTATGTTTCATAGAATTGGACTATGGATGTTCTTTCTAAAATCTGTAAGGATGCCTAACGAACAGCAGTTTAAGTCCATGCTTACATCAGTTTCATTAATGCAATTTCATTAATGGTGATAAAGGTAAAGTAATTAATGTTTTATAAATGCAAGGTTCGATAACACATTATAAAGTGGTTAGATGAAGTCAGTAATTTTAATGGAATTAATATAATTGTAAAAGGGTCAATGTAATAAAATCATTGTAAATAAAATGAATAATACTTGTGTATTTTTTCAAAAAACTTGAATATATATATTGAATATTCCACTGATGACTTACTATGATTTTTTTGTTTGTTTTCGTAAGCAAATACTGGAGTTTTTCATCAAATGATGACCCACAGAAGGCAACCTCGACTTTTAGTAAAACTTAGATCTTTAAACACAAGAAGAAGAGATATGCTAAAGTAAGTATAGTTCAAATCATACAAAACATTCGATAATAACATAAGTGTAGCATGAGTTGTAAGGTTATAGTGGGTTATTTTACTGATTTTGTGTTTTTATTTTAAAAACATTCAGGTAGATTACGAGTTGTGCGTTCATCTTTTAACGCTGAAACAATGTCCATTTCAGCGTTAAAACAGCAACGCAGCCATTTGACGGTATAGCTGTACCGCAAGCCTTTTAGCCTGTAATGCAACGTCAGTCCCGCACTCGTAAAAATTACGTTTACGCAGCCATTACAAGTTTTTCAAAAGCTTGCGTTCCACTCTATGACGACAAGATCTGTAACGCCATCTGAGACCAGTAGTTATGAGTTTTACGCAACAAAACTGTTACATAAAACTCATAACTAAAGTCTTAAAAAGTACACTAACACCCATAAACTACCTATTAACCCCTAAACCGAGGCCCTCCCGCATCGCAAACACTATATTAAAGTTATTAACCCCTATTCCGCCGCTCCCCGACATTGTCACCACTATAATAGTTATTAACCCCTAAACCAACGTCCTCCCGCATCGCAAACACTATTTAAATATTATTAACCCCTAATCTGACATCCGCCCACATCGCCCCTACTATACTAAAGTTATTAAGCCCTACACTGCCGCCACTATAATAAACCTATTAACCCCTATACCGAAGGCCCCCACATCGCCATAAACTAATTTAAACTAGTAACCCCTAAGCCTAACGCCCCCTAACTTTATATTGAAATTACAATTTCCCTATCTTAAATTAAATTAAAACTTACCTGTCAAATTAAAAAAACTAAGTTAAACTAACAATTAAACTAATATAACTATTAAACTAAAATTAAACTACCAATTAAATAAAACTAAAATACACATTAAAAAAAATCCTAACACTACTATAAAAATTACAAGCTATCTAATTACAAAAAAAGAAAAAATACTAAATTACAAAAAATAACAAACGAAATTATCAAAAATAAAAAACAATTACACCTAATCTAATAGCCCTATAAAAATAAAAAAGCCCACCCAAAATAAAAAAAAAACCCTAGCCTACAAAAAACTACCAATAGCCCTTAAAAGGGCCTTTTGTAGGGCATTGCTCTAAAGATATCAGCTCTTTTTACCTGTAAAAAAAAATACAAAGACCCCCCCAAACAGTAAAACCTACCACCCAACCAACCCCCCAAAATAAAAAAAACTAATTCTAACAAAAACCTTAGCTACCCATTGCCCTGAAAAGGGCATTTGTATGGGAATTGCACTTAAAAGGGCATTTAGCTACCAAAATATTCGCCCTTTATAATAACCCCACGGCCAAAATTAAGTTAAACGACTGTCTATCCAAACCATTTACAATCGAGAACGGCACTCGACAGGGCTGCCCCCTGTCCCCCACGTTATTCATTTTAGCAATGGAAGTTTTGGCCACATACATTAGATCCAACCCGGATATCAAGGGCATAGTCATAGATCACATGGAATATAAGACCTCCCTATATGCGGATGACATCATCCTAACTCTCACAAATTTGGAAACTTCAGTGCCCGCACTCATGTCACAGCTACATGAATTTGGAGAGATGTCATATTTTCGAATTACCTACTCCAAATCAGAATTTATTAATGTAGGAACCCCACAAAACGAGCTGCACCATTTGGAAATGCACCAATTCAAGCAACAACCTGTAGCACTAAAGTATTTAGGTGTTTACATCACCCCCCATCTGCACAAAATAATCCCGCTAAATTTCGAACCCCTTAAAACACATATCATAACCACTCTGACCTCTTGGAAACAAAAACCCTTATCCTGGTTAGGTAGAATCAACTCTATAAAAATGATCATTCTCCCCAAAATTCTATACCTTCTCCAGGCAATCCCTATCCCAGATAAGTCACTATATCAGCTACAGAAAATAATAAATTCCTTCATATGGGGTAATAAGCGTCCAAGAATCGCTACCCAAACACTATACCGCAATAAACTGCATGGGGGATTGGGGGTACCAAATCTCCAATTATACAAACAGGCAACCCACATGGCCAGGATAGTAGACTGGTGTAAGCATATGGTTCACAAGGAATGGGTGCCCTTAGAAACTAAACTTTGTGGGGCCACATAGCTTGGTGACCGGTGTTGGGCTCCAGTCAATCAGGCACGCGCCGACCCTGCTCAGCCGGTTGACCCACTCACTGTCCAGGAAACATTCCGGTTATGGTATAAAACCCTAAGGTCACATAAATCTATCTCATCCCCACAATCCCCACTGTCCCTCCTGACCCACGATACTCAGTCCCCCATTCAACTTCACACACGCGCCCAGAATATATCAATGATACACCAAAGCATGTCTTGGTACAGGGTCTTACAAAACGGAAAGCTTAAAACTAAACGAGAGGTTCTGGATATATTAAACCTTAATCAGCACAACTGGTTGACATACCACCAGATTTCACACAGCCACCAGACGCACGCCAATAAGAACAACATCTCTAGACCCCTGACACCTTTTGAGTCCATGTGCCATGCACCATTGCCAAGCAAAGGCACCTTATCCATATCTTATAAATTGCTTATTTCACATCAAGCCATACACCAACCATCGTATGTTAGAAAATGGGAATCTGAACTAGATGATCACATATCACCCAAAACTTGGGATACAATCTTTAGGCAGATGAGTTCCTCCACCTCCTCTTTGCAGGTTACCGAAATGAACACTAAACTACTATGCAGATGGCATTACACTCCGGACAGGCTGGGGAGGATGATCCCTTCTTATGATACAAACTGTTGGAGGGGATGCGGAACCAGGGGCACATTTACACATGTTTGGTGGACTTGCCCTATTGTAAAGAAATACTGGCTAGACATAGGCAGGGAAATAGAGACAGTTTTGGGCTCCCCTATTCCCCACACACCGTGGACATTTCTGTTCAATGTCCGCCCCCATATACGCTGTATGTACAGACTTAAACTTTTGACGCTCATGGTAAATACGGCCAAAAGATACATCCCTTATAATTGGAAAAAAAACACATTACCAACACTACAGTTCTGGAGAGACAGAGTGACCACAGCTCTAAAACTAGAACAATATCACTACACCAAAACAGGAAATTTAGGGGAATTCCATGATTTGTGTTTCATTTGGGAAGAATATCTATACTCGCTTAAAGACCCGAATACCCATCTTATAACCCCCCCTTCATAGCACAGATACCTTATCAGCACCTTTCGCACCTTTCTGAACGCATCCCATATTTTAATCCGGGAGATATCTTGGGCCCTGGCCATTACCCGCTAACAATGCTAAAATAAAGATTGGGTACCTGTTATTGATATCCTTCGAAACAGGACTTCAACTTGTAATACTTTGTGACTATTGGAGTTATACAACATAGGGATCTTACTATGATGTTAATCTAGATTGCCACCGTATGTCTTGTACATTAGATCCTTTCAATGTATATGTCTTTTTATGGCTGTATCCTTTTAATAATGATATGTAACATGCTCAATGTTTTACTGTTTCAATAAAATTGTTATTTAAAAAAAAAAAAAAAAAAAGTGCATTTAGCTCTTTTGCATTACCCTGAAAAGGGCATTTAGCTCTTTTACGAAAAGCCCAAACCCTAAACTAAAAAAAAAAAAAACCCCAAAACCCCCCCCGAAGATCCACTTACAGTTGCTGAAGTCCCGCTTGAAGGATCTTCATCCCGGCAGCTACATCTTCATCCCGGCAGCTCCATCTTCATCCAGGCAACTCCATCTTCATCCAGGCGGCATCTTCTATCTTCATCCCGGGGGGCGTGGAGCGGGTCTTCAATGCAAGATACACAATTCAAGATGGCGTCCCTTGCAATCCTATTGGCTGATTTGATTTTTGAAATTCATATCAGCCAATAGGATGAGAGCTACTGAAATCCTATTGGCTGTTTAAATCAGCCAATAGGATGAGAGCTACTCAAATTCTATTGGCTATTCAAATCAGTTTATTTAGTGGTAGTGATGTGGGAGGCCAGAGGTTTAGGGGTTAATAACTTTATTTAATGGCGTCAATGTTGGGGAGCGGCGGAAAAGGGGTTAATAGATTTATTATAGTGTGGGCGATGTTGGGGTGCAGGGGAATAGAGGTTAATAACTTTAGTATAGTGGCGGCGATATCGGGAGCGGCAGATTAAGGGTAAATAGTTTTCTCCTACATTGGTGTGTCCGGTCCACGGCTTCATCCTTACTTGTGGGATATTCTCATTCCCTACAGGAAATGGCAAAGAGAGCACACAGCAAAGCTGTCCATATAGCCCCCCCTCTGGCTCCGCCCCCCAGTCATTCTCTTTGCCGCTCTGAACAAGTAGCATCTCCACGGGGATGGTAAAGAGTATGTGGTGTTAGTTGTAGTTTTATTTCTTCTATCAAGAGTTTGTTATTTTAAAATAGTGCCGGTTTGTACTATTTACTCTACAACAGAAAGTGATGAAGATTTCTGTTAAAAGAGGAGTATGATTTTAGCACCAGTAACTAAAATCCATTGCTGTTCCCACGCAGGACTGTTGAAACCAGAGAACTTCAGTTAGGGGGAACAGTTTGCAGGCTTATCTGCTTCAGGTATGATCAGTCACTTTTCTAACAAGACACAGTACTGCTAGAAGACTGTCAGTTTTCCCTGAGGGGATAGGTAAGCCATTTTCTTAGACTCAGTTACAGAATTAAGGCTTATATCTTGGGCTCTATGCTGGTTGACACTATTGTGGGCTAAATCGATTGATTTTTATCATATTTGTTTGACATTTGGAGTGTTTGATAAACTTTGAAACACTTTTGGGGACGTTTATTTGTGCCTGGCAGTTGGTTAGACGCCTAATCTTGTCAGAAAGGCCCCTTCACTCTGGAATGCAGGACAATGCTCCATCACACGCGTCCAAGTACTCCACAGCGTGGCTGGCAAGAAAGGGTATAAAAGAAGAAAATCTAATGACATGGCCTCCTTGTTCACCTGATCTGAGCCCCATTGAGAACCTGTGGTCCATCATCAAATGTGAGATTTACAAGGAGGGAAAACAGTACACCTCTCTGAACAGTGTCTGGGAGGCTGTGGTTGCTGCTGCACGCAATGTTTATGGTGAACAGATCAAAACACTGACAGAATCCATGGATGGCAGGCTTTTGAGTGTCCTTGCAAAGAAAGGTGGCTATATTGGTCACTGATTTGTTTTTGTTTTGTTTTTGAATGTCAGAAATGTATATTTGTGAATGTTGAGATGTTATATTGGTTTCACTGGTAAAAATAAATAATTGAAATGGGTATATATTTGTTTTTTGTTAAGTTGCCTAATAATTATGCACAGTAATAGTCACCTGCACACACAGATATCCCCCTAAAATAGCTAAAACTAAAAACAAACTAAAAACTACTTCCAAAAATATTCAGCTTTGATATTAATGAGTTTTTTGGGTTCATTGAGAACATGGTTGTTGTTCAATAATAAAATTAATCCTCAAAAATACAACTTGCCTAATAATTCTGCACTCCCTGTAAAGTTGGCTAATTCCTTTATTTTGGATGCCGCTTTTCAATTGGCTAAATTAGCGGCGAAAAATTCAGGTTTTGCAATAGTGGCGCGCAGGGCGCTTTGGCTAAAATCTTGGTCGGCAGATGTGTCGTCCAAAACAAAATTGCTTAATATTCCTTTCAAAGGTAAGACCCTTTTTGGGCCAGAATTGAAGGAGATTATTTCAGACATCACTGGGGGAAAGGGCCATGCCCTCCCACAGGATAGGCCTTTCAAGGCTAAGAATAAGTCTAATTTTCGTTCCTTTCGCAATTTCAGGAACGGACCGGCTTCTAACTCTGCAGCCTCTAGACAAGAGGGTAACACTTCCCAGCCTAAACCAGCATGGAAACCATTGCAAGGCTGGAACAAGGGAAAACAGGCCAAGAAGCCTGCTGCTGCTACGAAGACAGCATGAAGGGGTAGCCCCCGATCCGGGACCGGATCTAGTAGGGGGCAGACTTTCTCTCTTTGCTCAGGCTTGGGCAAGAGATGTTCCGGACCCCTGGACACTAGAAATTGTCTCTCAGGGGTATCTTCTAGAGTTCAAGGAACTTCTTCCAAGCGGAAGGTTCCACATGTCTCGCTTATCTTTAGACCAGATAAAGAGACAGGCATTCTTACATTGCGTAGGAGACCTATTAAAGATGGGAGTGATACACCCAGTTCCAACAGCGGAACAAGGTCTGGGTTTTTACTCAAACCTGTTTGTAGTTCCCAAAAAAGAAGGAACTTTCAGACCAATTCTGGATTTAAAGATTCTAAACAAATTCCTCAGAGTTCCATCATTCAAAATGGAAACCATTCGGACGATTTTACCAACGATCCAGGAGGGTCAATATATGACTACCGTGGACCTAAAGGATGCATACCTGCATATTCCTATCCACAAAGATCATCATCAGTTCCTGAGGTTCGCCTTTCTGGACAAACATTACCAGTTCTTGGCTCTTCCGTTCGGTTTAGCCACTGCTCCCAGAATTTTCACAAAGGTGCTAGGGTCCCTTCTAGCGGTCCTAAGGCCGAGGGGCATTGCAGTAGCACCTTACCTAGACGGCATTCTAATTCAAGTGTCGTCCCTTCCCAAAGCAAGGGCTCATACAGACATTGTTTTAGCCTTTCTCAGATCTCATGGGTGGAAGGTGAACATAGAAAAGAGTTCCCTGTTTCCGTCCACAAGGGTTCCCTTTCTGGGAACAATAATAGACTCTGTAGAAATGAAGATTTTTCTGACAGAGGTCAGAAAGTTAAAGCTTCTAAACGCTTGTCGAGTTCTTCAATCTATTCCTCAGCCCTCCATAGCTCAGTGCATGGAGGTAATAGGACTAATGGTTGCGGCAATGGACGTGGTTCCTTTTGCTCGAATTCATTTAAGACCATTGCAACTGTGCATGCTCAAACAGTGTAATGGGGATTATGCAGACTTGTCTCCCCAGATTCAAATGGACCATAAAACCAGAGACTCACTCCTCTGGTGGTTGTCTCAGGATCACCTGTCTCAGGGAATGAGTTTCTGCAGACCAGAGTGGATCATTGTAACGACCGACTCCAGTCTCTTAGGCTGGGGCGCGGTCTGGGACTCCCTGAAAGCTCAGGGTCTATGGTCTCGGGAAGAGTCTCTCCTCCCGATAAACATTTTGGAACTGAGAGCGATATTCAATGCGCTCCTGGCTTGGCCTCAACTAGCGAAGGCCAAGTTCATAAGATTTCAGTCGGACAACATGATGACTGTAGCGTAGATCAATCATCAGGGAGGGACAAAGAGTTCCCTGGCGATGAGAGAGGTATCCAAGATCATCAAATGGGCGGAGGATCACTCCTGCCATCTATCTGCAATTCACATCCCAGGAGTAGACAACTGGGAGGCGGATTATTTGAGTCGTCAGACTTTCCATCCGGGGGAGTGGGAACTTCACCCGGAGGTCTTTGCCCAGTTAATTCAACTATGGGGCACTCCAGATATGGATCTGATGGCGTCTCGTCAGAACTCCAAGGTTCCACGCTACAGGTCCAGATCCAGGGATCCCAAGGCGACACTAGTGGATGCATTAGTGGCGCCTTGGTCGTTCAATCTGGCTTATGTGTTTCCACCGTTCCCTCTCCTTCCCAGGCTAGTAGCCAGGATCAAACAGGAGAAGGCTTCAGTGATTCTAATAGCTCCTGCATGGCCACGCAGGACTTGGTATGCAGACCTGGTGAATATGTCATCGGCTCCACCATGGAAGCTACCTTTGAGACAGGACCTTCTAGTTCAAGGTCCATTCGAACATCCAAATCTAGTTTCTCTGCAACTGACTGCTTGGAAATTGAATGCTTGATTCTATCTAAGCGTGGGTTTTCGGAATCTGTTATAGATACTCTGGTTCAGGCCAGAAAACCTGTGACCAGGAAGATTTACCATAAGATATGGCAAAAATATATCTGTTGGTGCGAATCCAAGGGTTACTCATGGAGTAAAATTAGGATTCCTAGGATACTTTCCTTTCTCCAAGAGGGTTTGGATAAAGGTTTGTCAGCTAGTTCTCTAAATGGACAGATATCTGCTCTGTCTGTCTTGTTGCACAAGCGTCTGGCAGCCGTGCCAGATGTACAAGTGTTTGTACAGGCGTTAGTTAGAATCAAGCCTGTTTACAGACCTATGACTCCTCCATGGAGTCTAAACTTAGTTCTTTCAGTTCTTCAAGGGGTTCCGTTTGAACCTTTGCATTCCATAGATATTAAGTTACTATCTTGGAAAGTTCTGTTTTTGGTTGCTATTTCTTCTGCTAGAAGAGTTTCTGAATTGTCTGCTTTGCAGTGTACTTCACCCTATCTGGTATTCCATACAGATAAGGTAGTTTTACGTACCAAGCCTGGGTTTCTTCCAAAGGTGGTTTCCAATAGGAATATTAACCAGGAAATAGTTGTTCCTTCTCTGTGTCCGAATCCAGTTTCGAAGAAGGAACGTTTGTTACATAACCTAGATGTGGTTCGTGCTTTAAAATTCTATTTAGAAGCAACAAAGGATTTCAGACAGACATCTTCCTTGTTTGTCGTCTATTCTGGTAAGAGGAGAGGTCAGAAAGCTACTGCTACCTCTCTTTCCTTTTGGCTAAAAAGCATCATCCGATTAGCTTATGAGACTGCCGGACGGCAGCCTCCTGAACGAATTACAGCTCACTCTACTAGAGCTGTGGCTTCCACATGGGCCTTCAAGAATGAGGCTTCTGTTGAACAGATCTGTAAGGCAGCGACTTGGTCTTCTCTGCATACATTTGCCAAATTTTACAAATTCGATACTTATGCTTCTTCGGAGGCTATTTTTGGGAGAAAGGTTTTGCAATCTGTGGTGCCTTCCATTTAGGTTACCTGACTTGTTCCCTCCCTTCATCCGTGTCCTAAAGCTTTGGTATTGGTTCCCAAAAGTAAGGATGAAGCCGTGGACCGGACACACCAATGTAGGAGAAAACAGAATTTATGTTTACCTGATAAATTTCTTTCTCCTACGGTGTGTCCGGTCCACGGCCCGCCCTGGCTTTTAGTCAGGTTTAAAAATTTTTATTTTTCTGTACACTACAGTCACCACGGCACCTTATGGTTTCTCCTTTTTCTCCTAACCTTTGGTCGAATGACTGGGGGGCGGAGCCAGAGGGGGGCTATATGGACAGCTTTGCTGTGTGCTCTCTTTGCCATTTCCTGTAGGGAATGAGAATATCCCACAAGTAAGGATGAAGCCGTGGACCGGACACACCGTAGGAGAAAGAAATTTATCAGGTAAACATAAATTCTGTTTTATTTTGGTAGCAGTGATATTGGGAGCAACAGATTAGGGTTTAATAACATTATGTAGGTGGTGGCGATGTCGGGGGCTGTAGATTTGGGGTGTTTAGACGTGGGGTTTATGTTAGGGTGTTAGGTTTTTTTCCTAGCCCGCTTTCCCCATTGATGTCTATGGGGAAAGCGAGCACGAGCACGTCAAAACAGCACTTGTATTGTGTGCGGTATGGAGCTCAATGCAACCATATCGCACGCACAAGGCGACAGTTTTGAAATTTGTAATGGCTGTGCTATAGAGGGTTAAATAACGCAACTTTTGTTGTGTTCGTTAAATTCCCTATAGCGAGCATAACTCGTAATCTACCTGATTGACTGTTACTTTGTTGAAATATATTTTTTACTTACTCCAAAATCCCAAATATCCCTTTTTATATTTGTTCATCCAGTAATTTTAATACAGTATGTAGTTCTACTTTTCTTTGGAACAACCTTACATTCACAAACTATGGAAATATTAGGATTAAAGCAACAGTTAAATTCAATACCAACATTTATATATATATATATATATATATATATATAACCATGTAGTAGTTTTTGTATTGAAAATTTAGCAAGACATTACCTTTCTTTCAGCTAGATTACGAGTTTTGCAGTAAGAGCTGCTCGGTGCTAACTTGCAAGTTATTGTCACCGCTCACTTACCTACAGCGCTGGTATTACAGGTCTACAAAAACCCAGCGTTAGCAGGCAAGAAGTGAGCGTAGAGCAAAATTGAGCTCCATACCGCACTCCAATACCAGCGCTGCGGTGAGCTGCGGTAAGCTGGTTTTACATAGACATCAATGGGGAGAGCCGGCTGAAAAAAAGCCTAACACCTGCAATAAAGGAGCGTAAAGCTCCGTAACGCAGCCCCATTGATTCCTATGGGGAAAGAAAAGTTATGTTTACACCTAACACCCTAACATAAACCCTGAGTCTAAACACCCCTAATCTACTGACCCCGACATCGCCAACACCTACATTACACGTATTAACCCCTAATCTGAAGCCTCAGACATCGCCGACACCTACATTATACTTATTAACCCCTAATCTTCCGCCCCTGACATCGCCGACACCTACAGTATACTTATTAACCCCTAATCTGCTGCCCAAACGTCGCCGACACCTACATAATGTTATTAACCCCTAATCTCCCGCCCCCAATGTCGCTGCAAACCTACCTACACTTATTAACCCCTAATCTGCCGCCCCCAACGTCGCCGCCACTATAACCCCTAAACCTAACACCCACTAACTTTACTTTAATTAAAATAAATCTAAATAAAACCTACTATTAATAACTAAATAATTCCTATTTAAAACTAAATACTTACCTGT
The DNA here is from genome assembly GCF_027579735.1 of Bombina bombina. NCBI lineage: Eukaryota > Metazoa > Chordata > Amphibia > Anura > Bombinatoridae > Bombina > Bombina bombina. The sequence continues at coordinate 947,763,506 of NC_069502.1, read as the reverse complement.
AAAATAAACCCTAAGATAGCTATAATATAACTAATAGTTACATTGTATAAATCTTAGGTTTTATTTTTATTTCACAGGCAAGTTTGTATTTAGTTTAACTAGGTTACAACCTTACACTACAATTAAATACAATTAAGTAAATTACAAAAAAAACCCCACTAAATTACACAAAATAAAAAAAGAAATGATCAGATATTTAAACTAATTACACCTAATCTAATAGCCCTATCAAAATAAAAAATGCCCCCCCCAAAATAAACCCCCCCTAGCCTAAACTAAACTACCAATAGCCCTTAAAAGGGCCTTTTGTGGGGCATTGCCCCAAAGAAATCAGCTCTTTTACCTGTAAAAAAAGAAATACAAACAACCCCCAACAGTAAAACCCACCACCCACACAACCAAACCCCCAAAATAAAATAAAAAACCTAAGCTCCCCATTGCCTTGAAAAGGGCATATGGATGGGCATTGCCCTTAAAAGGGCATTTAGCTCTTTTTCCGCCCAAACACTAATCTAAAAATAAAACCCACCCAATAAATCCTTAAAAAAGCCTAACACTAACCCCCGAAGATCCACTTACAGTTTTTGATGACCCGACATCCATCCTCAACGAAGCCAGCAGAAGTCCTCAACGAAGCGGCAGAAGTCTTCATCAAACCGGGCAGAAGTCTTCATCCAGACGGCATCTTCTATCTTCATCCATCCAGCGCAGAGCGGGTCCATCTTCAAGACATCCGGCGCGGAGCATCCTCTTCAATCGACGTCTTCTTGAACAATGAATTCTCCTTTAAATGACGTCATTCAAGATGGCGTCCCTTGAATTCCGATTGGCTGATAGAATTCTATCAGCTAATCGGAATTAAAGGTGAGCTCGCATTCTATATTGGCTGATTGGAACAGCCAATAGAATGCGAGCTCAATCCTATTGGTTGATTGGATCAGCCAATAGGATTGAAGCTCAATCCTATTGGCTGATAGAATTCTATCAGCCAATCGGAATTCAAGGGACACCATCTTGGGTTGGAGGTCAGTGGGGTAGTCCTTGTTTTTTCCCTCCAAAAATGTATTTTATCCTCTGTGTTGAAAACTAGGGTTGGTTGCTCTGCTTTTCTTTTTTCTCTAGGTTCCTGTCTTTAATTGAATGGATCTGTCGGCCTTGGGATGCTGTGTCTGTTCCACAGCTGAGGCTCCATAGCTAGGTGCTTATTCCCTATGGGTAGAAGGCTCTAGCTCATCAAGGATTAACCCTCCTTTTCTTTTTAAGATAATGAAGCCTGGGGTCTTTAATATAAATCCCTTCATTTTTGGGGGTGTTATGTGATTTTGAAAATTTGGTTTTCGAACACTATCCATTTTGTAGCCCCGCCTTCCGACCTAACCTCTGACCCTCAAATTCAATGGTTTTAGGGTCTCCTTTGTGCAGTAGTCAGTTCTCTGGAAATTGCGGTGGTACCTTTCCTGGAAGCAATGCAAATTTTTCCTTTGGCTTGATTCCATTAGAGATTCTCAGGTAATTGAATGGAGACCACACTGTTTTTTTATCAGAGGTTAGGTCTAGACTTTCTGACTGGAGTCTTTCTGTTCTAGGGGCTCTCTCAGGCCCTTAAGTCCCAAGGCACATGCTTCTTGAGACCATCCTGGGAGATTGTGACTCGAACGCCAGCCATTCCGGCTGGAGAGAAGTTGGGGTCCCTTAAAAACTCAAGGAATCTGGATCAGACGGAATCTGTTCTTTCTATCAATATTAGGGCTGCAACTAACGATTATTTTCATAATCGATTAATTGGCCGATTTAGTTTAGTTATAATAAAATCCAAGCTATTTTGCCTGCAGCAGAGAAGAGGAGCTCAGATGGTGTTGAGGTGCTTGAGATGCATAAGTAGGGTTTTGCCAATTTCACCAAGGTGGATATTTGTTTTTGTTAACTCTCCACCAATGCAAGTGGCCTCTTGTAATAAAGTAAGCCTGGACTTCATTCTAAAATAAGAAATATCTTGAATATCTATATTCAATGGTAAATAACCAGCTATAAGGTTAGGGGAAAAAATATCTAGCCAGCTCTTAACATAACAGATATATACTTAGAGGTTGAATTTGGTACATATCACATTTAATTAAAAATATATTAAAAAAAGAAAAGTAAAAAGCGCTAAGGTCTATATATCAATAATAGAACAAAGCCTTATACATTTATCTATACAATACATAATTATAATCAGCAATAGCAAGCAATTCGCTAAATATTGTGCAAACAGATAATAGTGAACATCAATTCAAATAACAACTCCCATCAATCTAGGGCTATGTTTAAAAAACAAGCCCGGCACTATATCATGCAAAACATTGTCCCAAATCACCTGATTTAATATAAACAATCCAAATGATGACTCCTATTATTTCTGGGTAACAAATAAGCCAGGAGTAGTTGTGAACTTAAATAGAAACTTATACTGTCCTGAAAAAGTGAAAAGTAAACGTCTGTAGACGTCCTTTAAGCTAAGGGCATAACTATAAAACACTATACCATGTGCAGGGGCTCATTGGAGGGAAGCAGCTGGTGCCAACTAATCGATTATGAGATTCGTTGACAAGGTGATATCTCATGTTCGTCAGTGGGCGGAGTCTCACTATCGCTTTTTCTCTCTCATCCACATCCCAGAAGCAGTTCAGGTCGACGCTCTGGCGGATCCAAACCTAAGTTGAATGCTTGGATTGATCGTCTAGTCTTGTCTAGAAGAGGTCTTTTAGAGAAGGTTATTGTTACAATGCTTGAGGTTTGTAAGCTGGTAACTGGCTAGATTTACCATAAGGTATGGCGTAAATACCTTTTTTGGTGCAAATATAGGGGTTTCTCTTGGAGTCAGCTAAGGGTTCTCCGCATTCTGTCCTTTCTTCAGGAGGTTGTGAACTTAAAAAGAAACATATACTGTCCATAAAAAGTGAAAAGTAAACGTCTGTAGACGTCCTTTAGGCTAAGGGCATAATCATGAAACACTATACCATGTGCAGGGGCTCATTGGAGTAAAGCAGCTGGAGCTGTGCACCAACTAATTGCAAACCAACTAATCGATTATGAGATTCGTTGACAACTATTTTCATAATCGATTATTATCGATTATATCGATTAGTTGTTGCAGCTCTAATGAAAACCTGGCCTGTTGGGGGTACTTGAGGATCAATGTTGAGAAACAATGGTGTACAGCATGCCACCACTGGAAACATGTTCTCTGGAGTGATGAATCACAATTCACTACCTGGCAATCTGATGGAAATATCTGGATGTGGCAGATGCCAGGAGAATGCTACCTACCGAAATGCATAGTGCCTACTGTAAAGTTTGGTGAAGGAAGGATAATGGTCTGAGCTGTTTCTCATGGTTTGAGCTAGGGCCCTTAGTTCCATGTAGTGCTACATGATAAAAATACATTTTAGACAATTAGGTGCTTCCAACACTGTGGCAACAGTTTGGGGAAGGCCCTTTCCTGTTTGAGCATAACTGTAACCCTGAGCACAAAGTGAGGTCCATGAAGACATGGTTTGACAAGTTTGGTGTAGAGGAATTCTAATGGCCTGTGCAGAGCCCTGATCTCAACCCCATTGAACACCTCTGTGAGGAATTGGAAAGCAGATTGTGTGCCAAACCTTCTTATCCAACATCAATACCAACAAATAAGCGATAATTGTTTAATTTTAAAACGTTATTTTGAACTGTGCTCAAGAATAACACTTAACTGACCACTTGTAATGTGAGCACAATGAGTGCACAAATATTGCTCTCTGCAGAATCCAGTAAAATTATAGGCCATCCTAAAAAAAAATGGGTTTCATGTTTCTGTAAGATGCTTTGGTTAAAAAAAATTAACTATTCACTTGTAAGAATGTGCACACTGAAGATTTGTATGTGCTGAATCCAATGTTGACTATCACATTCTTCTCAAACCATCCAGCAGGGATTGTCTTGGAATAACTCCCCATTTTCTTGTTCTGCATAGTAAAAAAAAACATTCTTAACCCCTTAACGACCAAGGACGTACGCCACATGTCCTCAAAAAACATACAGTTAATGACCGAGGACGTGTGGCGTACGTCCTTGGTCTGGAAAGCAGCTGGAAGCGATCCTGCTCGCTTCCAGCTGCTTTCCGGTTATTGCAGTGATGCCTCAATATCGAGGCATCCTGCAATAACCCCCCTTGGCCATCCGATCTCTGCACCGGACATCGGTGGCCGGTATCGTTGGTGGGTTGGAGCAAGTCTGGGAGGCGGGTGGGCGGCCATCGATGTGCCGAATGAAGTGGAGGGGGCGGGACAGACGGGAGCGCACACGGGAGGCGGCGGGCGCGTGCACGGGGCGGGAGCGGGAGGGAACCGCTACACTGCAGAAAAATAAAGGTTGATAAAAGTAAAAAAAAAACCATTAAAATAAATAAATAAATCATCTAAGGGATCTGGAAGGGGTGGGGGGTTGATCTGGGGGGGGGGAAGCTACACTACAGAAAAGGGCAATTAAATAAAAAAAAAAACCATTTTTTTTTACTAAACTGGGTACTGGCAGACAGCTGCCAGTACCCAAGATGGCGCCCATTAAGGCAGAGGGGGAGGGTTAGAGATCTGTTTGGTGGGGGATCAGTGAGGTTGGGGGCTAAGTTACACAGTAGCATATGTAAATATGCTAAGAAAAAACAAAAAAAAACACAAATATAGCTTTTATTTTAGTACTGGCAGAGTTTCTGCCAGTACTTAAGATGGCGGGGACAATTGTGGGGTGGGGGAGGGAAGAGAGCTGTTTGGGAGGGATCAGGGGGTCTGATGTTTCAGGTGGGAGGCTGAGCTCTACACTAAAGCTAAAATTAACCCTGCAAGCTCCCTACAAGCTACATAATTAACCCCATCACTGCTAGCCATAATACACGTGTGATGCGCAGCGGCATTTGGCGGCCTTCTAATTACCAAAAAGCAACGCCAAAGACATATATGTCTGCTATTTCTGAACAAAGGGGATCCCAGAGAAGCATTTACAACCATTTGTGCCATAATTGCACAAGCTGTTTGTAAATAATTTCAGTGAGAAACCTAAAGTTTGTGAAAAAGTTTGTGAAATAGGGAACGTTTTTTTTTTATTTGATCGCATTTGGCGGTGAAATGGTGGCATGAAATATACCAAAATGGGCCTAGATCAATACTTTGGGTTGTCTACTACACTACACTAAAGCTAAAATTAACCCTACAAGCTCCCTACAAGCTACAGAATTAACCCCTTCACTGCTGGGCATAATACACGTGTGGTGCGCAGTGGCATTTAGCGGCCTTCTAATTACCAAAAAGCAATGCCAAAGCCATATATGTCTGCTATTTCTGAACAAAGGGGATCCCAGAGAAGCATTTACAACCATTTGTGCCATAATTGCACAAGCTGTTTGTAAATGATTTCAGTGAGAAACCTAAAATTGTGAAAAATGTAACGTTTTTTTTTTAATTTGATCGCATTTGGCGGTGAAATGGTGGCATGAAATATACCAAAATTGGCCTAGATCAATACTTGGGGTTGTGTACTACACTACACTAAAGCTAAAATTACCTCTAAAAGCTCCCTACATGCTCCCTAATTAACCCCTTCACTGCTGGGCATAATACACGTGTAGTGCGCAGTGGCATTTAGCAGCCTTCTAATTGCTAAAAAGCAATGCCAAAGCCATATATGTCTGCTATTTCTGAACAAAGGGGATCCCAGAGAAGAATTTACAACGATTTAAACCATAATTGCACAAGCTGTTTGTAAATAATTTCAGTGAGAAACCAAAAGTTTGTGAAAAAATTAGTGAAAAAGTGAACGATTTTTTGTATTTAATCGCATTTGGCGGCGAAATGATGGCATGAAATATACCAAAATGGGCCTAGATCAATACTTTGGGATGTCTACTAAAAAAAAATATATACATGTCAATGGATATTCAGAGATTCCTGAAAGATATTAGTGTTCTAATGTAACTAGCGCTAATTTTGAAAAATAATGTTTTGGAAATAGCAAAGTTCTACTTATATTTATGGCCCTATAACTTGCAAAAAAGCAAAGAACATGTAAACATTGGGTATTTCTAAACTCAGGACAAAATTTAGAAACTATTTAGCATGGGTGTTTTTTGGTGGTTGTAGATGTGTAACAGATTTTGGGGGTCAAAGTTCGAAAAAGTGTGTTTTTTTCCATTTTTCCTCATATTTTATAATTTTTTTTATAGTAAATTATAAGATATGATGAAAATAATGATATCTTTAAAAAATCCATTTAATGGCGAGAAAAACGGTATATAATATGTGTGGGTACAGTAAATGAGTAAGAGGAAAATTACAGCTAAACACAAACACAGCAGAAATGTAAAAATAGCCTTGGTCCCAAACGGACAGAAAATGGAAAAGTGCTGTGGTCATTAAGGGGTTAAGCAATCCTCTACCTTCAATTGGGTATCTATAATTCTTAATAAAGGGACATAATACTCATATGCTAAATGCAGCATAACTGTAAAAAGCCGACATTAAAATATCACCTGAACATTTCTATTTAAAAAAGGAAGATATTTTACCTCAAAATTTCTTCAGCTCACCAGAGTAATTGCTGTGTAAACAGTTATTCTTCAGTGGCTATAAAGCTGAGAGTTAGAAGAAAAAAAAAGCAATAGTCAATCAACATCAGTAGTGCTGAGGTAATGATTTGCCTTTGCTGTGATCTCATGAGATTTCACTGAAATTGCATGAGATTTCATGGAACTTACTGAACTGAGTAGGAAAATTACATGACAGATGCACACTCCCTAGCTTGTCCTGGGACAAGCATCCTGACTGGCTGCTTAAAGTCTCATTACAGTGGGGTGTGAATACTTAGGAAATTTTAGGTAAAATATCATCCTTTTTTACATAGATATGTTCAGTTTATATTTTCTAGTCAGCCATTTACAGCTATACTGCATCAATTTTCAAGTGCTTCAACATTTGTGTATCATGTCTCTTTAAGTTTAGATGGCTAATGCAAATCTATTTTGCTAGTAAATTTAAAGCAACATTAAAAGATTTTTCTTTATGCATAGAACATATCTGCAATTAAAAACTTTATTGCAAAGGATCTACATACAAAATAAATATTTTAAAAGCATTTAACATTGTAGTTTATTTAGCAGAATCTGTATTGATTTGAACTCTGGATACATAGTCAATATCCTTTCTTATACTTAGGGACGAATATAAATGAGCCTGTTCACTAAACTAGCAATCACTGCATAGGTTTAGGATTCATTTATGGTGCATAAACAATTATAGGAAATAACATTTGGAATCTATTGTCCCTTTTTTGTAGTACTTTAATAGTGGTTTACAAATGTAGTCATACAAAATCCTTTTACAGCTTGCTTCCTGAAACTTTGGTCGGCAGCTTGTGCCACATTCGTTTGTTGGCGTTCTATCGACAAATCCTTGGTGATGTGCTACTGAAAGAAAGAAAAAGCATGCAGAATGCAGGTACTCAAACCCATATCCAATGTTGTGCTATGTTCATTTGTTGAGAACGATTAAATGTTTTGTATTTTCATTTTGTATGAAAAAGAAGAGGGTTTGTTTTGTTACTAGATTGCTGAGAAAGATTTGGATCAGCTATGACTACAAACCATATTTATGTAGTGAGGGACACAAAACACTAAATAAATTTCTTTTACAAGATATGACGAATCCTTACTTGTGGTAAGCAGGAGGCGGCAAAGAGCTCCACAGCAGAGCTGTATATATAGCCCCTCCCTTCCCTCCCCCTCCAGTCATTCTCTTTGCCTGTGTTAGTGATAGGAAGAGGTAAAAAGAGGTGTTTAGTTTAGATTCTTCAATCAAGAGTTTTTTGTTTTTAAATGGTGCCAAAGTGTACTATTTTATTACAGAGCAGCTTCAAGTAGTCTTTTTAGACTGTGGGAACTGGTGGTTTTTTGTCTCCACTGTGCCTCCCAGGATTGTGCTGCGTTTGCTGTACATGGTCTTGGAAATTCTTAACTAAGACTTCTCTGTTTTACAGGACCTCAGGAGGAAAAGTGGACCTCTTGATACTGTGAAGTGGTCATGCTGTTCCTCAGCATGAAGTTAAGTGCAGTTCTTTTATTCTGGGACACACTAACAGAATCTCAGATGGACTGTATTTTCACTATGCTATGGGCAGTTAAGTAGATAGTGACAGAACCAGACACTCTAGCAGTCTACTACCTAGAAGCGCTGGGATGTGAGTACAAAGATGTCATAGTGTACCAGACTTTCTGACAAGTTTTATTAAAGAGTTGGACACTGGATTATGTATGTGTTTAACCAGACACTCGGGCGGTGTGTGCCTTGAAGCACTGGGACATTCTGTGTGGGGTTCTCTTCTGGGGCTGGCTGATGCAGGGGACAGTTTCGGAGTGCGTATAATCATACTAGCCTCCGGTAAATGGCGGATATGTTTTCTAGTGTTAAAAGAAATTGCGTGTTGAAATTACGCCCACGAGGGGCGGAGCTTAGGACTTTGCGCGCTTTCATAGCGCAGTCATTGTGGTTTCTTCTCTCAGCCTCTAAGCCTGCTTGGCGATTCTTGGTGCACAAGGCTTGTTATAATCGGTCCGGTCACAGGATCAGGTAGGAGCCGCAGCGGAGCCGCGGTGAGGTGACAAGGTTTTTATTTTCAGAGCAATCTGTGTCAAAAAGCTTGCTTGTGGGTTATTTTCCAAAGTACTACAGGGTAAAAAAAAAAAAACGGTGTAAGAAGCGAAGGTGAGCTTAGATAGTTTCTCCCTTATAGATACAGTACTCAGCATATTTTGTTTTTTCAATAACAAATAAAAAACGGTATATGATGTGTGCATTGAGTTCTTAAAGATACAGTACTCAGCATATTTATTTTACAATCAAATTTTCTCTGTAAGTCAAATTTGCTTGTTGTTCAATTTATTAAAATGGATGAGCAAAGTGCATGCCTTATGTGTTTAAATGCCATTGTGGAACCCCCTGTTACACTTTGTCCCTCATGTATTACTAGGGCATTACAGTGTAAAGAACAAATTTTCTTAACTGATGATAACAATGATTGTGCTCAGACTGATGAGGTTCAGGATAAGCCACAATTGTCTACCCAAGCGTCTCAGCCCATAACGCCCACGCAGGCGACACCATGTTCTTCATCGGTGTCTGCGTCATTCACTCTGCAGGATATGGCTACTGTTATGTCCTCAACTCTTACAGAAGTGTTATCTAAGTTGCCAGTACTACAGGGTAAACGTAGTAGAATAGAGACCCAGGTAGTCCATGCGGCTTCTGATTCCTTCATGGCGATCTCCGATGTTCCCTCCCAGGCCTCTGAAAGGGGGTAGGGAGGTTCTGTCGGAAGGAGAACTTTCTGACTCAGGTAGTGCATTACCCAAGACAGATTCGGACGTGATGTCCTTTAGATTTAAGCTTGAACACCTTCACCTATTATTGCGGGAGGTTTTTTTTGACTCTAGACGACTGTGACTCTATTGTGGTCCCTCCAGAGAAATTGTGTAAGATGGACAGATATTTGGAGGTCCCTACTTATGCTGATGTTTTTCCGATTCCTAAAAGAATTTCGGAAATTATTACCAAGGAATGGGAAAGACCGGGTATACCGTTCTCTCCTTTCCCTATATTTAAGAAAATGTATCCTTTACCTGACACCATTAGGGACGTTTGGCAAACGATTCCTAAGGTGGAGGGAGCCATTTCTACTCTAGCTAAGCATACGACTATTCCTATTGAGGACAGTTGTGCTTTCAAGGACCCTATGGATAAAAAGTTGGAGGATCTTCTAAAAAAGCTGTTTGTTCATCAAGGGTTTCTATTGCAACCAACGGCCTGCATTGTACCAGTTACAACTGAGGCTGCCTTTTGGTTTGATGCCCTAGAAGAGTCTCTTAAGACTGAGACTCCTTTGGAAGAGATATTGGATAGAATCAAGGCCCTTAAGCTGGCCAATTCTTTTGTTACGGATGCCGCCTTTCAGATCGCCAAGTTGGCGGCTAAGAATGCAGGTTTGTCCATTGTAGCATGCAGAACCTTATGGTTGAAATCTTGGTCTGCGGATGTATCCTCTAAATCCAAGCTGTTAGCTATCCCTTTCAAAGGAAAGACTCTATTCGGGCCTGAATTGAAAGAGATAATTTCTGACATTACGGGAGGTAAGGGTAATCTCCTCCCTCAGGATAAGACGTCCAAACAAAGGAGATAGAGTAATTTTCCTTTCGAAATTTAAAAGGAGTCCCTTCTTCCTCTTCCACTAAACAGGAAGGGAACTTCGCACAGTCCAAGCCCGTCTAGAGACCCAATCAGGCTTGGAACAAAAGTAAACAACCCAAGAAGCCCGCTGCTGCTCCCAAGACAGCATGAAGGGGCGGCCCCTGATCCGGGACCGGATCTAGTAGGGGCAGACTTTCTCTCTTTGTCCAGGCTTGGATAAGAGACGTTCAGGATCCCTGGACACTAGAAATCGTGTCCCAGGGGTATCAACTGGAATTCAAAGATTCCCTCCCAAGGGGAAGATTTCTTCTTTCACGATTGTCTGTAGACCAGATGAAAAGAGAGGCGTTCTTACGTTGTGTAAAAGACCTCTCCACTATGGGAGTAATTCGTCCCGTTCCATTACAGGAACAGGGGCAGGGGTTTTATTCAAATCTTTTCGTGGTTCCCAAAAATGAGGGAACGTTCAGACCCATTTTAGATCTCAAGAGTCTAAACAAGTTTCTCAGAGTCCCATCCTTCAAGATGGAGACGATTCGGACAATTCTTCCTTTGATCCAGGAGGGTCAATATATGACTACTGTGGACTTAAAGGATGCATATCTTCACATTCCTATCCACAGAGATCATCACCAGTTTCTAAGCTTTGCCTTCTTGGACAAACATTTTCAGTTCGTGGCTCTTCCCTTCGGGTTGGCCACGGTACCCAGGATCTTCACAAAGGTTCTAGGGTCTTTGCTAGCGGTTCTCAGACCACGGGGCATTGCAGTGGCGCCTTATCTGGACGATATTCTCATTCAGGCGTCGTCTTACCAACTGGCAAAGTCTCATACCGACATAGTTCTGTCCTTCCTAAGGACTCATGGGTGGAAGGTGAATCTAGAAAACAGAATTTATGCTTACCTGATAAATTACTTTCTCTTGCGGTGTATCCAGTCCACGGATTCATCCTTTACTTGTGGGATATTCTCATTCCCTACAGGAAGTGGCAAAGAGAGCACACAGCAGAGCTGTCCATATAGCTCCCCCTCTAGCTCCACCCCCCAGTCATTCGACCAAAGGTTAGGAAGAAAAAGGAGAAACCATAGGGTGCAGTGGTGACTGTAGTTTAAACAAAATTTTTTTTACCTGACTTAATTGCCAGGACGGGCCGTGGACTGGATACACCGCAAGAGAAAGTAATTTATCAGGTAAGCATAAATTCTGTTTTCTCTTGCAAGGTGTATCCAGTCCACGGATTCATCCTTTACTTGTGGGATACCAATACCAAAGCTTTAGGACACGGATGAAGGGAGGGAACAAGGCAGGTACCTTAAACGGAAGGCACCACTGCTTGCAAAACCTTTCTCCCAAAAATAGCCTCCGAAGAAGCAAAAGTATCGAATTTGTAAAATTTGGCAAAAGTATGCAGTGAAGACCAAGTCGCTGCCTTACAAATCTGTTCAACAGAAGCCTCGTTTTTAAAAGCCCATGTGAAAGCCACTGCTCTGGTAGAATGAGCAGTAATAGTTTCAGGAGGCTGCTGGCCAGCAGTCTCATAAGCCAAACGGATGATGCTTTTCAGCCAAAAGGAAAGAGAGGTAGCAGTCACTTTCTGACCTCTCCTCTTACCAGAATAGATAACAAACAAGGAAGATGTTTGTCTGAAATCCTTAGTTGCTTGCAAATAGAACTTTAGAGCACGAACTACATCAAGATTGTGCAACAGACGTTCCTTCTTCGAAGAAGGATTAGGACACAGAGAAGGAACGACTATTTCCTGGTTAATATTCTTATTAGAAACCACTTTAGGAAGGAAACCAGGTTTGGTACGCAAAACTACCTTATCTGCGTGGAACACCAGGTAAAGTGAATCGCACTGTAAGGCAGATAATTCTGAGACTCTTTGAGCAGAAGAGATAGCTACCAAAAACAAAACTTTCCAAGATAACAACTTAATATCTATGGAATGTAAAGGTTCAAACGGAACCCCTTGAAGAACTGAAAGGACTAGATTTAGACTCCATAGCGGAGCCACAAGTTTATAGACAGGCTTGATTCTGACTAAGGCCTGTGCAAACGCTCGAACGTCTGGAACCTCTGCCAGACGCTTGTGTAAAAGGATAGACAGAGCAGATATCTGTCCTTTTAAGGAACTAGCTGACAATCCTTTCTCCAAACCTTCTTGGAGAAAAGACAATATCCTGGGAATCCTAATCTTACTCCATGAGTAACCCTTGGATTCACACCAACAAAGATATTTCCGCCATATCTTATGGTAGATTTTCCTGGTGACAGGCTTTCTCGCCTGAATCAGGGTATCTATAACTGAATCAGAGAAACCACGCTTTGATAGAATTAAGCGTTCAATCTCCATGCAGTCAGACGTAGAGAAATTAGATTTGGATGCTTGAATGGATCCTGAATAAGAAGATCCTGCCTCATTGGCAGTGTCCATGGTGGGACAGATGACATGTCCACTAGGTCTGCATACCAAGTCCTGCGTGGCCACGCAGGCGCTATCAGAATCACCAAGGCCTTCTCCTGCTTGATTCTGGCGACCAGACGAGGGAGAAGGGGAAACGGTGGGAAAACATAAGCCAGATTGAAGGACCAAGGCGCTGCTAGAGCATCTATCAATACTGCCTTGGGTTCCCGGGACCTGGCCCCGTAGAGAGGAAGTTTGGTGTTCTGACGGGACGCCATCAGATCCAACTCTGGAGTGCCCCAAAGCTGAGTCAGCTGGGCAAATACCTCCGGGTGGAGTTCCCACTCCCCGGATGAAAAGTCTGACGACTCAGGAAATCCGCCTCCCAGTTGTCTACACCTGGGATGTGAATTGCTTAGAGATGGCAGGAGTGATCCTCCGCCCACTTGATTATTTTGGTTACTTCCTTCATCGCTAGGGAACTCTTTGTTCCCCCTTGATGATTGATGTAAGCTACAGTCGTGATGTTGTCCGACTGAAATCTGATGAATTTGGCCGCAGCTAGTTGAGGCCATGCCTGAAGCGCATTGAATATCGCCCTCAGCTCCAGAATGTTTATCGGGAGAAGAGATTCTTCCCGAGACCATAAGCCTTGAGCTTTCAGGGAGTCCCAGACTGCACCCCAGCCTAACAGACTAGCGTCGGTCGTTACAATGATCCACTCTGGTCTGCGGAAACATATTCCCTGAGACAGGTGATCCTGAGAGAACCACCAGAGAAGAGAAACTCTGGTTTCCTGGTCCAACTGTATTTGAGGAGACAAATCTGCATAATCCCCATTCCACTGATTGAGCATGCATAGTTGCAGTGGTCTGAGATGTATCCGAGCGAAAGGGACTATGTCCATTGCCGCTACCATTAATCCGATTGCCTCCATGCACTGAGCTACAGATGGCCGAGGAATGGAATGAAGAACTCGGCAAGTAGTTAAAAGTTTCAACTTTCTGACCTCCGTCAGAAATATTTTCATTTCTACCGAATCTATTACTGTTCCTAGGAAGGGAACCCTTGTGAGTGGGGACAGAGAACTCTTTTTGATGTTCACCTTCCACCCGTGAGACCTCAGAAAGGCCAATACAATCTCCGTGTGAGCCTTGGCTCTGTGAAAAGACGGCGCCTGAATTAAAATGTCGTCCAAATAAGGCGCCACTGCTATGCCCTGCGGTCTTAGAACCGCCAGAAGGGACCCTAGCACCTTTGTGAAAATTCTAACACCACATTCACTTTACCCTCCCGTAGACAGACTTTAGTGCTTAGAGCCGGCAAAGAGAATGACTGGGGGCTGGAGCTAGAGGGGGAGCTATATGGACAGCTCTGCTGTGTGCTCTCTTTGCCACTTCCTGTAGGGAATAAGAATATCCCACAAGTAAAGGATGAATCCGTGGACTGGATACACTTTGCAAGAGAAAAGAGTTCACTAATTCCACAGACAAGGGTCCCTTTCCTGGGAACTCTAATAGATTCCATATCCATGAAAATATTCTTGACGGAAGTCAGAAGATTAAAAATTCTGAATAATTGCCGAACCCTTCAGTCCAATCCTCGGCCATCAGTGGCTCAGTGCATGGAGGTAATTTGATTGATGGTGGCAGCAATGGACATCATTCCACTGTCTGAGCATGCTCAGACAGTGGAATGGAGATTATGCGGATTTGTCTCCTCAGATAGATCTGGATCAGGAGATAAGAGACTCTCTTCTTTGGTGGTTGTCGCTGGATCATCTGTCCCAAGGGACGTGCTTCCGCAGACCTTTATGGGTGATAGTGACAACAGACGCCAGTCTTCTAGGATGGGGTGCAGTCTGGAATTCCCTGAAGGCTCAGGGAGTGTGGACTTGAGCGGAGTCTCTACTTCCCATCAATATTCTGGAGTTGAGAGCAATATTCAATGCGCTTCAAGCTTGGCCTCTATTGGCCTCGGCCAAATTCATCTGATTTCAGTCGGACAACATCACGACTGTGGCTTACGTCAATCTTTAGGGAGGAACAAGGCGTTCCTTAGCGATGACAGAAGTATCCAAGATAATTCGGTGGGCGGAGGCTCACTCTTGTTATCTGTCAGCAATCTACATCCCAGGAGTGGACAACTGGGAGGCGGATTTTTTGAGCAGGCAGACATTTAATCCGGGGAATGGGTACTCCACCCGGAGGTTTTTGCCACCCTGATTCTCAGGTGGGGCAGCTCGGAATTGGATCTGATGGCATCTGGACAGAATGCCAAGCTGCCAAGGTACGGATCCAGGTCCAGGGACCCTCAGGCCGAACTGATAGATGTCTTGGCAGTGCCTTGGTCGTTCAACCTAGCTTATGTGTTCCCACCGTTTGCTCTCCTTTCCCGGGTGATTGAACGGATAAAACAGGAGAAGGCTTCAGTGATTCTAATCGCTCCTGCTTGGCCTCGCAGGACTTGGTATGCCGATCTGGTGGACATGTCCTCCCTGCCGCCGTGGAAGCTTCCATTGAGGCAGGACCTTCTCATTCAGGGACCCTTCCTTCATCCGAATCTAATTTCTCTGCAGCTAACTGCTTGGAGATTGAACGCTTGATTTTATCTAAGCGAGGGTTCTCTGATGCGGTCATTGATACCTTGATTCAGGCACGCAAGCCTGTTACTAGAAAGATTTACTATAAGATATGGCGTAAATATCTTTATTGGTGCGAATCCAAGGGCTACTCATGGAGTAGGGTTAAGATTTCCAGGATTTTATCTTTTCTCCAAGAAGGATTGGAGAAAGGGTTGTTCCTTAAAGGGACAGATTTCTGCTTTTGTCTATTTTGTTACACAAGCGTCTGACAGATGTTCCTGATGTTCAATCATTTTGTCAGGCCTTGGCTAGAATCCGGCCTGTGTTTAGACCAATTGCTCCTCCTTGGAGTTTGAATTTAGTTCTTAATGTTCTTCAAGGGGTTCCGTTTGAACCCATGCATTCCATAGATATTAAGTTATTATCTTGGAAAGTTTTATTTTTGGTTGCTATTTCTTCTGCTCGCAGAGTTTCTGAGCTTTCGGCTTTACAATGTGATTCTCCTTATCTAATTTTCCATGCTGATAAGGTGGTGTTACGTACCAAACCTGGTTTTCTTCCTAAGGTTGTTTCAAACAAGAATATTAATAAGGAAATTGTTGTTCCTTCCTTGTGTCCTAACCCTTCTTCTAAGAAGGAACGTCTGTTACATAATTTAATTGAAATGTTTTTTATTGAAAATCAGACATCAAATACAGAATGTATCCTTCAACAGTGTATAAATTGGCCCTCCCACCCCAATGTCTTTGAGTTTGTCGAGTAAGCTTTCACCCCTCAACGAAGTTGTATAACCTCTGGGTCGGAGGATTCTGAAGCAAAGCTGTAAGTGTATTTAAAGAATGTCCAAAAGTTCTGCATTTCTGAAATTCTGGTCATCTTATTACTTTTGTATTACTTAACTTAAAAAAATAAAAAGAGTTAACACCAACAAATGAACTAACCTTGCCACAAATAAACATTTTTTAACATTCAACTTGCCTGTTTCGTTATTATCTTGTAACCTGTTCCGAGAGGAGAGACTCATATTCGCACAAAGTTGTCTCCCATTGTCTAAATGTGTCTTGTCTGGTTTCTGTCTCAAGAGGTCTCACTATTTTGGATGTCACCTGATCCCATATCATTTGTGGGGGAAGAACCCCCCCCCGACCTCAATCTCACCCACTATTTAACATCCAGTAGTACCATATCTTTAAAAACTGTTCCTTATTACCCTGTATGGAAGCTACCGTTTCTGACATATTATATACCATTTGGATCCTCTCCTTCACCTCTCCCCAGGAGGGCACCCCTGTCTTCCAGTACTTAGCAATAGTGACTCTAGTAGCCGTACATAACAAGCGAATGAATGTGTTAGTGGCTGCATTGAATCTAGGTATACGTTCATTCAAAAGTGCCTGGGATGCCCCCAGGGCAATATTGTCATTCAGTACTGTACTTAGCATCTTAGATAAATCTACCCATATCTGCTGCACCTGAGGGCATTCCCACCACATGTGTATATATGTATCCACCACTGAGCAACCCCTATAACAGTTTCTACTTCCCTTCTCAGAATAATGAGCCGTAATAATTGGAGTAAGGTACCACCGAAATGACGTCTTTATGCAGTTTTCCTTAAAATCTGCGCAAATCAGTCCCCTGGAAGAAGAGGCGAAAATCGCCTCCCATTCCTCCCTAGAATACTCTTTGTTCAAGTCTGCCTCCCACTTAGTTGCTGTTAGTGTCTTAGAGGTGTTTCTGTTTTTTTGTAATGTTAAATAAATCTGAGAGATCACCTTTTTACCCCTAGAGCCTGAACCGCATAAACATTCTAGTGTTGTTGGGGATTGTTTTTGATAGTGTGGTATATATTTTGCAATAGCAGAAGTTACCTGATGATATAAGAACCCCACTGGAGCTTATCAGGTCTAATAATTTCTTGTATACAGTCATATGTAGCTAATTTACCATTTTGATAGAAATCCGCTACTCTATAGAGACCCTTATTCTCCCATTTTTCCACCTGGACCCAGAAATCATTGTGTAGTAGAGTTTTGATCGGTCTTACCAATGAGTTTGTCGGAATTAGATGCAGAGACCTGGTCAAAGTCAACCACATCTTCATCCTGTCCTTAGTTATTGATGAGGCAGCTGAGTCCCCACTAGACTTACTATCTCTTTCCCATAGGATATCTTCTGGGGATCTATATGAGGAAATCGCCGTCTCCACCTCCACCCAGACCAGTTTATCTGTTTTTCTGCCTTAATCTTGCTGCCTGAAAATAATCTATTAGGTTAGGGACTCCCACCCCCCCCCCCCCCCCCCCCCCCCAAACTCCTATGTAGCTTAAGAATATGAGAGGCTATCCTGGCTGTTTTGGGGCCCCTTACAAACCTTATTAGGTCCGTTTGCATTTTTTGCAGTTCCAATAAAGGAATTTTGATTGGCAAAGCCCTAAACAGATATAGAAGCTTAGGAAGAATATTAATTTTTATGGCTGTCAGCCGTCCATACCAAGAGAAGTTCCCTAATTTCCACTTCCCTAAATCTCTCCTAATCGTCTTAAATAGGGGGACATAGTTCAAATCATAAAGTGCTTTGACATTAGTTGACAGATGTATACCTAGATACTTAATTGCTCCTTTGGCCCAAGCGAACTCAAAATTAGTTTCTATTAGCTTTTTAGTGTGGTCAGGGAGTGCAATAGCTAAAGCTTCACATTTTTCCAAGTTAACCTTGTAGCCTGAAATGCTAGCATAGTCTAGTAGGATCCGGTACAGATTGGGCAGAGACATCAATGGCTTGGTCAGAGTGAGGAGCACATCATCGGCAAAAAGAGACAATTTGAATTCCTGATGTGCAATCTGCACTCCATGAATGTCTGGGGATAGTCTTATTTGTGCAGCTAAGGGCTCAATACAGAGCGCAAACAGGAGCGGGGATAAGGGGCAGCCCTGTCTGGTCCCGTTTAATATGTCTATGGGTTGTGACTGAAAACCCACTGCTCTGATTGTGGCCACAGGATGTGAATATATACTTTTTACTGCTTGAATGAATCTCTCCTGGAAACCCATCCTCTCCAAAACATTGAACAGAAAGTCCCAATCTATTCTGTCGAACGCCTTCTCTGCATCCAATGACAGGACCAGAGAAGGCATTCCTGTCCTAGTAAGATAGTCAACCAGAGATATTGTCCGTCTGGTATTATCTGGAGCCTCCCTTCCCACAATAAACCCCACCTGGTCTGGGTGGATCAGAGACGGGAGATGTTTTTGTAGCCTATTGGCCAGGATTTTAGTAAAAATTTTAATGTCCTGATTTATCAATGAAATGGGCCTATAGCTTTGACATAGTTTTGGATTCTTCCCTACCTTTGGGATGACCACTATTTTGGCCTGTAAGATTTCTCTGGGGATCTCTTTTCCCTGTAATATATAGTTGCAAAATTTTACTAAGTGTGGGACTAAGTGACTTAAAAAGTTGGTAATACTCCCCCGGGAACCCATCTGGCCCTGCTGCCTTCCCTAATTTTAGATTTTTAATGGCGTTTAGCACTTCCCCTGTTGATATCTCTGCACCCAGCTCCCTGCTATCCTTTTCCTCCAAAGTCTGTAGTTTAGCACTATCTAGGAAGCTTGTCCTTAAAGCTGCTGTCTGAGGGTTGTGATTCACCTTTTTCCCATCGTATAGCTTTGCATAATATAGGGCGAAGCTATCAGCTATTTCCTGGGGATTAGATGTGTATGTCCCATCTGTTGTTTGTATAGAAGGTATTGCAAAAGATTTTGTATGCTCCCTCAGTTTATGAGCTAAATATTTATCGGGTTTATTTGAATACAGAAAGTATTGAGCTTTGAGTCTATGCGCTGCGCTAATGGATGCTTTGTTCATCAATGTAGCTAACTCTAGCCTCTTATTTTGTAGTTGGGAGAAAGTGTCTGGCGATAAAGTGCGTTGGTGTTTTTTAGTAAGGGTATCAATCTGAATCTGCAAAGAGTCTGTCACCGACCTATTTTCCTTAGTTAAGGCTGCCTTTGCTTTAATCAGTAATCCCCTAACAAAAGGTTTATGAGCCGCCCAACAGTATGAAAGGTTTTTAGTTGTATCTAGATTCAACTCCCAGTACTCTGCGAGAGCCCTCATGATAGAATCTTTTGTGTTTGGGTGTTGAAGTACATATGGATCATTGGTCCAAGTACGAGCTGTTGTCAATGGATAAGTCATTTGAATGTCAATCTGAGTTATAGAGTGGTCAGACCACGCACAAGCATGTATGCTAGAGGAGGATAGATTTGGGATTAGAATTTGACTCAGATATACATAATCCAATTTAGAGTATGTCTTATGTGCATGAGAATAAAAGGTGTAATCATTTGTTCTACCATAAAGCGTGTCCCATGAATCTAGGATATTGTGCGATGCCCAAATTTCCTTTATCTGCTTAACCATAGAATTATGCCTTAGTTGTTTCTGTGTTTGCGACATTCCCTTCTGGCTTTGATGAGCCTGCATTGAAATGTTAAAGTGCCCTCCTAAAATAATTCTTGAGTGAGACCACTGGGTCAGTAAATGGGAAATATGTTTAAAAAAGGCTAACTGTTTGTCGTTGGGGGCGTAAACATTACAGAGCGTAAAATGTTTGTCTCTCTGTCTTCCCCGAATTATTAAAAATCTACCCTCTGTATCTTCCACTGTCTCTTCAACCACAAACTGTAAAGAATGATGTATTAAAATTGAGACCCCCCTTTTTTTTCTGTTACATAATTTAGACGTAGTCCGTGCCTTGAAGTTCTACTTGCAGGCGACTAAGGAATTGCGTCAAACTTCTTTATTATTTGTTGTTTTTACTGGGAAACGTAGGGGTCAGAAAGCTACGGCTACCTCTCTTTCTTTTTGGCTGAAGAGTATCATCCGTGTTGCATATGAGACTGCTGGACAGCAGCCTCCTGAACGAATTACGGCTCATTCTACTAGGGCTGTGGCTTCCTCATGGCATTTAAAAATAATGCTTCTGTTGAACAGATTTGCAAGGCTCCAACTTTGTCGTCTCTTCATACTTTTTTCCAAATGTGATACTTTTGCTTCTTCTGAGGCTGTTTTTGGGAGAAAGGTTATTCAAGCAGTGGTGCCTTCCGTTTAGGTTCCTGTCTTGTCCCTCCCTTTCATCCGTGTCCTATAGCTTTGGTATTGTATCGCACAAGTAAGGATGAAATCCGTGGACTCGTCATATCTTGTAAAAGAAAAGGAAATTTATGCTTACCTGATAAATTTATTTCTTTTACAATATGACGAGTCCACGGCCCACCCTATTATTGTTTATAAATACAGGTTTTTATTTTTTGTTTAACTTCAGTCACCTCTGCTCCTTGGCCTTTCCTTTCTCTTCCTAACTTCAGTCGAATGACTGGAGGGGGAGGAAAGGGAGGGGCTATATATACTGCTCTGCTGTGGAGCTCTTTGCCTCCTCCTGCTGACCAGGAGGCGATATCCCACAAGTAAGGATCAAACCCGTGGACTCTGTCATATCGTAAAAGAAATTAATTTATCAGGTAAGCATAAATTTCCTTTTTTACCTCCGTTTAATCATTGGATCCGCCATTTTAGAATCTAGGTTACTCTGCAGCCTGCAGACTGCAGGTATCTAAATGAGAGTTGCTGCACAAGTGCAAACGTGTCAGTACTAAAATGCAGTAAAAGATAGATTTCACATGGCGTCACCTATGACTAGAGGGAGGTGGGAAATAACCTTAATACTAAGCTTATAAAATCTATTAAAGGGACAGTCTAGTCAAAATTAAACTTTCATGATTCAGATAGGGCATGGAATTTTAAACAACTTTCCAATTTACTTTTATCATCAACTGTTCTCTTATTATTCCTTGTTTAAAGCTAAACCTAGTAGGCTCATATGTTAATTTCTAAGCCTTTGAAGGCCTCTTCTTTTCTCACTGGATTTTGACAGTTTTTCACAGTAAGACAGTGCTATTTCAGGTATGCCATAAATATAACATTGTGCTCACTCCTCTGGAGTTATTTATGAGTCAGCACTGATTGGCTGAAATGCAAGTCTGTCAAAAGAATTAAAATAAGGGGCAGTCTGCAGAGGCTTAGATATATAGTAATAACAGAGGTAATAACAGAGTATATTAATATAACCGTTGTGTTGGTTATGCAAAATTGGAGAATGGGTAATAAAGGGATTATCTATCTTTTTAAACAATACATGAGATATTCTCAGCGAACCAGCATTTTAAATATTGCAGCTGCTCAGAGCACCAGTGGGGCTTGTATCATGTTAGCAATTAACAAACTGAGTCATTACCAGATGGTACAAGAACCTTAGGCTTTCTGAACACGTGCTGTGTTTAAAATGCTTGTGCACGGTGCATACTTAAATACACATTTGAAACAGCTGTAGCTTTTATTAGAAGCATTTTTGCTAATTCATGTATATTACAAAAAATGCTTCTGTTCAAAACTGAAATGCATGTATGTGGATTCCAATTTTGGCTGGTATGTCCCTTTAAATCTATTGTAGAAACAAGAAATGAGCTGCTCTCGCAGGTGTAGTTAATAAAGCCAACAGATGAAAGGGATTTCTCCAAATAACCCTAGTAACACAGTGATACAAAAATGACCAGACTGTTCAGCTCCAAAGGGAACTGATACAATCTGAGGTCTATATACAGCTTAATATCAACTACTATATGGCTGATACTATAAACAAAAGGAATTGTGATTAGGTAATAATAATAGTTCATTTAATGTAAGTTCATTAATAAAAGGTGCAAAGATAAACACTATTAAAACCACATCATACAATCAATAAAAATTACAATTCATAAAAATACACAAAAATGCACAGCGAAATAAGCAATTCATATAAAATACACTTAAAGTACACTTAAAAAAATTACCGGCTTTTCTTAATGGATATTGCTCAATCAAAGTGTAGCAAACAGATAAGCTCTGAAGGTGTTCGATTCATCCAGTGATTGACACAGAATACTAGGAACAGATTCAGCAGATTTTGCACGGTAAGATAAATTTCCTATGGAAGAAGAAAAGACAAGAGAACCTGGTCACCAGCGGAACAATATTCATATATAAGGTTTCCACTTCTACTTACACCGGAGGGTGTTGGGAGTCCTTCAAAACTTTGTTGGGGAGTCACAATGTAACCATCCCTTTATGAAGTACTATGTAGTGCGGTTTCCTTAGGATTCACCAGAACTGGCAGTATCGCTGAGCCTCTGGAGCCTTTTTAAGTGTATTTTGTATGATTTGCCTATTTTGCTGTGCATTTTTGTGTATTTTTATGAATTGCTATTTTTATTGATTGTATGTTGTGGTTTTAATACTGTTTATCTTTGCACCTTTTATTAATGAACTTAGATTAAATTAATTAATATTATTGCCTATTCACAATTCCTTTTGTTTATAGTATCAGCCATATAGTAGTTGATATTAAGCTGTATATAGCGCCACAGACCTTAGATTGGATCAGTTCCCTTTGGAGCTGAACAGTCTGATTTGTCCCTGATTTGTCCCTTTAAATCTGCAATAAAAAAATGCTGTAATGTGCTAAATGTTTTCTTACTGCACTATTCCTTGCCTATAATTATATATATGACCACAAAGAGGCAAAACACACAGTTAATGTTTGATAATAAAGTGGCAATGCACTGCTTATGCTGAGCTGAACACAACTGTTGTTTTGGTATCTATGCACAAAGGCCCTACTGATTTGTCAGTCTGAACACAAAACCCCAAATTTTTCTTCCATGATTCCGATAGTGCATGCATTTTAAAACAACTTTCCAATTTACTTCTATTATCAAATTTGCTACATTATGTTGGTATCCTTTGTCAAAGAATCAGCACTGCACTACTGGGAGCTAGCTGAACACATCGGTAACCCAATGAAAAGAGACATATATGTGTAGCCACCAATCAGCATCTAGCTCCCAGCTCCTGAGCCTACATAGACATGCTTGTTCAACAAAGGAAACCAGGAGAACTAAACAAATTAGATAATATAAGTAAATTGGAAAGTTGTTAAAATTGTATGCTCTTTCTGAGTCACAGAGATAAAATCTGGGTGTGTATCCTGGGACTGCAATACAATTCAAATGTTTCTAACAAAACAACAGATTATAAATGCTTCTAAAACATTTTTTGTATGCAGAGCTGTTGAATTGGATTGAATAACTTTTAATATATACATTTCTTTAATTTTCCTTTAATTATTGGTTTAATTCCTTTGTGTGGGTTAAACACATAGGTGTAGGCAAGAAAAAGAGAATTCTGTAATGCATCTCTTTACTCCGGGTACTGAAAAGGTCATTATATCCTTTTTTATTTTTATTCAATCAAATATTAATATTAAATAGAGTAGAACAACTGCATTTATTGGAAGGCTTAGAGTTCAATTTATCAAAGACTTCACAAGCCTTTCAACCCCATACGACTGCAGGTTCTTACAAGAGAACCTGCACGCCGTATTTAACAAGCAGCAGTCATCAGACCGCGGCTTTCCTAACCTTTCACCACCTCTAAAGTGGCGAATTTCAATCTAACCGTGTAGTCGGACCTGGAGATTGACAGCTCCTGCTCTCATGTGATTGGCTATGCGCGGGAAGGGGGGCGGAATTGCATGCAAGTGAAAATAGTGCTCGTGTGCAATGCTGAGTTCCACCAGGGGAATTCAGCCCACCAGTGGCAAAATGCGGCAGAAAGGGGTGCGTATGTGTGCCCCTGTCCGCCTCAGCTTGATAAATCACCCCCATAGTGTCTTTAGACAGTATTGCACAATGAACAATCATGTATAATGAGTGGGAGGCTCACAGCTGCTGTAGCAAAATAATTTTATAAAAAAGTGAAAAGTGATCAGCCAAGCTCTCCAGGCCACCCCTAAATTGGCACATTTTTCCAATATATTCAGCAGAGAATAGCACTGCCAATGTGGAAGGCTACCGCGTCTCTAAGCTCATGAAGGAGGAGGCATGTGCGGCCTGTCTGCACAGTGAAGCCTTGTAGATTGAAGAGTGATCATAGCAAAAAAGCAATGGACGGCAGCCTTCTTATTGGCTGTACCACTCTGGATATAAGAAAACGTTTAAATGCAAAGACTACAATTTTATGTAATTAAGAGATTAAATTATTTAAAATATTACAAATCTGTCATTTCTTAATGGGTCAATAAAGTCAAAATTAAACTTTCATGATTCAGATAGAGCATGCAATTAAAACAAATCCTATTTACTTTCATTATCTAATTGTCTTTTTATATGCACACTTTTTGAGGCAGGAGCTCCTATTGAGTATGTACAAAAGATCACATTGTAAACATACTGTATATGAGTCAGGGGGCAGGCAATGGAAGCATTAATGCATAATTATTTATAGCATTACTGCAAGTTATTGAATTTTCTTTGTTGATTATGCAATTATACTGTATTTAATGGCCCTTCAAAGGTACCCTTCTAATAATGCATACTTGCCAGCTGTCCTGATTTTTCCTAGTACAGTAATGGTTTTTGGCCTTCTGATTCATTAAATTGTCACAAGATTCTGTCCCACGCTGTTAAAATGTGCCATGAGGTGTGACCTTGGCATGGATGGCACTGTTCATTAGTCATTTATATACTGTCTTGTGTATTTCACCAGCTTAAAGGGACAGAATCATTAAAAATGTAGTCTCTTCTATCAAAATGAATGTCCTTTTTTTACACAAAGAATATTTTAAATATGTGAACAGTTGCTCTTTCATATACACAATGGAAAACATGTCCCTTTAATTCAGCTTTCTGTTTATTGACGTACTGTATTCATTATTGCACCCTCTTTCTCACTGGTGAACATTATATTGCTTTGAAATAAATATTGGTTATTAGTCTGATAACTCACTAAACTGTTATTTATTTATCTATTTTTGTCAGTTGTAACGTTTTGCAACTCTTCACTGTAATTATTATTTAACTACTGCTGGAGAATCTTTCAGAATGCAGCCAAATGGCTAAAACAGATATTGTTTATTCAGTGTTTTTCAACCAGTGTGCCGTGGCTCACTAGTGTGCTGTGAGAGATCCTCAGGTGTGCCACGGCAGACTGACAACAGTGTGACATATTTTTTAAATTTTGCTTGTTTTTTATTCTGGACCGTTTTTTTATTTTGAGTGAGATGATAACTGAGGGTAACTGCGCAGCGACAGCTCGCTTCCCCGACCCGTGTTCACACTTGGAAGGAACCCCCGCCCACTACAACACGTGCCTAGTGCCGGCTCTACACTCAGCACCACGCGACACTTCAATCCCCCATGCATGCTGGCGCAGCTTTGCTCCTCCTCCAGAACAGTTCCAGCCAGGTCACGTCACTCACGTTCCTTCTCAGCACAAGGAACATGACTGGAGAGGAAGAGGGAGGTGCTCCGCATATAATCTTGTGCTCCACAGATAACACTTTTCCCGGTGCGCGGGAGGGGGGGGGCGACTTTTCCCAGTGCGGGGGTGTCCCTCTTTCAAATTTTGAAATATTGGGAGGTATGTGACAGGCTCATCAGGCATCATTTACAACCATGACATATTGACATTCATTCACAGACAGTCATTATGATTGTTTGTGAATGAATGTTAATATGTCATGAATAGCTTGTAGAAGGCATGGCATGACAGTACAGTGTGTGTGTGTATGTATGTATGTATGTATGTATATGTATATATATATATATATATATATATATATATATATATATATGGGATGGTGGTGTGCCGCAGGATTTTTTTATGTAAAAAAGTTCCACGGCAAAAAAAAGGTTGAAAATCACTGGTTTATTAATTCATTTTTCTATTCAGAGCAATTTCTATGAATACAAAAAAAAATGTTAGGTACATAATATTGCTTTTCATTTTCATTAAAAAAAGCCACCATTCATTCATCTGATTTGATGAGATTACCTGTGTTCTGGAAGCTAGCTTTTGTTGTAGAATGTGCTGTAGTATTTGAGGTCACATGCATTAAAAATAGTTGTATGCTTTGCCAACTCTTTTTATAGCACTGGACTTTGGTTTCAGTGTGTTCTTTCTCTGTACACAAATAGTGTAAATATGATCCAGATCAATTATTTCCTAGATAACTCACGTGTAGTAAATTAAAGGGATACTAAACAGTGCTCCTATAGTAATATCAAATGTGTTAAATCAAAGTTAACATAAAAAGAAACGGATTGTGTAAAACATAGAAAATTATTTAGTTGTTTTCTTGCAAACTGAGCACTTAGAATTTCTCATTGTAGCCCCTGCCCTCAGGGAGCTGATATGTTTTGAAGTTAAAGGGACAGTCAACATCAGAATTTTTATTTTTTTAAAATATAGATAATCCCTTTATTACCTATTCCCCAGTTTTAAATAATCAACACAGTTGTATTAACCCCTTATCGACATTCACCGTACAGGGTACGTCTTGCACAAACTGGTCTTTAAAGACCAGCGATGTACCCTGTACGACGTTATGCGTTTAAAGCGGCTGGAAGCAATCTTGATCACTTCCAGCCGCTTTCTGGTTATTGCAGTGATGCCTCGATATCGAGGCATCCTGCAATAATATTTTTCCCCCATCCGATGCAGAGAGATCCACTCTGTGGCCCTCTCTGCACCGGGCATCGATGGCCGCAATCGTTGGTGGGTGGGAGGCGGGTGGGCAGCTATCGATGTAGTCCAGAAGAGCGGGGGGGGGGCGGCGGGCGGGCGGGCACCCGCAGGAGCGGGTGGGAACCTCTACACTACAGAACATTTTGGATCAATAAGTGGGAGAAAGGGGGAGGGGGAAGCAATAAAAAATGATCTGGGAGGGGGTGGGGGTTGGTCTATGGGGGGGAAGCTACACTACTGGAAAAAAAAATGAAATTAAAAAAACAAATCACCGAGATTACGAGTTTGGCGTTAGCCTTAAAAAGCAGCGTTGAGAGGTCCCTACGCTGCTTTTTACCTAACGCTGGTAATACGAGTCTGACAGGTAGAGGCTCACCGCTCACTTCTCTTCCGCGACTCGAGGCTACCGCAAATCCCCTTACTTCAATTGCATATCCTATCTTTTTAATGGGATTTGCCTAACGCTGGCAAGACTTCGACCGCATTTAAAAGTCAGTAGTTAAGAGTTTTATGGGCTAACGCCGGAACATATAGTGCTCAAAAGTACACTAACACCCATAAACTACTTATTAACCCCTAAACCGAGGCCCCCCCACATCGCAAACACTTTAATATAAAATTTTAAACCCTAATCTGCCGACCAGACATCGCCGCCACCTACATTATACCTATGAACCCCTAATCTGCTGCTCCTAACATCGCCGCCACCTATCTACAATTATTAACCCCTAATCTGCCGCCCCCAACGTCGCCGCCACCTATCTACAATTATTAACCCCTAATCTGCCGACCGGACATTGCCGCCACTTTAATAAATGTATTAACCCCTAAACCTCCGCACTCCCACCTCGCAAACACTAGTTACATTTTATTAACCCCTAATCTAAACTCTAAATTTGGGTTCAGTGTCCCTTTAAGAGTTTTATGGGCTAACGCTGGAACATAAAGCTCTTAACTAAAGTGATAAAAAGTACACTAACACCCATAAACTACCTATTAACCCCTAAACCGATGCTCCCCACATCGCAAGCACTATAATAAAAATTGTTAACCCCTAATCTGCTGATCGGACATCGCCGCCACCTACATAATACCTATGAACCCCTAATCTGCTGCCCCTAACTTTGCCGACACCTACATTATATTTATTAATCCCTAATCTGCCGCCCCCAATGTCGCCGCCACCTACCTGCAATTATTAACCCCTAATCTGCCGACCGGATATCGCCGCCACTTTAATAAATGTATTAACCCCTAAACCGCCGCACTCCCGCCTCGCAAACACTAGTTACATTTTATTAACCCCTAATCTGCCTTCCCTAACATCGCCGACACCTACTTACATTTATTAACCCCTAATCTGCCACCCCCAACGTCACCGCTACTATATTAAAGTTATTAACCCCTAAACCTAACCCTAACCCCCCCTAACTTAAATATAATTTAAATTAAACGAAATACATTTAACATAATTAAATAAATTATTCCTATTTAAAACTAAATACTTACCTATAAAATAAACCCTAAGCTAGCTACAATATAATTAATAGTTACATTGTAGCTAGCGTATGATTTATATTTATTTTACAGGCAACATTGTATTTATTTTAACTAGGTACAATAGTTATTAAATAGTTATTAAAGGGCCACTAAACCCCAAATCTTTCTTTCATGATTCAAATAGAGAATACAAATTTAAACATTACAATTTTACTTCTATTATTTATTTTGCTTCATTTTTTAGATATCCTTAGTTGAAGAAAAAGCAATGCTCATGGGTGAGCCAATCACACGAGGCTTCTATTTGCAGCAACCAATCAGCAGCTACTAAGCATATCTAGATATGCTTTTCAGCAAAGAATATCAAGAGAATAAAACAAATGAGATAATAGAACTATATTAGAAAGATGTTTAAAATTGCATTCTCTTTCTAAATCATGAACGTAAAAATGTGAGTTTCATGTCCCTTTAACTATTTAATAACTACCTAGCTAAAATAAGTACAAAATTACCTTTAAAATAAATCCTAACCTAAGTTACAATTACACCTAACACTACACTATCATTAAATAAATTACCTAAACTACCTATAATTGATTACAATTAAATTCAATAAACTAAATTATGAAAAAAAAAAACCCCACTAAATTACAGAAAATAAAAAAAGAATTACAAGAATTTTAAACTAATTAGACTTAATCTAATTTTAAACTAATTACACCCCCCCCCCCCAAAATAATAAAATTTCCCTACCCTATACTGAATTACAAATAGCCCTTAAAAGGGCCTTTTGCGGGGCATTGCCCCAAAGTAATCAGCTCTTTTACCTGTAAAAGAAAAATACAATACCCCCCAGCATTAAAATCCACCACCCACACACCCCTACTCTAAAACTCACCCAATCCCCCCTTAAAAAAACCTAACTCTAACCCCCTGAAGATCTCCCTACCTTGAGCCGTCTTCACCCAGCCGGGCAGAAGTGGTCCTCCATATGGCAGAAGTCTTCATCCGATCGGGGCAGAAGAGGTCCTTCAGACGGCAGAAGGCTTCATCCAGGCGGCATCTTCTATCTTCATCCTTCCAGAGTGGAGCCATCCTCTTCAAACGACGTCCTAACGAAGAATGAAGGTTCCTTTAAATTACGTCATCCAAGATGCCGTCCCTTGAATTCCGATTGGCTGATAGGATTCTATCAGCCAATCGGAATTAAGGTAGGAAAAATCCTATTGGCTGATTGGATCAGCCAATAGGATTGAGCCCGCATTCTATTGGCTGTTCCAATCAGCCAATAGAATGTGAGCTCAATCCTATTGGCTGATTGCATCAGCCAATAGGATTTTTCCTACCTTAATTCTGATTGGCTGATAGAATCCTACAAGCCAATCGGAATTCAAGGGACGCCATCTTGGATAAGGGCTATTTGTAATTTAGTATAGGGTAGGGAAATTTTATTATTTTGGGGGGCTTTTATATTTTATTAGGGGGATTAGATTAGGTGTAATTAGTTTAAAATTCTCGTAATTCTTTTTATATTTTCTGTAATATAGTGGGGTTTTTTTTCCGTAATTAAGTTTATTGAATTTAATTGTAATTAATTGTAGGTAGTTTAGGTAATTTATTTAATGATAGTGTAGTGTTAGGTGTAATTGTAACTTAGGTAAGGATTTATTTTACAGGTAATTTTGTCTTTATTTTATCTAGGTAGTTATGAAATAGTTAATAACTATTTAATAACTATTGTACCTAGTTAAAATAAATACAAAGTTGCCTGTAAAATAAATATAAATCTAAAATAGCTACAATGTAACTATTAGTTATATTGTAGCTAGCTTAGGGTTTATTTTATAGGTATTTAGTTTTAAATAGGATTAATTTATTTAATTATGTTACATTAATTTCGTTTAATTTAAATTATATTTAAGTTAGGTGGGGGGTTAGACTTAAGTTTAGGGGTTAATAAATTTATTATAGTAGCGGCGACGTTGGGGGTCGGAAGATTAGGGGTTAATAAATGTAGGTAGGTGTCGGCGACGTTGGGGGGCAGATTAGGGGTTAATAAAATGTAACTAGTGTTTGCGAGGCGGGAGTGCGGCGGATTCGGGATTAATACATTTATTAAAGTGGCGGCGATGTCCGGTCGGCAGATTAGGGGTTAATAATTGTAGGTAGGTGGCGGCGACGTTGGGGGCGGCAGATTAGGGGTTTATAAGTATAATGTAGGTGGCAGCGATGTTGGGGGCAGTATATTAGGGGTTCATAGGGATATTGTAGGTGGTGGCGGTGTCCAGAGCGGCAGATTAGGGGTTAATAATATTATGCAGTTGGCGACGATGTCGGGGCAGCAGATTAGGGGTTAATATGTGTAAGATTAGGGGTGTTTAGACTTGGGGTTCATGTTAGGGTGTTAGGTGTAGACATATTTTTTACTTTCCCATAGGAAACAATGGGGCTGCGTTAGAAGCTGGATGCTGCTTTTTTGCAGTTAGCTTAGCCCCATTGTTTCCTATGGGGAAATCGCGCACGAGCACGTTTAGCTAGCTTACCGCTACCGTAAGCAACGCTGGTATTGAGGTGAGATGTGGAGTTAAATTCTGCTCTCCGCTCACCTTTTTGCGGCTAACGCCAGGTTTAAAATAACCTGTAATACCAGCGTTGGCTTAAGGTAGCGTTAGAAAAAAAAGGCTTGTTAGCAATGCACCCCTGTTAACACCAAACTTGTAATCTCGCCAAATGTATTTTATTCTAAACTGGGTACTGGCAGACAGCTGCCAGTACCCAAGATGGCTCCCAGTAAGGTAGAGGGGTAGGGTTAGAGAGCTGTTTGGGGGGGGGGGGATCAGGGAGGTTGGAGGCTAAGGGGGGATCCTACACAGCAGCAAATGTAAATATGCTATAAAAAAATGTTTTTTAAAAAATATAACTTTTATTTTAGTACTGGCAGACTTTCTGCCAGTACTTAAGATGGTGGGGACAATAGTGGGATGGGGGAGGGAAGAGAGCTGTTTAGCTGATCTCTAAACTAGAGCTAAAATTAACCCTGCAAGCTCCCTATAAGCTACCTAATTAACCCCTGAATTGCTGGGCATAATACATGTGTGGTGCGCAGCGGCATTTAGCGGCCTTCTAATTACCAAAAAGCAATGCCAAAGCCATATATGTCTGCTATTTCTGAACAAAGGGGATCCCGGAGAAGCATTTACAACCATTTATGCATAATTGCACAAGTTGTTTGTAAATAATTTCAGTGAGAAACCTAAAGTTTGTGAAAAAATTTGTGAAAAAGTGAACTATTTTTATTATTTGATCGCATTTGGCGGTGAAATGGTGGCATGAAATATACCAAAATGTTCCTTGATCAGTACTTTGGGATGTCTTCTAAAAAATATATATATATAGATATCAGTGTCCCAATGTAACTAGCGCTAATTTTGAAAAAAAAGTGGTTTGGAAATAGCAAAGTGCTACTTGTATTTATTGCCCTATAACTTGCAAAAATAGCAAAGAACATTTAAACATTGGTTATTTCTAAACTCAGGATAAAATGTAGAAACTATTTAGCATGGGTGTTTTTGGTGGTTGTAGATGTGTAACAGATTTTGGGGGTCAAAGTTCGAAAAAGTGTGTTTTTTTTCGATTATTTCCTCATATTTTATAATTTTTTATAGTAAATTATATGATGTGATGAAAATAATGGTATCTTTATAAAGTCCATTTAATGGCGAGAAAAACGGTATATGATATGTGTGGGTACAGTAAATGAGTAAGAGGAAAATTACAGCTAAACACAAACACTGCAGAAATGTAAAAATATCCCTGGTCCTTAAGGGAAAGAAATTGAAAAATGGCCTTGTCCTTAAGGGGTTAATATACTTTTTACCTCTGTGATTACCTTGTAGCTAAGCATCGTCTGACATCCCCCTGATTCTATTGACTTGCATTTTAGCCAATTAGTGCAGTGTCTGCCATAAGCCACAGGCATGATCACAATCTTATCTATATGGCTCACATGGACTAGCACTCGCCTGTTGTGAAAAGCAAATAAAAATCTTGTGATAAGAGACTGTCTTTAATGGATTAGAAACAGGCAGACATTTAGAGGTTTCAATGTTATAAAGCATATTAATATAACAATGCTGGTTGTGCAAAGCTGGGGGATGGGTAGGTAAAGGTATTATCTATATTTTTAAACAATAAAAATTTTAGTGTTTACCGCCCCTTTAAGTTGCGTTCTGCCACTTCTGAGCATGAGCAAAACAGACTTACTGACTCTAGCATTATCTGAATAAACCAGCTCATGTTACTCTGGAAGTTATATGACATCAAGCTTTATAAACTTTCCTGCAGAGGCCCCAGCTTCCTTGTAGGGCTGTGTTAAAATAAAAAATAAATAAAAAAAGAACTAAAGAAAAGGTAAAATCTATTTAAAATAACAAATACATTTTGCAATGTATTAAGTATAACCCACTGCTTAGTACTGTCTTTAATACAGCAATCAGACTGTTTAACATCCCTTTAATTATTTTATTTTTGTAATCTTTGCATTTTTATTAATGTAGACTAGTATAGCACAATTATCATAATGATTTAGATACAATTACAGTTCTCTGGGATAATTTCTAGACATTTTAACTTGTTTAGGTGAAAAATATTTTAACTTTGTGTATTTTTATCATTACAGATCTGATTTGCAATCCTTTATTGGCGACATTTCCTAGACTTTTGGAGCAAACAGATATCATGGATGCCTTACGAGTGTGTAATATGCTTTAATATGTTTTTATCAAGGAATTAATATGTCTATTATACTCATTCTCTTGATTCATTTCTACAAGTTTTTTATTTTATAATTAGCATTGTAGAAGTGTATTATGTGTATGTTATACTGTAGCTGCATTTTGCTACATAAAAAAGGTAATGGGTCCTATTTATCAAGCTACGTATGGAGCTTGATGCCCCGTGTTTCTAGGCTCGCCAGAAGCACAAGTTATGAAGCAGCTGTCTAAAGACCACTGCTCCATAACCTGTCCGCCTGCTCTGAGGCGGCGGACAGACATCGCCAAAAATCAACCCAATCCAATACGATCCGGTTGATTGACACCCCCTGCTAGCAAATCTGCAGGGGGCGGTATTTCACCAGCAGTTCACAAGAACTGCTGGTGCAATGATAAATGCAGAGAGCGGCTGTCGGCATTTATCAATGTGCAGCGGACATGATCCGCAATATCGGATCATGTCCGCTCGCATCATGATAAATAGGCCCCAATGTCTACACTATTTAAAATATAATTTATATGTTACATAATTTTCACAATCATCATACTATATAATATACAAGGAACTTTGCCCATAAAAGGGGATGAATGGTGTGAGACTCCTCCTCCTTTGCTTTGTTAAAGTGACTCCCCTTATCATGTCCTACATTCTTAGTTGTGGCTATGAACAGAGTGGATCTGTTTAAAGCAGCTGTCTTTTATCCTTTGGTTTCCTTGCAGTTTTTTTGAGGATTGTTGCCATCGTTGGGCGTGCTTTATTGCAGTTGTTTTTGGACTGGCATGGCATGGCTTGTTTGTGTGTATTATCATGGTTCTTGGTAGTTTTGTTTGTGTATCAAGGTGGTATGAGGTTATGGGGTGCTTCAGCATCTCCATTTGGGCATGCTTGGTGCCAATTGATTCCAGGCCTCTGCCTTATTTCCCTGATAGTACAGTAGGTTGGGAGCATATGTATGGGGCCATTGTGTCCTTGTGCACAAAAGTCACTTAATATAGGCCTCACTGTTGGCACTACCATGAACAACTTACAATGTCATAACAGGTCTCTAATCTTTAGCTTCTTTCCACCTTCCATTGCTCTTCTTTTGCCAAGGACTTATAAGAGTTATAGTGTGGTTAGTGTGATCTGCAGAGCGTTAAAAAAAGGGGAGTGCAAATCCAGATCTTAGTGTGTTGTACACTTTCACAAGAATAAATATGGCTGAACGGCACGAGTGGCCATTTTCTTCTCGATTCGGGTGCCACTGAAGCATATGAAGGCACACCCCTTCTTAAAATATAGTTTTTTTTTCTTCCATTAATGTTATTTGCTCAAACACTTCCAGACTATTGCTGGACAGGCCTGCTCTTATTGGTTGCTTCTCTGTTTTGTATCCTATCTTCTCTTTCAATGTTGTTTACTTCAACATATATAATTGAAGCATAGGATCAACTTTGTGTTAGGATACATAGCAATCTATGTAGGTTCTGAAAGATTAAAGTATCTCATTCTCACTGCATTATTAACTAAATACAGGGGAAAAAAATATTTTTGAAGAAGAAATCTCATTTAGACTGACCTCGTTCTACAAGTAACTGGCCAGAGTAACTGGTTGCTATATAAAATTAAGGGCATCATCCTAAAATTAAAAAATAAGGATGAAGTCCATTCTTGATTGTGACTACTAGGATGCGTTGCATTTTCCTCAGGGAGATTTGTTCTCCTCAGTAGTTCTCTGCATAGATGTTTTGATGACAGTTAAGTGACAATTTCCTAACACATGGGGGGCGCAGATTAATGTGTCACAAACACTTATGCTTTTTTCCAGTGGGTGACAAAAACTACTGCAGAGGGCTGCATGTGACCCACGGCTGTCAGTTGTCCGTCCCTGACATAGATGTTAAAACTATGATCTTTGTTTATCTATTATAACAAAACGCTACAGAATAATACTGAAATAATGCTGAGATCTTACAAATTGTACATTACCATCACCTTAACATCATATAATGTTTCAGCTATTGAGATCTTCTGTAAACTGGATATATTGTTTATTCCCATGTTGACTAGGTTGCTAGCTACGAATGATTTACAAACAATACTAATCCTTCGTAACCCAGGAATTAAATTAGAACCTAAGCTATACTGTACTAAATACACAATGTTTATCTGCAAATCTTGAATAAGATAGTGTTGGCACTATTTTAATACCTGTTTTGCGTGGAATTATATTGTTTGCACTGCTATGTAATTTATGTAATGTGGTTTGGAGACACAATCTCTTTTTACAGGTACCTGGTGTAGTAATAAAGTGGTTGTAGCAAACTATTTTTCTTTCATATTGCCCGCAATGAGCTAATAAAGCTGCAGTTGCCTTGTGATTTAATTAGGATAAGGTTATAGAGAAACAGTGTTGTAAATCAGCCTTTTCTTTATTTTATGGTTATGTTTAATCCATAATTGCGCTAGAAGTAAACTTTATGTGCATGTCGGGTCTCACTCATATTATGAGTTGAAAATAAATAGTTATCACTCTTGCACTAACCAGACGTGCACAAAAAGCCGAACTTAGAATACATGCAGTAACATATTCCGCCATAGAAGTCAATAGAGAAAAAAAGTCGTAAAAAACCTAACACTCAACTCGTGCGCAAAGCCGATCGCATATTCTCATATGCGCTAACCTGACATGAAAATATGAATATTTCACATTCCAATATTCTTCACATAGAATAATATGTTCTATTTATTCATAAATATATATTTCTACATATATCTGATGGTATTTTGGTAACATTTATATTTATACCTATATATAGAGGAATATCTATATATACATAGAACATATTCTGCTATTCAGGAACTGGAAAAACCTCTGGAGTAACCACAGGAGGTTTATAAACAGGATTTAAACATTTACTAGTTTTAGTATCAAGGGAACTAGTTTCCTCAATATCCAACATAATCAACAACTCTTTTAACAAGGAACAAATATACTCCATTTTAAAAAAATAAGTAGATTTGTCAGTGTCAATATCTGAGGAAGGATCTTCTGAATCAGATAGATCCTCATCAGAGGAGGATAATTCAGTATGTTGTTGGTCATTTGAAATTTCATCAACTTTATGAGAAGTTTTAAAAGACCTTTTACATTTATTAGAAGACGGGATAGCAGACAAAGCCTTCTGAATCGCATCAGCAATAAAATCTTTTATATTCACAGGGATATCATGTACATTAGATGTTGAAGGAACAACAGGCATTGTACTATTACTGATGGATTCATTCTCTGCATGTAAAAGCTTATCATGACAACTATTACATACCACAGCTGGATATATAATCTCCACAAATTTACAACAGATACACTTATCTTTGGTAGAACTGTTATTAATTACCAAAAAGCAACGCCAAAGCCATATATGTCTGCTATTTCTGAACAAAGGGGATACCAGAGAAGCATTTACAACCATTTGTGCCATAATTGCATAAGCTGTTTGTAAATAATTTCAGTGAGAAACCTAAAATTGTGAAAAATGTAAAAAAAAAATTTATTTGATCGCATTTGGCGGTAAAATGGTGGCATAAAATATACCAAAATGGTCCTAGATCAATACTTTGGGTTGTCTACTATACTACACTAAAGATAAAATTAACCCTACATGCTCCCTAATTAATAAGTGAGTGTAAGATATTAATATTAGTGATATAATGTATTTCCACTAAGCAACTAAGCTATATCAATAAAATCTTAAAAAATTGATAATAAATAGATATAATAGAAAATACAAAAAGCAGGTTGCGCCTATTTAATTTAACCTGGGCCCCAAGTTAAAAAATTGTCTGAAAGTGGAAATTACAAATCTAAACTATATTTGTGATGGTGAACTTCAATAAAAGAGATAAAAAAAGATAAAAAAAAAATTTAAATTTTTTTTTTTTTTTTTTTTATATCTCTTGCAAATCTTTTTATGGGGTCATGGGAATCAGAATTTCTAACTAATACAGTTACTGGAGCGAACCTGGTCTCCTTTAAGAGATATATAGATGATATTCTACTAATTTGGAGAGGTAATAAATCCCAATTTGAATCCTTTTTTAATAAGATGAATGAAAATGATATGAACTTGAAATTTACATACGAGATTAGTCAAGAAAAGATAATATTTTTGGATTTAGAAATCTTCATTGAGAATAATAAAATTAATACAAAAACACACTTCAAACCTGTCGACAGTAATAATTATATACACGCAAAAAGCTGCCATTTACATACATGGAAAAATAATATACCAAAGGGACAAATATTACGTATAAGAAAAAATTGTACCAACGAAAAAGATTATCTTGATCAGTCAACCATCCTTAAAAACAAATTCACAGAGAGAGGTTATAAAAGTGACGCTATTGATAAAGAGATCAGTAGAATACAACAGATAAATAGAATAGACATCTTACAAGGGTCAAAGAAAGACTTAATGAAAAAAGAAAAGAAACCTTTTGTACCATTAGTTACCCAATATAATAACAATCACAAAGAAATAGAGAGGATCATAAAGAAACACTGGAATATTTTAAAACTAGATGAGAAATTTAAAGGTGAGATAGGGGAAGCTCCAAATATAGTCTATAGAAGAGCTGATAACCTAAAAAATAGATTAGCACCAACAGATTTAAGAAGGAAAAGACATAAGAAAAATGACAAAGATCTTCTTGGCAAAGACTTAAAAGGTTTTTTTCCATGTCTTGCATGTAAAGCATGCAGACATTCTGAGAAAAAGAAAAAATTCTATTCAAATGTTACTGGTAAGGAATATGAAATAAAATCCTTAATAAGATGTACAGACAAAAATATTATCTATCTTATTAATTGCAAATGTGGAAAACAGTATATAGGAGAGTCCACAAGACCCGTTAGAGAAAGAGTGAGAGAACACATTTTATCAATAGAAAATGCCACAGAAAAAAGAAATGAAGATCTCCCTGTACCAAAACATTTTTTAACTTGCAACAACTGTAATCTAAAACATTTTAAATACATCGCTATTGATAAACTAAACCCAGATTGGAGAGGTGGTGATATACAAAATGAGCTTTTCAAATTAGAATATAAATGGATATATGAGTTAGAGACTAAACACCCAAAAGGATTAAACATAGATTTCCATTTGACCCCCTTCTTACACTAGTATCCTAATTTTATATACCGATTTTAGTAAAATAGGCATAAATGTCCACCTAATTCCCCCATTTTTTATATACTAATTAAAATTAAAATTATAGACTAATTTTAATTATTTATGAAATTTTAATAATAATCCATATAAAAAGTTTTAACGACTACACAAAGATAGACACATAATTGAACTAATTATTAATAACTCAGAATTAATCAGACTCTAGACGTAATGCTATCTATAGAAATCCAAACTCATATGAACCCTTCTCTTTGATATTTCATATATACAAAAATAGCTTTTCATAAGCAATCTAAAAATATAATAGACAGAAAACATGGACCTACCACTGCTACGATTGTAGCTTAGTGGTGATAACAGTATCCCCCAGTCCTATAGGTCATGAGTTCAAATCCTGACTGTGATAACATTTTTTATAACCTTCAAAATAAATTACTCTAATTGAATCAATTCTCTATGCTCTATTTCGAAGTTTATCTGTTTCCTTTAATGAATATATTATATAAGGTAAACTCTTTACACTGTAAGTTTTTAAAGAAGTTTGGCAGAAAATAACAGGACTAAATCTTCTAGAATCTTAAAAAACGATCAATTCATAATAGACCTAGATGTAGCATAATGGAGAGAGTATCTCCCACTCAACCAAAAGATCACAAGTTCGAGACCCACTTAGGAAATTATTTTGGATAAAAGCCTTTTGGTCAATCAGTGTTTAACACTTAAGTGAACGACTTTTTATTGACCAATAATGTTAGACACTTCGTTTATTTTGATTTTGATTTTCATTTTCATGTTTATTTCATTTTTTATTTTGTGGGTATTTTGCCCTTTATACGTCACAATAACTGATAAACACACAGATATTTTGGAAACTTGGTGATAATTTATATATACATAATTGCGCAATTAGACACCAAATAGAACACTTATAAATAGAGACAAATGGGGCAAAACACATATCGCTTGAGAAAGGCTGCAGTGGCAGCTGAAACGCGTAGCGTTTAAAACTTTTCCAAAACTGCAGGAAACTGAAGTCTGGGGATATCCGCTTTCGAGGATACCGAGTCACTGTGAACAAAAAAGTGACGGAGGACTACTGAAGACGGACCATCCTGGTTTGAGACAGATACTTCCGCCAGCGTGATTTGAGACGCTGCCAAAAAGGTTAACGGGAGTTTGAAAATAACCACCGGATAACAGAGGTTACGTCCCTGCTTCATATATAAAAAACAGTAAGACTTTTTCCAACCTGGATCTCACCCAAAACATAGGGTAATACTACAAAGAAAGCTTTTACCGGTATTAGCAGAATATAACAACAGAGACTTAGCATAATTCTTTCCCAAATTTGGAAACTATTATAATAACATTGGAAAAGGAACTTTTTTGCCTCATCTTGCCATAAAAATTTAACAAGTATAAAAACTATCTACACTGTTCTATAACATACACCAGATACACAATTCAGATAAATTCTAATTTGAACACACATATACTTAATTTTTATATATATATATATATATATATATATATATGTTTTTTATTTATTGGAGATATTGCTCGAATGGTTCCCTTAGGTTACTGATGCAATGTGTTCAATTCATTTAAAATATATTTTATATTGTAAAAGTTTCTAATTTATATCTTATATTATCTGTCTTTTTATCTTTTTAATATTGTTGTAATAAAAACTATTCTTTGTAAGAAGTGAGAGTTGTCACAAAATGCACTAAAGAATCATTATTAAGTATTATTTATTCAATAGCAAATATTTTACACATTTAATAAATTATAATTTTAACAAAAAAACAAAAAAAAAATTTAAATTTTTTTTTTATCTTTTTTTTTATCTCTTTTATTGAAGTTCACCATCACAAATATAGTTTAGATTTGTAATTTCCACTTTCAGACAATTTTTTAACTTGGGGCCCAGGTTAAATTAAATAGGCGCAACCTGCTTTTTGTATTTTCTATGCTCCCTAATTAACCCTTTCACTGCTGGGCATAATACACGTGGTGCACAGTGGCATTTAGCGGCCTTCTAATTACCAAAAAGCAACGCCAAAGCCATATAAGTCTGCTATTTCTGAACAAAGGGGATACCAGAGAAGCATTTACAACCATTTGTGCCATAATTGCACAAGCTGTTTGTAAATAATTTCAGTGAGAAACCTAAAGTTTGTGAAAAAAGTTGTGAAAAAGTGAACTTTTTTTTTTATTTGATCGCATTTGGCGGTGAAATGGTTGCATAAAATATACCAAAATGGGCCTAGATCAATACTTTGGGATGTCTTCTAAAAAAAAATATTTACATGTCAAGGGATATTTATGGATTCCTGAAAAATATCAGTGCTTCAATGTAACTAGCGTTAATTTTGAAAAAAAGTTTTTTGGAAATAGCAAAGTGCTACTTGTATTTATTGCCAATAACTTGCGAAAAAAGCAAAGAACATGTAAACATTGGGTATTTCTAAACTCAGGACAAAATTTAGAAACTATTTAGCATGGGTGTTTTTTGGTGGTTGTAGATGTGTAACAGATTTTGGGGTCAAAGTTAGAAAAAGTGTTTTTTTTCCTTTTTTCCTCATTTTATAATTTTTTTATAATAAATTATAAGATATGATGAAAATAATGGTATCTTTAGAAAGTCCATTTAATGGCGAGAAAAACGATTTATAATATGTGTGGGTACAGTAAATGAGTAAGAGGAAAATTACAGCTAAACACAAACACTGCAGAAAAGTAAAAATAGCCTTGGGGTCCCAAACGTACAGAAAATGGAAAAGTGCTGTGGTCACTAAGGGGTTGAGGACCCTTTACATAGGAAACTTGAATCTTATCTAAGGAAAGCTTATTTATATTCTGGCTATCTTCTAAGGCCTGAAATTTCTATGGCTGATGTTTGTAGGGCTATAGACCCCTACAATGTTGCAGCTGCATCAACTTTTTGGTTGGAAAGTTTAGCGCAACAGGAAATGGATCCTGATTTGTCTAGCATTGTTTGCTTGCTTCAACATGCTAATCATTTTATCTGTGATGCCATTTTTGATATCAAAATTGATGTTAAATCTATGTCTTTAGCTATTTTAGCTAGAAGAGCTTTGTGGCTCAAATATTGGAATGCTGATATGGTATCTAAGTCTAGATTACTATCTCTTTCTTTCCAAGGTAATCATTTATTTGCTTCTCAGTTGGATTCGATTATTTCAACTGTCACTGGGAGGAAGGGAGTTTTTGTGCCTCAAAATAAAAGACCTAAGGGTAAATCTAAAGCTTCTAACCATTTTTGTTCCTTTCAACAAAATAAGGAACATAAACCCAATCCTTCCCCCAAAGAATCTGGTTTCAATTGGAAACCTTCTTCAAGTAGGAGTAAATCCAAGCATTTAAGAAACCAAAACCAGCCCCCAAGTCTGCATGAAGTTGCGACCCTCATACCAGCTCAGCTGATAGGGGGCAGATTAAGATGATTTCAAAGCATTTGGGCAGATTCTGTCCAAAATCAATGGATTCAAAGTATTGTCTCTCAAGGGTACCGAATAGGATTCAGAGTAAGACCTCCTGTGAGAAGATTTTTTCTCTCACGCATCCCAGCAAATCCAGTAAAGGCTCAGGCTTTTCTGAAGTGTGTTTCAGACCTTGAGCTTTCAGGGGTAATCCATACCAGTTCCATTTCAGGAACAGGGTCTGGGGTTTTATTCAAATCTATTCATTGTCTCAAAGAAAGAAAATTCATTCAGGCCAGTTCTGGATCTGAAAATTTTGAACCATTTTGTAAGAGTGCCAACTTTCAAAATGGTGACTATAAGGACTATTCTGCCTTTTGTTAAGCAAGGGCATTTTATGTCCATGATAGACTTACAGGATGCATATCTTCATATTCCGATTCATCCAGGCCACTATCAGTTTCTGAGATTCTCTTTTCTAGACAAGCATTACCAATCTGTCCCTCTTCCATTTGGCCTAGCGACAGCTTCAAGAATCTTTTCAAAGGTTCTCGGTGCCCTACTCTCTGTAATCTGAGAGCGGGGTATTGCGGTGTTTCCTTATTTGGACGATATCTTGGTACTAGCTCAGTCTTTATGTTCTGCAGAATCTCACATGAATCAACTAGTGTTGTTTCTTAATGGTTGGAGGATCAATTTACCAAAAAGTTCCTTGATATATTCAGTGTCCATGACTCTGTCTCTAACAGACAAGAGACGAATAAAATTGGTTTCAGCTTGTCGAAACCTTCAGTCTCAATCATTCCCTTCAGTAGCTATGTGCATGGAAGTTTTAGGTCTCATGACTGCAGCATCAGATAAGATACCCTTTGCTCGTTTTCATATGAGACCTCTCCAGCTTTGTATGCTGAATCAATGGTGTAGGGATTATACAAAGATATCCCAATGTTCCACTCTCTCTGACTTGGTGGTTAGATCACCATCGTATAGTTCAAGGGGCCTCTTTTGTTCGTCCAACCTGGACTGTGATCACAAGAGATGCAAATCTTTCAGGTTGGGGAGCTGTCTGGGGATCTCTGAGAGCACAAGGGGTTTGGAAATCTCAAGAGGCAAGGCTACCAATCAATAGTTTAGAACTCCGTGCTATTTTCAGGGCTCTTCAGGTTTGGCCTCTGTTGAAGAGAGAACTGTTTATTTGTTTTCAGACAGACAATATCACAACTGTGGCATATGTCAATCATCAGGGTGGGACTCACAGTCCCCAAGCTATGAAAGAAGTATATCTTCTATTTTCTTGGGCGGAATCCAGCTCCTGTCTAATTTCTGAGGTTCATATTGCAGGTGTAGACAATTAGGAAGCGAATTATCTCAGCCATCAGACTTTACATCTGGGGGAGTGGTTGCTCCATCCAGATGTGTTTTCTCAGATTGTTCA
Source organism: Bombina bombina (assembly GCF_027579735.1). Taxonomy (NCBI): domain Eukaryota; kingdom Metazoa; phylum Chordata; class Amphibia; order Anura; family Bombinatoridae; genus Bombina; species Bombina bombina. The sequence goes on along the minus strand of NC_069502.1, from coordinate 947,720,311 downwards.
GATGTGGGGTCTTCCAGAAATAGATCTGATGGCTTCCCATCTAAACAAGAAACTTCCCGGGTACCTGTCCAGGTCCAGGGATTCTCAGGCAGAGGGGGTGGATGCGTTAGCAGTTCCTTGGTGTTACCAACCTACTTATATCTTCCCGCCTCTAGTTCATCTTCCAAGAGTTATCTCCAAGATCATCATGGAACAATCGTTTGTGTTGCTGGTAGTGCCAGCATGGCCTTACAAGTTTTGGTATGTGGATCTTGTTCGGATGTCCAGTTGCTAACCTTGGCCACTTCCTTTAAGACCAGATCTTCTGTCTCAAGGACTGTTTTCTCCAACATTGGTGTGTCCGGTCCACGGCGTCATCCTTACTTGTGGGAATATCTCTTCCCCAACAGGAAATGGCAAAGAGTCCCAGCAAAGCTGGCCATATAGTCCCTCCTAGGCTCCGCCCACCCCAGTCATTCTCTTTGCCGTTGCACAGGCAACATCTCCACGGAGATGGTTAAGAGTTTGTGGTGTTTAGTTGTAGTTTTTTATTCTACTATCAAGAGTTTGTTATTTTAAAATAGTACTGGTATGTACTATTTACTCTGAAACAGAAAAGGATGAAGAATTCTGTTTGTGAGAGGAAGATGATTTTAGCAGACAGTAACTAAAATCGATTGCTGTTTCCACATAGGACTGTTGAGATGAAGTAACTTCAGTTGGGGGAAACAGTTAGCAGACTTTTCTGCTTAAGGTATGACTAGCCATATTTCTAACAAGACTGTGTAATGCTGGAAGGCTGTCATCTCCCCTCATGGGTAAGCCATTTTCTTAGTCTCAAACAGAATAAAGGGCTTAAGATGGGCTATAAAACTGGTAGACACTTTTATGGGCTAAATCGATTGCTTTATTTGGACATTTTATACATGTTTATGCTGATAATTCACACTTATAAACTTGGGGAACGTTTTTTAACGTCAGGCACTATGTTAGACACCTTTTCCAGTCAGGAAGGGCCTTCCCAGTTGTAAGCTGAGCCTCATTTTCGCGCCATTACTGCGCAGTTGTTTTTGAGAGCAAGACATGCAGATGCATGTGTGAGGACCTGAAAGCAGTTGGAAAAGTTCCTAAAAGGCGTCATTTGGTATCGTATTCCCCTCTGGGCTTGGTAAAGTCTCAGCAAAGGCTGTAGCTGGGACTGTATAGGGGTTAAATCTGTAACCGGCTCCGGTTTCGTTATTTTAAGGGTTAAAGCTCTGAAAATTGGTGTGCAATACTTTTAATGCTTTAAGACACTGTGGTGAAATTTTGGTAAATTGTGAACAATTCCTTCATATTTTTTCACATATTCAGTAATAAAGTGTGCTCTGTTTAAAATTTAAAGAGACAGTAACGGTTTTGTTTTAAAACGGTTTTTGTGCTTTATTGACAAGTTTAAGCCTGTTTAACATGTCTGTGCCTTCAGTCTTTATGTATGAAAGCCAATGTGTCTCCCCCTTCAAAATTGTGTGATAATTGTGCCATAGCGTCCAAACAAAGTAAGGACAGTACTGCCACAGATAATGAAATTGCCCAAGATAATTCCTCAGATGAAGGGAGTAGACATGGTTCTACATCATCTCCTTCTGTGTCTACGCCAGTTTTGCCCACGCAGGAGGCCCCTAGTACTTCTAGCGCGCCAATGCTTATTACTATGCAACAATTGACGGCTGTAATGGATAACTCCATAGCAAATATTTTATCCAAAATGCCTGCATATCAGAGAAAGCGCGATTGCTCTGTTTTAAACACTGAAGAGCAGGAGGGCGCTGATGATAATTGTTCTGTCATACCCTCACACCAATCTGAAGGGGCCATGAGGGAGGTTTTGTCAGATGGGGAAATTTCAGATTCAGGAAAAATTTCCCAACAGGCTGAACCTGATGTTGTGACATTTAAATTTAAGTTAGAACATCTCCGCGCACTGCTTAAGGAGGTGTTATCTACTCTGGATGATTGTGACAACTTGGTCATTACAGAAAAATTAGGCAAGATGGACAAGTTCCTAGAGGTTCCGGTGCACACCAACGCTTTTCCTATACCCAAGCGGGTGGCGGACATAGTGAATAAGGAGTGGGAAAAGCCCGGCATACCTTTTGTTCCCCCTCCTATATTTAAGAAATTATTTCCTATGGTCGACCCCAGAAAGGACTTATGGCAGACAGTCCCTAAGGTCGAGGGGGCAGTTTCTACTCTAAACAAGCGCACTACTATTCCTATCGAGGATAGTTGTGCTTTCACAGATCCTATGGATAAAAAATTGGAAGGTTTGCTTAAAAAGATTTTTGTACAGCAAGGTTACCTTCTACAACCCATTTCGTGCATTGTTCCTGTCACTACAGCAGCGTGGTTCTGGTTCGAGGAACTAGAAAAGTCGCTCAGTAGAGAGACTCCATATGAGGAGGTTATGGACAGAGTTCACGCACTTAAGTTGGCTAACTCTTTTATTTTAGATGCTGCTTTGCAATTAGCTAGATTAGCGGCGAAAAATTCAGGGTTTGCAATTGTGGCGCGCAGAGCGCTCTGGCTAAAGTCTTGGTCAGCGGATGTATCATCCAAGACAAAATTGCTTAACATCCCCTTCAAGGGTAAAACTCTCTTTGGACCAGAATTGAAAGAGATTATCTCAGACATCACTGGGGGAAAGGGTCACGCCCTCCCACAAGATAGGCCTTTCAAGGCCAAGAATAAGTCTAATTTTCGTTCCTTTTGTAATTTCAGGAACGGACCGGGCTCTAATTCTGCATCCTCTAAGCAAGAGGGTAATACCTCACAGACCAAACCAGCCTGGAAACCGATGCAAGGCTGGAACAAGGGTAAGCAGGCCAAGAAGCCTGCCGCTGCTAACAAAACAGCATGAAGGAGTAGCCCCCGATCCGGGTCCGGATCTAGTGGGGGGCAGACTCTCTCTCTTTGCTCAGGCTTGGGCAAGAGATGTTCAGGATCCCTGGACGCTAGAAATAGTTTCTCAGGGTTATCTTCTGGAATTCAAGGAACTACCCCCAAGGGGAAGGTTCCACATGTCTCACTTATCCTCAAACCAAATAAAGAGACAGGCGTTCTTACATTGTGTAGAAGATCTGTTAAAGATGGGAGTGATACACCCAGTTCCAATGACGGAACAAGGAATGGGATTTTACTCAAATCTGTTCGTAGTTCCCAAAAAAGAGGGAACCTTCAGACCAATTCTGGATTTAAAGATCCTAAACAAATTTCTCAGGGTACCATCGTTCAAAATGGAAACCATTCGAACGATTCTACCCACTATCCAGGAAGGTCAATTTATGACTACCATGGATCTAAAGGATGCGTACCTACATATTCCTATCCACAAAGAACATTATCAGTTCCTAAGGTTCGCCTTTCTGGACAAACATTACCAGTTTGTGGCCCTCCCATTCGGATTAGCCACTGCTCCAAGGATTTTCACAAAGGTACTCGGGTCCCTTCTAGCGGTTCTAAGACCGAGGGGCATTGCAGTAGTACCATACTTGGACGACATTCTAATACAAGCGTCGTCCCTTTCAAAATCAAAGGCTCATACAGACATCGTTCTGGCCTTTCTCAGATCTCACGAATGGAAGGTGAACATAGAAAAGAGTTCTCTGTCTCCGTCAACCAGAGTTCCCTTCTTGGGAACAATAATAGATTCCTTAGAAATGAAGATCTTTCTGACAGATGTCAGAAAGTCAAAACTTCTAAGCGCTTGTCAAGTTCTTCATTCTGTTCCACGTCCTTCCATAGCTCAGTGCATGGAAGTAGTAGGGTTGATGGTTGCGGCAATGGACATAGTGCCTTTTGCGCGAATTCATCTAAGACCATTACAACTGTGCATGCTGAAACAGTGGAATGGGGACTATACAAACTTGTCTCCAGTGATTCAAGTAGATCAGAAGACCAGAGATTCACTCCGTTGGTGGATATCCCTGGACCATCTTCTCCCGATAAACATTCTGGAACTAAGAGCGATATTCAATGCTCTCAGGGCTTGGCCTCAGCTTGCAAAGGCCAGATTCATAAGATTCCAATCAGACAACATGACGACTGTTGCGTATATCAATCATCAGGGGGGAACATGGAGTTCCCTGGCGATGAAAGAAGTAACCAAAATAATACAATGGGCGGAGAATCACTCCTGCCATCTATCTGCGATCCACATCCCAGGTGTGGAAAACTGGGAAGCGGATTATCTGAGTCGACTCTAGTGGATGCACTAGTAGCGCCTTGGACCTTCAACCTAGCTTATGTGTTTCCACCGTTTCCTCTCATTCCCAGGCTGGTAGCCAGGATCAAACAGGAGAGGGCCTCTGTGATCTTGATAGCCCCTGCGTGGCCACGCAGGACTTGGTATGCAGACCTGGTGAATATGTCATTGGTTCCACCATGGAAGCTACCTTTGAGACAGGACCTTCTTGTTCAGGGTCCATTCGAACATCCAAATCTGTTCTGACTCCAGCTGACGGCTTGGAGATTGAACGCTTGATTCTATCAAAGCGTGGGTTTTCAGATTCTGTGATTGATACTCTGGTTCAGGCCAGAAAACCGGTAACTAGAAAGATTTACCATAAGATATGGAAAATATATATCTGCTGGTGTGAATCCAAGGGATTACCTTGGAATAAGATAAAAATTCCTAAGATTCTTTCCTTTCTGCAAGAAGGTTTGGATAAAGGATTATCTGCGAGTTCTCTAAAGGGACAGATTTCTGCTTTATCTGTCTTACTACACAAACGACTGGCAGCCATGCGAGATGTTCAAGCATTTGTTCAGGCTCTGGTTAGGATCAAGCCTGTTTACAGACCTTTGACTCCTCCCTGGAGTTTAAATTTAGTTCTTTCAGTTCTTCAAGGGGTTCCGTTTGAACCTCTACATTCCATAGATATTAAGTTGTTATCTTGGAAAGTTTTGTTTTTGGTTGCTATTTCTTCTGCTAGAAGAGTTTCAGAGTTATCTGCTCTGCAGTGTGCTCCGCCCTATCTGGTGTTCCATGCAGATAAGGTGGTTTTGCGTACTAAGCCTGGTTTTCTTCCAAAGGTTGTTTCTAACAAAAATATTAACCAGGAGATAGTTGTACCTTCTTTGTGTCCGAATCCAGCTTCAAAGAAGGAACGTTTGTTACACAATTTGGACGTAGTCCGTGCTCTAAAATTCTATTTAGAAGCTACTAAAGATTTCAGACAAACATCTTCTCTGTTTGTCGTCTATTCTGGTAAAAGGAGAGGTCAAAAAGCGACTTCTACCTCTCTTTCTTTTTGGATTAAAAGCATCATCCGATTGGCTTACGAGACTGCCGGACGGCAGCCTCCTGAAAGAATCACAGCTCACTCCACTAGGGCTGTGGCTTCCACATGGGCCTTCAAGAACGAGGCTTCTGTTGATCAGATATGTAAGGCAGCGACTTGGTCTTCACTGCACACTTTTGCCAAATTCTACAAATTTGATACTTTTGCTTCTTCGGAGGCTATTTTTGGGAGAAAGGTTTTGCAAGCCGTGGTGCCTTCCGTTTAGGTAACCTGATTTGCTCCCTCCCTTCATCCGTGTCCTAAAGCTTTGGTATTGGTTCCCACAAGTAAGGATGACGCCGTGGACCGGACACACCAATGTTGGAGAAAACAGAATTTATGCTTACCTGATAAATTACTTTCTCCAACGGCGTGTCCGGTCCACGGCCCGCCCTGGTTTTTTTAATCGGGTCTGATGAATTATTTTCTCTAACTACAGTCACCACGGTACCATATGGTTTCTCCTATATTTTTCCTCCTGTCCGTCGGTCGAATGACTGGGGTGGGCGGAGCCTAGGAGGGACTATATGGCCAGCTTTGCTGGGACTCTTTGCCATTTCCTTTTGGGGAAGAGATATTCCCACAAGTAAGGATGACGCCGTGGACCGGACACACCGTTGGAGAAAGTAATTTATCAGGTAAGCATAAATTCTGTTTTTTTCAATCAGGATCTCAAATCATTAAATTTGAACGTATGGAAATTGAACGCCTAGTGCTTAGTCATAGAGGTTTTTCTGACTCAGTTATTAATACTGTGTTACAGGCTCGTAAATCTGTTTCTAGGAAGATTTATTATCGAGTTTGGAAGACATATTTCATGCTGTTCTTCTCATAAATTCTCCTGGCATTCTTTTAGAATTCCTAGTATTTTACAGTTTCTTCTGGATGGTTTGGATAAAGGTTAGTCTGCAAGTTCCTTGAAGGGACAAATCTCTGCTCTTTCTGTTTTATTTCAAAGAAAGATTGCTAAGCTTCCTGATATTCACTGTTTTGTACAGTCTTTGGTCCGTATCAAGCCTGTCATTAAATCAATCTCTCCTCCTTGGAGTCTTAATTTGGTTTTGAAGGCTTTACAGGCTCCTCCGTTTGAGCCTATGCATTCTTTGGACAATAAACTACTTTCTTGGAAATTCGTTTTGGCAATCTCTTTTGCTAGAAGAGTTTCCGAGTTATCTGCTCTTTCTTGTGAATCTCCTTTTCTGATTTTTCATCAGGATATCGCAGTTTTTTTAACTTCATTTAAATTTCTACCTAAGGTTGTGAATTCTAACAACATTAATAGAGAAATTGTTGTTCCATCTTTGTGCCCTAATCCTAAGAATACTTTGGAGATATCCTTACATTCTTTGGATGTTGTAAGAGCTTTGAAATATTATGTTGAAGCTACTAAAGATTTCACGAAAACTTCTAGTCTATTTCTTTTTCTGGTTCTAGGAAAGGTCAGAAGGCTTCTGCCATTTCCTTGGCATCTTGGTTAAAGCTTTTGATTCATCAGGCTTATTTGGAGTCGGGCCAGGCCCCGCCTCAGAGAATTACAGCTCATTCTACTAGATCAGTCTCCACTTCATGGGCTTTTAAGAATGAAGCTTCAGTTGTTCAGATTTGCAAAGCAGCAACTTGGTCTTCTTTCTAAATTCTAGCGTTTTGATATATTTGCTTCTTTGGAAGCAGTTTTTGGTAGAAAAGTTTTTGAGGCAGCTGTTTCAGTTTGATTCCTCTGCTTAAGTTTAAGTTTTTTCTTTTCATTTATGAGAATAAACTTATATTTTTTTGGTTGTGGATTAATTTTTTCAGCGGAAAATGCCTGTTATTATTTTTATCCCTCCCTCTCTAGTGACTCTTCTGTGGACATCTTGGGTATTACTATCCCATACGTCACTAACTCATGGACTCTTGCCAATTACATGAAAGAAAACATAGGCCTAGATTTAGAGTTGGGCGGTAGCCGTCAAAACCAGCGTTAGAGGCTCCTAACGCTGGTTTTGGGCTACCGCCGGTATTTATAGTCAGTCATTAAAGGGTCTAACGCTCACTTTCCAGCCGCGACTTTTCCATACTGCAGATCCCCTTACGTCATTTGCGTATCCTATCTTTTCAATGGGATCTTTCTAACGCCGGTATTTAGAGTCGTGGCTGAAGTAAGCGTTAGAAATCTAACGACAAAACTCCAGCCGCAGAAAAAAGTCAGTAGTTAAGAGCTTTCTGGGCTAAAGCCGGTTTATAAAGCTCTTAACTACTGTGCTCTAAAGTACACTAACACCCAATAAACTACCTATGTACCCCTAAACCGAGGTCCCCCCACATCGCCGCCACTCGATTAAATTTTTTTAACCCCTAATCTGCCGACCGCCACCTACGTTATACTTATGTACCCCTAATCTGCTGCCCCTAACACCGCCGACCCCTATATTATATTTATTAACCCCTAACCTTCCCCCCACAACGTCGCCGCCAGCTACCTACAATAATTAACCCCTAATCTGCTGACCGCAAAGCGCCGCCACCTACGTTATCCTTATGTACCCCTAATCTGCTGCCCCTAACACCGCCGACCCCTCTATTATATTTATTAACCCCTAATCTGCCCCCCTCAACGTCGCCTCCACCTGCCTACACTTATTAACCCCTAATCTGCCGAGCGGACCGCACCGCTTCTATAATAAAGTTATTAACCCCTAATCCGCCTCACTCCCGCCTCAATAACCCTATAATAAATAGTATTAACCCCTAATCTGCCCTCCCTAACATCGCCGATACCTAACGTCAATTATTAACCCCTAATCTGCCGACCGAATCTCGCCGCTACTGTAATAAATGGATTAACCCCTTCAACCGACGCCTACTCGCCGAAATGACGGTTCCTTTAAATGACGTCATCCAAGATGGCGTCCCTCGAATTCCGATTGGCTGATAGGATTCTATCAGCCATTCGGAATTAAGGTAGGAATATTCTGATTGGCTGATGGAATCAGCCAATCAGAATTAAGTTTAATCCGATTGGCTGATCCAATCAGCCATTCAGACTGAGCTCGCATTCTATTGGCTGTTCCGATCAGCCAATAGAATGCGAGCTCAATCTGATTGGCTGATTGGATCAGCCAATCGGATTGAACTTGATTCTGATTGGCTGATTCCATCAGCCAATCGGAATTCGAGGGACGCCATCTTGGATGACGTCATTTAAAGGAACCGTCATTCGGCGTGTAGGCGTCGGTTGAAGAGGTTGGATCCGCGTCGGTTGGAAAAAAGATGGCTCCGCTCCAGAAGAAAGAAGATTGAAGATGCGGCTTGATAGAAGACTTCATCCCGATGATGGACTTCCGACTTCAGCACGATGATGGAGTTCTTCAGGCGCCGCTTGGGCTTGGATCAACACTTCCGAGGCTTGGATCAAGACTTCCGAGGACGGATCAGTGAACCTGGTATGGTGAAGATAAGGTAGGAAGATCTTCAGGGGCTTAGTGTTAGGTTTATTTAAGGGGGGTTTGGGTTAGATTAGGGGTATGTGGGTGGTGGGTTGTAATGTTGGGGGGGTATTGTATGTGTTTTTTTTACAGGCAAAAGAGCTTAATTATTTGGGGCATGCCCTGCAAAGGGCCCTGTTCAGGGCTGGTAAGGTAAAAGAGCTTTGAATTTTTTTTATTTAGAATAGGGTAGGGCATTTTTTTATTTTGGGGGGCTTTGTTATTTTATTAGGGGGCTTAGAGTAGGTGTAATTAGTTTAAAATTGTTGTAATATTTTTCTAATGTTTGTAAATATTTTTTTATTTTTTGTAACTTAGTTCTTTTTTATTTTTTGTACTTTAGTTAGTTTATTTAATTGTAGTTATTTGTAGGTATTGTATTTAAATAATTTATTGATAGTGTAGTGTTAGGTTTAATTGTAGATAATTGTAGGTATTTTATTTAATTAATGTAATGATAGTGTAGTGTTAGGTTTAATTGTAACTTAGGTTAGGATTTATTTTACAGGTAATTTTGTAATTATTTTAACTAGGTAACTATTAAATAGTTATTAACTATTTAATAGCTATTGTACCTGGTTAATATAATTACAAAGTTGCCTGTAAAATAAATATTAATTCTAAAATAGCTACAATATAATTATAATTTATATTGTAGCTATATTAGGATTTATTTTACAGGTAAGTATTTAGCTTTAAATAGGAATAAGTTATTTAATAATAGTTAATTTATTTTGTTAGATAAAAATTAACTTAGGGGGGTGTTAGGGTTAGGGTTAGAATTAGCTTTAGGGGTTAATACATTTATTAGAATAGTGGTGAGCTCCAGTCGGCAGATTAGGGGTTAATGTTTGAAGTTAGGTGTCGGCGATGTTAGGGAGGGCAGATTAGGGGTTAATACTATTTATTATAGGGTTATTGAGGCGGATTAGGGGTTAATAAGTGTAGGCAGGTGGAGGCGACGTTGTGGGGGGCAGATTAGGGGTTAATTAATATAATATAGGGGTCAGCGGTGTTAGGGGCAGCAGATTAGGGGTACATAGGGATAATGTAAGTAGCGGCGGTTTACGGAGCGGCAGATTAGGGGTTTAAAAAAATATGCAGGGGTCAGCGATAGCGGGGGCGGCAGATTAGAGGTTAATAAGTGTAAGGCTAGGGGTGTGTAGACTCGGGGTACATGTTAGGGTGTTAGGTGCAGACGTAGGAAGTGTTTCCCCATAGAAAACAATGGGGCTGCGTTAGGAGCTGAGCGCGGCTTTTTTGCAGGTGTTAGGTTTTTTTTCAGCTCAAACAGACCCATTATTTTCTATGGGGATATCGTGCACGAGCACGTTTTTGAAGCTGGCCACGTCCGTAAGCACCGCTGGTATCGAGAGTTGCAGTGCTCTACGCTCCCTTTTTGGAGCCTAACACACTGAAAACCCAGCCATTCTGTGAACTCTAAATACCAGCGGTATTTAAAAGGTGCGGCCAGAAAAAAGCACGCGTAGCTAACTTTGGCCGCAGAACTCTAAATCTAGGCAATAATTTATATAAGAACTTGCCTGATAAATAAATTTCTTTCATATTGACAAGAGTCCATGAGACCCACCCTTTTATGGTGGTTATGATTTTTTGTATAAAGCACAATTATTTCCAAATTTCTTTTTTTGATGCTTTTTACTCCTTTCTTTATCACCCCACTGCTTGGCTATTCGTTAAACTGAATTGTGGGTGTGGTGAGGGGTGTATTTATAGGCATTTTGGGGTTTGGGAAACTTTGCCCCTCCTGGTAGGATTGTATATCCCATACGTCCCTAGCTCATGGACTCTTGCCAATATGAAATAAATTAATCAGGTAAGTTTTTACATAAATTTTGTTTTTGATATCATCAAGATTGATGTTAAATCTATGTCTTTAGCTATTTTAGCTAGAAGAGCTTTATGGCTTAAATCATGGAATGCTTACATGGTATCTAAGTCTAGATTACTATCTCTTTATTTCCAGGGTTATAATTTATTTTGTTCTCAGTTGGATTCTTTTATTTCCACCATAACTGGGGGGAAGGGAGTTTTTTTGCCCCAAGATATAAAATCTAAGCGTAAATCTAAAGCTTCTAATCATTTTCGCTCCTTTCGTCAGAATAGAGTACAGAAAACCACTCCTTCCCCTTAGGAGTCTGGTTCCAATTGGAAGCCATCTTCAAGTTGGAATAAATCCAAGCCTTATAAGAAACCAAAGCCAGCCTCCAAGACTGCATTAAGGTGCGGACCTCAATCCAGTTCAACTGGTAGGGGTTAGATTGAAATTATTTCAAAACATTTGGGCAGATTCTGTTCAGAATCAGTGGATTCAGAGCATTGACTCTCAAGGATATTGCTTAGGTTTCAGAATAAGTCCTCCTGTAAGAAGATTCTTTCTCTCTCACGTTCCAACAAATCCTGTGTAAGTTCAGGCTTTCCTGAAGTGTTTTTCAGATCTGGAGCTTTCAGGGGTGATTATACCAGTTCCACTTCAGGAACAGGGTCTGGGTTTTTATTCAAATCTATTCATTGTCCCAAAGAAAGAAAATTCATTCAGACCAGTTCTGGAACTTTTAAGATGGTGACTATAAGGACTTTTCTGCCTTTTGTTCAGCAAGGTCATTACATGTCCAAAATAGACTTACAGGACGCTTATCTTCACATTCCTATTCATCCAGATCACTATCTGTTTCTGAGATTCTCTTTTCTAGACAAGCATTACCAATTTGTCGCTCTTCCATTTGGCCTAGCGACAGCTCCTGGAATCTTTTCAAAGGTTCTCGGTGCCATTCTATCTATAATCAGAGAGCAGGGTATTGCAGTGTTTCCTTATTTCGACGATATCTTGGTACTGGCTCAATCTATTCATTTAGCAAAATCTCACACAAATCGACTAGTGTTGTTTCTTCAAAGACATGGTTGGAGGATCAATTTACCAAAGATTTTCTTGATTCCTCAGACAAGGGTCACCTTTTTAGGTTTCCAGATAGATTCAGTGTCCATGACTCTGTCTTTAACAGACAAGAGACAAATTAAATTGGTTTCAGCCTGTTGAAACCTTCAGTCTCAATTATTCCCTTCAGTGGCTATGTGCATGGAAGTTTTAGGTCTCATGACTGCAGCATTGGACGCAATCCCCTTTGCTCGTTTTCATAGGAGACCTCTGCAGCTTTGCATGCTGAATCAATGGTGCTGGGATTATACTCGGATATCACAATTGATATTCTTAAATCCCAGCATTCTACTCTCTCTGACTTGGTGGTTAGACCATCATAATTTTGTTCAAGGGGCCTCTTTTGTTCGTTCTTCCTGGACTATAGTCTCAACAGATGCAAATCTTTCTGGTTGGGGAGCTGTTTGGGGGTCTCTGACAGCGCAAGGGGTTTGGAATCCTCTAGAGGCGAGGTTACTAATCAATACCTTAGAACTCCGTGCTATTTTCAGGGCTCTTTAGGCTTGGACAGACAGACAATATCACAACTGTGGCATGTCAATCATCAGGGAAGGACTCGCAGTCTGTTAGCAATGAAAGAAGTATTGCGGATACTTTCTTGGGCGGAATCCAACTCTTGTCTAATTTATGCAATTCATATAACAGGTGTAGACAATTGGGAAGCGGATTATCTCAGTCGTCAGACTTTACATTCGGGGGAGTGGTTTCTCCATCCAGATGTGTTTTTTCAGATTGTACAAATGTGGGGTCTTCCAGAAATAGATCTGATGGCTTCCCATTTAAACAAGAAACTTCCCAGATACCTTTCCAGTTCCAGGGATCCTCAGGTGGAGATGGTGGATGAGTTAGCAGTTCCTTGGTTTTACCAACTTGCTTATATTTTTCCGCCTCTAGTCCTTCTTCCAAGGGTGATCTACAAGATCATAATGGATCAATTGCCTGTGTTTCTGATAGCACCAGCATGGCCTCACAGGTTTTGGTATGCAGATCTTGTCCAGATGTCCAGTTATCAACCTTGCCCACTTCTTTTAAGGCCAGACGTTCTGTCTCAAGCGCCGTTTTTCCATCAGGATCTCAAATCTCTAAATTTGAAGGTATGGAGATTGAACATTTAGTGCTTAAAATAAAGAGAGAGAGGTGGTGTAGGAGCTACCTATATGGTCTTAAGATAAAAAATCCCTATATTGTCTTTATTATCTCAAAATAAAGACAGAAGCATAGAAAAAACAAGGGGGTGGGATAAGCGCTCTAGAGTAGAGCTGACCAAATAACATAAAATATTATACTACAAATGAGTGGAGAACTACCCAAGTGGAAGTAGGATATTTAATATATATCAGCAGCAAACAAACAATGTATAAAAATATATCAACTAAGTTAAAGATATTTCAATATATATTGATGCCGGCATCTAATCAGAAATTTGTCTAAAAAATAGTGTATAAAAGAAGAAAATATATGATATATAGGCAGTATCTGTCTGGTGACTGAATACAAAAGATCAGATTACTAACATATATAAGCAGTATATAAAGTACATATAAAATAGCACAATGTGTAGGATAAAAAATGCGACTTTACAAATAAGCAGCATAAAGGAGAACGCAATACTTATACTGCATCTGTCCAGAAAATAGTGAAGACATGCTGTGCACAGACTTGGATATTTGTGGATCCTGAGGCCGGGGAGCAAACGAGGAAACCAACCCGGTACACTGTCCATGAGAGAGAGCCGTTAGCAGTGACGTCACGTCACCTGACAGGGCTAAATGATCCAATAGTTACCACAAAGAAAACTTTGTATCCGTCTGTGTATCCGTCACAAAGGAAACTTTATATCTATCTGTAGATCCGTCTGTGTTATAGTGAAGATTCTTGTGTCACGTATTGCTGACAACGGATCCTCTTTTTCTTTCGTTCCTTTGAAGTTAACAACCAACAATATCTGTAGACAAAATCTGTTAATGCAAGAGCGTTCAGGAATTGCTCATATAGTTTGTTCAGAGGAATTTAAAACAAACAATGAACCTAAAACGTCTAGCTCAGAATCGTCATGAATAGAATAGAATACATACACACAGGAATTATTCATATGTCTAACTCAGAGTGTTGGATAGAGATAGAGATGAACCTGTATATGTGCAGTAAAAACAACAGTGAGTGGCCCACCGATAGTAAGCAAATTCTACGTGTTTCGGCAGACTTAACTGCCTTTATCTTGATTGATCTTTATGCTGCTTATTTGTAAAGTCGCATTTTTTATACTACATTGTGCTATTTTATATGTACATTTATATACTGCTTATATATGTTAGTAATCTGATCTTTTGTATTCAGTCACCAGACAGATACTGCCTATATATCATATATTTTATTCTTGTATACACTATTTTTTAGATAAATTTCTGATTAGATGCCGGCATCGATATATATTGAAATATCTTTAACTTAGTTGATATATTTTTATACATTGTTTGCTTGCTGCTGATATATATTAAATATCCTACTTCCACTTGGGTAGTTCTTCAATCATTTGTATTATAATATTTTATGTTATTTGGTCAGCTCTACTCTAGAGCGCTTATCCCATGCCCTTTTTTCTTCTAACGTTTAGTGCTTAGTCATGGAGGTTTCTCTGACTCATTGATTAATACTATGTTGCAGGCTCGTAAGTCTGTTTCAAGGAAGATTTATTATCGGGTTTGGAAAACCTATATTTCATGGTGTTCTCATAAATTCTCTTGGCATTCTTTTAGAATTCCTAGAATTTTACAGTTTCTTCAGTACAGTTTGTATAAAGGTTTGTCTGCAAGTACTTTGAAGGGACAAATCTCTGCTCTTTCTGTTTAATTTCATAGAAAGATTGCGCAAACTTCCTGATATAAACTGTTTTGTTCAGGCTTTGGTCTGTATCAAGCCTGTTATTAAATCTATTCCTCCTCCTTGTAGTCTTAATTTGGTTTTGAAGGTTTTGCAGGCTCCTCCTTTTGAGCCTATGCATTCTTTGGATATTAAACTACTTTCTTGGAAAGTATTGTTCTTTTTGGCTATCTCTTCAGCTAGAAGAGTTTCTGAATTGTCTGCTCTCTCTTGTGAGTCTCCTTTTCTGATTTACCATCAGGATAAAACTGTTTTGCGGACTTCATTTAAATTTCTTTCTAAGGTTGTGAATTCTATCAACATTAGTGGGAAATTGTTGTTCCTTCCTTGTGTCCGAATCTTAAGTATTCTCTTCAGAAATCGTTACACTTATTGGATGTAATAAGAGCTTTGAAATACTGTGTTCATGCTATGTTCATGTCTTTTCTGGTTCTAGGAAAAGCCAGAAAGCTTCTGCCATTTCTTTGGCATCTTGGTTAAAGCTTTTGATTCACAAGGCTTATTTGGTGGCGGGGCAGTCTCCGCTTCAGAGAATTATGGCTCATTCTACTAGATCAGTTGCCACTTCTTGGGCTTTTAAGAATGAGGCTTCAGTTGATCAGATTTTACCATTTCAATGTATTTGCTTCTTCTGAAGCAGTCTTTGGTAGAAAAGTTCTTCAGGCAGCTGTCTCAGTTTGATTCTTCTGTCTATATTTTAAGTTTTTTTCTTGAAATGTATAAGAAAAACTTATTTTTTATTTGGATTTAATTTCTCAGCGGAAATAGCTGTTTTTATTTTATCCCTCCCTCTCTAGTGACTCTTCTGTGGACTTCCACATCTTGGGTATTTTATCCCATACGTCACTAGCTCATGGATTCTTGCCATTTACATAATGACAAGAGTCCATGAGGCCCACCATGAGGCCCACCCTGTTTTTGGTGGTTATATTTTTTTGTATAAAAGCACAATATTATTTTCCAGTTCCTCTTTTTTGTATGCTTTTTTACTCCTTTTTACACCTCACTACTTGGCTATACGTTAAACTAAGTTGTGAGTGTGGTGGGAAGTGTATTTATAGGCATTTTGAGGTTTGGAAAACTTTGCCCCTCCTGGTAGGAATGTATATCCCATACGTCACTAGCTCATGGACTTGCCATTATGAAAGAAATTAATTTATCAGGTAAGTTCTTAAATAAATTATGTTTTTCGGCCTATTAAAAGCCCTAATCTAAACCCCCCCCCCCAAAAAAAAACAACCTAAGACTAACCCCAAAATCGGTACTCACATTTGCTGAAGTCCGGTGAAAGATCTTCATCCCAGCGGGCGAAGCATCTTCATCCAGACAGCTCCATCTTCATCAATCACAGAACCAGCATCTTCTTCATCCCTGCGGAGGCGTAGTGTTTGCTATGCAGAGGCGGAGGTCCATCGGTCTGATGTGTAGGTCCTCTTCATGCGATCATCTGCCGCACACTGAGGATTCAATGCAAGGTACCCCTTTTATATTGGGGTACCATTGCATTTATATTGACTGAAAAATTAAAATCAGCCAATAGGAATTAGAGCTGTTTAAATCATATTGGCGGATTTGAATAGCCAATAGGATTTAAGCAGCTCTTATTTGTATTGGCTGATTCAAATCAACCAATAGGATTTAAATTATTGGAGAATCATGATAGGATTAAGGCTCTCAATTCTAGCCAATTCCTTTATTTCTGATGCTAACATGCAAATTATTAGACTGGGACCTTTCCTACTTGGGTGTGATGGTTCCAGTTCCAGTAAGGGAACAAACAGGGTCTAGGATTCTATTCAAATCTGTTTGTGGTTCCCAAAAAATAAGGAACTTTTTGACCCATTTTAGACCTAAAGTGTCTCAACAAGGTTCTTAAGGTACCATCCTTCAAAATGGAAACCATTCGTTCCATTCTTCCATTGGTCAAGGAGGGTTAGTTCATGACGACCATAGACCTGAAGGATGCGTATCTTCATGTTCCCATCCACAGGGATCATCACAAGTTCCTGAGATTCGCATTTCTAGACAAACACTTTCAGTTTGTGGCTCTTCCATTTGGCCTTGCCACAGCTCCCAGAATTTTCTCAAAGGTTTTGGAGGCATATTGGTTCAGGCGCCATCTTTTCAACAAGCAAACTGGCATACAGAGATTTAGTTATCTTTTCTATGTTCCCATGGATGGAAAGTGAATCTGGAGAAGAGTTCCCTTGTTCCAGCTACAAGGGTGGTTTTCTTAGGAACCATAATAAATTCCCTATCTATGAAAATTTTTCTGACAGAGGTCAGAAAATCCAAGTTTTTTTCTTCTTGCTTCTCTTCAATCTACTGTTCGGCCATAGTAGCTCATTATATGGGGGTAATTGGTCTGATGGTCATCATTCCCTTTGCTCGTTTCCATTTGAGAGCTCTGCAGTTATGCATGCTCAGACAATAGAACGGAGACCATTTGGATCTGTCTCAGAGGATAGCTCTTGACCAGTCGACAAGAGACTCTCTCCTGTTATGGCTTTCTCAGGAGCATCTGTCTCAGGGTACATGCTTCCGGAGACCTTCATGGGTGACCATGACCATGGATGCCAGCCTTTTAAGCTGGGGAGCAGTCTGGACTCGGCAGGAATCTGCTCTTCCCATAAACATCTTGGAGATGAGAGCGATTTACAATGCTCTGATGGCTTGGCCTCAATTGTCCTTAGCCCGGTTTATCAGGCTTTAGTCGGACAAAATCACCAGTGGCTTACATCAACCACCAGGGTGGAACTCCGAGTTCCTTTGCTAGGAAGGAGGTGGCTCAGATTATTCAGTGGGAGGAAGCTTACAATTGTTGTCTATCTGCCATCCACATTCCAGGAGTGGACAACTGGGAGGCGGATTTCCTGAGCAGACAGACATTACATCCCTGGGAGTGGGCTCTCCATCTGGAGGTGTTCTCCAGGTTAACCCTCAAGTGGGGGGAGGGTGTCGGAATTGGATCTGATGGCATCTCGACAGAACGACAAGCTTCCAAGGTACAGTTCAAGGTCAAGAGATCCGCAGGCTGCTCTGATAGATGCGGTTCATTGGGATTTCGGTGTAGCATATCTTTTTCCTCCGTTTGCGCTCCTTCCACGAGTCATTGCTCATTTCAAACAGGAGAGAGAGTTGGTAATTCTTATAACTACTGCATGGCCTCACAGGATCTGGTATGCAGACCTAGTGAAGATGTCATCTCTGCGACCTTTTAGGTTGCCTCTGAGGGAAGGACCTTCTAACTCAGGGTCAATTCCTCCATCTAAATCTCGTTTCTCTGAAGCTGACTGCTTGGACATTGAACGCTTAGTTCTGGCTAAGCGTGGGTTTTCTGAGTCGGTCATTGAGACCATACTGCAGTCTCGCAAGCCTATTACTCATAAAATTTACCATAAGGTATGGCGTAAATACCTTTATTGGTGTGAAGCAAAGGGATTCTTTTGGAGTAGGGTCAGGATTCCTAGAATTTTGTCCTTTCTCCAGGAAGGTCTGGAGAAAGGGTTGGCAGTCAATTCTCTGAAAGGTCAGATTTCTGCCTTATATATTCTTTTACATAAACGTCTGGCAGAGGTGCTTTTTGTCAGGCCTGTGTTTAAACCTGTTGCTCCTCCTTGGAGCCTTAACCTTGTTCTTAAAGTTTTGCAGCAAGCTCTGTTTGCACCAATGCATTCCATAGATATTAAGTTGTTATCTTGGAAGGTTTTGTTTCTTATTGCTATCTCTTCTGCTCGGAGAGTTTCGGAACTCTTGGCTTTGCAGTGTGATTCGCCTTACCTTATCTTTCATGCGGATAAGGCGGTTCTTCGTACTTAATTGGGTTTTCTCCCTAAAGTGGTTTAGGATAGAAATATTAATCAGGAAATTGTTGTTCCTTCTCTCTGTCCCAATCCTTCTTCTCATAAGGAACGTCTGTTGCACAACTTGGATGTTGTGCGTGCTCTAAAATTCTACCTACAGTCGACTAAGGATTTTTGCCAGTCTTCTGCCCTGTTTGTTTGTTTCTCTGGAAAGCGTAAGGGTCAGAAGGCTACTGCTACTTCTCTTTCCCTCTGAGAAGTATCATTAGTTGGTCAGCAGCCTCCTGAGAGAATTACAGCTCATTCCACTGGGGCTGTCTCCTCTTCTTGGGCTTTCAAAAATGAAGCTTCTGTGGAACAGATTTGCAAGGCTGCAACTTGGTCCCCTCTGCATACTGTTTCCAAATTTTTCAAATTGGATACTTTTGCCTCGGCTGAGGCCTCTTTTGGGAGAAAGGTTCTTTAAGCGGTGGTGCCTTCTGTTTAGGTCTACCTGTCTTGTTCTCCCTCCCTATTCATTCCGTGTCTTCTAGCTTGGGTATTGGTTACCACTAGTAATTGGAATGACGTTGTGGACTCTCCATATCTTAGGAAAGAAAACAAATTAATGCTCCCTGATAAAAAAAAATCAGATATGGAGAGTCCACAACCCCACCCTTAATTAAGACAGTTATTTTTGACTGAAACTCAGGCACCTCTACACCTTTGTGTTATTCCTTTTTCCATTTCCCTTCGGTCGAATGACTGGGGATTATAGGTTGGGGAGTGACACTTAACAGCTTTGCTGTGGTGCTCTTTGCCTTCTCCTGCTGGCCATGAGTGATATTCCCACTAGTAATTGTTTTTTTAGCAAAAGAGCTGTTTAACTTTGGGGCAATGCACTACAAAAGGCCCTTTTAATGGCTATTGGTAGTTTATTATAGATTAGGTTTTTTTTATTTCGGGGTGTTTTTTGTTTTTTTAAACAGGGTATTAGCATAGGAATAATTTTTATTACTTTGGATAATTTTGTTTGTTATTTTTTGTAATGGGATTTTTTTTATTTTGGGGGTGTTTTTGTTTTTTTAGGTTACCGTAGGTACTCGAGTATAACGCTACCCCAGTATAACACGAAAGATAGAAATTTATTATGGAAATGGATAAAACTTCAAGATGCGAATATAACGCAAGGAGCAATGTTAGATAATACAAATATATAGTAATTTAGTACTGAGTAATAACAAACACTACCATATCAGTGTATAAATAGCCCTCAGCCGTCCGTGGACACTTCAGCTATATGAGTCAAACTAAGCCTGAGTTAGAATAAAACAATGAAATATAATTTTTGGGATCCCTTCAGCATCTGAAGTTTAGGGTACTCACCCCCTTTAACCAATTTAGCTATATGGGAAGTACAGCACTTGTGGTGAGAAGCAACTCCGGACCATGTTGAATCTGCAAGAGTGCACTCCCAGCCTGACACACTGTGTGTAGACAAGCAGCAGAAAGTATGAGTACTGACAGACCGTAAGTGCGCCCCACATAAAAAGCTCGCCAAATAAAATAATTTAAAGGGCTTTTCACAATAAAAAACAAAAAGTGCTGCTCAAGCTGCCAATATGTACAGTAAACAAGCACGCCACATAATACAACTGAAAAAGTCGTTAATAGAAAAAAACTGTCAGTCGG
Organism: Bombina bombina; assembly: GCF_027579735.1. Taxonomy (NCBI): domain Eukaryota; kingdom Metazoa; phylum Chordata; class Amphibia; order Anura; family Bombinatoridae; genus Bombina; species Bombina bombina. The sequence continues at coordinate 947,700,237 of NC_069502.1, read as the reverse complement.
ACACACAGTGCTGCTCAAGCAGCTCATTTCATGTTACTTAGAGACAAAATATAAATAAAGATAGTCTGCGCCGCAAGAGAGCATTACTGGTGTGGGACATGTTTAGTGCACATCACATTAAATGAAATGTCTCGAATATACCATGACCCCTTCAATTTGTATATTATTTCTATCTTAATATGGGAAGAGTCCACAGCTGCTTTCCTTACTTGTGGGGAATACTGAACCTGTCCACCAGGAGGAGGCAATGACACCCAAGCCAAAGGCTTAAATACCTCCCCCACTTCCTCATAACCCCAGTCATTCTTTGCCTTTCGTCACAGAAGGTTGGCAGAGAAGTGTTAGAAGATTTCGGAGTAGTCTCTTATGAAGGGTAGTACTCTTCGAGATCGGACTTGAGTTTTAAGTATTCCTGTCAGCCTCTCAGTGAGAGCATGGATGAAAGTTAGAGTCCGGAGATGCAGGTAGAGTCTTTCTGCAAAATCATCCAGACTCATATTAACAGCTCCATAGGCATTCAGCGTTGATGAGTTTCGCTGCCTGCTTTCTTCACTCAAGACCATGTCCGAAGCAATGCTACTATCTGTCACACTTGAAGGACCGTGTTCCTGTTCCACAGCGTAGATTCTGGTAAGATCGTTTAATATTTTATACATGTATGATAACGCATAATCCTTTGGGGATTATTGAACAGGGGGGAGGAATAATCTTATAAGTTTATTTAATTTTATGCTGCTTTTATGTATGAGATATTATGGGCTCATAGGCATGGAATATACAGGTTTCACTTTCACTTTGAGAGCCATGCAGCTTACAAGCTTGGCGCGCTTTCTCATAGCAGGGACGGTCCTGCATTGTGCACCATGTGATTCATTCCCTTTTTCCTGACCGGGTGTCTATCAGAGAGGAGTCATAAATCTCTGTACTGTCTGGCTCATAGGAGGTGGTGAGTACCCCAGCCATTGGGGTATAAGGGTGCCGTTTTTTTGAATAAAATACGATGTTTTAGTTCTCTAGTTCTCCGGTTATTGCACATGTGATGGAGGATTCTGTTACTTTAGAGGGCACTCCCTCTATTCCTAATGAGTACTTCCTGTTTATATGGTGAGGAGGCCTTAGTTCAGCCCTCTCAATTATGTACCATAATCCTTGATAATGTGATAATATCGAACATGTTTGATACCATGGAGCCGTCCATCTATGAGGAGTTGTCGTCTAGTGAGGTGTGTACCCTACATTCTTATATCTCTACACATGCAGTTTTCCTGTAGCATTGCTGATCCTCCATCTGGAGGGGACCTTTTTTCACCAGACATCACTGTGCAGTTCAGGCGGCGGTGTCTACGGCCTTTAATGCTTTACCTCGCCCTGCTAAGCGCAAGCAAAAGATTACATATTGCACTCCTTCCCAGAGTACATCAGATAATTTATTGGATTTAACTGAGGGTTATCCGAGTATGAAGTTCTTTCTGAGACTTCAGAGTATTAACATTCTGGGTCAGAGTTTGCTACCTGTAAACCTCCGGCTGCAGAGAAACCAGATTTTGAATTTGCGCTTTCTTCTAAAGGAAGTTTCTCCTGTTAAGTGTAGTCAGTCCACGGGTCATCCATTACTTATGGGATTATATCTCCTCCCTAACAGGAAGTGCAAGAGGATCACCCAAGCAGAGCTGCTATATAGCTCCTCCCCTCTATGTCATACCCAGTCATTCTCTTGCACCTAACTAATAGATAGGACGTGTGAGAGGACTGTGGTTGTTAAACTTAGTTTTTATTTCTTCAATCAAAAGTTTGTTATTTTAAACAGCACCGGAGTGTGTTGTTTCTTCTCAGGCAGCATTAGAAGAAGAATCTACCTGAGTTTGTGTATGATCTTAGCGGTCGTAACTAAGATCCACTTGCTGTTCTCGGCCATTCTGAGGAGTGAGGTAACTTCAGAACAGGGGATAGCAGGCAGGGTTCACCTGCAAGGAGGTATGTTGCAGTATATTATTTTCTAAGGAATGGAATTGACTGAGAAAATACTGCTAATACCCATGTAATGTAAGTGCAGCCTTAAATGCAGTAGTATTGACTGGTATCAGGCTGATATGTATGTATGTTTACACTGAGGTATTTCTGGGGAATGGAACTTCACTAAGAAAATACTGTATATATTTAAGTAATATTTGAGCCTCCACTGCAGTGAAAGCGACTAGCAGCAGGCTTATTAATAACATTTCATAATTTTTATTTTTAAAACGTTTACTGGCATGTTAATCGTTTTTTTCTGAGGTACTTGGTGATAAAACTTTATGGGCATGATTTTTACCACATGGCTGTCGTTTGTTTCTGAATAAAATCAGTTTACTGAGCTTCCCCACTGTTGTAATATGAGTGGGAGGGGCCTATTTTAGCGCTTTATTGCGCAGTAAAAATTCAGTCACAGTCTTCCTATTTCTTCCTCCATGATCCAGGACGTCTCTACAGAGCCCAGGGGTCTCCAAAACTAGTTTTGAGGGAGGTAATCACTCACAGCAGACCTGTGAGAGTGTGTTTTGACTGTGATAAAAACGTTAATATTAAATTGTTATCCGTTTTTGGGTACTAAGGGGCTAATCATCCATTTGCTGGTGGGTGCAATCCTTTGCTAACTTAATGCATTTACTGTGAAAATTTGGTTGCTATAACTAATTTGGTTCATTGTTATTTCAACTGTAACAGTTTTTTGTGCTTCTTAAAGGCACAGTAGTGTTTTTTATATTGCTTGTAAATTTATTTGAAAAGTATTTTCCAAGCTTGCTAGTCTCATTGCTAGTCTGTTTAAACATGTCTGACACAGATGAATCTCTTTGTTCAATATGTTTAAAGGCCAATGTGGAGCCCAATAGAAATTTGTGTACTAATTGCATTGATGCTACTTTAAATAAAAGCCAATCTGTACATGTAAAGAAAATTTCACCAGACAACGAGGGGGAAGTTATGCCGACTAACTCTCCTCACGTGTCAGTACCTTCGCCTCCCGCTCAGGAGGTGCGTTATATTGTGGCGCCAAGTGCATCAGGGCGGCCCATACAAATCACTTTGCAAGACATGGCTAATGTTATGACTGAAGTACTATCTAAATTGCCAGAATTTAGGGGTAAACGCGATCACTCTGGGGTAAGAACAGAGTGTGCTGATAATAATAGAGCCATGTCTGATACTGCGTCACAATTTGCAGAACATGAGGACGGAGAGCTTCATTCTGTGGGTGACGGATCTGATCCAAGTAAACTGGACTCAGACATTTCAAATTTTAAATTTAAGCTTGAGAACCTCCGTGTATTACTAGGGGAGGTATTAGCGGCTCTGAATGATTGTAACACGGTTGCAATTCCAGAGAAAATATGTAGGCTGGATAAATATTTTGCGGTACCGGCGTGTACTGACGTTTTTCCTATACCTAAAAGGCTTACAGAAATTGTTAACAAGGAGTGGGATAGACCCGGTGTGCCTTTTTCACCCCCTCCTATATTTAGAAAAATGTTTCCAATAGACGCCACCACACGGGACTTATGGCAGACGGTCCCTAAGGTGGAGGGAGCAGTTTCTACTCTGGCTAAGCGCACCACTATCCCGGTGGAGGATAGCTGTGCTTTTTCAGATCCAATGGATAAAAAGTTAGAGGGTTACCTTAAGAAAATGTTTGTTCAGCAAGGTTTTATATTACAACCCCTTGCATGCATTGCGCCTGTCACGGCTGCGGCGGCATTCTGGTTTGAGTCTCTGGAAGAGACCCTTAGCACAGCTCCATTGGATGAGATTATAGACAAGCTTAAAGTCCTTAAGCTAGCTAATTCATTTATTTCTGATGCCGTAGTACACTTAACTAAACTTACGGCTAAGAACTCCGGATTCGCCATTCAAGCGCGTAGAGCGCTGTGGCTTAAATCCTGGTCAGCCGATGTGACTTCTAAATCTAAATTGCTTAACATCCCTTTCAAAGGGCAGACATTATTCGGGCCCGGTTTGAAAGAAATTATCGCTGACATTACTGGAGGTAAGGGCCATGCCCTGCCTCAAGACAGGGCCAAACCAAGGGCTAAACAGTCTAATTTTCGTGCCTTTCGTAACTTCAAGGCAGGAGCAGCATCAACTTCCTCCGCTCCAAGACAGGAAGGAACTGTTGCTCGCTACAGACAGGGCTGGAAACCTAACCAGTCCTGGAACAAGGGCAAGCAGGCCAGAAAACCTGCTGCTGCCCCTAAGACAGCATGAAGTGAGGGCCCCCGATCCGGAAACGGATCTAGTGGGGGGCAGACTTTCTCTCTTCGCCCAGGCTTGGGCAAGAGATGTCCAGGATCCCTGGGCGTTAGAGATCATATCTCAGGGATATCTTCTGGACTTCAAAGCTTCTCCTCCAAAAGGGAGATTTCATCTTTCAAGGTTGTCAGCAAACCAGATAAAGAAAGAGGCGTTTCTACGCTGTGTACAAGACCTTTTACTAATGGGAGTGATCCACCCAGTTCCGCGGTCGGAACACAGACAAGAGTTTTACTCAAATCTGTTTGTGGTTCCCAAAAAAGAGGGAACCTTCAGACCTATCTTGGACTTAAAGATCCTAAACAAATTCCTAAGAGTTCCATCGTTCAAAATGGAAACTATTCGGACCATCTTACCTATGATCCAAAAGGGTCAGTACATGACCACAGTGGATTTAAAGGATGCCTACCTTCACATACCGATTCACAAGGATCATTACCGGTATCTAAGGTTTGCCTTCCTAAACAGGCATTACCAGTTTGTAGCTCTTCCCTTCGGGTTAGCTACAGCTCCAAGAATCTTTACAAAGGTTCTGGGCTCTCTTCTGGCGGTACTAAGACCGCGAGGAATAGCAGTAGCTCCGTACCTAGACGACATTCTGATACAAGCGTCAAGTTTCCAAACTGCCAAGTCTCATACAGAGTTAGTTCTGGCATTTCTAAGGTCGCATGGGTGGAAGATGAACGTAGAAAAGAGTTCTCTATTGCCACTCACAAGAGTTCCCTTCTTGGGGACTCTTATAGATTCTGTAGAAATGAAAATTTACCTGACAGAGGACAGGTTATCAATACTTCTAAATGTTTGCCGTGTCCTTCATTCCATTCAACACCCGTCAGTGGCTCAATGCATGGAGGTAATCGGCTTAATGGTAGCGGCAATGGACATAGTACCTTTTGCACGCCTGCATCTCAGACCGCTGCAATTGTGCATGCTAAGTCAGTGGAATGGGGATTACTCAGATTTGTCCCCTATGCTAAATCTGGATCAAGAGACCAGAGATTCTCTTCTATGGTGGCTTTCTCGGCCACATCTGTACAGGGGGATGCCCTTCAGCAGGCCAGATTGGACGATTGTAACAACAGACGCCAGCCTGCTAGGTTGGGGCGCTGTCTGGAATTCCCTGAAGGCTCAGGGATCATGGACTCAGGAGGAGAGACTCCTTCCAATAAACATTCTGGAATTAAGAGCAGTTTTCAATGCCCTTCTGGCTTGGCCTCAGTTAGCAACTCTGAGGTTCATCAGGTTTCAGTCGGACAACATCACGACTGTGGCTTACATCAACCATCAGGGAGGGACAAGGAGTTCCCTAGCGATGATGGAAGTCTCAAAGATAATTCGCTGGGCAGAGTCTCACTCTTGCCACCTGTCAGCGATCCACATCCCAGGCGTGGAGAACTGGGAGGCGGATTTCCTAAGTCGCCAGACTTTTCATCCGGGGGAGTGGGAACTTCATCCGGAGGTGTTTGCCCAACTGCTTCAGCATTGGGGCAAACCAGATCTGGATCTCATGGCGTCTCGCCAGAACGCCAAGCTTCCTTGTTACGGATCCAGGTCCAGGGACCCGGGAGCGGTACTGATAGATGCTCTGACAGCACCTTGGGTTTTCAACATGGCTTATGTGTTTCCACCCTTCCCGATGCTTCCTCGATTGATTGCCAGGATCAAACAGGAGAGAGCATCGATGATTCTAATAGCGCCTGCGTGGCCACGCAGGACCTGGTATGCAGATCTAGTGGACATGTCGTCCTGTCCACCATGGTCTCTGCCTCTGAGACAGGACCTTCTGATTCAGGGTCCTTTCAAACATCCAAATCTAATTTCTCTGAGGCTGACTGCATGGAGATTGAACGCTTGATTCTATCAAAGCGGGGATTCTCGGAGTCAGTGATTGACACCTTAATACAGGCTAGGAAACCTGTTACCAGGAAAATTTACCATAAAATATGGCGTAAATACTTATATTGGTGCGAATCCAAGAGTTACTCATGGAGTAAGGTTAGAATTCCTAGGATATTGTCTTTTCTACAATAAGGTTTAGAAAAGGGTTTATCTGCTAGTTCGTTAAAGGGACAGATCTCAGCTCTGTCTATCCTTTTACACAAACGTCTGTCAGAAGTTCCGGACGTTCAGGCTTTTTGTCAGGCTTTGGCTAGGATTAAGCCTGTGTTTAAGACTGTTGCTCCGCTGTGGAGCTTAAACTTAGTTCTTAACGTTCTGCAAGGTGTTCCGTTTGAACCCCTTCATTCCATTGATATCAAGCTGTTATCTTGGAAAGTTCTGTTTTAATGGCTATTTCCTCGGCTCGAAGAGTCTCTGAGTTATCGGCCTTACATTGTGATTCTCCTTATCTGATTTTTCATTCAGACAAGGTAGTTCTGCGTACTAAACCTGGGTTCTTACCTAAGGTAGTCACTAACAGGAATATCAATCAAGAGATTGTTGTTCCATCATTGTGCCCTAACCCTTCTTCAAAGAAGGAACGACTTCTGCACAATCTGGACGTCGTCCGTGCCCTGAAATTTTATTTGCAGGCAACTAAGGATTTTCGTCAAACTTCTTCCCTGTTTGTCGTTTATTCTGGACAAAGGAGAGGTCAAAAAGCTTCGGCTACCTCTCTCTCTTTTTGGCTTCGTAGCATAATACGTTTACCATATGAGACTGCTGGACAGCAGCCTCCTGAAATGATTACAGCTCATTCTACTAGAGCTGTGGCTTCCACTTGGGCCTTTAAGAATGAGGCCTCTGTTGAACAGATTTGCAAGGCTGCAACTTGGTCTTCACTTCATACTTTTTCAAAATTTTACAAATTTGACACTTTTGCTTCTTCGGAGGCTGTTTTTGGGAGAAAGGTTCTACAGGCAGTGGTTCCTTCCGTGTAAAGATCCTGCCTTTCCCTCCCGTCATCCGTGTACTTTTAGCTTTGGTATTGGTATCCCATAAGTAATGGATGACCCGTGGACTGACTACACTTAACAGGAGAAAACATAATTTATGCTTACCTGATAAATTCCTTTCTCCTGTAGTGTAATCAGTCCACGGCCCGCCCTGTTGTTTACGGCAGGTCTAAAAAAAATTTAACTTAAACTCCAGTCACCACTACACCCTATAGTTTCTCCTTTCTCGTTTGGTTTCGGTCGAATGACTGGGTATGACGTAGAGGGGAGGAGCTATATAGCAGCTCTGCTTGGGTGATCCTCTTGCACTTCCTGTTAGGGAGGAGATATAATCCCATAAGTAATGGATGACCCATGGACTGACTACACTACAGGAGAAAGGAATTTATCAGGTAAGCATAAATTATGTTTTTTGGTGAATTTAGAGGTTCCGGAGGCCAAATTGCCTGATGAACCTTTAATTCCGAAATTGGATAGAGTTTGAGGACAGGGTGGTACCTTATCCTTCCGTGCTCCTGTTAGATGGCTAACATTATTAAGAATGAATGGGACAGGATTGGATTCCTTTTCCCCCTCTTCTCCCTTTAACAAATTGTCCCTGGTCCTGGACTGTCAATGGAGTTGCGTCCCTAAATGGGATGGCGTTATCTTCACCCTTGCTAAACATAATACTATCCCGATTGGGATAGTTCTTCGTTTGAAGAGCCTATGGATAAAAGCTGGAAACTCTGTTAAGAAAGATGTTTTCAACATACGGTATATTTGTTTCAACCAGTGGCGGCTATTGCCGCGGTTACTGGTGAAACTACCTTCTGGTGTGACTCCTTATAGAATTTGATCAGGGTGGAGGATCCCCTCAACGTTACTCCGAAAAGATTTACTGCCTTGAGGGTTGTTAATTATTTTTTCTGTGCTGCTATTAGGCAGTTTATTCGCTTGAATGTTATGTCTTCAGCTTTTTCTGTTCAGGCCCGGCGGGCTCTGGCTGAAGTCATGGTCTGTGGATATGACTTCTTAGTCTAGACTTCTTCCCTCCCTTTAAGGGAATGATTTTGTCTGGTCCAGGCTTGGACTCAATTATCTCCACGGTCACAAGGGGCAAGGGTGCCCTCCTACCGTAAGAGTATATAAACTATCTAAGGTATGATTTTCGTTCTTTTCGTTCTGATAAAGCCCATGTCAGCAGTCCTACGCTAAGCCAGAGCAAACCAAGAGCTCTTGGAAGCTGGCTCAGTCCTGGAATAAATCCAAGCAGAGCAAGAAGCCTGCCGAGTCTTCGTCGGCATGAATGGGTGGTCCCCGGTCCCCTTCTGGATCATGTAGGGGGCAGTATGTCGCTCTTTTCAGTTGCTTGGTTCAGGGACGTGCAGGATCCATGGTTCCTGGAGATCATAGCTCAGGGTTACAAGATAGGTTTTTAAGTCTCAGCCACCCAAGGGCAGATTCCTCCTGTCTTCCTGACCAGAAAGTAGGGAAGCCTTTCTGGGGTGTGTACGGTACGGGATCTGTCCTCTAGGAGTTATTGTCCCGGTGCCTATCTCAGTGAGAGGTTTGGGATACTATTCAAACCTTTTCGTTGTCCCAAAGAAGGAGGGAACTTTCTGTCCAATTATGGACCTAAAGTGCTTAAGCAGGTTTTTAAATGTCCCCTCGTTTAAGAGGGAGACAATAATGTCATCTCCTCCCTCAAGACAAAACATCTAAGCAAAGGGGACGACAGAGTAATTTTAAAGGAGTCCCCCCTTCCTCTGCCGCTAAACAGGAAGGGAACTATTCTCAAACCAAAGCCACTTGAAGACCCAACCAGGCTTGGAACAAAGGTAAACAACCCAAGAAGCCTGCTGCTGCTCCCAAGACAGCATGAAGGGGCGGCCCCCGATCCGGGACCAGATCTAGTAGGGGGCAGACTTTCTCTCTTTGCTCAGGCTTGGATAAGAGATGTTCAGGATCCCTGGACACTAGAAATTGTGTCTCAAGGGTATCAGTTGGAGTTAAAAAATTCCTTCCCAAGGGGAAGGTTTCTTCTTTCACGATTGTCTGTAGACCAGATAAAAAGAGAGGCGTTCTTACGTTGTGTAAAAGACCTCTCCACTATGGGAGTAATTTGTCCCGTTCCAATACAGGGGCAGGGGTTTTACTCAAATCTTTTTGTGGTTCCCAAAAAAGAGGGAACGTTCCGACCCATTTTAGATCTCAAGAGTCTAAACAAGTTTCTCAGAGTTCCATCCTTCAAGATGGAGACTATTCGGACAATTCTTCCATTGATCCAGGAGGGTCAATATATGACTACCGTGGACTTAAAGGATGCATATCTTCATATTCCTATCCACAGAGATCATCACCAGTTCCTGAGGTTTGCCTTTCTGGACAAACATTTTCAGTTCGTGGCCCTTCCTTTCGGGCTGGCCACGGCACCCAGGATCTTCACGAAGGTTCTAGGGTCTCTGCTGGCGGTTCTCAGACCGCGGGGCATTGGAGTGGCGCCTTATCTGGACGATATTCTGATCCAGGCATCATCCTATCAGCTGACAAAGTCTCATACCGACATTGTTCTATCCTTTCTAAGGACTCACGGGGGGAAGGTAAATTATAGAAAAGAGTTCACTAATTCCACTGACAAGGGTTCCTTTCCTGGGAACTCTAATAGACTCTATATCCATGAAAATCTTTTTGACGGAAGTCAGAAAGTTAAAAATTCTGAATACATGCCGATCCCTTCAGTCCAATCCTCGACCATCAGTGGCTCAGTGCATGGAGGTAATTGGATTGATGGTGGCGGCAATGGACATCATTTTGTTTGCTCATTTTCATCTCAGACCTCTACAACTGAGCATGCTCAGACAGTGGAATGGAGATTATGCAAATTTGTCTCCTCAGATAGATCTGGATCAGGAGACAAGGGACTCTCTTCTTTGGTGGTTGTCGCCGGATCATCTGTCCCACGGGATGTGCTTCCACAGACCCACATGGGTGATAGTGACAACGGACGCCAGTCTACTAGGATGGGGAGAAGTCTGGAATTCCCTGAAGGCTCAGGGTGTGTGGACTCGGTCGGAGTCTCTACTTCCAGTCAATATTCTGGAGTTGAGAGCAATATTCAATGCTCTTCAGGCTTGGCCTCAGTTGGCTTCGGTCAAATTCATCCGATTTCAGTCGGACAACATCACGACTGTGGTTTACATCAATCATCAGGGAGGAACAAGGAGTTTCTTAGCGATGACAGAAGTATCCAAGATAATTCGGTGGGCGGAGGCTCACTCTTGTTATCTGTCAGCAATCTACATCCCAGGAGTGGACAACTGGGAAGCAGACTTTTTGAGCAGACAGACGTTTCATCCGGGGGAATGGGAACTCCATCCGGAGGTCTTTGCCACCCTGATTCTCAGATGGGGCAGACCGGAGCTGGATCTTATGGCATCTCGTCCGAAAGCCAAGCTCTCGAGATACGGATCCAGGTCCAGGGATCCTCAGGCCAAACTGATAGATGCCTTGGCAGTGCCTCTTGGTCGTTCAACCTAGCTTATGTGTTTCCACCGTTTGCTCTCCTTCCCCGGGTGATTGCTCGGATCAAACAGGAGCGGGCTTCGGTGATTCTAATCGCTTCTGCGTGGCCTCGCAGGACTTGATATGTTGATCTGGTGGACATGTCCTCTCTGCCACAGTGGAAGCTTCCATGGAGGCAGGACCTTCTCATTCAGGGACCCTTCCATCATCCAAATCTAGTTTCTCTGCAGCTAACTGCTTGGAGATTGAATGCTTGATTTTATCTAAGCTAGGGTTCTCTGATTCGGTCATTGATACCTTGATCCAGGCACATAAGCCTGTTACTAGAAAGATTTACCATAATATATGGCGTAAATATCTTTATTGGTGCAAATCCAAGGGCTACGCATGGAGTAAGATTAGGATTCCTAGGATTTTATATTTTCTCCAAGAAGGATCGGAGAAAGGGTTATCAGCAAGTTCCTTAAAAGGACAGATTTCTGCTTTATCTATCTTGCTACACAAACGTCTGGCAGATATTCCGGATGTTCAATCTTTTTGTCAGGCTCTGAATAGAATCAGGCCTGTGTTTAGACCTATTGCTCCTCCTTGGAGTTTGAATTTAGTCCTTAAGGTTCTTCAAGGGGTTCCGTTTGAACCTATGCATTCCATAGATATTAAATTGTTATCTTGGAAAGTTATATTTTTGGTTGCTATTTCTTCTGCTCGCAGAGTTTCTGAGCTTTCGGCATTACAATGTGATTCTCCTTACCTTATTTTTCATTCCGATAAGGTAGTGTTACGTACCAAACCTGGTTTTCTTCCTATGGTTGTTTCGAACAAAAATATTAATCAGGAAATTATTGTTCCTTCTAAGAAGGAGCGTCTGTTACATAACTTGGACGTGGTCCGTGCCCTGAAGTTTTACTTGCAGGCGACTAAGGAATTTCGGCAATCATCTTCATTATTTGTTGTCTTTTCTGGGAAACGTAGGGGTCAGAAAGCTATGGCTACCTCTCTCTCTTTCTGGCTGAAGAGTATCATCCGTTTTGCATATGAGACTGCTGGCCAGCAGCCTCCTGAAAAAATGACGGCTCATTCTACTAGGGCTGTGGCTTCCTCATGGGCATTAAGAAATAATGCTTCTGTTGAACAGATTTGCAAGGCTGCAACTTGGTCGTCTCTTCACACTTTATCCAAATTTTACAAATTTGATACTTTTGCCTCGTCCGAGGCTGTTTTTGGGAGAAAGGATCTTCAAGCAGTGGTGCCTTCCGTTTAGGTTCCTGTCTTGTCCCTCCCTTTCATCCGTGTCCTATAGCTTTGGTATTGTATCCCATAAGTAAGGATGAAATCCGTGGACTCGTCATATCTTGTAAAAGAAAAGGAAATTTATGCTTACCTGATAAATTTATTTATTTTACGATATGACGAGTCCACGGCCCACCCTGTAATTTTCTAAGACAGGTCTTTATTTTTGTTAAACTTCAGTCACCTCTGCACCTTGGCTTTTCCTTTCTCTTCCTAACTTCGGTCTAATGACTGGAGTGGGAGGGAAGGGAGGAGCTATATATACAGTTCTGCTGTGGTGCTCTTTGCCTCCTCCTGCTGACTAGGAAGCGATATCCCATAAGTAAGGATGAAATCCGTGGACTCGTCATATCGTAAAAGAATTAAATTTTTCTCTTGTAAAATGTATCGCGTCCACGGATTCATCCATACTTATGGGATATTCTGCTTTTTTACACTGTTTTGCAGAGTTTGTGCAGCTTTTTTTCTCTTAAAGGCACAGTACCGTTTTTGTTTAAAGTGTTATTTTCTTTGATTAAAGTATTTTCCAAGCTTGTTTGTTTCATTACTAGCCTGTTTAACATGTCTGAAACCAAGGAAAATCCTTGTTCTATGTGTTTAGAAGCCATTGTGTAACCCCCTCTTAGAATGTGTCCCACTTGCACTAATATGTGTATAAATTATAAAGAGCATATTTCTCCAACATAGGTGTGTCCGGTCCACGGCGTCATCCTTACTTGTGGGATATTCTCTTCCCCAACAGGAAATGGCAAAGAGCCCAGCAAAGCTGGTCACATGATCCCTCCTAGGCTCCGCCTACCCCAGTCATTCTCTTTGCCGTTGTACAGGCAACATCTCCACGGAGATGGCTTAGAGTTTTTTAGTGTTTAACTGTAGTTTTTATTATTCAATCAAGAGTTTATTATTTTAAAATAGTGCTGGTATGTACTATTTACTCAGAAACAGAAAAGAGATGAAGATTTCTGTTTGTATGAGGAAAATGATTTTAGCACCGTAACTAAAATCCATGGCTGTTCCACACAGGACTGTTGAGAGCAATTAACTTCAGTTGGGGGAACAGTGTGCAGTCTCTTACTGCTTGAGGTATGACACATTCTAACAAGACGATGTAATGCTGGAAGCTGTCATTTTCCCTATGGGATCCGGTAAGCCATGTTTATTAAGATAGTAAATAAGGGCTTCACAAGGGCTTATTAAGACTGTAGACTTTTTCTGGGCTAAATCGATTCATTATTAACACATATTTAGCCTTGAGGAATCATTTATTCTGGGTATTTTGATATGATTATATCGGCAGGCACTGTTTTAGACACCTTATTCTTTAGGGGCTTTCCCTAATCATAGTCAGAGCCTCATTTTCGCGCCGGTATGGCGCACTTGTTTTTGAGGACAGCATGGCATGCAGCTGCATGTGTGTGGAGCTCTGATACATAGAAAAGTCTTTCTGAAGGCATCATTTGGTATCGTATTCCCCTTTGGGCTTGGTTGGGTCTCAGCAAAGCAGATTCCAGGGACTGTAAAGGGGTTAAATATAAAAACGGCTCCGGTTCCGTTATTTTAAGGGTTAAAGCTTCCAAATTTGGTGTGCAATACTTTTAAGGCTTTAAGACACTGTGGTGAAATTTTGGTGAATTTTGAACAATTCCTTCATACTTTTTCGCAATTGCAATAATAAAGTGTGTTTAGTTTAAAATTTAAAGTGACAGTAACGGTTTTATTTTAAAACGTTTTTTGTGCTTTGTTATCAAGTTTATGCCTGTTTAACATGTCTGAACTACCAGATAGATTGTGTTCTGACTGTGGGGAAACCAAGGTTCCTTCTCATTTAACTATATGTATTTTATGTCATAAAAATTTTTTTAGTAAAAATGATGCCCAAGATGATTCCTCAAGTGAGGGGAGTAAGCATGGTACTGCATCATCCCCTCCTTCGTCTACACCAGTCTTGCCCATACAGGAGGCCCCTAGTACATCTAGTGCGCCAATACTCCTTACTATGCAACATTTAACGGCTGTAATGGATAATTCTATCAAAAACATTTTAGCCAATATGCCCACTTATCAGCGAAAGCGCGATTGCTCTGTTTTAGAAAATTCTGTAGAGCATGAGAACGCTGATGATATGGTTTCTGAAGGGCCCCTACACCAGTCTGAGGGGGCCAGGGAGGTTTTGTCTGAGGGAGAAATTTCAGATTCAGGAAACATTTCTCAACAAGCTGAACCTGATGTGATTACTTTTAAATTTAAGTTGGAACATCTCCGCGCTCTGCTTAAGGAGGTGTTATCCAATTTGGATGATTGTGATTATCTGGTCATTCCAGAACCACTATGTAAAATGGAAAAGTTCTTAGAGGCCCCGGGGCCCCCCGAAGCTTTTCTTATATCCAAGCGGGTGGCGTACATTGTTAGTAAAGAATGGGACAGGCCCGGTATACCTTTAGTACCTCCCCCCATATTTATAAAATTGTTTTCCTATAGTCGACCCCAGAAAGGACTGATGGCAGACAGTCCCCAAGGTCGAGGGGGCGGTTTCTACTCTACACAAGCGCGCCACTATACCCATAGAAGATAGTTGTGCTTTCCAAGATCCTATGGATAAAAAATTAGAAGGTCTGCTAAAGATGTTTGTTCAGCAAGGTTCCCTTCTACAACCAATTGCATGCATTGTCCCTGTCACTGCAGCCGCGTGTTTCTAGTTTGATGAGCTAGGAAAGGCGATTATTAGTAATTCTTCTTCTTATGAGGAGATTATGGACAGAATTCGTGCTCTTAAATTGGCTAATTCTTTCACCCTAGACGCCACCTTGCAATTGGCTAGGTTAGCGGCGAAAAAATTCTGGGTTTGCTATTGTGGCGCAGAGCGCTTTGGTTAAAATCTTGGGCAGCGGATGCGTCTTCCAAGAACAAATTGCTTGACATTCCTTTCAAGGGGAAAACACTCTTTGGCCCTGACTTGAAAGAGATTATCTCTGATATCACTGGGGGCAAGGGCCACGCCCTTCCTCAGGATAGGTCTTTTCAAGACCAAAAATAAACCTAAGTTTCGTCCCTTTCGCAGAAACGGATCAGCCCCAAGGGCTACGTCCTCTAAGCAGGAAGGTAATACTTCTCAAGCCAATCCAGCCTGGAGACCTATGCAAGGCTGGAGCAAAGGAAAGCAGGCCAGGAAACCTGCCACTGCTACAAGACAGCATGAAATGCGGGCCCCCGATCCGGGACCGGATCTGGTGGGGGGCAGACTCTCTCTCTTCGCTCAGGCTTGGGAAAGAGATGTTCTGGATCCTTGGGCGCTAGAAATAGTCTCCCAAGGTTATTCTCTGGAGTTCAAGGGGCTTCCTCCAAGGGGGAGGTTCCACAGGTCTCAGTTGTCTTCAGACCACATAAGAAGACAGGCATTCTTACATTGGGTAGAAGACCTGCTAAAAATGGGAGTGATTCATCCTGTTCCATTAGGAGAACAAGGGATGGGGTTCTACTCCAATCTGTTCATAGTTCCCAAAAAAGAGGGAACGTTCAGACCAATCTTAGATCTCAAGATCTTGAACAAGTTTCTCAAGGTTCCATCGTTCAAGATGGAAACCATTCGAACACTTCTTCCTTCCATCCAGGAAGGTCAATTCATGACCAAGGTGGATTTCAAGGATGCGTATCTACATATTCCTATCCACAAGGAACATCATCGGTTCCTAAGGTTTGCATTCCTGGACAAGCATTTCCAGTTCGTGGCATTTTCTTTCGGATTAGCCACTGCTCCTAGGATTTTCTCATAGGTACTAGGGTCCCTTCTGGCGGTGCTAAGACCAAGGGGCATTGCTGTAGTACCTTACTTGGACGACATTCTGATTCGAGCGTCGTCCCTTCCTCAAGTAAAGGCTCACACGGACATTGTCCTGGCCTTTCTCAGATCTCACGGATGGAAAGTGAACGTGGAAAAGAGTTCTCTATCTCCGTCAACGAGGGTTCCCTTCTTGGGAACTATAATAGACTCCTTAGAAATGAGGATTTTTCTGACAGAAGCCAGAAAAACAAAACTTCTAGACTCTTGTCGGATACTTCATTCCGTTCCTCTTCCTTCCATAGCGCAGTGCATGGAAGTGATAGGTTTGATGGTAGCGGCAATGGACATAGTTCCTTTTGTGCGCATTCATCTAAGACCATTACAACTGTTCATGCTCAGTCAGTGGAATGGGGACTATTCAGACTTGTCTCCGAAGATACAAGTAAATCAGAGGACCAGAGACTCATTCCGTTGGTGGCTGTCCCTGGACAACCTGTCACAAGGGATGACCTTCCGCAGACCAGAGTGGGTCATTGTCACGACCGACGCCAGTCTGATGGGCTGGGGCGCGGTCTGGGGATCCCTGAAAGCTCAGGGTCTTTGGTCTCGGGTAGAATCTCTTCTACCGATAAATATTCTGGAACTGGGAGCGATATTCAATGCTCTCAAAGCTTGGCCTCAGCTAGCGAGGGCCAAGTTCATACATCAACCATCAGGGGGGAACAAGGAGTTCCCTAGCGATGGAAGAAGTGACCAAAATCATTCTATGGGCGGAGTCTCACTCCTGCCACCTGTCTGCTATCCACATCCCAGGAGTGGAAAATTGGGAAGCGGATTTTCTGAGTCGTCAGACATTGCATCCGGGGGAGTGGGAACTCCATCCGGAAATCTTTGCCCAAGTCACTCAACCGTGGGGCATTCCAGACATGGATCTGATGGCCTCTCGTCAGAACTTCAGAGTTCCTTACTACGGGTACAGATCCAGGGATCCCAAGGCGGCTCTAGTGGATGCACTAGTAGCACCTTGGACCTTCAAACTAGCTTATGTGTTCCCGCCGTTTCCTCTCATCCCCAGGCTGGTAGCCAGGATCAATCAGGAGAGGGCGTCGGTGATTTTGATAGCTCCTGCGTGGCCACGCAGGACTTGGTATGCAGATCTGGTGAATATGTCATCGGCTCCACCATGGAAGCTACCTTTGAGAGACCTTCTTGTTCTAGGTCCGTTCGACCCACTCCAGCTGACTGCTTGGAGATTGAACGCTTGATCTTATCAAAGCGAGGGTTCTCAGATTCTGTTATTAATACTCTTGTTCAGGCCTGAAAGCCTGTAACCAGAAAAATTACCACATAATTTGGTATATCTGTTGGTGTGAATCTGCAGGATTCCCTTGGGACAAGGTTAAGATTCCTAAGAGTCTATCCTTCCTTCGAGAAGGATTGGAAAAAGGATTATCTGCAAGTTCCTTGATGGGACAGATTTCTGCCTTGTCTGTGTTACTTCACAAAAGCTGGCAGCTGTGCCAGATGTTCTAGCCTTTGTTCAGGCTCTGGTTAGAATCAAGCCTGTTTACAAAATTTTGACTCCTCCTTGGAGTCTCAACCTAGTTCTTTCAGTTCTTCAGGGGGTTCCGTTTGAACCCTTACATTCCGTTGATATTAAGTTATTATCTTGGAAAGTTTTGTTTTTGGTTGCAATTTCTTCTGCTAGAAGAGTTTCAGAATTATCTGCTCTGCAGTGTTCTTCTCCTTATCTGGTGTTCCATGCAGATAAGGTGGTTTTGCGTACTAAACCTGGTTTTCTTCCAAAAGTTGTTTCTAACAAAAACATTAACCAGGAGATAGTTGTGCCTTCTTTGTGTCCTAATCCAGTTTCAAAGAAGGAACGTTTGTTGCACAACTTGGATGTAGTTCGTGCTCTCAAATTTTACTTAGCAGCTACTAAGGATTTCAGACAAACTTTGTCTTTGTTTGTTGTTTATTCTGGTAAACGGAGAGGTCAAAAAGCAACTTCTACCTCTCTCTCCTTCTGGATTAAAAGCATTATCCGATTGGCTTATGAGACTGCCGGACGGCAGCCTCCTGAAAGAATCACAGCTCACTCCACTAGGGCTGTGGCTTCCACATGGGCCTTCAAGAACGAGGCTTCTGTTGATCAGATATGTAAGGCAGCGACTTGGTCTTCACTGCACACTTTTTCTAAATTTTACAAATTTGATACTTTTGCTTCTTCTGAGGCTATTTTTGGGAGAAAGGTTTTGCAATCCGTGGTGCCTTCCATTTAGGTGACCTGATTTGCTCCCTCCCTTCATCCGTGTCCTAAAGCTTTGGTATTGGTTCCCACAAGTAAGGATGACGCCGTGGACCGGACACACCTATGTTGGAGAAAACAGAATTTATGTTTACCTGATAAATTACTTTCTCCAACGGTGTGTCCGGTCCACGGCCCGCCCTGGTTTTTTTAATCAGGTCTGATAATTTATTTTCTTTAACTACAGTCACCACGGTAACATATGGTTTCTCCTATGCAAATATTCCTCCTTAACGTCGGTCGAATGACTGGGGTAGGCGGAGCCTAGGAGGGATCATGTGACCAGCTTTGCTGGGCTCTTTGCCATTTCCTGTTGGGGAAGAGAATATCCCACAAGTAAGGATGACGCCGTGGACCGGACACACCGTTGGAGAAAGTAATTTATCAGGTAAACATAAATTCTGTTTTTAGCACTTAAAAATATTGCAATAGATGATTCTCAGTTAGAAGGAAATGAGGGTTTAGCATCTAGCTCTCGCCAAGTGTCACAACCAGTAACGCCCGCACAAGTGACGCCAAGTACCTCTAATGCGTCTAATTCGTTTACTTTACAAGACATGGCCACAGTTATGAATAAAACCCTCACAGAGGTTTTCTCTAAACAGCCTGGTTTACAAGGAAAGCGTGACAGCTCTGGGTTAAGCCGCCTGACGCTTTAGTAGCCGTATCCGATATACCCTCACAATGTTCTGAAGTAGGGGTAAGGGATTTGTTATTTGAGGGAGAGATTTCTGATTCAGGAAAGATGCTCCCTCAGACAGATTCTGATATGACGGCCTTTAAATCTAAGCTTGAACACCTCCGCTTATTGCTCAAGGAGGTATTAGCTACTCTAGACAATTGTGACCCTATAGTGGTCCCAGAGAAATTGTGTAAAATGAGCAGATACTTAGAGGTTCCTGTTTATACTGATGTTTTTCCAGTCCCTAAGAGGATTGTGACTATTGTTACTAAGGAGTGGGATAGACCAGGTATTCCGTTCGCTCCCCCTCCTGTTTTTAAGAAAATGTTTCCCATATTTGACACCATACAGGACTCGTGGCAGACTGTTCCTAAGGTGGAGGGAGCTATTTCTACTCTTGCTAAGCGTACAACTATACCTATCGAAGACAGTTGTGTTTTCAAAGATCCTATGGGTAAAAAATTAGAGGGTCTCCTAAAGAAAATTTTTGTTCATCAAGGTTTTCTTCTCCAACGTATTGCATGCATTGTTCCTGTAACTACTGCAGCTTCTTTCTGGTTTGAGGCTCTAGAAGAGGCTCTCCAGGTGGAGACTCCATTAGAGGATATTCTGGATAGAATTAAGGCCCTTAAAGGGACATGAAACTCAATTTTTTTTCTTTTATGATTTAGAAACAACATACAATTTTAAACAACTTTCTAATTTACTTATATTATCTATTTTGCGTCATTCTCTTGATATTCTTTGCTGAAAAGCATATCTAGATAGGCTCAGTAGCTGCTGATTGGTGGCTGCACATAGACTCCTCGTGCGATTGGCTCACCAATGTGCATTGTTATTTCTTCCACAAAGAATATCTAAAGAATGAAGCAAATTAGATAATAGAATTAAGTTGGAATGTTGTTTAAAATTGTATTCTCTACCTTAATCATGAAAGAAAAATCTTAGGTTTAGTGTCCCTTTAAGTTGGCTAATTCTTTCATTACAGATGCCGCTTTCCAAATGGCTAAATTAGCGGCAAAGAATTCAGGTTTTGCCATTTTAGCCCGCAGGGCGTTATGGCTTAAGTCCTGGTCTGCTGATGTGTCATCATAATCTAAGTTGTTGAACATCCCTTTCAAAGGAAAGACCCTATTCGGGCCTACACTGAAAGAAATTATTTCAGACATCACTAGAGGGAAGGACCATGCCCTCCCTCAGGATAAAACAATAAGATGAGGACCAAACAAAATAATTTCTTTCATGTAATTAGCAAGAGTCCATTAGCTAGTGACGTATGGGATATACATTCCTACCAGGAGGGGCAAAGTTAACCAAACCTCAAAATGCCTATAAATACACCCCTCACCCCACCCACAATTCAGTTTTACAAACTTTGCCTCCCATGGAGGTGGTGAAGTAAGTTTGTGCTAGATTCTACGTTGATATGCGCTTCGCAGCAGGCTGAAGCCCGGTTTTCCTCTTAGAGTGCAGTGAATGTCAGAGGGATGTGAAGAAGAGTATTGCCTATTTGAATACAATGGTCTTCCTCTAGGGGATCTATTTCATAGGTTCTCTGTTATCGGTCGTAGAGATTTCTTCTCCTACCTCCCTTTTCAGATCGACGATCTAACGGCTGTTAGGCTCGCGGGGGCAGAAAATGCTTCAATTTATTGCATCTTTTTTGGCGCAAAATTTTGTCATTTCCGGCACCATAGTTGACGCCGGAAGTTTGTTCGTGGTTGCGTCATTTTTTTACGCATGTGTGTTACAGACTTTTTTTGCGTCAAAAAATGTGGTCGTCGTTTTCGGCGTCAGAGGATGTGGCATCATACTTGGCGTCAAAAAATATGGGCGTTGTACTTGGCGCCAATAATGTGGGCATCATACTTGGCGCCAAAAATGTGGGCGTCATTCTTGTTTCCACTTTTTTTCACATTATTTAAGTCTCACTTTTTTGTTGCTTCTGGTTGCTAGAGGCTTGTTTATTTTGCATTTTTTCCCATTCCTGAAACTGTCATTTAAGGAATTTGATAATTTTGCTTTATATGTTGTTTTTTCTATTACATATTGCAAGATGTCACAACCTGACCCTGATTAGAATCTACTTCTGGAAAGACGCTGCCTGATGTTGGTTCTACCAAAGCTAAGTGCATTTGTTGTAAACTTTTGGTAACTGTTCCTCCGGCTGTAGTTTGTGTTAGTTGTCATGATAAACTTTCTAACGCAGATAATGTCTCCATTAGTAATAATCCTTTACCTGTTGTTTTTCCTTCAACATCTAATGTTCAGGATGTACCTGTTAATGTAAAAGAATTTGTTTCTAATTCTATTAGGTAGGCTCTGTCTGTTTTTCCTCCTTTCAGTAAACGTAAAAGGTCTTTTAAAACTTCTCATATTTCAGATGAATTTTTAAGTGACCGCCATCCTTCTGACTTATCTGTTTCTGATGAGGATCTATCTGGTTCAGAAGATTCTGCCTCAGATATTGACACTGATAAATCTTCAAATTTATTTAAGATGGAGTTTATTCGTTCTTTACTTAAAGAAGTGTTGATTGCATTAGATATGGAGCAGTCTAGTCCTCTTGATACTAAATCTACTAAGCGTTTAAATTCGGTTTTTAAACCTCATGTAGTTATTCCATAAGTTTTTCCAGTTCCTGATGCTATTTCAGAAGTAATTTCAAGGGAATGGAATAGTCTGGGTACTTCATTTACTCCTTCTCCAGGGTTTAAGAAATTGTACCCTGTGCCATCTGATAGATTAGAGTTTTGGGGCAAAATCCCTAAAGTTGATGGGCTATTTCTACTCTTGCTAAACGTACTACTATTCCTACGGCAGATAGTACTTGCTTTAAGGATCCTTTAGATAGGAAGCTTGAATCCTTTCTAGGGAGAGCTTATTTATGTTCAGGTAATCTTCTTAGACCTGCTATTTCTTTGGCTGATGTTGCTGCAGCTTCAACTTTCTGGTTGGAGGCTTTAGCGCAACAAGTGTCAGACCATAATGCTTATAGCATTGTTAAACTTCTTCAACATGGATTCAACATGGATTCTATAATTTCAACTGTTATTGGGGAGAAAGGAGCCTTTTTGCCTCAGGACAAAAAATCTAAAGGTAAATATAGGGCTGCTAATCGTTTTCGTTCCTTTCGTCAGAATAAGGAACAGAAGCCTGACCCTTCCCCTAAAGGAACGGTCTCCGTTTGGAAACCTTCTCCAGTCTGGAATAAATCCAAGCCTTTTAGAAAGTCAAAACCAGCTCCCAAATCCGCATGAAGGTAGGGCCCTCATTCCAGCACAGCTGGTAGGGGGCAGGTTACGATTTTTCAAAGATATTTGGATCAATTCGATTCACAGTCTTTGGATTCAGAACATTGTTTCACAAGGGTACAAAATAGGTTTCAAGGTAAGGCCGCCTGTAAGAAGATTTTTGCTCTCACGCATTCCAGTAAACCCAGTGAAGGCTCAGGCGTTTCTGAAATGTGTTTCAGACCTAGAGTTGGCTGGGGTAATTGTGCCAGTTCCAGTTCTGGAACGGGGTCTGGGTTTTTTTTCAAATCTATTCATTGTACCAAAGAAGGAGAATTCCTTCAGACCAGTTCTGGATCTAAAAATATTGAATCGTTATGTAAGGATACCAACATTCAAAATGGTGACTATAAGGACTATTCTGCCTTTTGTTCAGCAAGGGCATTATATGTCTACAATAGACTTACAGGATGCATATCTTCATATTCCAATTCATCGAGATCACTATCAGTTCCTGAGATTCTCTTTTCTAGACAAGCATTACCAGTTTGTTGCTCTTCCGTTTGGCCTAGCAACAGCTCCAAGGATCTTTTCAAAGGTTCTCGGTGCCCTTCTCTCTGTAATCAGAGAACAGGGTATTGCGGTATTTCCTTATTTGGACGATATCTTGGTACTTGCTCAGTCTTTACATTCTGCAGAATCTCATACGAATCAACTTGTGTTGTTTCTTCAAAGACATGGTTGGAGGATCAATTTACCAAAGAGTTCCTTGATTCCTCAGACAAAGGTAACCTTTTTGGGTTTTCAAATAGATCCATGACTTTGTCTATAACAGAAAAGAGACGTCTGAAATTGGTTTCAGCTTGTCAAAACCTTCAGTCTCAATCGTTCCCTTCGGTAGCTTTGTGCATGGAAATTCTAGGTCTCATTACTGCTGCATCGGACGCGATCCCTTTTGCTCGTTTTCACATGAGACCTCTCCAGCTTTGTATGCTGAACCAGTGGTGCAGGGATTATACAAAGATATCACAATTAATAACCTTAAATCCCAATGTTCGATCTTCTCTGACTTGGTGGATGAATCACCATTGTTTAATTCAAGGGGCCTCTTTTGTTCGTCCAACCTGGACTGTGATCTCAACAGATTCGAGGCTTTTAGGTTGGGAAGCTGTATGGGGATCTCTGACAGCGCAGGGGGTTTGGGAATTTTTTGGGAGGCGAAATTACCAATCAACATTTTGGAACTCCATGCGATTTTCAGAGCTATTCAGTTCTGGCCTCTTCTGAAGAGAGAATTGTTTATTTGTTTTCAGACAGACAATGTGACAATCATGGCGTATGTCAATCATCAAGGTGGGACTCACAGTCCTCAGGCTATGAAAGAAGTATCTCGGATACGGACGGAATCCAGCTCCTGTTTAATTTCTGTGGTTCACATCCCAGATGTAGACCATTGGGAAGCGGATTATCTCAGTCGCCAGACGTTACATCCGGGCGAATGGTCTCTTCACCCAGAGGTATTTCTTCAGATTGTTCAAATCTGGGGACTTCCAGAAATAGATCTGATGGCCTCCCATCTAAACAAGAAACTTCCCAGGTATCTGTCCAGATCCAGGGATCCTCAGGCGGAAGCAGTGGACGTGTTGTTGCTTCCTTGGAATTATCAACCTGCTTATATCTTTCCGCCTCTAGTTCTTCTTCCAAAAGTGATTTCCAAAATTCTAATGGAACGTTCGTTTGTATTGCTGGTGGCTCCAGCATGGCCTCACAGGTTTTGGTATGTGGATCTCGTTCGGATGGCAAGTTGCCAACCTTGGACACTTCCGTTAAGGCCAGACCTTCTATCTCAAGGCCCATTTTTCCATCAGGATCTCAAATCATTAAATTTGAAGGTATGGAAATTGAACGCTTGATTCTTAGTCATAGAGGTTTCTCTGACTCAGTGATTAATACTATGTTACAGGTTTGTAAATCTGTGTCTAGGAAGATTTATTACAGAGTCTGGAAGACTTACATTTCTTGGTGTTCTTCTCATAAATTCTCTTGGCATTCTTTTAGAATTCCTAGAATTTTACAGTTTCTTCAGGATGGTTTGGATAAGGGTTTGTCTGCAAGCTCTTTGAAAGGACAAATCTCTGCTCTTTCTGTTCTTGTTCACAGAAAGATTGCTAATCTTCCTGATATTCATTGTTTTGTACAGGCTTTAGTTCGTATCAAGCTTGTCATTAAGTCAATCTCTCCTCCTTGGAGTCTTAATTTGGTTCTGAGGGCTTTACAGGCTCCTCCGTTTGAACCTATGCATTCTCTGGATATTAAATTACTTTCTTGGAAAGTGTTGTTCCTTTTGGCCATCTCTTCTGCTAGAAGAGTTTCTGAGTTATCTGCTCTTTCTTGTGAATCTCCTTTTCTGATTTTTCATCAGGATAAGGCGGTGTTGCGGACTTCATTTAAATTTTTACCTAAGGTTGTGAATTCTAACAACATTAGTAGAGAAATTGTTGTCCCTTCATTGTGTCCTAATCCTAAGAATTCTCTGGAGAGATCTTTTACATTCTTTGGATGTAGTAAGAGCTTTGAAATATTATGTTGAAGCTACTAAAGGTTTTAGAAAGACTTCTAGTCTATTTGTTATCTTTTCTGGTTCCAGAAAAGGTCAGAAGGCTTCTGCCATTTCATTGGCATCTTGGTTAAAGTCTTTGATTCATCATGCTTATGTAGAGTCGGGTAAATCCCCACCTCAAAGGATTACGGCTCATTCTACTAGGTCAGTTTCTACTTCCTGGGCTTTTTTGATCTGTTGATCAAATTTGCAAAGCAGCAACTTGGTCTTCTTTGCATACTTTTACTAAATTCTACCATTTTTATGTTTTCTCTTCTTCAGAAGCAGTTTTTAGAAAAGTACTTCAGGCAGCTGTTTCAGTTTGATTCTTCTGCTTATTATTTCATTTTTTTTATTTGGGTTGTGGATTATTTTTTCAGCGGAATTGGCTGTCTTTATTTTATCCCTCCCTCTCTAGTGACTCTTGCGTGGAAGTTCCACATCTTGGGTATCTGCTATCCCATACGTCACTAGCTCATGGACTCTTGCTAATTACATGAAAGAAAACATAATTTATGTAAGAACTTACCTGATAAATTCATGTCTTTCATATTAGCAAGAGTCCATGAGGCCCACCCTTTTTGTGGTGGTTATGATTTTTTTGTATAAAGCACAATTATTCCAATTCCTTATTTTTTATGCTTTCGCTCCTTTCTTATCACCCCACTTCTTGGCTATTCGTTAAACTGAATTGTGGGTGTGGTGAGGGGTGTATTTATAGGCATTTTGAGGTTTGGGAAACTTTGCCCCTCCTGGTAGGAATGTATATCCCATACATCACTAGCTCATGGACTCTTGCTAATATGAAAGAAATTAATTTATCAGGTAAATTCTTACTTAAATTATGTTTTTCGTTCATTTCAGGACTTCAAAGGTCCCGCTTCAGCTTCCCCTGCAGCAAAGCAAGAGGGGAATTCTGTCCAATCCAAGTCAGTCTGGAGACCTAACCAGGCTTGGAACAAAGGTAAACAGGCAAGAAGCCTGCTGCTGCCTCTAAGACAGCATGAAGGGGTAGCCCCCATTCCGGGACCGGATCTAGTAGGGGGCAGACTCTCTCTCTCTCTTCGCTCAGGCTTGGGCAAGAGATGTTTACGATTCTTGGGCTTTAGAAATTGTGTCCCAAGGATATCTTCTGGTCTTCAAAGACTCCCTCCCAAGGGGGAGATTTCACATTTCTCAATTGTCTGTAAACCAGACAAAGAGAGAGGCATTCTTACGCTGTGTAGAAGACTTACATACCATGGGAGTGATCCGCCCAGTTCCAAGAGCGGAACAAAGGCTAGGTTTTTACTCCAACCTGTTTGTGGTTCCCAAAAAAGAGGGAACTTTCAGACTGATCTTGGATCTCAAAATTCTAAACAAATTCCTCAGAGTACCATCTTTCCAGATGGAGACTATTCATACTATTCTTCCCCTGATCTAGGAGGGTCAATATATGACTACCGTGGATTTAAAGGATGCGTATCTACACATCCCTATTCACAGAGATCATCATCAATTCCTCAGATTCGCCTTTCTGGACAGGCATTACCAGTTTGTGGCCCTTCCTTTTGGGTTGGCCACGGCTCCCAGAATTTTCACAAAGGTGCTAGGGTCCCTTTTGGCGGTTCTAAGACCGCGGGGTATAGCAGTGGCTCCTTATCTAGACGACATCTTAATTCAGGCGTCGACTTTCCAGCTAGCCAAGTCTCACACGGACATCGTGTTGGCTTTTATGAGATCTCACGGATGGAAGGTGAACATAAAAAAAGAGTTCTCTCATTCTGCTCACAAGAGTTTCCTTCCTAGGGACTCTGATAGACTCGGTAGAAATTAAAATATTTCTGACGGAGGTCAGAAAATCAAAACTTTTAATCACTTGCCGAGCTCTTCATTCCATTCCTCAGCCATCAGTGGCTCAGTGTATGGAGGTAATCGGACTCATGGTAGCGGCAATGGACATAGTTCCTTATGCCCGCCTACACCTCAGACCACTGCAACTATGCATGCTCAAACAGTGGAATGGGGATTATGCAGATTTATCTCCTCAACTGCATCTGGACCAAGAGACCAGAGATTCTCTTCTCTGGTGGTTGTCTCAGGACCACCTGTCTCAGGGAATGTGTTTCCACAGGCCAGAGTGGCTCATAGTAACGACAGATGCCAGCCTGCTAGGCTGGGGTGCAGTCTGGAAATCCCTGAAAGCACAGGGCTTGTGGTCTCGGGAGGAATCTCTCCTCCCGATAAACATTCTAGAACTGAGAGCGATATTCAATGCGCTTCAGGCATGGCCTCAGCTAGCTGCGGCCAAATTCATCAGATTTCAGTTGGACAACATCAAGACTGTAGCCTATATCAATCATCAAGGAGGAACACGGAGTTCTCTAGCGATGATGGAGGTAACCAAAATAATCCGATGGGCGGAGGATCACTCTTGCCATCTCTCAGCAATCCATATCCCAGGGGTAGAGAACTGGGAGGCGGATTTCCTAAGTCATCAGACTTTTCATCCAGGGGAGTGGGAGCTCCATCCGGAGTATTTGCCCAGCTGACTCAGCTATGGGGCACACCAGAATTGGATCTGATGGCGTCCCGACAGAACGCCAAACTTCCTTGTTACGGGTCCAGGTCCCGGGATACCCAGGCGGTACTGATAGATGCTCTAGCAGTGCCCTGGTCCTTCAATCTGGCTTATGTATTTCCACCGTTTCCTCTCCTCCCACGTCTGGTTGCCAGAATCAAGCAGGAGAGAGCTTCGGTGATTCTGATAGCGCCTGCGTGGCCACGCAGGACTTGGTATGCAGACCTGGTGGACATGTCATCTGTTCCACCGTGGACTCTGCCAATGAGGCAGGACCTTCTAATCCAAGGTCCATTCTAGCATCCAAATCTAACTTCTCTGCGTCTGACTGCTTGGAGATTGAACGCCTGATTCTATCAAAGCGTGGTTTCTCTGAGTCGGTCATTGATACCCTGATTCAGGCTAGAAAGCCTGTCACCAGGAAAATCTATCATAAGATATAGCGCAGATATCTTTGTTGGTGTGAATCCAAGGGTTACTCATGGAGTAAGGTTAGGATTCTTAGAATTTTGTCCTTTCTCCAAGAAGGATTGAAGAAGGGATTATCAGTTAGGTCCTTAAAAGGACAAATATCTGCTTTTTCTATTCTTTTACACAAACGTCTGGCAGATGTCCCAGACATTCAAGCGTTTAGTCAGGCCTTGGTCAGGATCAAGCCTGTATTTAAACCTGTTGCTCCACCATGGAGCCTAAATTTGGTTCTTAATGTTCTTCAAGGGGTTCCGTTTGAACCTATGCATTCCATAGATATTAAGCTTCTATCTTGGAAAGTTTTGTTTTTAGTAGCTATCTCTTCAGCTAGAAGAGTTTCTGAGTTATCTGCTTTACAGTGTGACTCACCTTACCTAGTTTTCCATGCAGATAAGGTGGTTTTGCGTACCAAACCTGGGTTTCTTCCTAAGGTTGTTTCTATTAGGAATATCAATCAGGAGATTGTTGTTCCTTCTCTGTGTCCTAATCCTTCATCAAAGAAGGAACGTCTGTTGCACAATCTTGATGTGGTTCGTGCTTTAAAGTTCTACATACAAGCAACTAAAGATTTCCGTCAAACATCTTCATTGTTTGTTGTTTATTCTGGTAAACGGAGAGGTCAAAAGGCTATGGCTACCTCTCTTTCCTTTTGGCTGAAAAGCTTCATCCGTTTGGCTTATGAGACTGCTTGCCAGCAGCCTCCTGAAAGAATTACTGCTCATTCTACTAGAGCAGTGGCTTCCACATGGGCTTTTAAAAATGAGGCTTCTGTTGAACAGATTTGTAAGGCAGCGACTTGGTCTTCGATTCATACTTTTTCCAAATTTTACAAATTTGATACTTTTGCTTCTTCGGAGGCTATTTTTGGGAGAAAGGTTCTATAAGCAGAGGTGCCTTCCTTTTAAGGTACCTGTCTTGTCCCTCCCATCATCCGTGTCCTAAAGCTTTGGTATTGGTATCCCATAAGTATGCATGAATCTGTGGACTCGATACATCTTACAAGAGAAAACAGAATTTATGCTTACCTGATAAATTTCTTTCTCTTGTAATGTATCGAGTCCACAGCCAGCCCTGTCTTTTTAAAACAGGTAGTATATTTTATTTAAAAAACTTCAGTCACCACTGCACCCTATAGTTTCTCCTTTTTCTTCCTAGCCTTCGGTCGAATGACTGGGGGGTGGAGCTAAGGCAGGAGCTATATGGACATCTCTGCTGTGGGTGCTCTCTCTGCCACTTCCTGTTGGGAAGGAGAATATCCCATAAGTATGGATGAATCTGTGGACTCGATACATCACAAGAGAAAGAAATTTATCAGGTAAGCATAAATTCTGTTATCAGGTAAGCATAAATTTCCTTTTCTCTGTTCGTTCTCTTTTCCGGGAAGCGTAGGGGTCAGAGCCTCTTCGACTTCCTTATCTTTTTGTCCGAGGAGTGTCATCCGTTTAGCATAGAAACAGCGGGACATAAGCCTCCTCTGAGGATTATAGCTCATTCTACGAGAGCAGTGGTTCCTCTTGGGCCTTCAAAAATGAAGCCTTTATGGATCAGATTTGTAAGGCGGCTATCTGGTTCTCCTTACATACGTTTTCCAAAATTTTACAAGTTTGATGTTTTTGCTTCTGCTGAAGCAGCCTTCGGGATAAAGCTTTTACAGGCTGTGGTGCACTCAGATTAGGGTCCGCCTCTCTTTTTTCCCTCCCATTAGCATTCCGTGTACTTTAAAGCTTGGGTATATGTTTCTCACAAGTAAGGAATGCAGCTGTGGACTCTTCCCATATTAAGATGGAAAACATAAATTATGCTTACCTGATATTTTCATTTCCATATGTATGGGAAGATTCCACAGCTCCCGTCCGTGTTCTCCGATAGGCGGCCCTAAATTTGAAAATTTTTCTTCTGGCACCTTTTTCACCCTATTTATCCTACTGTTCCTTGTTCCCTCTGCAAAATGACTGGGGTTATGAGGAAGTGGGGGAGGTATTTAAGCCTTTGGCTGGGGTGTCTTTTCCTCCTCCTGCTGGCCAGGTTCAGTATTTCCCACAAGTAAGGAATGCAGCTGTAGACTCTTCCCATACAGATGGAAATGAAATTATTAGGTAAGCATAATTTATGTTTTTTTGTCACACAAATCATGGGTTATACTCGAGTATCTACGGTAGGCATTTTTTTTAATGGTTATATTGTAGCTAGCTTAGGTTTTATTTTTATTTCACAGGTAAGTTTGGATTTATTTTAACAAGGTAGACTAGTTAGTAAACCCTAGCCTACAATAAACTACCAATAGCCCTCAGCCAATAGAATGAGAGCTGCTTAAATTCTATTGGCTGATTTGAACAGCCAATAAGATTTTAGCAGCTCTAATTCCTATTGGCTGATTTAAATTTTTCAGCCAATAGGAATGCAAGGGATGCCATCTTGAATTGCATACCTTGCATTGATGATTCAGTGTACGGTGGCATCCGTATGAAGAGGATGCTCCATGCCGGATGTCTTCAGAATGGACCCGCTCCGTGCCGCCGGGATCAAGATAGAAGATGCTGTCTGGATGAAGATTGAAGAGGCCGTCTGGATGAAGACTTCTCGCCGCTAGGATGAGGGCTTTGCCTCCGGGTTGAATATTGAAGAGGCCGCCTGGATGAAGATCGTTCAAGCTGGACTTCAAAAACTGTAAGTGGATCTTCGGGGGTTAGTGATAGTTTTTTTTTTAAAAGTTTTTTTGGTTGTTTGTTTTTTTTTTAGTTTAGGGTTTGGGCATGTAAAAGAGCTAAATGCCCTTTTAAGGGCAATGCTCATCCAAATACCCTTTTTAGGGCAATGGGTAGCTTTGGTTTTTTTTAGAGTTAGTTTTTTTTTATTTTGGGTGGTGGGTTTTACTGTTAGGGGTCTTTGTATTTTTTTTTTTTTACAGGTAAAAGAGCTGATATTTTTGGGGCAATGCCCCACAAAAAGCCCTTTTAAGGGCTTTTGGTAGTTTATTGTAGACTA
Organism: Bombina bombina; assembly: GCF_027579735.1. Classification (NCBI taxonomy): domain Eukaryota; kingdom Metazoa; phylum Chordata; class Amphibia; order Anura; family Bombinatoridae; genus Bombina; species Bombina bombina. The sequence continues at coordinate 947,669,649 of NC_069502.1, read as the reverse complement.
TGGGTTTTTTTTATTTTGAGTGGGCTTTTTTTATTTTGATAGGGCTATTAGATTAGGTATAATTCTTTTTTATTTTTGATCATTTCGTTTGTAATTTAGTATTTTTTTTTGTATATAGTTTGTAATTTTTATAGTAGTGTTAGGATTTTTTAAATGTCTAGTTTAGTTCAATTTAATTGGTAGTTAGTTTAATTTTAGTTTTATGATTATATTAGTTTAATTGTTAGTTTAAACTTAGTTTTTTTTTAATTTGACAGGTAAGATTTAATTTAAGATAGGGAAATAGTAGTTTAAATATAAAGTTATGGAGGCGTTAGGTTTAGGGGTTACTAGTTTAAATTAGTTTATTGCGATGTGGGGGCTTTCGGTTTAGGGGTTAATAGTTTAGTTTAGTATATTTTGTTGTGGGGGGCTTGTGGTTTAGGGGTTAATAGGCTTATTATAGTGGCAATGGTGTAGGTCTTAATAACTTTAGTATAGTGGGGGCGATGTGGGCGGACAGCATATTAGGGGTTAATAATATTTAAATAGTTTTGCGATGCAGGAGGGCGGCGGTTTAGGGGTTAATAACTTTATTATAGTGGTGACGATGTCGGGGAGCGGCGGAATATAGGTTAATACATTTTATTAGTGGCAGCGAGATCTGGAGCGGCAGATTAGGGGTTAATAAATTTAATATAGTGTTTGCTATGCGGAAGGGCCTCGGTTTATGGGTTAATAGGTACTTAATGGGTGTTAGTTTACTTTTTAACACTTTAGTATGAGTTTTATGTAACAGATTTGTAGCGTAAAACTCATAACTACTGCTTTTAGATGGCGTTACGAATCTTGTCGTTTTAGGCTGTAACGCCGTTTTTTTAACCAGAACGCAAAACTCGTAATACCAGCGCTATGGGAATCTCATTAAACATCATTTTTAAGAGTATGGGACTGACGCTGCGTTACAGGCTAGAAGACTTGCGGTACAGCTGCTATACTGACAAGGCTTGTAATGGCTGCGTTGCTGTTTTAAAGCTGAAAATACCATATTTTCAGCTTTAAAAGACGAACGCACAGACTTGTAATATGCAAGCAATAGTACAATAATAAATTGCTCTAACACATTTTAGCGTTTTCTTTTTGCATTTTTATGTCCCTTTAAAGGGACAGTCTAGGCCAAAATAAACTTTCATGATTCAGATAGAGCATGTAATTTTAAACAATTTTCCAATTTACCTTTATCACCAATTTTGTTTTGTTCTCTTGGTATTCTTAGTTGAAAGCTTAACATAGGAGGTTCATATGCTAATTTCTTAGACCTTGAAGGCCACCTCTTTTCAGAATGCATTTTAACAATTTTTCACCACTAGAGGGTATTAGTTCCCGTATTTCATATAGATAACACTGTGCTTGTGCACGTGAAGTTATCTGGGAGCAGGCACTGATTGGCTAGACTGCAAGTCTGTCAAAAGAACTGAAATAAAGGGGCAGTTTGCAGAGGCTTAGATACAAGATAATCACAGAGGTAAAATGCTTATTATTATAACTGTGTTTGTTATGCAAAACTGGGGAATGGGTAATAAAGGGATTATCTATCTTTTAAAACAATAAAAATTCTGGTGTAGACTGTCCCTTTAAGTACATGATTTAAGTTCCAGCCTCTCTAAGAAGAGTGAAGCAAGCACCAAATTCATAGGTGCTTTACATCAAATGCATGCAAAATATATAAAGACTGTATATTGCAATGTTATATTTTCATTAATTAAACATTTTTGGGGTAAATTACAAAGTATCAATGTTAACACACAATAGCTCTTATATTTTTGTTCTCTGCTTGTATTCTAGCCCTTTATAGGGGATAACGTTTTCAGATATAGATTCAATTGTTGATACAAATTTAAAGAGATATGAAACTCACATTTTTCTTTAATGATTCCGATAGAGCATGTGATTTTAAACAACTTTCCCATTTACTTTTCTTATGATCTTTTCTTCGTTATCTTGGGATCTTTTTTTGAAAAGCAGGGACATAAGCTTAGGAGCCGGCCTATTTCTTTTGCACTATATGGCAGCAGTATTGCAATAATATTATCCATTTGCAAGAGCACTTTCTCTTGTTAAGTGTATCCAGTCCACGAATCATCCATTACTTGTGGGATATATTCCCTTCCCAACAGGAAGTTGCAAGAGGATCACCCACAGCAGAGCTGCTATATAGCTCCTCCCCTCACATGTCATATCCAGTCATTCTCTTGCAACCCTCAACATAGATGGAGGTCGTGAGAGGACTGTGGTGTTTTATACTTAGTTTATTTCTTCAATCAAAAGTTTGTTATTTTTAAATGGCACCGGAGTGTGCTGTTTTTTCTCAGGCAGTATTTGGAAGAAGAATCTGCCTGAGTTTTCTATGATCTTAGCAGAAGTAACTAAGATCCACTTGCTGTTCTCACACATTCTGAGGAGTGAGGTAACTTCAGAGAGGGAATGGCGTGCAGGTTTTCCTGCAACTAAGGTATGTGCAGTAAAATATTTTTCTAAGGAATGTAATTGACTAAGAAAATTCTGCTGATACCGAAGTAATGTAAGTAAAGCCTTAAATGCAGTGAAAGCGACTGGTATCAGGCTTATTAATAGAGATATATACTCTTTAAAAAATGTGTTTTAAAACGTTTGCTGGCATGTTTAATCGTTTTTTAACGTACATTTGGTGATAAAACTTATTGGGGCATAATTTTTCCACATGTCTGGCTTAATTTCTGCATAGAAACAGTTAACTGAGGCTTCCCACTGTTGTAATATGAGTGGGAGGGGCCTATTTTAGCGCTTTTTTGCGCAGTAAAAATTCAGACTCAGACTTCCTGCTTCTTCCTGCATGATCCAGGACTTCTCTAGAGGGCTCAAAAGGCTTCAAAAGTCATATTGAGGGAGGTAATCAGTCACAGCAGAGCTGTGACAGTGTGTTTGACTGTTTTAAAAAACGTTTTTCTCTATTGTTTATCCGTTTTGGGTATTAAGGGGTTAATCATCCATTTGCAAGTGGGTGCAATGCTCTGCTAACTTAATACATTTACTGTGAAAATTTGGTTGGTATAACTGCTTTGGTTCATTGTTATTTCAACTTGAGACAGGTTTTGTGCTTCTTAAAGGCGCAGTAGCGTTTTTTATATTGCTTGTAAACTTATTGTGAATTGTTTTTCAAGCTTGCCAGTCTTATTGCTAGTCTGTTTAAACGTGTCTGACATAGATGAATCTACTTGTTCATTATGTTTGAAAGCCAGTGTGGAGCCCCATAGGAATATGTGTACTAAATGTATTGATTTCACTTTAAATAATAAAGGTCAGTCTTTATCTATAAAAGAATTATCATCAGACGACAAGGGGGAAGTTATGCCGACTAACTCTCCTCACGTGTCAGTACCTTCGCCTCCCGCTCAGGGGGCGCATGCTATTATGGCGCCAAGTACATCAGAGACGCCCATAGCAATTACTTTACAGGACATGGCTACAATCATGAATAATACCCTGTCAGAAGTATTATCTAGATTGCCAGAATTGAGAGGCAAGCGAGATAGCTCTGGGATTAGGAGAGATGCAGAGTGCGCTGGTGCTGTAAGAGCCATGTCTGATACTGCGTCACAGTTTGCAGAACATGAGGACGGAGAGCTTCATTCTATGGGTGACGGATCTGATCCGGGGAAACCTGATTCAGAGATCTCTAATTTTAAATTTAAGCTTGAGAACCTCCGTGTATTGCTTGGAGAGGTTTTAGCTGCTCTGAACGACTGTAACACAGTTGCAATTCCAGAGAAATTGTGTAGGCTGGATAGATACTATGCGGTACCGGTGTGTACTGATGTTTTCCCTATACCTAAAAGGCTTACAGAAATTATTAGCAAGGAGTGGGATAGACCCGGTGTGCCCTTTTCCCCACCTCCTATATTTAGAAAAATGTTTCCAATAGACGCCACTACACGGGACTTATGGCAGACGGTCCCTAAGGTGGAGGGAGCAGTTTCTACTTTAGCAAAGCGTACCACTATCCCGGTTGAGGATAGTTGTGCTTTTTCGGATCCAATGGATAAAAAATTAGAAGGTTACCTTAAGAAAATGTTTGTTCAACAAGGTTTTATCCTGCAGCCCCTTGCATGCATTGTGCCTATCACTGCTGCTGCTGCATTCTGGTTTGAGTCTCTGGAAGAGGCCATTCACACAGCTCCATTGGATGAAATTATGGACAAGCTTAAATCACTTAAGCTAGCTAACTCATTTGTTTCTGATGCCATTGTACATTTGACTAAACTAACGGCTAAGAACTCCGGATTCGCCATCTAGGCGCGTAGGGCGCTATGGCTTAAATCCTGGTCAGCTGACGTGACTTCTAAATCTAAATTACTTAATATTCCTTTCAAGGGGCAGACCTTATTCGGGCCCGGCTTGAAGGAAATTATTGCTGACATTACTGGAGGTAAGGGGCATACCCTTCCTCAGGACAGGGCCAAATCAAAGGCTAAACAGTCTAATTTTCGTGCCTTTCGAAATTTCAAGGCAGGAGCAGCATCAACTTCCTCCGCTCCAAAACAGGAAGGAACTGTTGCTCATTTCAGACAGGCCTGGAAACCTAACCAGTCCTGGAACAAGGGCAAGCAGGCCAGAAAACCTGCTACTACCCCCAAGACAGCATGAAGGAACGGCCCCCTATCCGGAAACGGATCTAGTGGGGGGCAGACTTTCTCTCTTCGTCCCAAGCATGGGCAAGAGATGTCCAGGATCCCTGGGCGTTGGAGATCATATCTCAGGGATATCTTCTGGACTTCAAGGCTTCTCCTCCTCAAGGGAGATTTCATCTTTCAAGATTATCAGAAAACGAGATAAAGAAAGAGGCATTCCTACGCTGTGTACAGGACCTCCTAGTAATGGGGGTAATCCACCCAGTTCCGCGGACGGAACAAGGACAGGGATTTTATTCAAATCTGTTCGTGGTTCCCAAGAAAGAGGGTACCTTCAGACCAATTTTGGACCTAAAGATCTTAAACAAATTCCTAAGAGTTCCATCATTCAAAATGGAAACTATTCGGACCATCCTGCCCATGATCCAAGAGGGTCAGTACATGACCACAGTGGACTTAAAGGATGCCTACCTTCACATACCAATTCACAAAGATCATCATCGGTTCCTAAGATTTGCCTTTCTAGACAGGCATTACCAATTTGTAGCTCTCCCCTTCGGGTTGGCTACAGCCCGAGAATCTTTACAAAGGTTCTGGGCTCACTTCTGGCGGTTCTAAGACCGCGAGGCATAGCCGTGGCTCCGTATCTAGACGACATTGCTTGCCGTGTCCTTCATTCCATTCCACGCCCGTCAGTGGCTCAGTGCATGGAAGTAATCGGCTTAATGGTAGCGGCAATGGACATAGTGCCATTTGCGCGCCTGCATCTCAGACCGCTGCAATTGTGCATGCTAGGTCAGTGGAATGGGGATTACTCAGATTTGTCCCCCCTACTAAATCTGGATCAAGAGACCAGAGATTCTCTTCTCTGGTGGCTATCTCGGGTCCATCTGTCCAAGGGTATGACCTTTCGCAGGCCAGATTGGACGATTGTAACAACAGATGCCAGCCTTCTAGGCTGGGGCGCAGTCTGGAGTTCCCTGAAGGCTCAGGGATCGTGGACTCAGGAGGAGAAACTCCTCCCAATAAATATTCTGGAGTTAAGAGCAATATTCAATGCTCTTCTAGCTTGGCCTCAGTTAGCAACACTGAGGTTCATCAGATTTCAGTCGGACAACATCACGACTGTGGCTTACATCAACCATCAAGGGGGAACCAGGAGCTCCCTAGCGATGTTAGAAGTCTCCAAGATAATTCGCTGGGAAGAGTCTCACTCTTGCCACTTGTCAGCGATCCACATCCCAGGCGTGAAGAACTGGGAGGCGGACTTTCTAAGTCGTCAGACTTTTCATCCGGGGGAGTGGGAACTCCATCCGGAGGTGTTTGCTCAACTGTCCATCGTTGGGGCAAACCAGAACTGGATCTCATGGCGTCTCGCCAGAACGCCAAACTTCCTCGTTACGGATCCAGGTCCAGGGACCCGGGAGCAACGCTGATAGATGCTCTAGCAGCTCCTTGGTTCTTCAACATGGCTTATGTGTTTCCACCGTTTCCTCTGCTGCCTTGACTGATTGCCAAGGTCAAACAGGAGAGAGCATCGGTGATTCTGATAGCGCCTGCGTGGCCACGCAGGACCTGGTATGCAGACCTAGTGGACATGTCGTCCTGTCCACCATGGACTCTACCTCTGAGACAAGACCTTCTAATACAAGGTCCTTTCAATCATCCAAATCTAATTTCTCTGAGACTCACTGCATGGAGATTGAATGCTTGATCCTATCAAAGCGTGGCTTCTCCGAGTCAGTTATTGATACCTTAATACAGACACGAAATCCTGATACCAGGAAAATCTACCATTAGATATGGCGTAAATACCTGTATTGGTGCGAATCCAAGAGTTACTCATGGAGTAAGGTTAGGATTCCTAGGATATTGTCCTTTCTCCAAGAGGGTTTGGAAAAAGGCTTATCAGCTAGTTCGTTAAAGGGACAGATTTCTGCTCTGTCTATTCTTTTGCACAAGCGTCTGGCAGAAGTTCCAGACGTCCAGGCTTTTTGTGAGGCTTTGGCTAGGATTAAGCCTGTGTTTAAAACTGTTGCTCCTCCGTGGAGCTTAAACTTGGTTCTTAAGGTTCTTCAAGGAGTTCCGTTTGAACCCCATCATTCCATTGATATTAAACTTTTATCTTGGAAAGTTCTGTTTTTGATGGCTATTTCCTCAGCTCGAAGAGTCTCGGAGTTATCTGCCTTACATTGTGATTCTCCTTATCTGATTTTCCATTCAGACAAGGTAGTTCTGCGTACTAAACCTGGGTTTTTACCTAAGGTGGTTTCTAACAGGAATATCAATCAAGAGATTGTTGTCCCATCATTGTGCCCTAATCCTTCTTCAAAGAAGGAACGTCTTTTGCATAATCTGGACGTAGTCTGTGCCTTGAAGTTCTACTTGCAGGCAACTAAAGATTTTCGTCAAACATCTGCCCTGTTTGTCGTTTATTCTGGACAGAGGAGGGGTCAAAAAGCTTCGGCAACCTCTCTCTCCTTTTGGCTTCGAAGCGTAATACGCTTAGCTTATGAGACTGCTGGACAGCAGCCCCCTGAAAGGATTACAGCTCATTCTACTAGAGCTGTGGCTTCCACCTGGGCCTTTAAGAATGAGGCCTCTGTTGAACAGATTTGCAAGGCTGCGACTTGGTCTTCGCTTCACACTTTTTCAAAATTTTACAAATTTGACACTTTTGCTTCTTCGGAGGCTGTTTTTGGGAGAAAGGTGCTACAGGCAGTGGTTCCTTCCGTTTAAGTTCCTGCCTTGTCCCTCCCATCATCCGTGTACTTAAGCTTTGGTATTGGTATCCCACAAGTAATGGATGATCCGTGGACTGGATACACTTAACAAGAGAAAACATAATTTATGCTTACCTGATAAATTTATTTCTCTTGTAGTGTATCCAGTCCACGGCCCGCCCTGTCTTTTAAGGCAGGTCTAAATTTTTAATTAAACTACAGTCACCACTGCACCCTATGGTTTCTCCTTTCTTGTCTTGTTTCAGTCGAATGACTGGATATGACATGTGAGGGGAGGAGCTATATAGCAGCTCTGCTGTGGGTGATCCTCTTGCAACTTCCTGTTGGGAAGGGAATATATCCCACAAGTAATGGATGATCCGTGGACTGGATACACTACAAGAGAAATAAATTTATCAGGTAAGCATAAATTATGTTTTTTCCTGCCATATAGTGCTCTAGACTCCTACCTAGGTATCTCTTCAACACAGAATATCATGGAAGCTAAGCAAATTTGAAAATTAAAAACTTGTTAGAAATGATATGCTCTGTCTGAGTCACAAAATAAAATCTTTGGTAGTCATATCCCATTAAGTGATAGTAAATAAAAAGCATGTGTTGCACTGTAATGTAATCTGCACAGTATAGGCTAATCTAATGCTGAAGTTCTAAAAATACTTGTAACTTGTCTTTTTATTGCTCCGCATCTTTCCTTACCTTTAAGTAGTTGACAGTCCTCCTTTTATATTTATTCTTTTTTTTTTTTATTAATTATAAAGAAGCAGGAGATACTACTGTGCCTGTACTATACACACACGCTGTGCAGAATTCCTTTATAGGATTTTATTTGTAATAAAATTACCTTATTTTACTATGTGGTTAAGACCTAACAAAGGATTAAACAAGTCAAAGCTGTATTCATGAATCACCCCATTCTACTTCATATGAGGAAAAACCAATGATTGGAGTATATGCCTGCTTTTCAGTTGCTTAACTATTTATTTTGTTTCAAAATATTCCTTTAACAAATGATTTGTTTGATTACCTTTTTTTCCTCTCTGCTGTAGAGTGGTTGGGCAGAAAAAGAGAACTCTTTGAAACGCTCGCAGAAGGTAATTTTACAGTTTTTATTTCCAGTTAGTTGTGTTAACATTTAAGTTTTTTTACAGTTCAATTATTTTTTTACCAGTGTGCCTTTCTGTCAAGTTTTTTTATGAGAGCAACAACACAGTTTTAAAGTCATATTATAGTTACCAGAGCAAAGTGAGTACCATACATAGAGGAATCTAATATATATACTTCCACGCTTCCGCCTCACACATTTCAGTCTATGCTTTTCCTCTAGTCAGTTTATTTATTTTCTGTTCTTAATTCACTTGCTGTTATCCAATTACTCTTTAAATGAAACAATGTTACTTTGACCTGTTGCAAAGAGCATTTAGTCATTATGCTAATATTACCCCTAAGGCTAATTTATATTTGTTTTATCTTAGTGAAATGTACACCTATACAGTTGTAATAGAACTCCAAGGGGGCCTGGATTCCAGTGAATTTTGGTGACTATGAGATAGCTAACAGCTATGGATTTAACCAGGGGTCAAGTGGTACAAAAAAAATGTTTTGGCAACTTACCAAGACTTCCACCTCCCCCCCTCCACAATTAATATTGTTTTATATACACACATACATACTGTATATTTATGTATATAATCTATACACTTTGGTTAATGAAAGCAAATTAAATCTTATGCAGGGCTAAACCCGTTGCCTTTGGGCTTGAGAATCCTCCTCTGTCACAGAGTCTCACCCACTTTAGGTGGGATAGTCCTATTTCTGCTCAGAGTAGCTTAATAACCCCAGTGCAAGCCACACAAAAATGTAAGCACCATGTGTTCCACACAGTGCGAGGTGATCACCAGGGCCGGACTGGGAATAAAAAGCAGCCCTGGAAAAATATGTAGACTGGCCCTATTTTCCTTTGAGTCGGTAGAATGCACATGCCCCATTTTTCTCAAAGGGGATTTCTGGGATACTCCTCCAATATTTTTTCAGAATTAAATTATATTACTTTGCATTAAATAAAAATGCCAGATTTATGTTATTTAGGTACCCTACAACCAAATTGCATCTATTAATCACCCCTTTAAATTGTAGCTTTCCAGCCCCAGTTGCTGCAGCCCACCGGGAAATCTCCTGGTATCCTGGTAGGCCAACACACTTGCATTTTGTGTATTGCAGGAAGTGTTACTGCCCATTACTAGAGGATCTCACTATCCCTCTAACCTGACTGTGTTCCAGCTCCTCCCCCCAACAGCTGCAGTGTTTACTGAAGCGTTTCTGTTCTCTGTCCAGGGGGGACTTTCTTCCACCTGCAAAAATAGTGCAGGAACGCCGCTTCCATGTGTTCCAGCTCAATTTGACCCCTGGATTTAACCCATATGTTACCATAACATTAAACCATTGATTACATACACATTTGATATAATTTAAAATAATAATTTATTAACAGATATCAGTAGGTTATCAGATGCATCTGCTGTCTAAATGTTTGAATTATGTTTAGGTTTTATTTGACAAACAGGAAAAGTTGAAATCCATTTTGGTTGGGCAAAAATGTAATTCTGATGACAAGCATACTCTGCCATTTTTTTCCACACTTGACATAACTCATGCACAAAAATGTTAGAAAAATGCATCTCTTTTAGCTTGTTTTAGGAGATTCCTATTCATTGTGAGCTTTACCATAAAAAAATTGTACATTTAAAGTTTATTTTGGGTGCTCAAAAGCATGCACAAGGTGTAGCATTTTTTAAAGAAAAAACAAAACCTTTGATATACATTGAAATTGTTTCCTATGGAAGATGTAAGTAATGAAATACATAAATCAATAAAATGGGTTATTGCAAAGTTGAATGGATACAAATTGTCTTAAATGTGAAAACCATGTTGCAAATCAGCTGATCAACATCAAAGGGCATTTTAATCCAGGTCATTGTGTATTAAGTCTCATTAAGACAAACCTTTATTTTCTATTTTGTAGGGAAGGTTACACATATAAGAAATTAGTAGGTCAATATAGAACAAAATGTATGCCAACCTGATAAATTAATTTCTTTTGTGGTGGTGAGAGTCATTACTCCTGGGAATTCAACTCCTGACCACTAGGAGGGGACAAAGATTCCCAACACTTCACAAGCTCTTAATCCCCCTCACCTCATTGGTTTCCTAGTCTAACATATAGCAGAGAAAATGAGAAAAAATAGAGAATCAGGAAAGGACAAAGCATGGTAAATGAGGTGCATACTAAAACTGTTGTTCTTAGGAAAAATATAAGAGAGCGGGTCTCGTGGACTCTCACCACCATTAAAGAAATTAATTTATCAGGTAAGCATACATTTTGTTTTCTTTCATAGGGTGGGGAGAGTCCATGAGTCATTACTCCTGTGATCTAATAACCAAGCTGTGAGTCAACGATTTAATGGTTAGGAAAAAAGCGGGCACTTCATTACCAACCACTAAGACTGTAGGACTTTCCTGTCAAAACCTATCCAAAAACGAAAAGAGTAAAGAAGACCAAGCTGCTTCTGTGCAGTCTACACAACTGAAGTCCCCTTTTAAACAGCCTACCAAGTAAAAACAAATCTAGTAGAATGGGCTTTATAAATTCTGGAAGGAGTTTTCCTACTTCCAAGAAGCAATCCTTAACAACTGCTTTTAACCAGGAAACTAAAGTAACCACTGTAGTCTTCTGACTCACATGTGGACAAATGAAAAGAACCTTTAAAAAAACTTTTACAATTCAAAGAATAAAATCTTATCCTAAATGAAAATAAGATAAGGTGCCTCACAAGAAAAAGCAAACAAACTAGACACTCTGCTGGTGAAAATATTGCAAAAGAAACAATCACTTTGAAAATAAGCAGAATGTTTAAACCATTCATTGGTTTAAATAAGAGTTTATTAAACTTATAAAATCACTAAGGTTCTCAGGAAGAGAAAATGTCTATTAGATTTTCTGTGACTAGATCTAGAACAAAGTTCTTAATGGCAGAGATCCTATAAGAAACTTGCAGACCTTGACTAATTTATTTTGTAAAAATTGAAGAATTTTAAAAATTCTGCGAAATATTGGCAAAAGCCATATTTATCACACTGGGAATGAGGGAAATGTCAAAACTGGTTAAAAACTAACTTGTTACAGGCTGCATTACCTGAATAAAGATCTCCACTATATTGGCCAAAAAAAGATAAAAGCTAGTTTATGAATCAATAGATAAATCTATGGGCTGTTTAACTGCAAGGACTAAGATAAAAGAAAAATAAGAATATTGAGTCGGTGGTAAAGGCCAAATAGGAAACCTGAACATCCAATGTAGGGTATGCACAACCAATTCTGCGTAATCAAGCGGGAGCAATCAGAAGTACTGATTTGAGATAGATCTTGATTCTAACCATGGGGCCTATCATCAATCTCCGAAAGGAGCTTGACGGCCCGTGTTTCTGGCGAGTCTTCAGACTCGCCAGAAACAGCAGTTATGAAGCAGCAGTCGCAAAGACTGCTGCTCCATAACCCTGTCCTCCTGCTCTGAGCAGGCGGACAGGAATCGCAACAATTCAACCCGATCGAGTATGATCGGGTTGATTAACACCCCCTGCTGGCGGACCATTGGCCGCGAGTCTGCAGGGGGCGGCCTTGCACCAGCAGCTTTTGTGAGCTGCTGGTGCAATCTTAAATGCGGAGAGCGTATTGCTCTCCGCATTCAGCGATATATTGCGGACCTGATCCGCACTGTTGGATCAGGTCCGTAAGACATTTCTTAAATATGCCTCTATGACTCTAAGTGGTAAGACAAATGAAGGAAAGCTAATTGAAATACCAAATAGCTACATGATCCCTTAGAAACTGTAAATAGGTATCCCTGGCTCGAGCAAAGCATCTGGAAAAAATAGGTTTAAACAATAGACCATCAGGTCTAAATGTGAAATACATCATATATTCACCAACTGGTAGAAACACTTCCCCCAGATGAAGAAATTGTAAACTAAATCAAAGTTAAACTTATGGGATGTGAAATGCAGAAAAAGTACAGTACTCAGTTCAAGTTGAATTCAATTGACTTCCTTCATTGGTAAGCAAACTAGAGCTTCCCTTTTGAAGATCAAAATATGCCACAACAGTGACATTGTCTGACTTGAAAAAACAGAAACCAGTGTCTCATTTGAGAAAAGGCCAAGTCTGAGAACCAAGAAAATTGCACAGAGTTAATTGGTAACCTTGCCTCCTGATGAAACCAGCTCCTTGCACTCTCTTCAACTCCCTGACTGCACTCTAACTTGAGAGACTGGCATCAGAATACATTATAGCCTAAGAAGGATGAATAAAGAATGACCAGATAAGACTGGATTGGTGAATAAACCACTAGAACAGCAACTGTTTTACAGTGGAGTCCAAAAGGATTGCTAAGAAAATAGAATGTAATCTCTGCACTTTGGAATTAGCAAGATAAATTGATAAGGCTTATACGGGACATGCAAAGGGAAAAAATATGAAGGTTAAAATTAAACCATTCACTCATACTTCCAAACATAGAGCTAATAATGGAAGAATGAACAAGCTTTTTGAACCTGGATCTGCATTGATCTGTAAGAGAATGTCACATGCTACAGACTACAAAGACTCTCAGAAATAAAACTCATAACTGAGGAGAAAGAACTTTGTAAAAAAGAGATTATTATCCTACTCTGTCTCTGAAAAACAGCAGGAAACTATTGTTAAAATACAGCTAAAGGGAAAAAATATTCTGCATAAATGTGACTACTAGAATACCCTGGGGTCTAATAATAGACGAAGAAGTTCCCAGAAAGAGTTGCTACAAGATTTAGGATCTGGTTATGGTCATTGAGGATAGGAATATGAAGGAAAGCATACCTCAAATCTATTGTAACCATAAAAGAACCATGATGAACAAGAGTAAAATGGACCAAACAGAATCCATCTTAAGAGGTCAGTGTGAGAAATCTGTTAAAGGTTTTAAATCCAAATTAGGTCATAAAAGTATCCTCTTTCTTGGGAACAAAGAACAAATTAGAATAAAATCCATGATCTTATTCCAAAAACTGGAACTCACACCTACTAGGTTCTTCTTCAAGAACTGAGAGAGAAAAAGCATCTTTCAGAAAAGAATCCAGAATAACCGTCCTCAAAGGAAATGTAGACTGTAACTACAGGCAATTATGATTAGAATCCAGAGATTCTGGGCATACTGCTACTAGGCCCTTTGAGAAGAGGAAGAGGGCTTCTTACATTGTATGGCCTTATTGCAAATAACACTAGACTTCCAGGCAAATCTGGAAAAATCTAGAGTTTGTGAAAAAAAATGGATAATTTAGGTTCCTAGATTTACTAAGAAATGAGAAAAGGTTATTAACATTACTATTTTCCTTTGGATTTTATGTCCTGAGTAAGGCAACCCCTACCTCCTCCAGTCATAGTAGAATAGATGAAACCTTACAGAGAAAAATCAGAAATAAAGTCTACCATAAAGACCATGGGATCAATTTATCAAGCTGAAGGCTCATCGAAAACAAAAGTTATGAAGCAGTGGTCTAAAGACTGCTCTGAGGCAGCGGACAAATCAACCCAATCGAATACGATTGGGTTGATTAACTCCCTACTTGCCAGGGCCGCCATCAGGGTTTTTTTACATTTTGGCAGCCACCAGTGGGTACTACAGCAGAGTGCTAATTGAGCATGGGAAATGTTATTACAAGGAGTAAAGTATTAGCATTTGAGAGGATTTCTTAGTGTGCACTAAACCACTATGTACAGTGTGAGACAGACTTGGCACTTTTTTTGTACAGTGTGTGCCTGAGTCAGACGGCAGATCAGTTTCATTTGCAGAGGAGGTAGGACTTAGCAAATGTTTTTTATTTCTTTGTGCAATTTCGGATTGTAACTTCAGTGTGGTAGTAGTTGTATGGTGGGGCCAGGGATCCATAAAAACACATTTTTTTAGCAGCAGTGTATTTATAATTATTTGACAATGCTGTAGAAATTCTATATTTAAAACCATGCAGAAATGTTTCCTCCTCAATACACAAATGCCCTTTTGGCAGATATGCATTTTTTAAATTTATTTATTTATTTATTTTTTTATTTATATATATATATATATATATATATATATATATATATATATATATATATAAAGCAAAGTCAATAGAATAGGCACTCTGTATTCCAAAAGTCCATCAGCCCCCAGGGTGCACTTTCAGGAAAATATCCAATTATAGCCACGGTAAAAAAGCACTCACTGGTATATGTTAAAATATAACGTTTAATTTAATCCATAATCCATTAAAAAGCATAACGTTTCGAGAACATTACTTTCCCTTTATCAAATGCCAGATACAGCAAAAAGATAGATACAGAGCTATATAACAATCTACGTAAACCGTCACCTTAAATAACCACAAGTGAAGTCTCCAAACGCTAGGCAGCAATCGCCCACGCGCAGTGTCGGGGAGTGATGACGTCATCGACATGAGTCACGCGCTGACGTATACACTGTGGGGGCGTGTAAGAGACCTGTAAATTGCTTAACCAATGATAAAGGCACTGATCTCCTGTCAAAACATAACATAAGGCATGATCGTTATTCAATACTAGCACGTCTCCACTTCGACATTCTTGCTCTATAATTTGTAATATTACGCCAAATGGAGAGGTACACTGCACGGAGACTTAATTAAAAACAACCTAAAAACATAAATGTTGCCATTTTCATAACTATGTATAGACACGTTTATTTACAAACGGCTAGATCACGAGTCTTGCGTTAGCCTTAAAAAGCAGCGTTGAGAGTTACAAACGCTGCTTTTTAACGCCCGCTGGTATTACGAGTCTGGCAGGTACAGGTGTACCGCTCACTTTTCTTCCGGGTCTCAAGCTTACTGCAAATCCCCTAACGTAAATTGCGTATCCTATCTTTTTAAAGGGATTTGCCTAACGCCGGTATTACGAGTCTTGGAAGAAGTGAGCGGTTGACCCTCTCCTGTCAAGACTCCTACCACATTTAAAAGTCAGTAGTTAAGAGTTTTATGGGCTAATGCCGTAACATAAAACTCTCAACTAAAGTGCTACAAAGTACACTAACACCCATAAACTACTTATTAACCCCTAAACCGAGCCCCCCCCCCCCACATCGCAAACAGTTAATTAAAGTAAACTAACTACAATTACATACAATTAAATTAAATAAACTAAAGTACGAAGAAAAAAAACCACTAAATTACAGAAAATAAAAAAATAATTACAAAAATTTTAAACTAATTACACCTAATATAATCCCCCAAACAAAATAAAAAAGCCCCCCAAAATAATAAAATCCCCTACCCTATAATAAATTACAAATAGCCCTTAAAAGGGCCTTTTGCGGGGCATTGCCCCAAAGTAATCAGCTCTTTTACCTGTAAAAAAAAATACAATACCCCTCAACATTAAAAACCCGCCACCCACACACCCAACCCTACTCTAAAACCCACCCAATCCCCCCTTAATAAAACCTAACACTACCCCCTTGAAGATCAGCCTACCTTGAGCCGTCTTCACCCAGCCAGGCACATGTGGTCCTCCAGAGGGGCAGAAGTCTTCATCCGATCCGGCCAGAAGAGGACCTCCAGACGAGCAGAAGTCTTCATCCAGGCGGCATCTTCTATCTTCATCCATCCGGAGCGGAGCGGGTCCATCTTGAAGCCAGCAGACGCGGAGCATCCTCTTCTTCCGACGACTCCCGACAAATGAAGGTTCCTTTAAATGACATCCAAGATGGAGTCCCTTGAATTCCGATTGGCTGATAGGATTCTATCAGCCAATCGGAATTAAGGTAGAAAAAATCCTATTGGCTGATTGGATCAGCCAATAGGATTGAACTTCAATCCTATTGGCTGATTAGATTAGCCAATAGGATTGAGCTCGCATTCTATTGGCTGTTCCAATCAGCCAATAGAATGCAAGCTCAATTCTATTGGCTGATTGCATCAGCCAATAGGATTTTTTCTACCTTAATTCCGATTGGCTGATAGAATCCTGTTGCAATGATTAATGCAGATAGCGTATGCTGTCAGCATTTATCGATATGCAGCGGACATGATATGCTACATCGTATCATGTCTGCTCGCACATTAATAAATTGACCCCCATGTCTGTAGACTATGAATTGAGAGCTCTTCTGGGTGGACTGTAAAATATATATCTTAGCATTAATATGAATGACTAAAATCACTACTAAAAAATACATTTTCTGATTTTAAAAGAAAAACGGCAGAATCTTCAGGAACTGGAACAGACTGATTTTTACATCAAAGGGAAGAGACTCCAATTACCCCAGCAATGTCAAATCGGATGAAAACAGGAAACCCACTTGTAGAAAAAAGGCCTCTCAAAAGAAAGAGTCCAAATTTATTATCCATAAGGTCCCTGAAAAAAATAACTATGCTGAAAGGGAATAGTAAATTAAAAGGCTAAATTGGTAACTGTGACATCCACTTTAATAGATTCCCTAAGCTGTACAATTGAAACGTATAAAGGAAACATCTTTAAAAACTCAGAAGACTAAATAAATAAAATTCTGGCACGGCCTATTCATAGGAAATACATTCTGAAGGAGTAGGAAAAACATCTAAAGTTTTATCAGAAGTATAATTGATTTTTCTACAGCTGAAGTAGGGTCTTGGACATGTTAAATATTTAAAATCCCTCTTAGCAAATAGCCAAGAGGTAGATAAAAAGCCTAAGCTACATGTAGGCTACTTACATATCTTGATCAAGATCCTTATCCACATTGGAGGAGATATCAAAGCTGTCAGCCACTGAATCCCTAAATAAAGAATTGTTGTCTATGGTGAATGAGAGACCGTAGAAGTAGACATCTGCTAAACAATGTGATTCAGATTATAGGTATTTCTACCCACTTGGGGGAGGCTTAGCCTCCACAACTTCAGCGTTGGGTTGGACGAGTATAGAAACGTTACAATCTGGAGCAAAATTTACCTTACCTTCTTGAAAAGTTCACATGGGGAAGAAAACAAGGAACCTTAGAGGAAAAAACAGAAGCATGCTGATTAAAATACATGGAATGATCCAAACAGTGTAAAAAACACACACTTAATTTAAATAAATAAAGGCTAGATTACGAGTTTTGCAGTAAGAGTGGCTCTGTACTAACTTGCAAGTTATTTCCACCTCTCACCTCCCTATAGCGCTGCTATTACAGGTTTTCATAAACACGGCGTTAGCAGGCAATATTGCAGCGTTGAGCAAAATTGAGCTCCATACCGCACTCAAAAACCAGCGCTGCTTTGAGCTGGTTTTACATGCTTGTGCACAATTTCCCCATAGACATCAATGGGGAGAGCCGGCTAAAAAAAAAGCCTAACACCTGCAATAAAGGAGTGTAAAGCTCCGTAGCGCAGCCCCATTGATTCCTATGGGGAAACAAAAATTATGTTTACACCTAACAACCTAGCATAAACCCCGAGTCTAAACACCCCTAATCTGCCGCCCCCGACATCGCCGACACCTACATTACACTTATTAACCCCTAATCTGCCAACCCTTAACATCGCCGTCACCTATATTACACTAATTAACCCCTTATCTTCTGCCCCCAACGTCGCTGCCACTATACTAAAGCTATTAACCCCTAAATCTAACCCTAAGTGTAACCCTAACATTCACTAACTTTAATATAATTAAAATAAATCTAAATCAAAATTACTATCATTAACTAAATAATACCTATTTAAAACTAAATATTTACCTGTAAAATAAAGCCTAAGCTAGCTACAATATAACTAATAGTTACATTGTAGCTAGCTTAGGTTTTATTTTTATTTCACAGGTAAGTTTGTATTTATTTTAACTCGGTAGATTAGTTAGTAAATAGTTATTAACTATTTACTAGCTTCCTAGTTAAAATTAATACAAATTTACCTGTAAAATAAAACCTAACCTGAGTTACACTAACACCTAACCTTACACTACAATTAAATAAATTACATTAATTAAATACAATTAACTAACCCCCGAAGATCCACATACAGTTTTTGAAGACCGGACATCCATCCTCACCGAAGCCGGGAGAAGTCTTCATCCAAGCTGCAAGAAGTCCTCAACGAAGCCGGGAGAAGTCTTCATCCAAGTGGCAAGAAGTGGTCCTCCAGACGGGTAGAAGCCTTCATCCAGACGGCATCTTCTATCTTCATCCTTCCGACGTGGAGCGGCTCCATCTTCAAGACTTCCGGTGCGGAGCATCCTCTTCTTTCTTCAAGAGTGAATTCTCCTTTAAATGACGTCATCCAAGATGGCGTCCCTTGAATTCCGATTGGCTGATAGAATTCTATCAGCCAATCGGAATTAAAGGTGAAAAAATCATATCAATCAGCCAATAGGATTGAGCTTGCATTCTATTGGCTGATTGGAACAGCCAATAGAATGCAAGCTCAATCCTATTGGCTGATTGCATCAGCCAATAGAATGTTTTCACCTTTAATTCTGAATTCAAGGGACGCCATCTTGGATGACGTCATTTAAAGGAGAATTAATTCTTGAAGAGCCGTGGAAAGAAGAGGATGCTCTGCACCGGATGTCTTGAAGATGGAGCCGCTCCGTGTCGGAAGGATGAAGATAGAAGATGCCGTCTGGATGAAGACTTCTGCCCGTCTGGAGGACCATTTCTTGCCGCTTGGATGAAGACTTCTTCTGGCTTCGTTGAGGACTTCTTGCCGCTTGGATGAAGACTTCTCCCGACTTCGTTGAGGATGGATGTCCGGCCTTCAAAAACTGTAAGTGGATCTTCAGGGAATAGTGTTAGGTTTTTTTAAGGGTTTATTGGGTGGGTTTTATTTTTAGCTTAGGGTTTGGGCAGAAAAAGAGCTAAATGCCCTTATAAGGGCAATGCCCATCCAAATGCCCTTTTCAGGGCAATGGGGAGCTTAGGTTTTTTTAGATAGGATTTTATTTGGGGGGTTTGGTTGTGTGGGTGGTGGGTTTTACTGTTGGGGGGTTGTTTGTATTATTTTTTTTATAGGTAAAAAAGTTGATTTCTTTGGGTTAATGCCCCGCAAAAGGCCCTTTTAAGGGCCATTGGTAGTTTATTGTTGGCTAAGGGTTTTTTTTTATTTTGGGGGGGGCTTTTTATTTTGATAGGGCTATTAGATTAGGTGTAATTAGTTTAAATATTTGATCATTTCTTTTTTCTTTTGTGTAATTTAGTTTTTTTTTTGTAATTTAGTTAATTGTATTTAATTCATGTAATTAATTAAAAGGTTAGGTGTTAGTGTAACTCAGGTTAGGTTTTATTTTACAGGTAAATTTGTATTTATTTTAACTAGGTAGCTAGTAAATAGTTTAATAACTATTTACTAACTAGTCTACCTAGTTAAAATAAATACAAATTTGCCTGTGAAATAAAAATAAAACCTGAGCTAGCTACAATGTAACTATTAGTTATATTGTAGCTAGCTTAGGGTTTATTTTACATGTAAGTATTTAGTTTTAAATAGGTTTTATTTAGTTAATGATAGTAATTTTCATTTAGATTTATTTTAATTATATTAAAGTTAGTAAATGTTAGGGTTACACTTAGGGTTAGGTTTAGGGGTTAATAACTTTAGTATAGTGGCAGCGACGTTGAGGGCAGCAGATTAGGGGTTAATAAGTGTAATGTAGGTGACGGCGATGTTAGGGGTGGCAGATTAGGGTTTAATAAGTGTAATGTAGGTGTCGGAGATGTCGGGGCGGCAGATTAGGGGTGTTTAGACTCGGGGTTTATGCTAGGGTGTTAGGTGTAAACATAATTTTTGTTTCCCCATAGGTGGCGGCGATGTTAGGGACAGCAGATTAGAGGTTAATAATATTTAACTAGTGTTTATGATGCGGGAGTGCAGCGGTTTAGGGGTTAATATGTTTATTATAGTGGCGGTGATGTCCGGAGTGGCAGATTAGGGCCTAATAATTTTATTTTAGTGTTTGTGATGCGGGAGGGCCTCGGTTTAGGGGTAAATAGGTAGTTTATGGGTGTTAGTGTACTTTTTAGCACTTTAGTTATGAGTTTTATGTTACGGCTTTGTAACATAAAAGCCATAACTACTGACTTTCAGTTTACAGTATGGATCTTGACGGTATAGGCTGTACCGCTCACTTTTTGGCCGTACAGGCTAATTCGTAATACCGGCGCTGTGGAAGTCCCATTGAAAAAGGACTTTTTGAAAGCTGCGGTAGTTACGTTGCGAAAAGTTTGCAGTACAGATATACCTGCAAGACTCGTAATACGAGCGGTAGTGAAAAAGAGCCATAACGCTGCTTTTTCAGTCATACCGCAAAACTCCTAATCTAGCCGTGAGTGATTAGTGAATCACTCTTCTAAATATTCACTTTGTAATGTAAAAAGGGACAGATCCAGTCAGCTCAATAGTAGACAACGCACACAGACATAATTGATCACCAATATAAATTTATAAATTATGTAAAACATAATAAATGTAATACATATTACTTAAAAAATAGTAGTATGTAAATAATTGTGCGCTACTGTACACTATTGTCTTGAAACAAACTGACTAAATGACTGTATAGCCTAAATAACCGTAGTAACTAAACATACTTGAAATAAAAGTCACTTACGCACACTAAAAGAAGCCTTAACTTATTGAGAACTTTCTAGAGCAAGTGAGCGTGTCTCTGCAGCGTGGCTGAAAACTTCACTGAGAAATGTAAATACTGACTCTGCTTATAGAGCCTCGCTGTGCTACAAAGTTCTCTGTGCAACAAGGACAAAGCTTTTGGAAAGATAGACTAGAAAGTCACACAGAAAAAAATGTAAAATTTACACAAATATACTTTGTTTCCGTAACATATTAATAAATATGTGAGGGAAAAAAAGTGTATGGTGGATTAGTCTGATATACAGGGAGTGCAGAATTATTAGGCAAATGAGTATTTTGACCACATCATCCTCTTTATGCATGTTGTCTTACTCCAAGCTGTATAGGCTCGAAAGCCTACTACCAATTAAGCATATTAGGTGATATGCATCTCTGTAATGAGAAGGGGTGTGGTCTAATGACATCAACACCCTATATCAGGTGTGCATAATTATTAGGCAACTTCCTTTCCTTTGGCAAAATGGGTCAAAAGAAGGACTTGACAGGCTCAGAAAAGTCAAAAATAGTGAGATATCTTGCAGAGGGATGCAGCACTCTTAAAATTGCAAAGCTTCTGAAGCGTGATCATCGAACAATCAAGCATTTCATTCAAAATAGTCAACAGGGTTGCAAGAAGCGTGTGGAAAAACCAAGGCGCAAAATAACTGCCCATGAACTGAGAAAAGTCAAGCGTGCAGCTGCCAAGATGCCACTTGCCACCAGTTTGGCCATATTTCAGAGCTGCAACATCACTGGAGTGCCCAAAAGCACAAGGTGTGCAATACTCAGAGACATGGCCAAGGTAAGAAAGGCTGAAAGACGACCACCACTGAACAAGACACACAAGCTGAAACGTCAAGACTGGGCCAAGAAATATCTCAAGACTGATTTTTCTAAGGTTTTATGGACTGATGAAATGAGAGTGAGTCTTGATGGGCCAGATGGATAGGCCCGTGGCTGGATTGGTAAAGGGCAGAGAGCTCCAGTCCGACTCAGACGCCAGCAAGGTGGAGGTGGAGTACTGGTTTGGGCTGGTATCATCAAAGATGAGCTTGTGGGGCCTTTTCGGGTTGAGGATGGAGTCAAGCTCAACTCCCAGTCCTACTGCCAGTTTCTGGAAGACACCTTCTTCAAGCAGTGGTACAGGAAGAAGTCTGCATCCTTCAAGAAAAACATGATTTTCATGCAGGACAATGCTCCATCACACGCGTCCAAGTACTCCACAGCGTGGCTGGCAAGAAAGGGTATAAAAGAAGAAAATCTAATGACATGGCCTCCTTGTTCACCTGATCTGAACCCCATTGAGAACCTGTGGTCCATCATCAAATGTGAGATTTACAAAGAGGGAAAACAGTACACCTCTCTGAACAGTGTCTGGGAGGCTGTGGTTGCTGCTGCACGCAATGTTGATGGTGAACAGATCAAAACACTGACAGAATCCATGGATGGCAGGCTTTTGAGTGTCCTTGCAAGTAAAGGTGGCTATATTGGTCACTGATTTGTTTTTGAATGTCAGAAATGTATATTTGTGAATGTTGAGATGTTATATTGGTTTCACTGGTAAAAATAAATAATTGAAATGGGTATATATTTGTTTTTTGTTAAGTTGCCTAATAATTATGCACAGTAATAGTCACCTGCACACACAGATATCCCCCTAAAATAGCTAAAACTAAAAACAAACTAAAAACTACTTCCAAAAATATTCAACTATGATATTAATGAGTTTTTTGGGTTCATTGATAAAATGAATCCTCAAAAATACAACTTGCCTAATAATTCTGCACTCCCTGTATACCTTGGTAACTAGATGTATTTGTTACTGTGATATCTAAGTGTCTCCCGGCTATGATGTACAAAATATGTATGTGCTTGCTAATAGCCTGTGGGCTATGTGAGTGCCTCATGTATTTACCTGAATAGCACCCTCTCTGCTGTGCTTATTCAGGTACAGAAAGAAACTTTCATCAGAGAGCCCATCCAGTGCTGTGCAGGCCACAGCAGATGATATCACAAATAATGCAACAACGGGCCAACAGGAGGAGGCTGAGCTACAAGTCCCTAGGCACCTGTGGCAGACTAACCCAGCAGAAGGAATCTAAGGACCAGTCCCTGCAACATTTGTGGTATGCTAGTGATAAACTCCCGCAGGAGAATTACATTCACTGCCTAAGTACTCTGACACTACCCTCTATATAAATTCAGGAATGTGGATAGGGAGAAAAGGTCTCACATAGGTTTGAGAACACTTTTTTGTTCATGAAGAAACTAGAGCACCTCACTACTTCAACTTCCTCCTGAATGTCAAAGATTATGACTTTTATAATAGAGAGGTGAGAGGGATTACACTTGTGAAGTGTTGGGTGTCTTTGCTTCCTCCTAGTGACCATTAGCTGAATTCCCAGGAGTAATGACTCATGGACTTTTAACCACCTTATGAAAACAAATTGATGTTTGTACTTGGGTTAATCATCTCTTACATATACAATAAGTACCTCTACATATTTAACATTACTTGTTCTCTTTGCAACAGTGGGCCCTTTTAAAGAAGCTGTGGGCGCGCAAAGTTCCTAGGCAGGGAACCTGTCCTACCAAATTAGCTGCTGGCAATCCGGCATTCGATGCTGGAAGTTAAGAACTTTCAATCACCTGAGTCAGATCAATACAGAGAGATTTTTATAAATTGTCTTGTTTGAACGAACCCACATAGCAAGGGCTTTGAAGTTGCATCCAAAGCTTCATGAATGGAGCCCAGTGACTTGTTTGTATTATGTTTTAATTTTTCCTTTTTTTCTTTAGAGAGACAGAGAGTTCATGAAAAATGCATTCATTCATGTCTACCATGACACTGCATACCCTCTTCTAGAGTCCATTATACTGCAGGGATCCAAGTGGAAGGAGGATGAGACAGAAGCCACCCGTTGGAAAGTTATTGCTGACTTTCTAAAACAAAACCGCGAGAAAGATGGATCTCTCTACTTTCTCTTATCCTCTGACATTATTCACAAGCCATTTGATATCTCTGAAATTACATATGATTTTCTTGATGCTGCAAGAAAATATGATATTTCATCATGACATTTCCACATTGCATAAACAATGAAGAACTTGTCATTAGCATTTTGTATAATAAATTGAATGTTCATTATATTATTGTTTTCAATATTTATTTTATATCATCAATTTAATTTAATGGACACTTTTTCTTTCATGATTCAGATAGAACATATTCAAACAATTTTCCATTTGACTTCTAATATCTAATTTGCTTAGATATCTTGGCATACTTCATTAAAAATAATACCTAGGTATGCTCAGGGGCTGGTAGCTAGCTACTGATTGGGGTGGCTCCACATATATGCCTCTTGTCATTTGGCTTACTGATGTGTTAAGCTAGCTCTCAGTAGTGCATTGCTGCTCCTACAGTAAAGGATACTAAGAGAAGGAAGCACAATTGATTAAAAAAAAGCAAATTGGAAATGTCTGACTCATAAAAGGAAAAAAAATGTTTTTCATGTCCCTTTAATTTTTAATGTGCAATTTCAGTATGTAAATTACACTTTGATACAGTTTACAAAAATAACACATTTATGTACCTTGTGTTCTTAAACAAAAAATATAGAGAAATAAAGTTTTAATAAAATAAGGTTTTGTGTTTTTGATTTATTTTTTAAAATTAAAATCTGACCATACATAAAGCTTTCTGCCAGCTTTTTATAGACTATGTGACCATGTGCCTTGGTATGGGTGTTCTCAGAAATGTGTTCTAGTGGGAGGGGCAAAAGAAAATAAGATCCAGGATAGTCTACTAATCCGCCCAATTTTTCCTGGTTGATGGCGGTTTTAGTTTGCACCTCATTACACTACTATCCTTCTTACTTTTTCCTCCTATCCTTGGCTATACATAATACTGGGAGGGAAGAGGAAGTAGGAGGGATATTTATAGCTCTGTGGAGGCAAAACTTCTTACACTTATAACATTTTGTAAACATATTTCTCACATGTAAGGATTTTCATGGATTATCACCACCAAGAAAGAAAGGAATTTATCATGTAAGTATAAATTATGTTTCTCTTGTAAGATGTATCGAGTCCACGGATTCATCCATACTTATGGGATATTCTCCTTCCCTACAGGAAGTGGCAGAGAGAGCACCCACAGCAGAGCTGTCCATATAGCTCCTCCCTTAGCTCCACCCCCCAGTCATACTCTCTGCCTGCTTAAAGGGCAAAGGGAGTGTGGTGACAAAAATGTTAGTTTTTATTTTCTCAAGCAAAAGTTTGTTATTTTAAATGGTACCGGTGTGTACTATTTACTCTCTGGCAGAAAAGGGATGAAGATTTCTGCAAGGAGGATGATGATCTTAGCATTTTGTAACTAAGATCCACTGCTGTTCTCACAAGGGCTGAAGAGTACAGGAAAACTTCAGTTGGGGGAACAGTTTGCAGGCTAAACTGCATTAAGGTATGTTCAGTCTATTTTTTTCTAGACAGACTGTGTTATTTCTAGAAAAGGCTGGCAATATCCCCATGAGGGAAAGGTAAGCTGTATTCACTAATAAAAGGAATCCAAGCTTGCATAAAGGGCTCATAGTTACTGGTAACACTGATAGGAAAAAACGTTTTGGTTTAATTACAAATAAAACGTTTTTTGAGGGACTTTAAGGGGTCTTTGTGGCTTGTTTAAGGGTTATTAACCCACATGGCTAGTTTAAGAAACACTCTGTGGTGTTTCTTTTAGGCCCCATAACATCGAGTGAGGTGGGAGGGGCCTATTTACAGTTTATTTACCTCCGAAGCATCCAGCTACTTCTCCAGAGATTCCTGCTGTATTTGAGGGATGTAAAGAGTTTTTTTTCCCCCACAAATCGTTCCTAAAGGGCAGGTAGGCTCCACAGCAGAGCTGTGGCAAGGTGCTGAACGTTATTTTACCGGTTTTGAAGTTTTTTCAATCCGGTTTTTACATTAAGGGGTTAATTGTTTATTTGCATAGTGGTGCAAAGTTACTAAGGCTTTATGATGCTACTGTAAAAATTTTGTTTTGTTTACTGCTTTTTTACACTGTTTTGCAGAGTTTGTGCAGCTTTTTTTCTCTTAAAGGCACAGTACCGTTTTTGTTTAAAGTGTTATTTTCTTTGATTAAAGTGTTTTCCAAGCTTGTTTGTTTCATTACTATCCTGTTTAACATGTCTGACACCAAGGAAAATCCTTGTTCTATGTGTTTAGAAGCCATTGTGGAACCCCCTCTTAGAATGTGTCCCACTTGCACTAATATGTCTATAAATTATAAAGAGCATATTTTAGCACTTAAAAATATTGCAATAGATGATTCTCAGTTAGAAGGAAATGAGGGTTTAGCTTCTAGCTCTCCCCAAGTGTCACAACCAGTAACGCCCGCACAAGTGACGCCAAGTACCTCTAATGCGTCAAATTCATTTACTTTACAAGACATGGCCATAGTTATGGAAAAAACCCTCACAGAGGTTTTCTCTAAACTGTCTGGTTTACAAGGAAAGCGTAACAGCTCTGGGTTAAGAACAAATGCTGAGCCGTCTGACGCTTTAGTAGCCGTATCCGATATACCCTCGCAATGTTCTGAAGTAGGGGTAAGGGATTTGTTATCTGAGAGAGAGATTTCTGATTCAGGAAAGACGCTCCCTCAGACAGATTCTGAAATGACGGCCTTTAAATTTAAGCTTGAACACCTCCGCTTATTGCTCAAGGAGGTATTAGCTACTCTAGACGATTGTGACCCTATAGTGGTCCCAGAGAAATTGTGTAAAATGGACAGGTTCCTGTTTACACTGATGTTTTTCCAGTCCCTAAGAGGATTGTGACTATTGTTACTAAGGAGTGGGATAGACCAGGTATTCCGTTCGCTCCCCCTCCTGTTTTTAAGAAAATGTTTCCCATATCTGACACCATACAGGACTCGTGGCATACTGTTCCTAAGGTGGAGGGAGCTATTTCTACTCTTGCTAAGCGTACAACTATACCTATCGAAGACAGTTGTGCTTTCAAAGATCCTATGGATAAAAAATTAGAGGGTCTCCTAAAGAAAATTTTTGTTCATCAAGGTTTTCTTCTCCAACCTATTGCATGCATTGTTCCTGTAACTACTGCAGCTGCTTTCTGGTTTGAGGCTCTAGAAGAGGCTCTCCAGGTGGAGACTCCATTAGAGGATATTATGGATAGAATTAAGGCCCTTAAGTTGGCTAATTCTTTCATTACAGATGCCGCTTTCCAAATGGCTAAATTAGCAGCAAAGAATTCAGGTTTTGCCATTTTAGCACGCAGGGCATTATGGCTTAAGTCCTGGTCTGCTGATGTGTCATCAAAATCTAAGTTGTTGAACATCCCTTTCAAAGGAAAGACCCTATTCGGGCCTACACTGAAAGAAATTATTTCAGACATCACTGGAGGGAAAGGCCATGCCCTCCCTCAGGATAAAACAAATAAGATGAGGACCAAACAAAATAATTTTCGTTCCTTTCGGAACTTCAAAGGTCCTGCTTCAGCTTCTCCTGCAGCAAAGCAAGAGGGGAATTCTGTCCAATCCAAGTCAGTCTGGAGACCTAACCAGGCTTGGAACAAAGGTAAACAGGCCAAGAAGCCTGCTGCTGCCTCTAAGACAGCATGAAGGGGTAGCCCCCGATCCGGGACCGGATCTAGTAGGGGGCAGACTCTCTTCGCTCAGGCTTGGGCAAGAGATGTTCACGATTCCTGGGCTTTAGAAATTGTGTCCCAAGGATATCTTCTGGACTTCAAAGACTCCCCCCCAAGGAGGAGATTTCACATTTCTCAATTGTCTGCAAACCAGACAAAGAGAGAGGTAGAAGACATACATACCATGGGAGTGATCCACCAAGTTCCAAGAGCAGAACAAGGGCTAGGTTTTTACTTAAACCTGTTTGTGGTTCCCAAAAAAGAGGGAACTTTCAGATCCATCTTGGATCTCAAAATTCTAAACAAATTCCTCAGGGTACCATCTTTCAAGATGGAGACTATTCGGACTATTCTTCCTCTGATCCAGGAGGGTCAATATATGACTACCGTGGATTTAAAGGATGCGTATCTACACATCCCTATTCACAGAGATCATCATCAATTCCTCAAATTCGCCTTTCTGGACAGGCATTAACAGTTTGTGGCCCTGCCTTTCGGATTGGTAACGGCTCCCAGAATTTTCACAAAGGTGCTAGGGTCCCTTTTGGCGGTTCTAAGCCCGCGGGGTATAGCAGTGGCGACTTATCTAGACGACATCTTAATTCAGGCGTCGACTTTCCAGCTAGCCAAGTCTCACACTGACATTGTGTTGACTTTTCTGAGATCTCACGGATGGAAGGTGAACATAAAAAAGAGTTCTCTCGTCCCTCTCACAAGAGTTTCCTTCCTAGGGACTCTGATAGACTCGGTAGAAATGAAAATATTTCTGACGGAGGTCAGAAAATCAAAACTTTTAATCACTTGCCGAGCTCTTCATTCCATTCCTCGGCCATCAGTGGCTCAGTGTATGGAGGTAATTGGACTCATGGTAGCGGCAATGGACATAGTTCCTTATGCCCGCCTACACCTCAGACCACTGCAACTATGCATGCTCAAACAGTGGAATGGGGATTATGCAGATTTATCTCCTCGACTGCATCTGGACCGAGAGACCAGAGATTCTCTTCTCTGGTGGTTGTCTCAGGACCACCTGTCTCAGGGAATGTGTTTCCGCAGGCCAGAATGGCTCATAGTAACGACAGATGCCAGCCTGCTAGGCTGGGGTGCAGTCTGGAAATCCCTGAAAGCACAGGGCTTATGGTCTCGGGAGGAATCTCTCCTCCCGATAAACATTCTAAAACTGAGAGCGATATTCAATGCGCTTCAGGCATGGCCTCAGCTAGCTGCAGCGAAATTCATCAGATTTCAATCGGACAACATCACGACTGTAGCCTATATCAATCATCAAGGAGGAACACAGAGTTCTCTAGCGATGATGGAGGTAAGAAAAATAATCCGATGGGCGATGGATCACTCTTGCCATCTCTCAGCAATCCATATCCCAGGGGTAGTGGGAGCTCCATCCGGAGGTATTTGCCCAGCTTGGCTCAGCTATGGGGCACACCAGAATTGGATTTGATGGCGTTCCGACAGAACGCCAAACTTCCTTGTTACGGGTTCAGGTCCCGGGATCCCCAGGCGGTACTGATAGATGCTCTAGCAGTGCCCTGGTCCTTCAATCTGGCTTATGTATTTCCACCGTTTCCTCTCCTCCCACGTCTGGTTGCCAGAATCAAGCAGGAGAGAGCTTTGGTGATTCTGATAGCGCCTGCGTGGCCACGCAGGACTTGGTATGCAGACCTGGTGGACATGTCATCTGTTCCACCGTGGACTCTGCCAATGAGGCAGGACCTTCTAATCCAAGGTCCATTCAAGCATCCAAATCTAACTTCTCTGCGTCTGACTGCTTGGAGATTGAACGCCTGATTCTATCAAAGCGTGGTTTCTCTGAGTCGGTCATTGGTACCCTGATTCAGGCTAGAAAGCCTGTCACCAGGAAAATCTATCATAAGATTTGGCGCAGATATCTTTGTTGGTGTGATTCCAAGAATTACTCATGGAGTAAGATTAGGATTCCTAGAATTTTGTCCTTTCTCCAAGAAGGATTGGAGAAGGGATTATCAGTTAGTTCCTTAAAAGGACAAACATCTGCTTTGTCTATTCTTTTACACAAACGTCTGGTAGATGTCCCAGATGTTCAAGCGTTTAGTCAGGCCTTGGTCAGGATCAAGCCTGTATTTAAACCTGTTGCTCCACCAAGGAGCCTAAATTTGGTTCTTAATCCTTCATCAAAGAAGGAACGTCTGTTGCATAATCTTGATGTGGTTCTACTTACAAGCAACTAAAGATTTCCGTCAAACATCTTCATTGTTTGTTGTTTATTCTGGTAAACGGAGAGGTCAAAAGGCTATGGCTACCTCTCTTTCCTTTTGGCTGAAAAGCTTCATCCGTTTGGCTTATGGGACTGCTGGCCAGCAGCCTCCTGAAAGAATTACTGCTCATTCTTCTAGAGCAGTGGCTTCCACATGTGCTTTTAAAAATTAGGATTCTGTTGAACAGATTTGTAAGGCGGCGACTTGGTCTTCGCTTCATACTTTATCCAAATTTTCCAAATTTGATACTTTTGCTTCTTCGGAGGCTATTTTTGGGAGAAATGTTCTACAAGCAGTGGTGCCTTCCGTTTAAGGTACCTGTCTTGTCCCTCCCTTCATCCGTGTCCTAAAGCTTTGGTATTGGTATCCCATAAGTATGCATGAATCCGTGGACTCGATACATCTTACAAGAGAAAACAGAATTTATGCTTACCTGATCAATTTCTTTCTCTTGTGATGTATCGAGTCCAGGGCCCGCCCTGTCTATTTAAGACAGGTAGTATATTTTTATTTAAAAAACTTCAGTCACCACTGCACCCTATAGTTTCTCCTTTTTCTTCCTAGCCTTCGGTCTAATGACTGGGGGGTGGAGCTAAGGCAGGAGCTATATGGACATCTCTGCTGTGGGTGCTCTCTCTGCCACTTCCTGTAGGGAAGGAGAATATCCCATAAGTATGGATGAATCCGTGGACTTGATACATCACAAGAGAAAGAAATTTATCAGGTAAGCATAAATTTTGTTTTTCCTTCCCAAGGCAGGGAGAGTCCACAACTTCATTCAAAACTGTTGGGAATATCAACACCTGGCCACCAGAAGGAGACAAAGACACCCCAGCTAAAGGCTATAAATATCCCTCCCACTTTCCCCGTCCCCCCAGTTATTCTTTGACTTTTGTCACGAGAGGAGGATGGCAGAAAAAGTGTTAGAAGAAAGAAGATAATCTTGTAATGGTTATTTTCCCTTCAAGAGAGGACTGGGCTATTGGAGTAACCATTTAAATCTCTCAGTGAGAGTAGTGGTGATTGTTAGATCCAGATGTGTTAGAGAACGTTTTCTGTTAAGACATCTGGATATTTAAGCTAACTACCTCTGGGTAACCAGTGTTGACGAATTACACTGCTTATCCCTTTCTCCAGTCAGGTCCTTGTCAGAGGAAGGAGAAATCTGTCACACCTTGAGACGCTTTGTGGGTGCTCTACACCGGGGATCCTGAGGAGTAAGTCCCTTTATTTGTTATCATAGGGAATGTGTTAACACTCCTAGGAGGACATGTGTATTGAGTCACAGTGTGATGACCGTTCCCCCTCTGAGGGATCTGAGGACAAGACCTCCGTAGTTGATGTTATTATTTAGAGCATTTTGGGGGACATTTGCTGCTTAGTGCCTTAATTAATGCTGCACAGTTAATCTCTTTTGTGCTCTTGGACTGGTAGTGAGTGCAGGCTTAACTTGCGCCCCACTTGACTGGCTTCATTTCCTCCTTCATAGAGCTCTGTTGTGGTCTCAGATTGGGAGAGTACACTCTACTTCTGCTTCAACTAGACTGAGCTCCTGGGAGGTGGTGAGTAACCCAGCCTAGGGCGGGTAGAGGTGCCTTTGTATTTTGGGGACCTTGTTTTTTTTCAATACCTGTGTTAAGAACATTCCTTGCTATGAAGGACTCTGATGTTAACCCTTCTGAGGGTTCTTTATCTGCAAATACTATTTCAAATAATTGTCTTTATTGCGAGGAGACCATGGTTTGCCCTCCTGCCCAATTTTGTTCCATCTGCCTAGGGGTTGTTTTAACAGCTACAAAAGGGGATAGAAATGTTATGCCTCCTGTTAAGTTAACCCCATCTGAGCCTTCCACCTCTCAGGACTCTGTTGTTCAGAAGATGCCTTTCCTCACTCTTCAACCCAGATTTAACCCTAACTCACAAGCAGTTCCCAGTGGCTCGCACTTGCCTCCTGCTGGAGGTTTTCTTTTCCCAGCAGATGTTTCCTCACAATTGCAATCTTCTGTATCAACCGCCCTAAGCGCCTTACCTATCTCTGGGAAGCGTAAGATAAAGGTCACGCATAGTCCTGCAGATTTGGGAGACATTCCTTCTCTCCAGTCAGAGATGTCTAACCTGTCTCATTTTTCTGAGGATGAGCTAACCTCTGTCGCATCAGAGGGTGAACGCTCAGAAGCAGACACTTCAGAAGTTAAGGCCCCTGCCTCTGAGAAATCAAATTTCAGATTTAAAATTGAACATCTCTGTTTCCTTTTAAAAGGAGGTTTTAGCTACTTTGGAGGTTCCAGAGGCTAAGTTAATGGCACCTCAGATTCCTAAACTACATAGGGTCTATGAAGAAAAGAAGGCCCCTGAGACCTTTCTGGTCCCAGTCCTCATGGCGAGGATTATCATGGGTGAATGGGAGAGGATTGGAACTCCTTTTTCTCCCTCTTCAACCTTTAAGAAATTATTCCCCGTTCCTGACTCCCATCTGGATCTGTGGATCTCTATTCCTAAGGTAGACAGAGCCATTTCTACTCTCGCAAAACATACTACCATCCCTTTGGAGGACAGCTCTTCCTTTAGGGATCCTATGAATATAAAATTAGAGAGCTACTTAAGAAGAATGTTCTAACATATGGGATTTCTTTTCCAACTAGCAGCTGCGGTGTCTGCTGTAGCGGGTGCAGACACTTATTGGTGTGACTTCTTGTCAGAGTTAATTGAGGTTGAATCCTCTCTGGAGGAGATTCATGACAGGATCAAGGCTCTAAGGATAGCCAATTCCTTTATCTGGGAAGCTAATATGCAGATTGTTCACTTGAATGCCAAAGCTTCAGGGTTTGCGGTCCTAGCACGGTCCTTCTTTCCTTATCTTGTAAAGGGAAGGTTTTATTTGGCCCTGGACTGGATTCCATCATTTCCACCGTTACAGGGGGAAGGGTTCTTTCCTCCCCCAGGATAAGAAAGCGAGACCCAAGGGTCATCAGTCAGCTAATGTTCATTCCTTTCCCAACAGACCCAGTCTGCCTCCAAGCCCGAGCAGTCCAAGGATACTTGAAAGCCTTCCCAGTCCCAGTTTTGAAACAAATCCAAACAAACCAAGAAGCCTGCTAACAATAAATCGTCATGAAGGAGCGGCCCCCGATCCGGGATCAGATTAAGTAGGGGGGCAGATTGTCTCTTTTCTCAGAGGTCTGGGCACAGGATGTTCAAGATCCTCGGCTTTTAGATGTTGTGTCCCAGGGATACAACATAGGATTAAAATCTCATCCTCCCAGAGGCAGATTTATCCTCTCAAGACTGTCTTCATGACCAGAGAAGAGAGCAGCCTTCCTAGATTGCATTCAGGATCTTTCCTCCTTAGGAGTAATTGTCCTGTTGCCTGCCTTACAGAGGGGTCTAGGTTTTTACTCAAATCTCTTTGTAGTTCCCAAGAAAGAGGGAACTTTCTGCCCATTCCTAGACTTCAAATGTTTAAACAAGTTTCTCAGGGTTCCATCCTTCAAAATGGAGACTATCAGGTCCATTCTTCCCTTGATTTAGGAAGGACAGTTCATGACTATGATAGACCTAAAGGATGCATACCTTCATGTCCATATCCACAGGGACCATTTCCAATTCCTGAGGTTTGCTTTTCTGGACCAACACTTCCAGTTTATGGCACTTCCATTTGGCTTAGCTACTGCTCCCAGAATATTTACAAAGGTTCTGGGAGCTCTTCTATCTGTGGCCAGATCTCAGGGTATCGCTCTGGCTCCTTACCTGGATGATATCTTGGTTCAGGCTCTGTCTTTTCCTTTGGCAAGAGATCATTCATACTCACTACTGAGTCTTCTTTGGACTCATGGATGAAAGATAAATCTCGAAAAGAGTTCTCTGGTTCCCTCTACCAGGGTGGTTTTTCTGTGTACTATCTTCGACTCAGTATCCACGAGAATCTTTCTGACGGATCAGAGACTTTCCAAGCTAGCTATGGCTTTCCTTTCCCTCCAATCCAACTCCAATCCATCTGTGGCTCAGTGTATGGAGGTGATCAGTCTAATGGTGTCTTCTATGGACATTATTCCATTTTCTCGCTTCCATCTCAGACCTCTACAACTATGCATGGTGAGACAATGGAATGGAGATCACTTGAACCTGTCTCAACAGATTGTCCTAGACAGCCAGACGAGAGACTCTCTCTCTTGGTGACTTTGTCAGGATCACCTGTCTCTAGGCACATGCTTCTTGAGACGGTCCTGAGAGATTGTGACTACGGATGCCAGCCTTTCAGGCTTGGGAGCTGTCTGGCTTCCCAGTATGGCTCAGGGGACATGGTCCTGAGAAGAATCCTCTCTTTTGATCAATATATCAGATTTCAATCGGACAATATAACTTTGGTCGCTTACATCAACCACCGGGAGGAAGAAGAATTTCCTTGATGATGAGCGAAGTGTCCCAAATCCTTCAATGGGCGGAAGTCCATGACTGCTGTCTCTCAGCATTCCACATCCCGGGGGTGGAGAACTGGGAAGCAGACTTCCTCAGCAGACGATCCTTTCACCCGGGAGAATGGTCTCTCCACCCCAAGATGTTTTCAGAAATAACCCTCAGATTGGGGCTTCCGGAAATAGACCTCATGGCCTCTTGTCTCAATACCGAACTACCCAGGTACTGGTCGAGATCGAGGGATCCTCAGGCAGAGTTTAGTAGACGCGTTAGCGGATCCCTGGAGGTTCAGACTCGTATATCTTTTTCCTCCGTTGGCTCTTCTACCTCGTGTAGTGACTTGCATCAAACAGGAGCGGGCCAGAGTGATTCTAATGCTCCTTCATGGTCGCGAAGGACCTGGTTTGCAGATCTAGTGAGGATGTCCTCCTCCCCTTTCTGGAGGTTACCTTATCGGAAGGACCTTCTAATGCAGGGCCTGTTCCTACATCTAGATTCTCTACGTTTGACTGTGTGGAACTTGAACGCTTAGTCTTAGCCAAGAGAGGCCGAATAAAGTCATAGATACTTTAATCCAGGCTTGGAAGCCAGTTACTAGGTGCATTTACAATAAGGTTTGGCAGACTTATCTTTATTAGTGTGAGGAACGTGGTATTCCATGGCACAAGGTGAAGGTTTCTGTTCTTTTGTCCTTTCTCCAAGATGGTTTGGAGAAAGGCTTATCCGCCAGTTCTCTGAAGGGTCAGATATTGGCCCTATCTGTTTTGCTACATAGTAGATTAGCAGATCTCCCGGATGTTCAGTCCTTTGTTAAGACCCTGGTCAGAATCAGACCAGTGTTCAGACCTGTTGCTCCTCCTTGGAGCCTCAACCTTGTCCTTCGTGTTTTGCAACAAGCTCCGTTTGCGCCCATGCATACTGTTGATCTTAAACATTTTATTTATAGCCTTTGGCTGGGGTGTCTTTGTCTCCTGCTGGTGGCCACGTGTTTATATAATCTTAACAGTTATGAATGAAGTTATGGATTTTCCCTGCTAAGAAGGAAAAGAATTTATCTGGTAAGCATACATTTTGTTTTCTTTCCTATGGCATAGAGAGTCCACAATTCATTCAAACTACTAGTGGGATATTCACTCCTGGCCAGCAGGAGGTGACAAAGAGCACCCCAACAAAGCTGTTAAGTATCACTTCCCTTACCCATAACTCCCAGTCATTCTCTTTGCCTTGATCAAGGGAGGATGGTGAAGAAGGTGTTTGAAGATATTCATCCTTTTATGGGTACTTTTCCCTGCAAGCAAGGATTTGGGGCTATGCTGTGTCTATGTCAATCTCCTTGGTAGGAGTAATGGTGGCTTTTAGCAGTTAGAAAGGGGTGAGGTGGTCCTTGCTTTATTTCTAACACTTATGCTACCCCTTTTATAGAAAATCAGAGTTGTTTCTCTGTTCTATTTCTTCGGGTACCTGACAGATGTTGATGTATCAGTCACACCTTAGAAGCTGTTCCTACCCTGCAGCCGGATTCCACGGTATGTGCTTTTTGCCTTCTAGGTATTGGGGTAGCACTTTAGAGGTTAAACCTCAGTGGATCTTTTGTATGGGACTCATTTATTTTCCTGGGTATGGGAATTTTAGTTGGGCTGTATTTCCTAAGAAGGGGCATCTAACTATATATTTTTTTATTATTTTTTTTTAAAAGAAGGGAAAAATATGAATGAGGAAGATTTAAGAGGAATCTTTAGGGGTTACATTTTAGCCCTAGATTTTGAGGCTGAGATGGCTGAAAGTTTCAGGGTTATTTTGTTTTCCCTGTCTTGGCAATTTTTTGTTTTTAAATTTGGTGCTTTTTTTTCCTGCGCGCTTAGGGGCTGGTGACATTGTGGTCACGTGTTTCTCCGTTCTTCATCTTTTTTTCTCATAGCGTCTTGACCTGCGGAGTGGCGTGCTGCTTGGAGATGCTGCTGGGGGGCATTTATTCTTTTGCTCTGGTTGTTAGTGGGAGCTCCTGGTTCTAGTGTGGTGAGTTACCTCAGTCAGTCTGAGGATATAGAGTACCGTTTTACTTCTGATCTCTTTCTGCAGTGGGGTATTTTATTCTGTGAGAATTTTCAAATACTTTTGCTATTATGGACACTGAACTAGATGTTGCAGCTTCTTTAGTTAAATGTTTATTTTGTTTAGAGGCTCAGGTTATGCCTCCCATGCAATTGTGTTCCACATTTTTAGATAAGACTTTAAAGATAAAATGTTTCCTGAGTTTGTTTCTCAGGATAATGCTGTCCAAGTCGTGCCTCAGTTACCTCCTCAGATGCCTCATTCTATTTCACATAAAGTGTCCTTCTGGAGGTGTTTATTTACCTACCGGATTATGCTGCACAAATATCATCTGCTGTGTCTGCAGCTTTATCAGCTTTTTCCGGTTTCTGGTAAACGTAAGAGGAAGTCCAAGTATATTAATGTTGGTTCTGACTCAGCTAAGGCTGCATTAGTTAGTCTGTCACATTTATCTGATAAGTCCTCAGAGGCTTCTGAGGGTGAGTTATCAGATTCTGATACTGCTATGACCAATGCTACAGATTCAGAGGAGATTAATTTCAGATTTAAGTTAGAACATCTCTGAGTGCTTTTGTAGAAGGTTCTTGCTACTTTGGATAAAACTGATTCATCTGTTGCAGAGAATTCAAAGAGGTCTAGTAAACTTAATAGGGTATATGATGTTCCTGCTTCTGTGGAAGTATTTCCAGTTCCAGATCGTAAGGCAGATATTATTACTCAGGAATGGGACAAGCCAGGGATTCATTTTTCTCCTCCTGCTTTTAAGAAAATGTTTCCTGTTGCTGATGCGATTAGGGACTCATGGCGCACAGTACTCAAGGTAGAGGGGGCTATCTCTACTTTGGCTAAGAGAACTACTATTCCTATTGAGGATAGTTGTTCTTTTTAATGAACAAAAGTTTTTATTGAGTTTTACAGTGTATAATTTACATTTGACAAAGAATTCCATCTCTGCTAAATTTTAAGTCATTGAACATGGTTACACATACCTCATATACAAAAGCACAAATTAAGCATAATATATTATTATCAGTAATAACCTTTCAAAACCCTGTGGAGGAGGGGACCCAGCCAGTAAGAAGACCCATGGTGCTCTATCTATCACCCCCCCCTGTCCCGGGGGAGACTGGATACATCCCAAAGGGAGGGGAAGGGTAATGGATGTGACCCACCCAGACAAGCTGGGCAGGAGCGGGAGAGGCAGGGGGGCACCCACTTCAATAACTCTTTTGGTTTTAGTCAGTGTTTCTGAATCTTTGCTGTCTATTCTATTTCTAGCTTCGGAGTACATTATCCAGGGTTCCCATATCCTCAAAAATTGCTCCTTATTGTCTAGTAATGTCTGCAGAAGCACTACTCATCTGATAGTAGAAATCAATCTTATTCTTGATTAACAAAAATGATGGCACCGATGTCTTCCAGTATCTAGCTATGTTTAGTTTAGTTAACGTACAGATAAGTGCTATTAATTTATTAACTCTTGAATTCAGACCTGGTAGGGGTTCATGTAGCAGTGCCTGAGTAGGGGATAAATTAATTTGTCTTTCCAAAATTTCACTCAGAAGAGATGACGTTTGGTACCATATATTAATTACATGACAACAATGCCACCACATATGGGAGTATGTCCCTCTTTCATTGCAACCTCGTAAACAATTTGTGTTAGCCTGAATCTTATGTATTCTGGAGGGGTGAAAGTACCATCGGAATGCCACTTTTATGAAATTTTTCTTTTAAATGGGCACATATCGAAAAAAGAAGTGCCAGACCTAAGAGTGTCACACCACTTTTCTGCTGACCAGGTGAAATTTAATTCAGACTCCCATTTTATCATGGAGGATAGTTGTTCTTTAAAAGATCCTATGGATAAGAAGCTTGAGATTTTTTTAAAAGAAAAGTATATATTCATCAGGTGTTTGCAGTGGCAACCTGTTGCTAGTATTGCTACAGTTGCAAGTGCTGCATCTTATTGGTGTGATGATTTATCTAATCTTATCCTAGAGGAGACTACTATAGTGGAGATCCAAGATAGGATCAAAGTTCTCAAGTTAGATAATACCTTTATTTGTGATGCCCAATATGCAAAGTTCTTAGATTGGGTGCTAAGATTTCTGTTTCTTGCCCGCCAGATCTCTTTGGTTAAAATCTTGGTCTGCAGATGTTAGATCGAAGTCTAAGTTGTTATCTTTCGGCTAGATCACGAGTTTGGCATTAGCCTTAAAAAGCAGCCGTTGAGAGTGTCCAACGCTGCTTTTTTAACGCACCGCTGGTATTACGAGTCTGGCAGGTACAGTGTACCGCTCACTTTTCTTCCGCGACTACCGATTTTCCTAATGCTGTATTATGAGTCTTGGAAGAAGTGAGCGGTACAGCCTCTCCTCGCAAGACTCCTACCGCATTTGAAAGTCAGTAGTTAAGAGTTTTATGGGCTTAACGCCGGAACATTAAGCTTCTTAACTAAAGTTGATAAAAAGTACACTAACACCCAAAAACTACCTTATAACCCCTAAACCAAGGTCCCCCCCACATCGCAAACACTAAATAAAAAAATGTAACCCCTAAGCTGCCGAGCCGGACATCGCCCCCACTTTAATAAATGTATTAACCATTAAACCACCGCACTCCCCGCCTCGCAAACACTAGTAAAATTTTATTAACCCCTAATCTGCCCCCCAACATCGCCGACACCTACCTAGTTTTTTTTAACCCCTAATCTTCTGACCCCAACGTCGCTGCTACTATAATAAATTTATTAACCCCTAAACCTAAGTCTAACCCTAAGTCTAACCCCCCCCTAACTTAAATATAATTTAAATAAACAAAATAAATTAACATAATTAAATAAATTAATGCTATTTATAAACTAAATACTTACCGAATAAAATAAACCCTAAGCTAGCTACAATATAACTAATAGTTACATTGTAGCTAGCTTAGGGTTTATATTTATTTTACAGGTAAGTTTGTATTTATTTTAACTAGGTAGAATAGTTATTAAATAGTTATTAACTATTTAATAACTACCTAGCTAAAATAAGTACAAAATTACCTGTAAAATAAATCATAACCTAAGTTACAATTACACCTAACACTACACTATCATTAAACTAATTACCTAAACTACCTACAATCAATTAAAATTAAATAACTAAATTACGGGGGGGAAAAAACACTAAATTACAGAAAATAAAAAAAGAATTACAAGAATTTTAAACTAATTACACCTAATCCCCCTAATAAAATAAAAAAGCACCCCAAAAAAAAAAAAAAAATTTCCTACCCTATACTAAATTACAAATAGCCTTAAAGGGCCTTTTGCGGGGCATTGCCCCAAAGTAATCAGCTCTTTCTTCCTACCCTTGTCTTCACCATGCCAGGTATCACCGATCGTTCCAGGCTCCGAAATCTTCATCCAAGCCCAAGCGGGGGCTAGACATCCATCATCCGGCGGCTGAAGAGGTCCAGAAGAGGCTCCAAAGTCTTCATCCTATCCGGGAAGAAGAGGCGATCCGGACCGGCAACCCTCTTGATCAAGCGGCATCTTCTATCTTCATCCTGATGATAACCGCTCCATCTTGAAGACCTCCACCGCGGACCCATCTTCTTCTTCCGACGACTTCCCGACGAATGACGGTTCCTTTAAGGGATGTCATCCAAGATGGCGTCCCTCGAATTCCGAT
The DNA here is from genome assembly GCF_027579735.1 of Bombina bombina. Lineage (NCBI taxonomy): Eukaryota > Metazoa > Chordata > Amphibia > Anura > Bombinatoridae > Bombina > Bombina bombina. The sequence continues at coordinate 947,629,513 of NC_069502.1, read as the reverse complement.
TGGCTGTTAGGATTCTATCAGCCAATCGGAATTAAGGTAGTGAAAATTGTGAATGGCTGATGGAATCAGCCAATCAGAATCAAGTTCAATCCGATTGGCTTGATCCGATCAGCCAATCAGATTGAGCTTGCATTCTTATTGGCTGTTCCGATCAGCCATAGAATGCAAGCTCAATCTGATTGGCTGATTGGATCAGCCAATTGGATTGAACTTGAATCTGATTGGCTGATTCCATCAGCCAATCAGAATATTCCTACCTTAATTCCGATTGGCTATCAGGCCATCGGAATTCAAAGGACGCCCATCTTGGATGGACGTCATTTAAAGAACCGTCATTCGGCGAGTGTAGGCGACGCTTGAAGAGGATGTTCCGCGTCGGCTTGGGGAGAAGATGGCTCCGCTCCGGAAGAAAGAAGATTGAAGATGCGGCTTGATAGAAGACTTCATCCCGATGATGGACTTCCGACTTCAGGCCCGATGATGGAGTTCTTCAGCCGCCGCTTGGATCAAGACTTCGGACCCTCTTCTGGTACCGATCGGTGAACCCGGTGAGGTGAAGACAAGGTAGGGAGATCATCAGGGGCATAGTGTTAGTTTATTTAATGGGGGGTTTGGGTTAGATTTAGGGGTATGTGGTGTGGTGTGGTTGTAATGGTGGGGGGGGGGTATTGTATGTGTTTATTTTTCCATGCAAAAGAGCTGAATTCTTTGGGGCATGCCCCGCAAAGGGGCCCTTTTCAGGGCTGGTAAGGTAAAAGAGCTTTGAACTTTTTTAATTAAGAAGTAGGGGTAGGGCATTTTTTTATTTTGGTGGGCTTTGTTATTTTTATTAGGGGGCTTAGAGTAGGTGTAATTAGTTTAAAATTGTTGTAATAATTTTCTAATGTTAGTAAATATTTTTTTATTTTGTAACTTAGTTCTTTTTTATTTTTTGTACTTTAGTTAGTTTATTTAATTGTATTTATTTGTAGGTATTGATATATTAAATTAATTTATTGATAGTGTAGTGTTAGGTTTAATTGTAGATAATTGTAGGTATATATTTAATTAATTTATTGATAGTGTAGTGTTAGGTTTAATTGTAACTTAGGTTAGGATTTATTTTACAGGTAATTTTGTAATTATTTAACTATTTTAGCTATTAAATAGTTATTAACTATTTAATAGCTATTGTACCTGATTAAAATAATACATAGTTGACTGTAAAATAAATATTAATCCTAAAATAGCTATAATATAATTATTAATTATATGTAGCTATTAGTGGTTATTAAGTGTAATGTTAGGGGTGTTTAGACTCGGGGTACATGTTAGAGTGTTAGGTGCAGAGACGTAGGAAGTGTTTCACATAGACAACAAGGGGGCTGCGTTAATAGCTGAACGCTGCTTTTTTGCAGGTGTTAGGTTTTTTTCAGCTCAAAAATGCCCCATTTGTTTTCTATGGAGATATCGTGCCCGAGCACGTTTTTTGAAGCTGCCGCTGTCCGTAAGCACCGCTGAGTCATCGGGAGTATCCAGTGGCGTTACATTATGCTCTACAGGGAGTGCCAGAATTTTAGGCAAATGAGTATTTTGACCACATCATCCTCTTTAGTGCATGTTGTCTTACTCAAAGCTGTTATAGGCCTCGAAAGCCTACTACCAATTAAGCATATTATGTGGATGTGCATCTCTGTAATGAGAAGGGGTGTGGTCTAATGACATCAACACCCTATATCATGGTGTGCATAATTATTAGGCAACTTCCTTTCCTTTGGCAAAATGGGTCAAAAGAAAGGACTTGACAGGCATCAGAAAAGTCAAAATAGTGAGATATCTTGCAGAGGGATGCAGCACTCTTAAAATTGCAAAGCTTCTGAAGCGTGATCATCGAACAATCAAGCGTTTCATTCAAAATAAGTCAACAGGGTCGCAAGAAGCGTGTGGAAAAAACCAAGGCGCAAGAATAACTGCCCATGAACTGAGAAAAGTCAAGCGTGCAGCTGCCAAGATGCCACTTGCCACCAGTTTGGCCATATTTCAGAGCTGCAACATCACTGGAGTGCCCAAAAGCACAAGGTGTGCAATACTCAGAGACATGGCCAAGGTAAGAAAGGCTGAAAGACGACCACCACTGAACAAGACACACAAGCTGAAACGTCAAGACTGGGCCAAGAAATATCTCAAGACTGATTTTTCTAAGGTTGTATGGACTGATGAAATGAGAGTGAGTCTTCATGGGCCAGATGGATGGGGCCCGTGACTGGATTGGTAAAGGGCAGAGAGCTCCAGTCCGACTACAGACGCCAGCAAGGAGGCGGGTGGAGTACTGGTATTGGCTGGTATCATCAAAGATGAGGCTTGTGGGGCCTTATCGGGTTGAGGATAGGAGTCAAGCTCAACTCCCAGTCCTACTGCCAGTTTCTGGAAGATACCTTCTTTAAGCAGTGGTACAGGAAGAAGTCTGCATCCTTCAAGAAAAACGGATTTTCATGCAGGACAATGCTCCATCACACGCGTCCAAGTACTCCACAGCGTGGCTGGCAAGAAAGGGTATAAAAGAAGAAAATCTAATGACATGGCCTCCTTGTTCACCCCGATCTGAACCCCATTGAGAACCTGTGGTCCATCATCAAATGTGAGATTTACAAGGAGGGAAAACAGTACACCTCTCTGAACAGTGTCTGGGAGGCTGTGGTTGCTGCTGCACGCAATGTTGATGGTGAACAGATCAAAACACTGACAGAATCCATGGATGGCAGGCTTTTGAGTGTCCTTGCAAAGAAAGGTGGCTATATTGGTCACTGATTTGTTTTTGTTTTGTTTTTGAATGTCAGAAATGTATATTTGTGAATGTTGAGATGTTATATTGGTTTCACTGGTAAAAATAAATAATTGAAATGGGTATATATTTGTTTTTTGTTAAGTTGCCTAATAATTATGCACAGTAATAGTCACCTGCACACACAGATATCCCCCTAAAATAGCTATAACTAAAAACTACTTCCAAAACTATTCAGCTTTGATATTAATGAGTTTTTTGGGTTCATTGAGAACATGGTTGTTGTTCAATAATAAAATTAATCCTCAAAAATACAACTTGCCTAATAATTCTGCACTCCCTGTACGCTCCCTTTTTGGAGCCTAACGCACTGAAAACCCAGCCATTCTGTGAACTCTAAATACCAGCGGTATTTAAAAGGTGCGGCCAGAAAAAAGCATGCGTAGCTAACGCACCCCTTTGGCCGCAAAACTCTAAATCTAGGCGTAAGCTAGCTACAATGTAACTATTAGTTACATTGTAGCTAGCTTAGGGTTTATATTTATTTTACAGGTAAGTTTGTATTTGGAATGTTGCCATTCCATTTGGCCTTGCTATGGCTCCCAGAATTTTCACAAAGGTTCTGGGGGCTGTTTTGACAGTGGTCAGGTCTCAGGGTATTGCTGTGGCGCCTTATTTGGACGACATCTTGGTTCAGGCGCCATCTTTTCATCTAGCAAAATCTCATACAGAGATGTTATCTATTCTACGTTCCCATGGGTGGAAAGGGAATATGGGGAAGAGTTCCCTTGTTCCATATACAAGGGTATGTTTTTTGGGGACAATTATAGATTCTTTGTCAAGGAAAATTGTTCTGACTGATGTCAGAAAATCAAAACTTCTTGCTTCATGCCTTTCTCTCCAGTCTGTGATACATCCATCAGTAGCTCAATGCATGGAGGTGATTGGTCTGATGGTAGCTTCTATCAACATCATTCCTTGATGCTCGATTCCATCTGAGACCTCTGCAACTTTGCATGCTCAGATAATGGAACAGAGACCATTCAAATCTTTTGCAGAGCATCGCTCTGGATCCTCTAACAAGGAACTCTCTCTTGTGGTGGATGTCTCAGAATCATCTGTCTCGGGCATGGGTTCCAGAGACCAACCTGGGTGATTGTGACCACGGATGCCAGTCTTTTAGGCTGGGGAGCAGTCTGTGGACTCAGGAAGAGTCTTCTCTTCCTATAAACATTCTGGAGTTGAGAGCAAATTACAATGCTTTGACAGTTTGGCCTCAACTAGCTTTTGCTCTGGTTTATCAGATTTCAATCTGACACTATCACCTCAGTGGCCTACATCAATCACCAGGGAGGAACTCGGAGTTCCTTAACAATGAAGGAGGTGACTCCCATTCTTCAGTGGGCGGAATCTCTAGATTGTCATCTCTCTACCATCCACATCCCAGGGGTTTACAACTGGGAAGCTGATTTTCTGAGCAGGCAGATTTTTAATCCCGGAGAGTGGGCTCTCCAACCAGAGGTTTTCAAAATGATAACCCTCAGGTGAGGGGTTCCAGAGTTGGATTTGATGGCGTCTCGTCAAAATTACAAACTTCCAAGGTATGGTTCAAGGTCAAGGGATCCTAAAGCCGTTTTGATAGACGCTCTGGCGGTTCCTTTGATCTTCAATCTAGCATCCCTATTTCCTCTATTTGCTCTTCTTCCACGAGTCATTGCTTGTGTCAAACAGGAGAGCGCGTCTTTGATCCTTATAGCTCCTGCATTGCCTCGCAGGATCTGGTTCACGGATCTGATAAGGATGTCATCTCTTCCACCGTGGAAGTTGCCTCTCAGGAAGGACCTTCTAATTCAGGGCCCCTTCCTTCATCCAAATCTAGATTCTCTGAAGCTGAGTGCTTGGAGATTGAACTCCTAGTTTTGACTAGACGTGGTTTTTATGAGAAAGTCATAGATACTATGCTTCAGGCTCGTAAGCTTGTTACTTATAACATTTACCATAGGGTTTGGCGTAAATACCTTTATTGGTGTGATTCAAAGGGATTTTCTTGGAACAAAGTTAGATTTCCTCGATTTTTGTTTTGTCCGTCGGTACTCTAAAGCGTCATATTTCGGCATTGTCCATTCTTCTGCACAAACGTTTGGCAGTTCTTTGGTCAGAATTAAGCCTGTGTTTAAGTCGGTTGCTCTCCCTTGGAGCCTTAGGGGACGATGCGGAAAACGGAAGTTATGAAGCAGCGGTTTAAAGACCGCTGCTCCATAACTTGTCAATCTGCTCTGAGGCCGCGGACAGGAATCAACCTGATCGAATACGATCGGGTTGATTGACACCCCCTGCTAGCGGCCAGTTATAAAATATAACTTATACATTATTTATACTTATACAAAGCCTAGTAACATAATTATTAATTACAAACAAAAAAATTTGATGGAGAAATTTCACTGTGTTCATTCAACATGGAAGCCACAATCAACATAAAAAACCTGCACAATATCTCTAAATATCCCTCAGATTTTACTACTAAAAGTGATATAATTGTTTGTGGTACTTATTATTTGTTACTCCTGCTTAATGCAAAGCAGTTTAGTTTCCTGTATGTGTTAAGACACTTTCTGCATGGTGAAGTGTCACAGGAAGTCTCACTCTAGAGTTTCTAAAGAGAGTAAGAATAATTGTGTAAGAAAATAACAAAGCAATTTACAGGTGATGCCTAATACTATGAGGTTCCATCATCAGGCATTTTGATGTACAAATGAATCTCAGTTATAATTATATACAGCATACAGGATAAGGTATGTGCATTTAAAAATGACACAGGCAAAGCATTAATATTTGTTGTGCTGTAGTTGTATGGTCAGAGCTTTGGGAAAGGTTTCACAGGGATGTATGAAGAAGTTTAGGATTCCTGGACATGATTACCTATATATGCATAACAAAGTGGTAAACACAGGAGTGCAGGATCATGTTGTAAGTTATGTGTGAAAAGGCTGTCTGTCTACACTGAGTACATACCAGTCATCAGTATGATTAAATAGTTCTGAGAGCAGTTTTTGGTAATTAGAAGTCTGCTGATTGCAGCTGCGCACCACACTTCTGAAATTCCAGGCAGTGAAGGAGTTATTAGTTAGCTGGCAAGAGTAAACGTATTCTAGTGTAAAGATTACCTTCCCTGATCCCTCCCAAACAGCTCTCTCCCCCCACTCCTCACTACCATCCTAGCTACTGGCAGACAGTCTGCCAGTATGAAGTTTTATGGCTTTTAACTCCGTAAGCCTATTGGACATAGCTACTACATCACATGTTACTTTGCTCAACTTACCCTGCTGATGTAATACCTACGTCTAATATTCTGCCTCATGCTGCTGTCCCGACTATCAGTTTTGACAGCTAAGACCGCAGCCAGAGGCAGAAGGCATCTGCCTTGATATAGTAAGGGAGCACTGATTGTTCTACCTTATAAAGGTAGATCGCCAATGCAAACGGCTTGCGGTGCTGCCGTGGATTGTGTGGAAGGAAAGGAGTCAGCCGGGCGGCGTATCGCGGGAGGGCGGAGGTAGGGGCAGAGGCGTAACTAGAAGCCTCAGGGCCCCAGTACAAGAATCCATGAAGGCCCCTCCCCCCCCCCCAAAAAAAACATAATTTTTATATATTTACTTTTTTGTAGAACATAGGGAAGGAGAGGGGGGGAAGAGAGGAAGGAGAAGAAATGGAGAGAGAGCGAAAGTACAAGGAGGGAGAAAGGGAGGAGAAGAAATGGAGAGAGAGGGAAAGTAAAAGGAGAGAGAGGGAAAGTAAAAGGAGAGAGAGGGAAAGTAAAAGAGGAGAGAGGGAAAGTACAAGGGGGGAGGAGAGGGAAAGTACAAGAGGGGAGAGAGAGGGGGAGTACAGAGAGGAAGAGGAGAGTACAAAAGGGACAGAGATAGAGAGGAGTGCAAAAGGGAGAGAGAGTACAAAAGGGACAGAGATAGAGAGGAGTACAAAAGGGAGAGAGAGAGGTGGAGTACAAAAGGGAGAGAGAGGGGGGGGATACAAAAGGGAGAGAGAGGGGGGAGTACAAAAGGGAGAGAGAGGGGAGTACAAAAGGGAGAGAGAGGGGAGAGTACAAAAGGGAGAGAGAGAGGGGAATACAAAGGGTGAGAGAGAGGGGGGAGTACAAAAGGAAGAGAGAGAGGGGGAGTACAAAAGGGAGAGAGAGGGGGGTACAAAAGGGAGAGAGCGGGAATAAAAAAGGGGTGAGAGAGGGGGAATACAAAAGGGAGAGAGAGAGGGGGAGTACAAAAGGGAGAGAGAGGGGGGCAGTACAAAAGAGAGCGAGGGGGGGAAGTACAAAAGGGTAAGCGAGATGAGGGGGGAGTACAAAAGGGAGAGAGAGGGGAGGAGTACAAAAGGGGAGAGAGAGGGGGGAGTACAAAAGGGTGAGAGAGAGACGAGGGGGGAGGTACAAAAAGGGAGAGAGAGGAGGGGGGTACAAAAGGGGAGAGAGCAGGAGTACAAAAGGGTGAGAGAGAGAGAGTGAGAGACGGGAGTACAAAAAGGAGAGAGAGGGGGGGAGTACAAAGAAAGAGCGGGGGAGAGTACAAAAGGGAGAGAGGGGAGTACAAAAGGGTAAGAGAGAGAGGGGAGTACTAAATGGTGAGAGAGGGAAGTACAAAAGGGAGAGAGAGAGAGACGGAGTACAAAAGGGTGAGAGAGAGAGGGGGAGTACAAAAGGGTGAGAGAGAGAGAGAGCATGAGTACAATAGGGTGAGAGAGAGAGAGGGAGTTCAAAAGGGAGAGAGGGGGAATACAAAAGGGAGAGAGAGCGGAAGTACAAAAGGGTGAGAGAGAGGGAGAGTACAAAAGGGAGAGAGAGAGGGAAGTACAAAAGGAAGAGAGAGAGAGGGGAAGTACAAGGGGAGAGTGGGGGAGTAGTTGGATGAATATTGTGGTGCATTACCAATAAATAGTAATGATTAAAATAATAATGTTTGGGCAAACTTCCTTGATTTTCTGTCATCAATTTTGCTGCTGTTCTAAAAACAAGTAAAATAAATAATTCAAAGTATTTGCTTTCTGATTATTCAGTCATTCAGTTTTCCTGACAGCATCTTTACTGCAATTAATAGCACATCATACAGCAATACAGTAATTACTCCAAACTTTCAAAATTAGTAGTTCTGTTGCTGAATTATGAGGAATTTAATGCAGCACATTCCTTTAATGGAAAATATTTTAACATAATATACCTTTTCAAGTTCCTTCCATGAACTGATGTTTTATTTTAATATTTTTGCATTAAGAATAATCTTTAAAGCTCACATATTTCACTTTTTTGGACAAATTCTGTTTTCCCTATGCCATCATTGTTATTTCGGGATATAAATATAAAGAGTTAATTAATTATGCCTGCTATTTTCCAAACGAAGTCTGGGTTTTATGGGCAAATATTAACCTTGGAATAAAGTGCAGACTTTAAAACTGTTTAGTCACTTATACCTTGTGGGAAAATACTGTACTTGGCAAGCAGGAAAAATACTGTACTTTGGCAAGCTGCTTTGTGCATTTGTGAGAGAGCTTAATGCTACAGCAAAACTGCTACTGCCGGATGTATGTTTAAGTCTGGAAGGTTTGTTTCAATGAAACTTGGGCTGTTCATTCTATTAGCTGTTGTAGCTTAGTAAAAGAAAGGTTCTCAACCTAAGTTGTAGCTTGCCGTAAAGCAACAGCAGTAATCCACAAGATGAAAAGTCCACTACTAGATTTGCCATTTTTTGTCCTGAATAGGATATCGCTGTGTGCTAACTTCAAATTATTAAGCATGTCAGAGGAAGATGAAACATATATGCATTATGACGAAGTAACCTATCAGTGTGTGACCGTCTCCTGCCTGAAAGAGACTTGAGTCGCTACTATGAGCCGCTGCGGCAGAACCTGTAATAAGGGGGGCGGGCCAGGGATATATGACATACGTCATCATATACCCCTTCCCTACCTCATATTGGTCTGGCGCCTGGAATGTGCCTGCTGCCTGATGTCGCCCTGGTCAATCTGCGGCTGTGACTGCTGTCAGACAGTCAGTTTCTATTACAGGACACTGCATTGTCCCACAATTAAGGTGTGTGTGCACACACACTTTTAGAGGTCAGGACCAGGTCACACCTGTTCTGCCAGGCCCCCCCAGAGTGGCCGACCTCGAGGGCCTGGTTGCAGTCGCGTATGTTGCGACCGCAGTACTTCCACCCCCTGGGTAGGAGTGATTCCCTAGGTACAGAAAATGTAATGTTTAGTGAGGCAGGGACGGGTTCCCTACACCAGGGTTCTTCAAAGCACGGGTCGGAAACCCATTACTGGGTTGCAACACCACATTTACTGGGTCACGACTTGTGTGTGTCTTGTAGGAGAGTGTCTATGTTATATGAGGAGTTTGTGTGTCTGTGTTGTATGAGAGTGTGGTATTGTATGTGAGTGTGTGTGTTTTTACCTTTTACAACGCTTTCCAGTTTGACTACAATCAGGAATAAAGTACACACACATTTTAGCCACTTTGCCAAACATTTCAGCTATCTTGTTGTATATGACTTCAGAAATTTTCAGACCAAGCATAAAAATAGGGTCGCGAAGGTATCATGGCATTGTATTTTGGGGAAAAAAAGTTTGAAGAACCTTGCCCTACACTATGGAAAGTTTAAAAAACAAAACTACAAACAAGGTACTGGCAGACAGCTGACAGTACCTTAGATGGTACACCTAGTAAGAGGGGGGATTAGGTAGGTCGATGGGTGAGGAGGGTTCCCTTAACTACAGAAAATTAAAAAAAAAAATATTAAAAAAATAATCTCTCTCAAAACTGCATACTGGTCTGCCAGTACACCAGTATGGTGGTGACCAGTGAGTTGTTTGGGAGGATCCGGTAGTGAGCAGGGGGTGGGGAGAGTAATTTTCTACACCTAAAGCTAAAATTACCCTTACAAGCTACGTCATAAACCCCATAACTACCGGGGAGAGTGTGTGTGCAGCGGCAATTAGGCTTTCTTATTGCCAAAACAAATGGCAAATCCATGCATGTCTGCTAGTTTCTAAACAAAGGGGACCCAAGAGAAGTTTTTAAAACCATTTGCTTATGAATTGCAGTAGTTGTGTGTAAATAATCCTCAGTGAGAAACCCCAAATTTGTGAAAAAGTAAAAAAAAAAAAAAAATTAATATGACTATCATTTTGGTGGCGAAACAGTGGCATAAAATATACCAAATTGGCCTGTATATTGATATCATTGTATATGTATTGATCTTGGGTTCTCTGCTAAAAAATATATATATATAGTGTTGATAGGTAACATAAAAACAAAAAAAATGATCAATATCTATTCTACTGGAACCGTGTTAGCAAAAATGCCTAAAATTCTGTAAGGAGGGCAATTTTTCCTCTAAAATCCCAGTCCTTGAGGGGATACATTTATTTTATTTTTATTTCTTTATTTTCCTGCAGTGTGAGATCCCCTCTTACCCTCCCTACCTCCCTGACCCCTCCCAAACAGCTTTCTAACCCTCCTCCTCCCAATGGTCTCCACCATCTTATGAAACTGGCAGCTGTCTATCAGTACCCCAATTTACATGTATTATTCATAAAATGTCATTTATTTAAAAAAAAAAAAAAAAAAACATTATTTAATGTAACATGGTGTTAATAATAGTAGGTTATTTTTCACACTTGGCTGATATGTTCATTTATAGTAAAACTACACAAACGTATTGTAATTATTATGAATTATGTTCCTTTTAAGGAGCTACTATTCTTTAACCTTGCATCAAAAGGACGTAGATACTACATCACGTACTGTAGTACTTTGCCTAGCGTACTGCATTGAAGTAGTACCTACATTCAACACTGTTGTGCATGCTGAGGTTCCGTCTAAGCTTAGACAACCAAAACCGTCTTCATCTGCCTTCATATGGTAAGGGAGCACTGATCAATCTCCCTTTACCAAATGAAGCGAGATTGCTGATACAGACAGTGACACACTGTTGGTGTCAATGTCTGTATCTGTTGTGGTGTGCCGTGGGAGGTAAGGAGGTAGGCGGTTAGGCAGCTAATGCCAGAGGTGTGCTGGAGGGGGAGGGTTCCCTACACTCCCAGAAAAGGAGGGAGAGATGTCAAAAAGGGGCTTTAAGGGGGGGAGGGGGGCCCTATACACTATCGCTTTGAGGGGGAGGTGAGGGGGATCACAAGACTACAGAAAAAAGTTTTTTTTTTCCTTTCATATATGGGGCGTGAGAGTACACGAGCTGTTACATATGGGATATTTACTTTCCTACCCAGGAGGAGACCAAAGTTTCCCAAACCTCAAAGCCTATTACCCCCTCCCCACCTCACTATATACAATCAGTTTTACAAATAGCCAAGTGGTAGGGTTGTTTAAAAGGAGTAAAAGCCAAAATGAGAAGCAGGAAACAAAGATGTGCTTTAAACAAAAATATAACCCCAAATGGGTGGGGCCTCGTGGACTCTAGCCATTATGAAAGTAATGAATTTATCAGGTAAGTCTTACATAAATTATGTTTTCTCTTCATATAGGTTGGCGAGAGTCCACGAGCAGTTTAAGTTTAGGAATATAATACCCGAAGATGTGAAGTCCACGAGTAATCAGGAAAGGGAGGGAATAAAATAAAAACAGCTTTTTTTTTCCTAAGAATTAAATCCATAACCCAAATGAATGTCTGTTATGGCACAAAACTCAAACTATAGGCTCAATTATCAAACTGAGACAACTGCCTGAAGGACCTTTCTACCAAAAGCTGCTTCTGATGAGGCAAAAATATAATAATGGTAACATTTAGTAAAGGTATGTAGAGAAGACCAAGTTGGCCCGCTTTTGTAAATTTGATCAGCTAAAAGCCTCATCTCTTGAAAGCCCAAGATTGGGGCGACAGATCTAGTAGAATCAGCTGTAATTCTCTGAGGCGGTGGCTGTCACCAAATAAGCTTTGTGAATCACAAGTTTCAACCAAGAGGCTAAAGAAATAGCTGAGGCGTTCTGGTCTTTCTTAGTACCAGAAAAAAAGAACAAACAGACTAGAAGTATGTCTGAGATCCTTAGTAGCATCAACTTAATATTTTAATGCTCTAACAACATCAAAAGAATGCAAGGATATTTTCAGTAGCATTTTTTGGATTAAGACACAATGAGAGAACGATAATTTCCTGATTAATGTGTGTGCGAGTTAACAACTCTAGGTAAAAATTGAAAAAGTAGTCGCAAAACAGCCTTATTCTGATGGAAAATCAGATAAGGAGACTCACAAGAGAGAGCAGACAATTCAGGCAAACTCTTCTAGCAGAAGAGATAGCCAAAAGAAACAGCACTTTCAAAGAAAGTAGTTTAAATGTCCAATTTATGTATAGGCTTAAAAGGAGGATCCTGTAAAACCTTTAATAGTAGACTCCAAGGAGAGAAATAGGCCTAATAACAGGTTTAATCCGGGTTTAAAACCTGAACAAAAACAATGAACATCAGGAAGATAGGCAATGTTCCTATGAAATAATACAGAAAGGTCAGATATTTGGCCTTCAGATAACTGGCAGATAACCTTTATCTAAACCATTCTGTAGAAATTGAAGAATCCTAGGAATTCTAAAAGAATGCCAGGAATAATCATGGGTAGCACACCACAAAATGTACATTTTCCAAACTTTGTGATAGATCTTTCTAGAAACAGGCTTGCATGATTAATCATAGTGTTAATTACAGAGTCAGAGAATCCTCTATAACTGAGAACTAAGGCATTCAATTTCCATGCCAATATTTTTAGAGACTTTAGATCTGGATGGGAAAAAGAGACCTTGAAACAGAAGGTCTGGCCTTAGAGGAATAGGCGAAGGTGGGCAACTGGACATTCGGACCAGCTCTGCATACCAAATCCTGTGAGGCCACTCTGGGCTATCAGGATTACAAATGACTGTTCCACTTTGATTTTGGAAATCACTCAGGGAAGTAGGACCAGAAGGGGGAATATATAAGCAGGCTGGAAAGAACAGGGAACTTCTAGACCTTCAACCACCTCTGCCTGATGATTGCTGGACCTCACAAGGTACCTGGGAAGTTTTGTTGGTCAAAACAAGAGGCCATCAGATCCATTTGGTAGGCCCCATAGTTGTGCCATCCGAACACATCTTGGTGGAGAGACCACTCTCTTGGATCTAGGGACTGATGACTGAGGTTATCTGCCTCCCAGTTGTCTACACCTGGGGATGTGAAATCGCCAGTGATGAGGTAGGAATTAGTTTCTGCAGAAGAAAGGATTTGAGATTACCTCTATCATGGCTAGAGAACTTAAAGTTCCCTCTTGATTGACATAAGTTACTGCCGTAATAGTGTCTGTCTGAAAACAGAGATAAGGCTCCATTTTCATAGATGCCAAGCCTGAAGAGAGCACCAGAGTTCCAAAATATTTATTGGTAACCTCGCCTCCCGAGGACCCCCCAGAACAGCTCCCCAACCTGACTTGCATCTGTGGTGATCACAGACCAGGTAGGATGAGCAAAATAATCCCCCTGAATAATAGACTCGGTGATTTAGCTGCCAAGTCAAATTTAGGTGTGCGTGTTTTAATCTAAGAATATCTCTTGAGATATCTAAGTATAATCCTTGCACCATTGCACAGCATAGAAAGCTGAAGAGGTCTCATATGAAATCGCGCAAATGGAATTGCATCCAAAGCTGCAATCAATGAGGCCCCTATAACTGCCATACACAGAGCGACTGGAGGAAATGAGAGAGGACTGAAGCTTTCCCGACAAGCTGAAATCAATTTTATTCGTCTTTTTTCTGTAGAAAAGTGTAATGGACACTGAATCTGGAAACCTAAAAGGTGACCTTTGTCTGAGGAATCTGGAACTCTTGGTAAATTGATTCTCCAACCAAGTCTTTAAAGAACAATAGTTGTTTCATGTGAGATATCATGCCTAAATGAAAAGATTGAGCTAGTACCAAAATATCATCCAGGTAAGGAATATTGCAATATCCTGAACTCTGATTACAGACAAAAGGGCACTGAGAACTTGTAAATATTCTTTGGCACTGTAGCCTAGACAAAATGGAAGAGCAACAAACTGATAATAGTTTTCCAGAAAAAGAGAACCTCAGGAACTGGTAATGTTCTGGGTGTATTGGGATGTGACAGGTAAAAATGTACAAAAGGCAGAATAGTCCTTATAGTTTCCATTTTTGAAAGTTGGAATTGTTATACATTAGTTTAGAGTTTTCAGATCCAAAATTGGTTTTCCAGAATGTTCCTTCTTTGGTACCAGAAAGAGATTTGAATAAATCCCATCCCCTATTCCTGTAATGGAAGTAGAGCAAGTACTCCCATATTTTCCAGATCTGAGACAGATTTTAGAAAAGCCTGAACTTTCATAGTATCGTTTTGGAATATGAGTGAGAATCGCCCCCCCACCTCCCCGTAGGAGGTCGTATTCTGATTCCCAAATCAATATCCTGAGAAAATAATGTTTTGAATCCAGGGATTTTGGACAGATTCTAACCAAGATTTTTTTTCAAGAAATTAAACCTTCCCCTACCAGTAGTACTGGGTTGGGGGCCGTACCTTCATAGGATCTTATAGGCTGGATTAGGTTTCTTATCTCGCTTGGATTTATTCCATTTGAAGATGGTCTCCAGGACTGAGCAAGAGGTTTAGGGGAGGAGTCAGTTTCTGTTTTCTGTTCTGACGAAAGGAACAAAACGATTGGGAACTTTAAATTTCCCTTTTGACTTTTTGTCCTAGGGTAGAAAAACAGAAATAGCTCCAGTAATAGTAGAAATAATACAGTAGCTATGTCAGCAATAAATAAATAGCTGGTCTAAGATTATAGCCACATATGTATATATGCCTTTCTTTGATAAGATTAAAGTTTTATATCTAAAAGGTCTTTACAAGAAGTTCTCTCTTCTAAAGAAATAGTAGTGCGCTTGACGAGAGGGAAATGGCCCCATCACTTTGGTAACCATTTCCCATAACTCAAGTTAGGAGTAGGTAAAGGTTATCATTTTTAAACCTTGAAGAAGGGTTTAAAAGAGACACCTGGTTTAGACTATTCTTAGCAATCATATAAGAGACCGATCAGGTATAGGAAAAATCTCAGGGAGATTGACAACAGTTTTATATACTGAATTCAAACAATTACAGGGTTTATCTTTAGAATTTTTAGCTTCTTCAATCCCAAAAGTCACTAAGACTTCCTTCAAACGAGAATGAATATGTTCAATTTTAAATAAAAAGGTGGAATTATCAGGTTCTACGTCTGATGAGGGAGCCTCACTGTTAGAAGAATAAAACTTTTTCATTGCTGGAGGTACGCCATCTGCGTCCATCTGTAAGGAGGAGACAGTAGGTCCATTAGTAAACCATCATTAGATTGATAGGTATGCAATAAAAAAATCTAAGCTGGAGCCACATAAATGAGCTACTCAGTTGTTTTACAATAAGCACACTTAGCTTTGGTAGAAAGGTGTTCAACAGACTCAGTTTCTGTGGTAACTTTATGGATAGATTGGTGCTGCTCCATTAAAGCAAAAAAATAGTAAAAAATAAGATGCAATAATTATTATTATTACCCCCCTTAAGGCAAGCTTTTTGAGGAAAAGGAAAAATATTACCCCTTATATAGTGTTGGAAGGATGTTAAAGCTCTAAGTAATGATGCCAAAGAAAGCAGTTAATATCAGTTTGCACAAAATTCAAATGCAAATTATATAGGGAAAAATTGTGCAAAAAAAATCTCATCTATGATGCGTCATGAATGATGTGTGTGATTAAATACACCAATAGAGACACATAATACATTTTGTGTGAAAATACAATACTAAGATGCGCATGTAAAGGTATGAAAAATGATAAACAGGTGCGCAAATCAGATGCATAAATATACGCCAGAAAAAAACACGCTTGCTGCGCATGTGAATTTGAGAATATTTTGGGAGTAAAAAAATATAATAAGCAAGGGGAATAGTAAGGATCTTGTCCTTGGGGCATACATACACATAACCCTTGTAATGCTCATGGGATACTCCCTCTATCAGACGAACTCGGCCAGTAGTCCTTGTTTATCCCGGCGCCGAGCCCCGAAGATAGGGAATATCCCAGAGCAGAGAAGGTTTGCTATATGAGATAAGTGGCACTTACCACAAGCAGGACAGGTCCTTGGAGGCAACAGACAGAAACCAGAGAAAGGTTGTTCAGGGGTAAACAACTAGGATGGTCAGGCAGGTAGGGATCGGCAACAGTAAGGCAGTCCAGAGGTAAACCCACTAGGATGGTCAGGCAGGCAGGGTTTTGGCAACAGTAAATCAATCCAACAGTTAAGGGTTAAACAGGCAGAGTGGTCAGACAAGCAAGGTTCAGCAGCAGTATTATCAATCCAGCAGTTTAAGGGTGTAAACAGGCAGAGTGGTCAGACAAGCAAGGTTCAGCAACAATATAACCATCCAGCAGTTAAGGGCTAAACAGGCAGAGTGGTCAGACAAGCAAGGTTCAGCAGCAGTATATCAATCCAGCAGTTTAAGGGTTTAAACAGGCAGAGTGGTTAGACAGGCAAGGTTCAGCAACAATATAACAGTCCAGCATACAAATAAGCACAACCCAGGAGAACAGTAAGTAACACCTATACTTGGGCAGTGATAGGTATTGCTGAGTTACTTACATAGGCCGCAGGATTCGCGCCACAGGAGATCCTAACCAGCTTCTGAGGGAAAAAGCCTGCACGCGATTTACTTCACCGCCGCACGCAGAGAGGAGCCGACTCCTCCCTAGGCAACGAGCATACAGGCCGTGCTGCGTCCCTAGCAACGGCTTAGAGCGGCGCAACGCGACATACATAGCTAAACTTTTAAACAAAACATTAAAATGCCCAACCCATAACTGTGAGTGTCTAGATAAAAATACAAATATACTCACCTATAGACACTCATCCACTAATAGCAGACAGCCAAACCAATACTGAAACATATCAGCAAAGGTAATGGAATAGGAGTCTATAAAATTGATTGGTAATTGGAGGGAGAAGAATAATCTTGTGACTGAATTATCTGAAAGCCCATTAGAAGATTTTCTGTGAGATGAAAAACTTGTAACATGAGAGAGTACACTCCTTTCATCATCCCTCTGACAAGCACTGTACTCTGAGGGGAACCAGTCTTTCAATATGCACTGAAGCTCCTTTCACTGATGACATCAAGCACATCAATGCTTCAACCACCACCAACGTAGGCAAAGTTTAAAACTGAGGTATGTGTGAGGTGGGGGGGGGGGGGGGGTTAATAGGCTTTTTAAAATTTAGGAAACTTTGCCTCCTCCTAGTAGGAATGTATATCCATACAACAGCTCTTGGACTCTCCGCCACCTATATGAAAGATAAAACATTTTTTCTGTAGTGTTATGATTCTCCTCCCCCTCCTCACCTTCCCCTCCTCACCTTCCCCTTAAAACGATTGTGTATAGGGATCCCTCCCCCTCCTCAAAAGCCCCTTTGTGGCATTTCTCCCTCCCCCCTTTTCTGGGAGTGTAGGGAACCCTTGACCTCCCGGTAGCAGGGAGTGTCAATCAACGCGATCGTATTCGATCTGGTTGATTTCTGTCCGCCAGCCTCAGAGCAGGTGGACAAGTTATAGAGCAGCGGTCTCTTAGACCGCTGCTTCACAACTTCTGTTTCCGGCGAGTCTGAAGGCGATAAATTCGGCCCCAGTGTGTCACTGTCTGTATCAGCGATACTAGCTTCATATGGTAAACAGGAGCAAGATCAGTGCTCCCTTACCATATGAAAGCAGATACCCTTAGCCCCTGGCTGCAGTATCGGCTGTCTACGCTGGACAGCTGGGACCTCAGCATGCACTACAGTTTTTGGATGTAGGTTGTCATTAGATGCAGGATACAGCATATAGGGTACAACACAATTTTATTGCAGGCATGGAAATATACATCTGGTATCCATAGATCTCACTTAGTAACTGCGACATAGACAAACGTACCTAAGCCCCTGCCCCCATCCGTTGACGTCACTTCCCACTCTCATCACATCTTCCCCCTTTTCAAAGGACAAGCATACATTTTTTTTCCATTTGAATACAACAAATAACAAGGTATACAAGAAGCATACAAGCAACAGTTTTGTATAGTATATAACGAATAACAAGGTTAAAGAGAATATCAGTATAAAACAACATAAATTACATCCCTGACTGGAACATCAGGGTAGTGTACCCTAGTCCACAGTGACCATGGGATTATTCTGCCCATACTTCCGGTCCATGTTCTACACACTAGTGCTAAATCCCGATCATCGCGGCCGGAAGTTTCACCACTCTTCTGCTGACTGTAATTCTACATGAACTGTCCTCTGATACAGAAGAGGTGAATTGAGAGCTCTGCTGGCGGCAAAGAGTCTCCCCGCTGTGATATTGCTGAGGGGAAGGCAACCCCTCTCAAAGACAGGGGCATCCCACCGGCGGGTCGGTACAGAGGCATCCAACTCCAAACTCTCAGGATACAGGCTGAAGATGTTTTCGATTCGACGTGTGACTGTTCCCTCCATCAGTAAGGACTACATAAGACCTTGGTTCTGGGAGAGCATCATTACCGTAGCAGGCGTCTTCCATTTCTTCTCATCATCCAGTTTAATTCTGCACTCTTGCCCCTGCACTCCTGTCGCTAGAAGAATCTATAGCCCCTTTTTGCCTCTTCATCCCTCCTAAGGACCTCGTCCTGAGGAATAGAGCCAGTTGGCTGGAAGACACCCCACAGAGGGTAAGGTGGTGCGAATCTGACGTCCTCGATCAGCTGTGCTGGGCTAAAACCCGTGGTTTGAATGGGAGTTGCCCTATAGGACAAGAGGACCAGGTACGGCTCAGATTGCTTCAAAATAAACTTTGTTGTTTGAACTGCTCTTTCAGCCATTCCATTGGCCTGTGGGTAATGTGGACTTGACGTGGAATGTACACAATCATATTCCTGCTGAAAGAACTGAACTCTGTGGAAGCAAACTGCATTCCATTATAACTCACCAACTCCATCGGTATGCCCCACCGGTGCGAACAAGCTCTTGAGACGAGTGATATCAGCTTGACTTGTTATTTCATTCAAAGGTGCAATTTCCAAATACCTGGAATAGTAGTCTATCCACGACTAGGTATTTTTTCCCATGCAGCTTGCACAAATCAGCAGCTATTTTCTGCCACGGGCCTGCAGGCAGCGGAAAGTAGAAATCAAGGGCTCCCTTCTTTGAGTAGGCCGGCGTTCCCGGCAAAAGGCACATATTGACACATGACTTGCAATGTCTGAACTGATCCCCGGCCACATACAGCCGTAGCCCGCCCTTTCTCTGCACTTTGTCATGCCCAAGTGGCCATCATAAATCTGCTTAACATCTCCTGCCGCATGCTAACAGGAATAACAATGCGGGTCCTAAACAACAACAAACCCGTCCAGCTCCGTGAGCTGCGACCTTTCTGACTGGTAAGAACTTAAGACAACCAGGCCTGCCCGACTCTCGGGCCAACTGTCTTTTATGTACTTAATAACCTCTTGAAGGTCTGTATCTAAATAAGTCTCCTTCCTTATTTGTTCTAGCTTCCCTGAAGAAATGGACCTTGGAGGCCAGAACTGATCTACATACACCCTTCACGTCTGATTCCGTTGAAGATTCTTCAGCAGCAGCCAGCGGGAGCCTGGAAGTGTATCTGCCACAACCCAGTTGTTTCCCCGGCCATGCACTGCCTGAACGTTGAACCTGAGCAACCTCATTAGAAGCCTCGGGCATCTTAGGGGTGTTTTGTCAATTAGAGGGACTAGCGGTTTATGGTCAGTCTTCAGACTAATTTCTCTAGACCCACTAGGTAACGCTGAAAGCGCTCACAGGCCCAAACTGCAGCCAGACACTCTTTCTCAATTTGGGCGTTATTTCGACTCAGCAGCCGTCAGTGTACCGGGAACAGTATGCGATGGGCTGTAGTTTTTTCTCATTCAACTGCAGGAGGGCGGCCCCTAACCCATAACTGCTCGCATCAGCACTAACCACAGTCTTTTTGGAAGGGTCATAGAACCCCCAACACTGGGGCAGACCCCAACAGGGACCAAGGCCAGATTGGGCCGCCCGGCCGGCAAAGGCTGCTCAGCTGCAGTGAGAGACTGAGAGAGAGCAACTTAGCACAGTTGTGTGAGGGTCGTATATAAAGATAGTGGTGGCAGTGGATATGTATAACCCGATCAGTGTTTACTACATGCCAAAGGACCGTCCATACATATGTGATGCCTCTAAAGTGTGATGTCGATCCTCCATACTAAACCGAGTTGGTGATGATGAGCAACTTTCTAACCTATCATATGCGGTGCCTCCCCTATTACGAGCGTTTGACGACTAGGCTGGCCAATCTATCACTAAACAACTGTAATAATCTACAATGTGATGCCATGATAATATCCAAATCTATTATCATGGCATCACATTGTAAGGTTATTACAGTTGTTTAGTGATAGATTCGCCAGCATAGTCGTCAAATGCTCGTAATAGGGGATAGGTTAGAAAGTTGCTCATCATCACCACTCGGTTTAGTATGGAGGATCGACATCACACTTTAGAGGCGGAGTTATGACATCACATATGTATAGATGGTCCTTTGGCACGTAGTAAACACTAATCGGGTTATCCCCGCCGCCACTATCTTTATATTCAGAGTATCTGTGAATTAAGATTGGGACTATCTCCTCCAACACAGCTGTCCCTTTAAAGGATTCAGATAAGACTTTATCTTCTAAATACTTACTGTACTTTAGGTGCACTCTGTATTTTTTGTATATAGACCTGTGAATTATATTTGTTGATCTGTATATTTTATGATATTAGACCCTATATTATATGTGTTCTCACACACTTCACTATTAGTTTTGCTTAGTTGAGCGCCCCCCTAGATTTGGACATGTTTGTGTCATCAACATGTCTTATATAATTTATATTGCAGTGCTTGTACTGTGACATGCATCGTCATTGTTTTCCTGTTAGCTGTGAATACTCTGCAGCATTATAGTTTTAGAATTTGTATCGTATGGGCTGGGCTGGAGGGGGCGTGGTTGGGCTGGAGGGGGCATGACTGGACTGGAGGGGGCGTGGCTGGGCCGGTCTATACAAATTTCCAGGGCCGGTCTGATTTCCCAGTCCGGCCCTGGCAGGGACTTGACCTGCACAAATGATTCTTCCTGTGAAGGTCCCCAGACCCAGGCAACATCCTTTCTTTAGCAACTCTGTGATAGGTGTAGTATTGTGGATAAATCTGGAAGGAACCTGCCCACATAATTTACAAGGCCCAATATTTGTCTCAGCCTCACTGTACATCAGAAGGACTTTTCATCTGTTCACTAGCACAGATTTTGTCGGGGTCTGGCTTGATGCCATCCCCATTGATGATATGCCCAAAGTAACAAAACTCGGCTTTCCTAAAATGGCATTTCTCCTTATTTAATTTCAGACCGGACTCTTTAATGATCTGCAGCACACAGCTCAATCGCTGATCATGTTCTTTCAATGTAGACCCATACACCAAGATGTCGTCCATGACGACTGCCGTGCCCTTGTGGTCTCTTAGGAGAGAGCTCATTTTTCTTTGAAAGATTTCAGGAGCAGAGGATATCCCGAAGGAGAGTCTGCAGAAGCAAAACCGAGCTACCGTTGTAACTAAAGGGTATTCAGTTTGCGGCACTTTGGATCTAGGAATATCTGCCAGAAGCCGCTGGAAGCATCCAGTGTTGAGAAGAACTTCGGCAGCACATATCTCTCTCTCTTCACCGCCTCATTCAGCCTTTTCAAGTCTACGCAGATGCGTATTTTCCCGTTTTTTCTTCGCAACAGGTACAATGGGGCGCACACCAGTCAGTTGCTTCAACAACCTCTTTAATACCTCCCACATTCTTCATATGCAGAAGTTCCTTCTCCACTTGAGGCATGAGCGGCGGGAACGGAATTCTACGTGGAGTGGTAAATGCTTGTATCGGACTGCGTCACTTTTAAGTGATATTCGGACTGGGTGCAATTCAGTAGGCCCAACTCACCAAACATATCTTCTGAAATCTCATTCACTCTGGCGACTAGGCCCAAACCACAGGCTGCCTTTCTGCTCAATAGGTTGTTAACACACTGACCTCTAATCACATGCACCCACATGGGTGAATTTCCTCTGCTTGTACTCGCAGATGGCAAGAAATTTCCCCACATAATCAATGCGGCCACCAGGACTATGGACTTTTGTTGTAACTTTCACCAGCTGAGGCTGTCGCGACAGTTTTATGAATG
The DNA here is from genome assembly GCF_027579735.1 of Bombina bombina. NCBI lineage: Eukaryota > Metazoa > Chordata > Amphibia > Anura > Bombinatoridae > Bombina > Bombina bombina. The sequence goes on along the minus strand of NC_069502.1, from coordinate 947,607,445 downwards.
CTGCAAGGGACATAACAGTGATGTCTGCTCCTGTGTCAATCTTAAAGGCAACTTTGGCTCCCATTACAGTAAGAGTAACCCTCCAATCTTCATCTGAACCAGGACGTTCAACAACAGACCCTACAAAGGACACTTCTAGACCCTCCTGGTCACTATCCACCTGCATCTTAATATATTCAGTTTTGCACACCACTTTCAAAATGGACCCATTCCGTTACATTTTTCTACATATTTTGTCTTTAGCAGGGCATATGACACTCTGATCATGCTGCACCCATTCGCTTCTGGGCCTATATGTTGCCCTTGGTCTACCGCTCACACTGTGCCTTTCACTAGCAGCCCTCCTGAACTGCTGCACTTCATCCACAATACTCTCAGACCTAGATCAGCACTTTGCTTTTTCACCAGTTCACTCTGGTGGGCCATCCTAATAGCCCCATCTAATGTTAAATCAGCCTCCAACTGTAGCTTCAGTGAGACTTCAGCATCTGCAATTCCTATGACTATTCTGTCTCTGATTTGCTCCTCTTAGCAACACCAAACTCCACAAAATTCAGCTAGTTCATACAGGCTGCGCACAAATGACTCCACAGATTCTCCCACACGCTGGGCACGTTTGTGAAACAAGCCCTCTCATGAATCACATTTCTTTTGGGCACAAAGTGGGCACTGAGGTTTGTTCATAACTATGTCAAAGTCAAATTCTTCCCCTTCTTGGAAACTAAAGGCATTGAACACTAGGCTCCACATCTTTCCCAATAGAGTATAAAAGAGAATTACTTGTACTTCACCACTCTCCTTGTCCAGCTTTGAAGCAATCCTGAAGTGGCTGAAAACTGCTGGTGCCATGTGGGCCAAGCTGAAGGCTGAGAAAAATCAAAAAGCTCAGGTGGGGGTAAACTTCGACATCGTCATCAATCAGGAAACAGAAGCGCAGGCAAGAACTTCTCACACTATGTCATGAGATGCAGGAAACAGCAAAGAGGGTACAACACTATTTTATTGCAGAGCATGGAAATATACATCTGGCACCATAGATCTCACTTAGTAACTGCGACATAGACAAACGGACCTAAGCCCCGCCCCCATCCATTGACGTCACTTCCCACTCTCATCACAGTAGGTACTGCAGTACGCTGGGCAAAGTACTATTTGACGTAGTACCTACGTCCTTTTGGTGCAAAGTTAAAAAATTGTAGCTCCTTAAAAGGGACATAATTCGTAATAATTACAAGACTTTTGTGTAGTTTTACTATAAATGAACATATTAGCCACGTGTAAAAATGATCTAACTTCATTAACACCTTGTTTGCATTATTTATAGGAGACAAACCGGAATTGTTACTGTCATTTTTGTTAGCAAACTAAGCATTGTTTTTCAGTATCTGATCTACTGAGGACATTCAGGGACAGATACTGTATGTAGTAGGGTTAAGCTTGTGACGTCTACAGTGTGCATTTCAGTTCCACAATTGTAAAACCTATCATTTTCAAAAATTAGTTATAGGAAAGGGTGGCACAATATATAATGAAAGAATATTAATTTTTATTGTGTGCCTGCAAATGGGCATTTTTACTACACTTTTATTGGTTGCCAAATTTGTACTATTTTTACTATAATCTTCTAAAATAGTTAATTTTATAGTGTCTTAAGAGCTAGCTTTTGATTTTGATGTACTAGCAATTAGTCAATCTATTGTGCTTTTTTGTAGTAATCAGGATGCATCATAATAGTGACTGATATTGTAAGCTATCTCCCTATCCAGCATTATTGTATTATGAACTGACTGCAAACTATTTTCCCTGCCAATATCATTAGCAGATGAGAAACAGGAGATTTTGTTTGTCAGCTGTCGGTATTCACACACTGATATGAAAAGCCAACATTTTTCTTTCATGATTTAGTTCTATTATCATATTTGCTTCATCCTCTTGGTTTCTTTGATGAAGGCGCAGCAATACACTACTGGGAGCTAGATGAACGCGTTGAGTTAGATTTCCATTGCTGAGCAGCTATACACAAGCCTTACATCAATATGCACAATGCTTACTGTAAAGTTTAATGGAGGAGGCACAATGGTCTGTTTTTCAGGGTTAAGGGTAGACCCCTAAGTTCCAGGCCCTTTCCTGTTCCAGCATGACTGTGCCCCTGTGCACAGAGCAGTGTCCATGAAGACTTGGTTTAATGAGTTTGGTGTGGAGTAACTTGAGTGGCCTGCATAGATCCCTGACCTTTAGCCCATTGAATATCTTTATGAACAATTGGAACACCATCATTGCCTGACCTCACAAATGTTCTTTTGGCTGTATGGGCAAAAATTCCCACATACACCAACTCCATATTAATGCCAATGGTTTTGGAATCGGATGTCCAATGAGTTCAAAGCCAGGTGTCTACATACTTTTGGTCATATACGCCTAGATTTAGAGTTTGGCGTTAGCCGTCAAAACCAGCGTTAGAGGCTCCTAACGCTGGTTTTGGGCTTACCGCTGGTATTTAGAGTCAGTCAGGAAAGGGTCTAACGCTCACTTTCCAGCCGCGACTTTTCCATACCGCAGATCCCCCTACGCCATTTGCGTATCCTATCTTTTCAATGGGATCTTTCTAATGCCGGTATTTAGAGTCTTGGCTGAAGTGAGCATTAGAAATCTAACGACAAAACTCCAGCCGCAGCAAAAAGCCAGGAGTTAAGAGCTTTCTGGGCTAACGCCGGTTCATAAAGCTCTTAACTACTGTGCTCTAAAGTACACTAACACCCATAAACTACCTATGTACCCCTAAACCGAGGTCCCCCACATCGCCGCCACTCTATTAATTTTTTTTAACCCCTAATCTGCCGACCGCACACCGCCGCAACCTACATTATCCCTATGTACCCCTAATCTGCTGCCTCTAACACCGCCGACCCCTATATTTATTAACCCCTAATCTGCCGCCCCCAACGTCGCCTCCACCTACCTACAACTATTAACCCCTAATCTGCCGACCGGACCTCACCGCTACTCTAATAAATGTATTAACCCCTAAAGCTAAGTCTAACCCTAACCCTAACACCCCCCTAAATTAAATATAATTTAAATCTAACGAAATAAATTAACTCTTATTAAATAAATTATTCCTATTTAAAGCTAAATACTTACCTGTAAAATAAATCCTAATATAGCTACAATATAAATTATAATTATATTGTAGCTATTTTAGGATTTATATTTATTTTACAGGCAACTTTGTATTTATTTTAACCAGGTACAATAGCTATTAAATAGTTAATAACTATTTAATAGTTACTTAGTTAAAATAATTACAAAATTACCTGTAAAATAAATCCTAACCTAAGTTACAATTAAACCTAACACTACACTATCAATAAATTTATTAAATACAATACCTACAAATAAATACAATTAAGTAAACTAACTAAAGTACAAAAAAATAAAAAAGAACTAAGTAAAATATTTACAAACTAAGTAAAATATTTACAAACATTAGAAAAATATTACAACAATTTTAAGCTAATTACACCTACTCTAAGCCCCCTAATAAAATAACAAAGCCCCCCAAAATAAAAAATGCCCTACCCTATTCTAAAATAAAAATTGAAAAGCTCTTTTACCTTACCAGCCCTTAAAAGGGCCTTTTGCGGGGCATGCCCCAAAGAATTCAGCTCTTTTGCCTGGAAAAAAAAACCATACAATACCCCCCCCCCCCAACATTACAACCCAACACCCACATACCCCCTAATCTAACCCAAACCCCCCTTAAATAAACCTAACACTAAGCACCTGAAGATCTTCCTACCTTATCTTCACCACACCGGGTATCACCGATCCGTCCAGGCTCCGATGTCTTGATCCAAGCCCAAGCAGGGGCTGAAGACGTCCATCCTCCGGCTGAAGTCTTGATCCAAGCCCAAGTGGGGGCTGAAGACGTCCATCCTCCGTCTGAAGTCTTGATCCAAGCGGCAGCTGAAGAAGTCCATCATCGGGCAGAAGTCTTCATCCTATCCAGGCAGAAGAGGACATCCGGACCGGCAAACATCTTCATCCAAGCGGCATCTTCTATGTTCTTCCATCCGACGATGAGCGGCTCCATCTTCAAGACCTCCGGCGCGGATCCATCCTCTTCTTCCGACGACTAGACGACGAATGAAGGTTCCTTTAAGGGACGTCATCCAAGATGGCGTCCCTCGAATTCCGATTGGCTGATAGGATTCTATCAGCCAATCGGAATTAAGGTAGGAAAATTCTGATTGGCTGATGGAATCAGCCAATCAGATTCAAGTTCAATCCGTTTGGCTGATTGGATCAGCCAATCAGATTGAGCTTGCATTCTATTGGCTGATCGGAACAGAATCCTATCCAGAATCCTATCAGCCAATCGGAATTCGAGGGACGCCATCTTGGATGACGTCCCTTAAAGGAACCTTCATTCATCGTCTAGTCGTCGGAAGAAGAGGATGGATACGCGCCGGAGGTCTTGAAGATGGAGCCGCTCGTCATCGGATGGAAGAACATAGAAGATGCCACTTGGATGAAGATGTCTACCGGTCCGGATCTCCTCTTCTGCCCGGATAGGATGAAGACTTCTGCCCGAAGATGGACTTCTTCAGCCGCCGCTTGGATCAAGACTTCAGCCGGAGGATGGACATCTTCAGCCCCCGCTTGGGCTTGAATTAAGACATCGGAGTCTGGACCGATCGGTGATACCCGGTGTTGTGAAGATAAGGTAGGAAGATCTTCAGGGGCTTAGTTTTAGGTTTATTTAAGGGGGGTTTGGGTTAGATTAGGGGTATGTGGGTGGTGGGTTGTAATGTTGAGGGGGGTATTGTATGTTTTTTTTTTCCAGGCAAAAGAGCTGAATTCTTTGGGGCATGCCCCGCAAAAGGCCCTTTTAAGGGCTGGTAAGGTAAAAGAGCTTTTCAATTTTTATTTTAGAATAGGGTAGGGCATTTTTTTATTTTGGGGGGCTTTGTTATTTTATTAGGGGGCTTAGAGTAGGTGTAATTAGTTTAAAATTGTTGTAATATTTTTCTAATGTTTGTAAATATTTTTTTATTTTTTGTAACTTAGTTCTTTTTTATTTTTTGTACTTTAGTTAGTTTATTTAATTGTATTTATTTGTAGGTATTGTATTTAATTAATTTTTTGATAGTGTAGTGTTAGGTTTAATTGTAACTTAGGTTAGGATTTATTTTACAGGTAATTTTGTAATTATTTTAACTAGGTAGCTATGAAATAGTTATTAACTATTTAATAGCTATTGTACCTGGTTAAAATAAATACAAAGTTGCCTGTAAAATTAATATTAATCCTAAAATAGCTACAATATAATTATAATTTATATTGTAGCTATATTAGGATTTATTTTACAGGTAAGTATTTAGCTTTAAATAGGAATAATTTATTTAATAAGAGTTAATTTATTTCGCTAGAATAAAATTATATTTAACTTAGGGGGTGTTAGGGTTAGACTTAGCTTTAGGGGTTAATACATTTATTATAGTAGCGGTGAGGTCCGGTCGGCAGATTAGGGGTTAATACTTGAATTTAGGTGTTGGTGATGTTAGGGAGGGCAGATTAGGGGTTAATACTATTTATTATAGGGTTATTGAGGCGGGAGTGAGGCGGATTAGGGGTTAATAACTTTATTATAGCAGCGGCAAGGTCCGGTCAGCAGATTAGCGGTTAATAAGGGTAGGTAGGTGTCGGCGACGTTGAGGGGGGCAGATTAGGGGTTAATAAATATAATATAGGGGTCGGCGGTGTTAGGGGCAGCAGATTAGGGGTACATAGGGATAACGTAGGTGGCGGCGGTGTACGGAGCGGCAGATTAGGGGTTAATAATAATATGCAGGGGTCAGCAATAGCGGGGGCGGCAGATTAGGGGTTAATAAGTGTAAGGTTAGGGGTGTTTAGACTCGAGGTACATGTTAGGGTGTTAGGTGCAGACATAGGAAGTGTTTTCCCATAGGAAACAATGGGGCTGCGTTAGGAGCTGAACGCTGCTATTTTGCAGGTGTTAGGTGTTTTTTGCAGCTCAAACTGCCCCATTGTTTCCTATGGGGAAATCGTGCACGAGCACGTTTTTTAAACTGGCCGCGTCCGTAAGCACCGCTGGTATTTAGAGTTGCAGTGGCGGTAAATTATGCTATACGCTCCCTTTTTGGAGCCTAACGCAGCCCTTCTGTGAACTCTAAATACCAGCGGTATTTAAAAGGTGCGGGGGGAAAAAAGCCAGCGTTAGCTACGCGGGTCGTTACTGACAAAACTCTAAATCTAGCCGATAGTGTGTATATATAAAATGTGGAAAATTATCAACATAGTTTACTAGTTACTGGAGAAAAGCTACAAGTCCGGAGGGAAAAAGTTACTTGGCAGACCCCTCTGCCGGGCTAGGGTAAAAAAGCAGGGTACCAGTGCTTGACAGACACCCTCTGCAGGGAGTGAATACTGGAACAGGATACCAGTGCTTTGCAGATGCCCTCTGCAGTGCTAGGGCACAGGAGCAGGATAGCAGAGCTTGGCAGATGCCCCCTGCAGGGCGTGGATACTGGAACAGGATACCAGTGCTAAGCAGATGTCCTCTGCAGGGCTTAGGCACAGAAGCAGGATAGCGGAGCTTGGCCAATGCCCTCTACCAGGCATGAATACTGGAACAGGATACCAGACGCCCCCTGCAGAGCTTGGGTACAGGAGCTGGGTAGCAGAGCTTGGCAGATGCCCCCTGCAGGGTATGAATACTGGAACAGGATGCCAGTGTTTGGCAGATGGCCTCTGCAGGACTTGGATACAGGAGCAGGATAGCGGAGCTTGGCAGATGCACTCTACCAGGCCCAGATACTGTAACATGATCTCAATGCCTGGCAGATGCCCTCTACAGGGCATGGATACTGGAACAGAATACCAGTGCTTGGTAGACACCCTATGCAGTGCTTGGGTACAGGAGCAGGATACCACTTAGAAACAGGATGGTAACCAGAGAGAAGTCAGAAGACAGGACGAGGGTCAGATACCAAGAATCAGTCCGATCAGTTACTAAACACAGGGAGAATCCATAAGAGAATTCAGAAAAACAGACAAAGTTCAGAATATTGGAGAATCTGTCCAATCCTTCTTAAAATCAACGGGAGATCCAAACGAGAAGTCAGGAGGAAAGCCGGAAACAGGAACCAAAAGAATTACCAAACAACAGGGGAACAGATATCAGGACAGAGGCACTAATAGCAAGGATGAACCACAATGTCAGCGCAGGGAGTAGCTTATGAGGCAGCTTTTTAAAGCTGCGCTAATTGTGAAACTACCTGAAGCTGACAAGAAGATGGAGTCAGAAAGCTAGCCAGTGCAGACAGTAGATGTCCTAGAACAGCACAAGCCAGAGCCCTCTGGTGGTGCAGAGACAGGGAAATAGACTATGAACCAAGAGCCCCAGGTTCAATCCTTGACACAGCCATGGCATTGGGGAACTTTATGCTATTCCTGGCAAAAAAAAATTCAAGCAGCTCTGCTTTGCTTAATGGCTTGTGACCATTCATCTTCCTCTTGATCACATCCCAGAGGTTTTCAATTGGGTTCAGGTCTGGAGATTGGGCTAGCCATAACAGGGTCTGGATCTAATGTCCATGGTTGTGTGGCATGGAACATTGTCCTGCTGGAAAAAACAATCTACAGAGTTGTCAGAATGAAGCAAGTTTCCAAGATAACCTTGTACATGACTTGATTCATGCATCCTTTACAAAAACAAATCTGTCTGATTCTAGCCTTGCTGACGTACCCCCAGATCATCACGGATCCTCCACCAAATTTCACAGTGGATGCGAGACACTGGGGCTGATTTGCCTCACCAGGTCTAACCATTAGACAACCAAGTGTTGGACAAAGTTAAAAATTTAACTCATCAGAGAAGATGACCTTACTCCAGTCCTCTACAATCCAATCCATATGGTCTTTTGCAAACCTTAGTCTGGCTCTTCTTTGCTTCTCATTGATGAAGGACTTTTTTTCTAGCTTTGCACAACTTCAGCCCTGCCCCTAGGAGCCTGTTTCAAACCTTCTTTGACTTGCAGTTCAACCCAGCTACCATTTGCCATTCTTTTTGGGGTTCACTTGATATCATCCTATATCATTTGAATGAGTTGACGGTCATACTGGCCAGTGGAGTATCGTTTTCGCCCTCTGTTAGTCTGTAGTTTTGTTATCCCCAAAGTCTGCTGCTTGACCTTGTTCTTATGAGCCTCTGTCTTTAAAGGATGAATGCAGCCTGATGCTCACTGTATCCCACTGCCAATAAAGCCAGAATTAAACCCTTCCTTTCCTCACTCAAAACTTTTCTTTTACAAGATCAATAGTTATTTTTTATTCCTATTACTTGTGAGGTTTTAATAGCACTATTTTTGCATCCAGCTGGTCCTATTGCAAGAAGATAGTGATGAACACAGCAGTGGTATATATAATATATTAAATGTTCTAAATGACAATGGGCCAGATTACGAGTGGAGCGCAAATGTTTGCTCACAATCGATAAGGGGTTTATTGCGTGTGTTTGTGCTTATCGGGCTTACCTCTGGTATTACGAGTTGAAAGAAAATGCAATCACTTGAGCACAATCACAATTTGAGTGATTACCGCATCCTCAGAGCTCTGGTTAACTGTTTCGAGAAACAAAAAAGTTGCACAAAACACATCAAAAATACATTACAAAGTACAGTTACATTCCTAATAACACTGTCTAATAAAAAAACATTTAAAAAAATATTGGACACAAAAGTTAAAAGGGCTCAAAGATATAAGATCTCAGGTGTTAGAAAAAAAGGCATGTAAAGGGCTTTATTATAGAGATACATACATATACATATCTAAAGATTTATATGTATGTGTATATATAGATATATATATATATATATAATATATATATATATATATGCACATATATATACTGTATATATAGATAGATATATGATATGATATATATATATATATATATATATGTGTGTGTATTTATATATATGTGTGTGTGTATTTATATATATATGTGTGTATTTATATATATATGTGTGTATTTATATATATATGTGTGTATTTATATATATGTGTGTGTATTTATATATATATATGTGTGTATTTATATATATTTGTGTATTTATATATATATGTGTGTATTTATATATATATATATGTGTGTATTTATATATATATGTGTGTATTTATATATATGTGTGTGTATTTATATATATATGTGTGTATTTATATATATATGTGTGTATTTATATATATATATATATATATATATGTGTGTGTGCATTTATATATATATGTGTGTATTTATATATATATGTGTGTATTTATATATATATGTGTGTATTTATATATATATGTGTGTGTATTTATATATATATGTGTGTATTTATATATATGTGTGTGTATTTATATATATATGTGTGTATTTATATATATATATGTGTGTGTATTTATATATATATGTGTGTATTTATATATATGTGTGTGTATACATATATATTTATATGTGTATATATGTATTGAAGCCCTTTGCAGTTAAGTAGATGAAAACATGAAAAAACATTTATTCAATATTCATGTTTAATAAAAGTTTTAACTATGTATTTACTGTAAATATTTTACATTCCAATATTTTGTATATAGGAGAATATGTTGTATGTATTTTAAATAGATATTACTATATATATATATATATATATATATATATATATATATATATATATATATATATATATATATATATATATATGTCTGCAGGGCTCAAAATTACCACTAGCCCACTAGCCATTGGTGAGTGAAAATTTAACAGGGGCGAGTTAAAGGGATATTATATATCCATGAAATGGCAAGGATATGATATTCCTCTAGGGCAATAGGGGCTTTATCGGTGCTTAGACTGTTACTTCTGAGAGGGTAAACAGGGGCAGAGAGAGATTGGAGAGGAAAAGTGAGAGTGGAGAAAAAGATAAAGTTAAGAAAGGGTGGATAAAACAAAATAAGAGAGTGAAGAGATATGAGAGAGGAGAGAGAAAGAGTGTAAAAAGAAGATATGGAGGCCGAATTATCAAATGTCTGTCGGACCTGATCCGACAGTGCAGATCAGGTCCGACAGACATCGCTGAATGCAGAGAGCAATACGTTCTCCGTATTCAGTATTGCAATGATTGAACCAGCAGCTCACCAGAGCTGCTGGTGCAATGCCGCCCTCTGCAGACTCGCAGCCAATGGGCCACCAGCAGGGAGGTGTCAATCAACCCGATCGTAATTGATCAGTTTGAATTGTGGCGATTCCTGTCCGCCTGCTCAGACCGCAGCTTCATAACTGCTGTTTCTGGCGAGTCTGAAGACTCGCCAGAAACACGGGCCCTCAAGCTCCATCTGGAGCTTGATAAACGGGCCTCATGGCCTGAGAGAGAAGGGAGGGGGTAAAAAGAGAGACTGAAGAGACCAGGCAGTGGAGAAAGATAGATGAGGGATGATAATTATAAAACAATTTTTTCACGTCTGCTATGACCTCACATTAATGTCAACACTCTCTGCATTCTCAGTTCAATAAAAAAAAATTCTGTCCAGCTGTTGTCTTCCTTAGAACCCTTGTTGAAGTTGCTAAATGCTATGCACTTATTTTTAGTTAATTTATTACTGTATGTAGTATTATTTAATGTATGGTATAAAACATAAACAATATTAAAAAATGACTGCACAATAAGGTGTTTTACATTGGCTAAACATACGCAAAGAGGGGGTGGGTTAGTGGGTGTAGTGTGGGTAGGATCAAAAGTGGTGAGTGACATTTTGGGCTGGCTAGTAGCTTAGGTCTTGAAATTTTGAGCCCAATATCTGTATATATCTATACCTATATATAATCATCTGTATATATATATATATATATATATATATATATATATATATATATATGTGTGTGTGTGTGTGTATAGAAATATATTGTACCAAAATACCATTAAATATGTGAAATTATGAATAAATAGAACATATTCTTCTATGTGAAGGACATTGGAATGTGAAATATTCATATTTTCATGTCGGGTTAGCACACATGAGATTATGTGATCAGGTTTGCGTGCGAGTTGAGTCTTAGGTTTTTTCCACTTTTTTTTCTTATTGACTTCCATGGGGGAATACGTCAATGCGCATGTCATATTCTAAGTTTGGCTTTTTGCGGTCAACGGGTTAGTGCATGAGCGAAAACAGTTTACTTTCAACTCATAATACGAGCGCAACCTGACGCATGCAAAAATCTTACTTCTAGTGCAGTTAACGCTTGAGCGGGAGCGTTAATAAGCGATCCATTTGTAATCTGGCCCAATATTATTATTTTTTTAATTTGGTAGAAATGTTGTCCATAGTTTATAGAATAAAACAAAAATGTTCATTGTAATCAAACACATACCTATAAATAGTACAACAGTAAAACCAGAGAAAATGATAATTTGCAGTGGTCTCAAATTTTTTTCACAGCTGTGTGTGTATGTATATATATATATATATATATATATATATATATTGTATATATATAGATAGATAGATTGTCATTGGAGAAAATGTACTCATCCAGAGGAAAACTAGTGCAATCCCATTCTCTCCATTTTTCAAATGAGCTTTGGTGTTGGTGAAGTAGAATACTGCATCCCACATCATGATAGTTGTCTTTGTTAAATCAGCTGGAGATTGATTCAGCACTATACTGAGAACTATATATTCTTATCACAGTGCTGTCGTGTCATGGAAAAAAATAGAAAGGGTGTTTCACTAAATGTATAGGTAACCTGTTTGGAATGTTTGAAGTAATACAGAAGTGGAGGAGTGGCTCTGCCTGATCATCAGGTTTACAATATTCTGGGCTGTGTACAAGTTTCTGGGTGTTCCCTTTAAAATGAAGGAACATTCTTGGGAGGTTTGACAGGTATTCTGTACCATATGGAGATAGAAATGTATTCCCATCTCTCCATTAGCATATGCTTGAGTAAAATAGGGATAGAGAGACAATGTGATGAATATATGCAGTTATAAAATATAAACATAATTAAGAGAAATACCAATATAAATATAAAAAAATAATTAAATAATAATTAAATAAACATGTTAGACAGAGTAGTCTAGTAGTAGTCTAGTTTAGTAGATTGCTCTCTATGCTATAGTATCCGCTCAGAGTGAAGTCTATTTTCTTTTTAAAGGAACATAACCATCACTTGTAATATACTTAGCATAAATCAGCAAATAAACATATATCCATAAAGATTTACATGCAAATGCAAACTACTGTGTATACTTCCCTTTTTACTGTCAGGCCAGGGGAAAAGCAACATGATATCAATGGGTTCTGCCTGAACAAAAAGAATCTATTTCAGTATGGGGAGAAATGCCACCACCTCCCAAGGAGAACAGCTTATTTCAAATGTCAATTACAGTAAAAGTAGGCTGTATAAGTAAAAACATACATTTCATTTTATATAATGTAACCACTTATAAAAAGTGTAATTATTTTAGTATTTAATGGTCCTTTAATATCTACTTATACAGAGGAAAACATTCCTGTAACATATTAATCTATTCCAATGCAAATGGAGTGGCTAAGGTAGTGTTGAAGCGTATTTCTACTGTATAGAAAGAAAAACTTGAAATCGCCAACATATTTTAGCTGGTTGGACCTAACCATTGAGATGATGGCAGTTCTTTTAGGTTCTTTGACACACTAAAGCACTTAAAGGGACAGTCTACATCAGGATATTTATTGTTTTAAAAGATAGATCATCCCTTTATTACCATTCCCTGGTTTTGCATAACCAACACAGTTATATTAATACACTTTTTACCTCTGTGATTATCTTGTATCTAAGCCTCTGCAAACTGCCCCTTATTTCAGTTCTTTTGACAGACTTGCATTTAAGCCAATCAGTGCGGGCTCCTAGGAATTCCATGTGCGTGAGCACAGTGTTATCTATATGAAACACATGAACTAACACCCTCTAGTGGTGAAAAACTGTCAAAATGCCCTGAGCTAAGAGGCGGCCTTCAAAGGCTTAGAAATTAGCATATGAACCTCCTAGATTTAGCATTCAACTAAAAATACCAAGAGAACAAAGCAAAATTGGTGATAGAAGTAAATTGGAAAGTTGTTTAAAATTACATGCCCTATCTGAATAATGAACGTTTTTTTTGCAGCTAGACTGTTTCTTTAACCCCTTGAGTGCTAATAACGGCTCTGAGCCGTCACAGAGTTTCCCACTCTGGTGCTAATGAGAGCCGTCACTAGCACTCTCCCAACTTGAGGGAGATCTGGGGGCTCCCACCCGCTCCTACCCCGGCGATCGGTGCTGCATAATGAAAGGCATCGCCGGGGCTTCCGTTTTGCGTGGTGACATCACGCGCAATAAACGTGATGATGTCACCGCGCAACTTTATTTAACATTAACAATGTTAAATATAGGTGCTAATGAGAGCCGTCACTAGCACTCTCCCAACTTGAGGGAGATCTGGGGGCTCCCACCCGCTCCTACCCCGGCGATCGGTGCTGCATAATGAAAGGCATCGCCGGGGCTTCCGTTTTGCGTGGTGACATCACGCGCAATAAACGTGATGATGTCACTGCGCAACTTTATTTAACATTAACAATGTTAAATATAGGAGCAGGGGGCATGCTGCTTAGAAGCCTGTATCTCAGGCATCTAAGCAGCTACAGACCCCCAAGACCCACCGTTGGAAAGGTAATCGCCTAACCTTTCCAACTGTGTAAGTCTTGGGGATCTGAAATAAATAAAAAAAAAAAGGAAAACATTTTCTCCTACATTGGTGTATCCGGTCCACGGCTTCATCCTTACTTGTGGGATATTCTCAATCCCTACAGGAAGTGGCAAAAAGAGCACACAGCAGAGCTGTCCATATAGCTCCCCTCAGGCTCCGCCCCCCCAGTCATTCTCTTTGCCGCTCTAACTAGTAGCATCTCCACGGGGGTGGTAAAGAGTATGTGGTGTTTAGTTGTAGTTTTTTATTCTTCTATCAAGAGTTTGTTATTTTAAAATAGTGCCGGCTTGTACTATTTACTCTGCAGCAGAAAGTGATGAAGATTTCTGCCGAGAGGAATATGATTTTAGCACCAGTAACTAAAATCCATTGCTGTTCCCACGCAGGACTGTTGAAACCAGAGAACTTCAGTTGGGGGGAACAGTTTGCAGGCTTAACTGCTTCAGGTATGATCAGTCATTTTTCAGAAAAATTGTGTAAAATGGATAAATTCTTAGAGGTCCCAGTACACACTGATGCGTTTCCGATACCTAAGAGGGTGGCGGATATAGTGAATAAGGAGTGGGAGAAGCCAGGTGTACCTTTTGTTCTCCCTCCTATATTTAAGAAAATGTTCCCCATTGTTGACCCCAGAAGGGATGCGTGGCAGACGGTCCCTAAGGTAGAGGGGGCAGTTTCAACGCTAGCTAAGCGCACAACTATACCAATAGAAGACAGTTGCGCTTTCAAAGATCCTATGGATAAAAAATTAGAAGGTTTACTTAAGAAAATTTTTGTTCAACAAGGTTATCTTCTTCAACCAATTTCTTGCATTATTCCTGTAACCACTGCAGCTGCTTTTTGGTTTGAGGAATTAGAAAACTCGCTCCAGAAGGAGACTTCTTATGATGAAGTCATGGATAGAATTCACGCCCTGAAGTTGGCTAATTCTTTCATTACAGATGCCGCTTTTCAGTTAGCTAAATTAGCGGCAAAAAATTCTGGTTTCGCAATAGTGGCGCGTAAAGCGCTTTGGCTAAAATCGTGGTCGGCGGATGTGTCGTCCAAAACAAAATTGCTTGATATTCCTTTCAAGGGTAAGGCCCTATTCGGGCCAGAGTTGAAAGAAATTATTTCAGATATCACTGGGGGAAAGGGCCATGCCCTTCCACAGGATAGACCTTTCAAAGCTAAAAATAAGTCTAATTTTCGTTCCTTTCGCAATTTCAGGAACAGACCGGCTTCTACCTCTACAGCCACTAGGCAAAAGGGTAACGCACCCCAGCCCAAACCAGCATGGAAACCATTGCAAGGCTGGAACAAGGGTAAACAGGCCAAA
The DNA here is from genome assembly GCF_027579735.1 of Bombina bombina. NCBI lineage: Eukaryota > Metazoa > Chordata > Amphibia > Anura > Bombinatoridae > Bombina > Bombina bombina. The sequence goes on along the minus strand of NC_069502.1, from coordinate 947,592,351 downwards.
AAGCCTGCTGCTGCTACCAAGACAGCATGAAGGGGTAGCCCCCGATCCGGGACCGGATCTAGTAGGGGGCAGACTTTCTCTCTTTGCTCAGGCCTGAGCAAGAGATGTTCCGGACCCCTGGGCACTAGAAATTGTCTCCAGGTGTATCTTCTAGAATTCAAGGACCTTCCTCCAAGGGGAAGGTTCCACATGTCTCGCTTATCTTTAGACCAGATAAAGAGACAGGCATTCTTACATTGCATAGAAGACCTTTTAAAAATGGGAGTGATAAACCCAGTTCCAACAGCAGAACAAGGACTGGGATTTTACTCAAACCTGTTTGTAGTTCCCAAAAAGGAAGGAACTTTCAGGCCAATTCTGGATTTAAAGATCCTAAACAAATTCCTCAGAGTTCCATCATTCAAAATGGAAACCATTGGGACAAGCATTACCAGTTTGTGGCTCTTCCCTTCGGATTGGCCACTGCTCCCAGAATTTTCACAAAGGTGCTAGGGTCCCTTCTAGCGGTGCTAAGGCCAAGGGGCATTGCAGTAGCACCTTACCTAGACGACATTTTAATACAGGCGTCGTCCTTTCACAAAGCAAGGGCTCATACGGACATTGTTCTAGCCTTTCTAAGGTCTCACGGGTGGAAGGTGAACATAGAAAAAAGTTCTCTGTCCCCGTTCACAAGGGTTCCCTTCCTGGGAACAATAATAGACTCGGTAGAAATGAAAATCTTTCTGACAGAGGTCAGGAAATTAAAACTTTTGAACACTTGTCGAGTTCTTCAATCCATTCCTCAACCCTCCATAGCTCAGTGCATGGAGGTAACAGGACTAATGGTTGCGGCAATGGACGTGGTTCCTTTTGCTCGAATTCATTTAAGACCATTGCAACTGTGCATGCTCAAACAATGGAATGGGGATTATGCAGATTTGTCTCCCCAGATTCAGATGGACCAGCAAACCAGAGACTCACTCCTCTGGTGGTTGTCTCAGGATCACCTGTCTCAGGGAATGAGTTTCCGAAGACCGGAGTGGATCATTGTCACGACCGACGCCAGCCTCTTAGGCTGGGGCATGGTCTGGAAGTCCCTGAAGGCTCAGGGTCTATGGTCTCGGGAAGAATCTCTTCTCCCGATAAACATTTTGGAATTGAGAGCGATATTCAATGCGCTCCAGGCATGGCCTCAACTAGCGGAGGCCAAATTAATCAGATTTCAGTCGGACAACATGACGACTGTAGCGTACATCAATCATCAGGGGGGAACAAAGAGTTCCCTGGCGATGAGGGAGGTATCCAAGATCATCAAAAGGGCAGAGGATCACTCCTGCCATCTATCAGCAATTCACATCCCAGGAGTGGACAACTGGGAAGCGGATTATCTGAGTCGTCAGACTTTCCATCCGGGGGAGTGGGAACTCCACCCGGAGGTTTTTGCTCAGCTGACCCAGCTATGGGGCATTCCAGATCTGGATCTGATGGTGTCACGTCAGAACTCCAAAGTTACACGTTACGGGTCCAGGTCCAGGGATCCCAAGGCGACATTGGTAGATGCCTTAGTAGCGCCTTGGTCGTTCAATCTAGCTTATGTCTTTCCACCGTTTCCCCTTCTCCCCCGGCTAGTAGCCAGGATCAAACAGGAGAAGGCTTTGGTAATTCTGATAGCTCCTGCGTGGCCACGCAGGACTTGGTATGCAGACCTGGTGAATATGTCATCGGTTCCACCATGGAAGCTGCCTTTGAGGCAGGACCTTCTAATTCAAGGTCCATTCGAACATCCAAACCTAGTTTCTCTGCAACTGACTGCTTGGAGATTGAATGCTTGATTCTAGCTAAACGTGGGTTTTCGGAATCAGTTATAGATACTCTGATCCAGGCTAGAAAGCCTGTCACCAGGAAAATTTACCATAAGATATGGCGGAAATATCTTTGCTGGTGCGAATCCAAGGGTTACTCATGGAGTAAGATTAGGATTCCAAGGATACTATCTTTTCTCCAAGAAGGATTGGAGAAAGGTCTGTCAGCTAGTTCTTTAAAGGGACAGATATCTGCTCTGTCTGTTTTGTTACACAAGCGTCTGGCAGCCATGCCAGATATTCAGGCATTTGTACAGGCTTTAGTCAGAATCAAGCCTGTCTACAGACCTGTGGCTCCTCCATGGAGTCTAAATTTAGTTCTTTCAGTTCTTCAAGGGGTTCCGTTTGAACCTCTACATTAAGTTACTATCTTGGAAAGTTTTGTTTTTAGTAGCTATTTCTTCTGCTAGAAGAGTTTCTGAATTGTCTGCTTTGCAGTGTAATTCACCCTATCTGGTGTTTCATACAGATAAGGTCGTTTTACGTACCAAACCTTATTTTCTTCCAAAAGTGGTTTCCAATAAGAATATCAACCAGAAAATAGTTGTTCCTTCTCTGTGTCCTAATCCAGTTTCTAACAAGGAACGTCTGTTACACAATCTTGATGTGGTTCGTGCTTTAAAGTTTTATCTAAAAGCAACTAAAGACTTCAGACAAACATCGTCCTTGTTTGTCGTCTATTCTGGCAAGAGGAGAGGTCAAAAGGCGACTGCGACCTCTCTGTCTTTCTGGCTGAAAAGCATCATCCGGTTGGCTTATGAGACTGCTGGAAGGCAGCCTCCTGAACGAATTACAGCTCACTCTACTAGAGCTGTGGCTTCCACATGGGCTTTCAAGAATGAGGCTTCTGTTGAACAGATTTGTAAGGCAGCGACTTGGTCTTCACTGCATACGTTTGCCAAATTTTACAAATTCGATTCTTTTGCTTCTTCGGAGGCTATTTTTGGGAGAAAGGTTTTGCAAGCAGTGGTGCCTTCCGTTTAGGTTACCTGACTTGTTCCCTCCCTTCATCCGTGTCCTAAAGCTTTGGTAGGAGAATGTAGGAGAAAACAGAATTTATGTTTACCTGATAAATTTCTTTCTCCTACGGTGTATCCGGTCCACGGCCCGCCCTGGCATTTTGGTCAGGTTTAAATTTATTTTTTATAAACTACAGTCACCACTGCACCCTATGGTTCTCCTTTTTCTCCTAACCGTCGGTCAAATGACTGGGGGGGCGGAGCCTGAGGGGAGCTATATGGACAGTTCTGCTGTGTGCTCTCTTTGCCACTTCCTGTAAGGATTGAGAATATCCCACAAGTAAGGATGAAGCCGTGGACCGGATACACCGTAGGAGAAAGAAATTTATCAGGTAAACATAAATTCTGTTTTTTTTTTAAAATATTAAAAATAAAAAACCCTTTTAAGAAAATCTTAGCACCCAGGTGGGAAAGTGCTTAGCACTCAAAGGGTTAATAAGACAAATGACAATTTGATTTGCATAAAGCTAAAAATATGGTGGATGCCCATGTGCAAGTTGAGCCATACCTAGGGCAGCAGGTTGTGGGGGGGATACACTTTCTGAGCCCCACTACGCACACTCACTACACACTGCACTACACATGCGCACACCATAAACACACACTCACCATACACACACACATGTACACACAGACACATATAAAAACATGTGCACTTGAACATAAACATTTACTTTGGAAATACCATTGGGGAAAAAAGTGACGTTACACCCTCACCAAAAATGATTACGGCCAAGAAAGGCCTTAAACCTGGGAGGGGGGGGCAGCAGAATTTTTGTGCCTAGAGCAGCACAAATTCTAAATACACCACTGCCGGACGGACAGTGTTCGCAGAATGTATGCAGGTGTATTTCAGCAATACGCTGCTTGTATTTAACATTACCGTCCCATGTTTGCGTTAGCCCAATGGCGCGCGAGTAGAGGGTTGTCAATCACCCCGGAACAAACGTACTTGCAGTGATTTAATATGCCAGCTAATAGCTGGCGTACTGGTTAAGAAACTGCAGTCTGATGACCCCTGTTTCCTTACTTACAGATGCAGACTCGCTCTTGCAAACCTACAGCAATCGACTCACAGAGTTGCATATGCAGCTTAAAAAAATGGGGGGCCTTTGTCTTTCCAACCATTGTGTACCAGGCAGGGCCATATTAATAATATGTACTATATAATAACAATTTTTAATAATAATATTAATATTATTATCTTTCATTGCCAACATTGATATACAAGGGAACAATTAAATCATGAGAACAAAACCAAAGACAAGTTAACATACAGAACTCACAAAATAAGCAGTGACTTTGGAGAACAGACACAAAGGTTATTGACTGCCTAATAATGGTCTGATCATAATGAGGATGGAATGAACACACTATTAGGATAAAATACTATTTTTCTATGTTAAAGAACTAACACCTAGATTACAAGTTTTGCGTTGCGGCTTGTAAAGTGTTGTCTGTACTGCACACCTTTTAACCTGTAACGCAACATCAGTCCCGCACACGTAAAAATGACTTTTTTTCATGGGATTCCCATAGCGCCGGTATTACGAGTTTTGCGTTCTGGCTAAAAAGTGAGCGTTACAGCCTAAAACGACAAGATCCGTACCGCCATCTAAAGTCAGTAGTTATGAGTTTTACGCTAGAAAGCTGTAACATAAAACTCATAACTAATGTGTTAAAAAGTACACTAACACCCATAAACTACCTATTAACCCCTAAACCGAGGCCCTCCCGCCTCGCAAACACTAAAATAAATTTATTAGCCCCTAATCTGCCGCTCCCGACACCGCCGCAACTAAAAAAATGTATTATCCCCTATTCCGCTGCTACCCAACATTGTCGCCACTATAATAAACTTATTAAACCCTAAACCGCCGCCCTCCCGCATCGCAAACACTAAAGATTATTAACCCCATAATTCCGCCCACACCGCCGCTATAATAAACCTATTAACCCCTAAACTGCAAGCCCCCACAATGAAATATACTAAAATAAACTATTAACCCCTAAACCAAAATCCCCCACAACAAAATAAACTAATTTAAACTAGTAACCCCTAAATCTAACGACCCCCTAACTTTATATTAAAATTACAATTTCCCTATCTTAAATTAAATTAAAACTTACCTGTCAAATTAAAAAACTAAGCTTAAACTAACAATTAAAATAATATAATAATTAAACTAAAATTAAACTAACTACCAATTAAATTAAACTAAACTACCAATAAAAAATCCTAACACTACTCTAAAAATTACAAAAAGTATCTAATTACAAAAAATAAAAACTAACTAAATTACTAAAAAAAAAACCACTAATTTACGAAAAATAACAAACAAATTTTCAAAAATAAAAAAGAATTACACCTAATCTAATAGCCCTATCAAAATAAAACAACCCTGCCAAAATAAAAAAAACATAGCCTACAATAAACTACCAATAACCCTCAAAGGGGCCTTTTGTGGGGCATTGCCCTAAAGATATCAGCTCTTTTACCTGTAAAAAAAATACAAACACCCCCCAACAGTAAAACCCACCACCCAACCAACCCCCCCAAATAAAAAACTATCTAAAATAACCTAAACTAACCATTGCCCTGAAAAGGGCATTTGTATTGGGCATTGCCCTTAAAAGGGCATTTAGCTCTTTTACTGCCCGACCCTAAACTAAAAATAAAAACAAGCAAAAAAAAAAACTTAAAAAAACCTAACACTAACCCCTGACGATCCACTTACAGTTGTTGAAGTCCCGCTTGAAGGATCTTCATCCAGCCGGCAAAGTCGTCATCCATGCAGCAAGAAGTCTTGATCCAGACGGCCTCTTCTATCTTCATCCAGCAGACGAAGTCTTCATCCAGGCGGCAAGAAGTCTTCATCTAGGCAGCCTCTTCGATCTTCATCTAGCGGCGCGGAACTGGTCCATCCTGAAGACTTCCAGCGCGGAGCATCCTCTTCATACAGTTGCTGCCGTACACTGAATCTTCAATGCAAGGGACGCAAGTCAAGATGGCGTCCCTTGCATTCCTATTGGCTGAAAAATTTGAATCAGCCAATTGGAATTAAGCAGCTCTAATTCTATTATATAATTCGAATTAGCCAATAGAATGAGAGCTGCTTAAATCGAATTAGCCAATAGAATGAAAGCTGCTTAAATTTTAGCAGCCCTCGTTCCAATTTTGCCCTACAAAAGGCCCTTTTAAAGGCCCTTGGTAGTTTGGTTTTTTTTATAGTGTTAGGGTGTGTTTGTATTTTTTTTTTTGGAGCAAAAGAGCTGTTTATCTCAGGGCAATGCCCTACAAAAGGCCCTTTTAAGGGCCCGTGGTAGTTTGGGGGGTGGGGGTTTGTGTAGTGTTAGGGGGTGTTTGTATTCTTTTTGGAGCAAAAGAGCTATTTATCTCAGGGCAATGCCCTACAAAAGACCCTTTTAAGGGCCCTTGGTAGTTTATTCTAGAGTAGGGTTTTTTATTTTGGGGTGTTTTTTTTTTAAAGGGTATTAAAATAGGATTAATCTTTATTTTTTTTTATAATTTCAGTTGTTTTTTTTTGTAATGATAGGTTTTTTTTATTTTTTGTAATGGTAGTTTTTTTATTTTTTGTAATGGTAGGTTTTAGTGTAAGGCAGGTTAGGTTTTATTTCACAGGTAAGTTTGTATTTATTTTAACTAGGTAGTTAGTAAATAGTTAATAACTATTTACTAACTAGTCTACCCAGTTAAAATAAATACAAACTTACCTGTGAAATAAAAATAAAACCTAAGCTAGCTACAATATAACTATTAGTTATATTGTAGCTAGCTTAGGTTTTATTTCACAGGTAAGTATGTATTTAGTTTTAAATAGGAATTATTTAGTTAATAATTGTAAGTTTAATTTAGATTTAATTTAATTATGTTAAAGTTAGGTGGGGTTAGGTTTAGGGTTAGGTTTAGGGGTTAATATAGTTTAATTTAGCTTGTTGTGATGTGGGGCTGGCAGTTTAGGGGTTAATAGGTTTATTTAGTTAATAATTGTAAATTTAATTTAGCTATATTTTTATTATGTTAAAGTTAGGGGGTGTTAGGGTTACATTAGGGTTAGGTTTAGTGGTTAATATAGTTTAATTTAGCTTGTTGCGATGTGGGGGACTGGTGGTTTAGGGGTTAATAAATGTAGTATAGTGGTGGCAATATCGGGAGCGGCAGATTAGGGTTAATAATTTTATTTAGGTGGCAGCGATATCGGATGTGGCAGATTAGGGGTTAATAACTGTAGACAGGCGTCAGCAATGTTGGCGGCAGCAGATTAGGGGTGTTTAGACTCGGGGTTTATGTCAGAGTGTTTGGTTTAAACTGTATTTTTATTTCCCCATAGACATCAATGGGGCTGCATTATGGAACTTTTGTTTCCGCGATCGCATGTGTTATTTTTTTTTTTTTTGCCGACTCTCCCCATTGATGTCTATGGGGAAATCGTGCGTGAGCACGTCTCAGCAGCTCTCTGATTGTGTGCGGTATGGAGCTCAACGCAACCATATCGCACGCAAAAGGCGTATGTTTGAAAACTTGTAATGGCAGCGCTATAGGAAATTAAATAACGTAACTTTTATTGCGTTCGTTAATTTCTCTACAGTGCTCAAAACTCGTAATCTAGGTGTTTGTGATACAGTTTTCTGAATAAATGGGTTTTTGGTGGCTATTAAAAGGTATGCAAATTGGGTAAAATGGCTGAGAGAATCTGTTCGCAATAACATCATTCTGTTCTAGATAGAGCTCCTAACATGTTTTGTAATGGCAAACACACATAATGAAAGTGTGTGAACACAGAATAAGATTATAAAGGGAAGTGGCTAAAATGTATCCCAAGACAAGACAAAAAAGATTTTTATTGAGGTGTACAACAGATACATAAATAAACAACAAAGTGTTACAGGCGTACAAGTGCTAAACAGATGTTACTCTTAGGTGGCTATAGAAGGTAGCATTTCCAGATCAACATAGGCTGATTATCTGTTAAAAGGTAGAGCTGTCTCTAAGAGAATCTAAGTCCTTCTTAGAAATATAGTAAAAGAAACAGGATAGATTCTGGAATACTACAGAGAATGACAGGTAACTAAATTATGGAGCCTGAATGTTTAAGACCTCATTTTTTCTTTAATTTGTGCAGTATTAGAGTAACTACTATGCGGGTCACAGCTGAACCAGTGAAGTGTAGATATAGATGTTAGATGGCAGTTACATGAGTAAGATGGGAGTAAGGGGAAAGTACAGCGGGCCAGAGCCGCTCGAGTGAGGGTTTCTGGTATCTAGGGTTATAAAGGTATAAAAATAAGAGAGTAGTAAAAAAAAAGGTAGAGAATTGGGGATAAGTCAGAAAACTGAAATATGTTGTCTAGAGCTATGTATGAGCTAAACCCCTATATAGACTAATAATCTTTGGTAGGAAATGTGCATTAACTATCTCCGAATGAAGTGGTCCCCTGGGGTGATGTAATACTGGTTGGTGACCAAAAATATATAGTCATAGAATTATAGGTATAGGTGCGTATAGTAAGAGGGTATGAATGGGAAATTAAAACTTGAATAACACCCATTAATGAATAAGTAAAGTCACTGATCTAAACTTTGTAGCTGTATATTTGTATGGTGCACATGAACTAGCCTATCTCTCTCAGCCTCCCAACATATAGCACCGCCTCGCCGCAAGCAGCGCCCATGCATGGGAGCATTGTAACAATATAAATGTATAGGGTCTAGGCTATTCTTATCCCTCAAAGAGACCAAGGGTTTCATGGGATTTTTAAGGAGTCAAGTAACAACTTTAAGGGTTCATTTCTAGATGGAGATAGCGACTTCAACTATCTCTATTATTTCAGCTAGTGTTCTAGGAACTCCTCCTTTGACATATTAGTTGTTAATGTAAGAGTATAGTGTTAGTGGTGTTGAAAGAGCTTTCTGGATCAAATCTTTAAAACATAGGAACAACTGAAATACTCAAATATCCCCCTTCAAAGAACATGTGGAGAAAACAGTCATAGCACAAACTGTCAAAATTACACCCTGTTAAATAAAATATAAACACATAGTATAACTTAACGATATTGTTGCCTGTAAGAGAGTGATAGCATAACATGGAAAGGGAAAAGGATCATTTAAACTAGTAGGTAGTTATTGTCCAGTACAACACTTAAAGACAAATGTAAAACTATGAGATCGCCTAGCCAACTCCAGATTTTGAATCTGCTAAGCCAAATCGATCATGTTTATAAATGCGGCTCAGAGTTTGTCCCAGAACCCTTCCGAGTTCAAGCAGAAGGGCAGAAAAGACCCCCGTGGGATGGCAATGGGACCTGCTAAGTTCCCCCTATGGATATTTTCTCTCCACCACAGCTGAAGATCACTTGAGTAAGGGGAGTATGCGACTCTGCCGTAGTTGCGGTTGTGTATAATGTGTCGTCTGACCCGCTATCAAGTGATGTCCCGGTGTCTAGGAACTTAATGTGGAGTGGCTCACCTACAAACTCTGAGGTATTCTGGCCAATAGATGCTTCATCCTCTCTTGGAGCCCGCATTCTAGCGATCCGGAGGGGGATCTCCAACCTTCCATGTTGTAGGGTTGTCTGTGAAGCTTGTGGCAGATGTCCAGCTAGCTCCATTACTGCCAACAAGCTTTGCCGGAGGTCATCAAAGTGTTGGAGAATCGTGATCTCCCTCTCTTCCCTGTGTTCCATGTCTCTGTTGAGGCAATGTCGAATATGCTCCGTTAGTAAAGCTGAGGCCCAGATACCAGCAAGGGAAACAAAAGGGGGGGGGGGGGGGGAGGCTCGGGGGATCAGCAGCTCCGAATACACAATACAAATTTTTTTTTGTTAAACAGGCTGGTATGTTACAAGTAAGGAAAGGAGTAGTCCGGTTGCAGGTCCAGATTTTCTCCCACTAGTCTGTCCACCTGTTGCTTGTTTTGCAGCCTTCTGCTAAAATATTCCACTTTGCTGCGTTGCAGAGAGAGGCTTAAGGTGGCGTCTTAATTTTGAGAGCTTCAGAGCTGCTTCATGTAGGAGCACTGCATTGGAGCTATGTGCCTTGAGTGTCTGTTTAATGAACTGGAGTAGGGTCACACAGAAGACAAGTTGAGGTAGAGCAGAAGTTGGTTATTTTCTCTGAGAAAAAACAACTTTTTGGTCATTTAATATAACGCTTGGTCCAGGAGCTCTATATGAAAGTGTCTACTCCATTCCATTCGGCAGTTGGCTCCGCCCCCCATTATCTTGAGATTTTGTAATGTCTAATTGGTAGATTGACTATAGTTAGCTGCTAAAGAAAAGCCTGAACTTGTCCCAGTTTGTAGTTGACTGTGCTGGACAGCTAAATTTGTAGTGCAAAGTTTCCCATAGATAAATGCCTATGTTGCCTTATTAAAACTGCAGTCCTGTACTTTATATTAAAATCCTCTAGAATCTTTTGAACCTAGAATTCACAACTACTATCTTACCACATATATATCATAAATACCATCTAAGTAGAGATACTGAATATTACTTATTATGGCCTAGAAGTGAAGCACAAAAATGTTAGTGCAATGATGCATTAACATCGCTTAAACTAATCCATACAGCTTCCATTTTTACACATATTATAAGTCCAAAGTAATTATTTTATCGTACAAGTGACTGTCTAGTGTACATCTGCATGCCGGATAGCACAAGTGCATTCACTCCCTCACATAATAGACTTCTATGTTGGATAACAATCAAACGCTAAGCTGATGGAGCCCAAAAAAGTGGAGTTTTTCATTTATTTCTGTGTTATACTATTTCAATTAAACTTAATCATAAAACACTTCACATACATACACCATTGGCCCCCTTCCCAGTCCCATTCTTGACATATACTATATCCTTTTAATTCTGCAAGAAAACCTTCATTTCATTATAACTTAAAACATTTTTTCCCATAACATTGTACATGTGTTTTGTCTGGCAACTAATAGTTTACTTCAGGTGTCAAAAATAGCTAAATTTTAAAGGGCCCATCAACGTTCTTATTAATGTGACATAATTCTGCACTTGTAGTGCCTGTAAAAAAATAAAGCATATTAAAGATTTACAGTAACATTCCAATGCTGTTCTTACCTTCCCTACCTCATTGGCCTCTTCTGCTTCTCTCTTTTTTTCAAAAGCGCATTCTCAGGGGCACTGTCTAATGAGGAGTGTATCAACAACCGCAAGAGCCGGCGTTCTTCTGGAGAAAGGGTCGCAGAGGACTTACGTCATCCAGGAGAATCCAATAATGGCCCCAAACACGTCTCAGCTGGAACAGGCAAGGTGCAAAGCCCAAGGAAGCAGGAACCAACCGATAAAGCGAATAATAAACAAGGACGGCTGCACAATGGGTATAATTCAGATTGTTTATTGGTAAAAATAAAACCTAGGCAGACATGGAAAAGGGAGGCACCCTGACGCGTTTCTCGCCCCCTAGTGGCGCTTACTCATAGACTCAAGTGTGGAATACAGCATACATCTTTAAATGGGGCTTAAATTGTCCTCACATTTGCCAGTACTTCATATAATAGAAGATACAAGACATTAATAAAAGTATAAATACACACAAGATACAGTAAATATTTTCCAGTTCACTTGGTAATAGACGCTCTATCTATCTATCTATCTATCAGAAAAACGTTATTAGGCTTAATCAATAGCATATATATGTGTATAACATTGTATTAGCTATGCTGGGATAAAAATTTTAGGTGGACTAAGATGGTAAACGTTATTTAACAAAATGTATATAATAAAGAAAAATACATTACTACATCATTATATTGGATAAGAAGAGAGAGAGAGAATAATAACAATAGGAATGTGTACGAGAAAAATGGCTCATTATACAAAATACTATACACCAGCGGTCGCCAACCAGTGGTTCGTGGACCACTGGTGGTCCATGAGAAGATGTTGGTGGTCCTTGACACCATCAAGCAGGAATTAATCTTCTCTGATGGTGTCACCCCCGTCGTGCTGCAACTCCCTACAGTGCCTAATTCTAATAAGTTTCCTGCACACAAAGCCATTCCACCTGAATTCAAGTAATTGACAGCCAGCAGATACGCCATATCCAACCAGTATTATGGTAATTGACAGTAACATCAGTTGTGGTCAGCTCACATCCATATTGCGAGCTTTCTGTTATAAACTTAATTTATGACTCCAATGTCTGTCCATGATCATAAGTAGTTTTGAATAATCCCTAAATGGGGAGGTATCTGGGAAGTCTTGTGGTCCTTTTAAAACATAATAACAATTATTTTTTTCCCCACTTTCTGCCTCTCTGTTTCCAGCTCAAAAGTTGTCACTCACCCTTCATCTGTCATTTTGAAGTATTCTCTCAGTTCTGTCATTCAGTTAGTTAATTCCAAAAAATAATTCTTAAAAATGTGAAAATATATACATAATGTAAACTTAGCTATGGTTATACTAGTTATGTACAGTATGTGTATGTGTGTATAATAGACATACACACACACACACACACACATTACCTTTTAAAAAACAAATCATGTTAGTGGTCCACGGGATTCAAAATTGTGAGTTTAGTGGTCCCTGAGGTCCGAAAGGTTGGCGACCCCTGCTATACACTATACACATGGACTCAGTTGTTAAACAAAAGTATAGTACAACACATTCATATGCGATTAATGTGTTGTTCAACAGATTCTCAAAATTTGAAGTTACTGTGTGAACACACATACCCCTGATATATAGTATAAAATACAAATAAGTGTGTATATATAAAGAGCATTGTAGACTATATTCAAAAAGTTCTTATGGCTTGGATTACGCAAAATAGCTAATATCCCATTCCTTATTGAGACCATTAGGAATTCTGGCTGTCTAATTATATTGAGCCCAATTGCAGATTTACCCAGCTTGGGAGTACACTACAATTAGTTCAACTGCACGCTTTTTAAGAAAATAGAGGAGCAAAAGAGGACGACAAAGAAGGGAAGGTAAGTAAAGTTTTGGGTAGTTAAATCTTTAATATAAAAACAGCCAAAAAAAAAAGATTAGGAAAACAAATAATTTCCAAACTAAAATTAATTTGATTCAGCACTTTTTTATTTGAAAAATCTCAAAAAATTATTTTATTAAATTAAACAGTATTTTTGTCATAAACATGTAACACACATCAACATAAACACACCAATATATATTAAAAACATTAATATAGAAAATACCACATTGTCCATTTAGCAAAACTGGAGCCAAGCAACCAACTCCACGAATTTGAATAGCAGCATAAACATCTCACAAATCTTATGAAGGGATAAATGGACAAGTTTCTAACATTTGGGGTGGGATAAGTTTTCAGCTCTGTATAAGTGTTATAATTCCCATCTATTATTATACCATTTAATGGGGACAATAATATTGCGCTTTCTAACCATTGTCTTGCTCCTAAAAAAAGCATTTGTGCTGCTATATTTGCTGAGATGTTCATGCTGCTATTTAATATATGTAACATTGTACGGCTGTACTAATCTTATCTATAATGCATCGTTAGTGCCCAGGTAGCTGATTTTCTGAGGGAGCCATAACTGATTTTTTGTGTCTGTATATGATATAATAAATATATAAATATCTATGTACATAAATATACAGCACACAGAGAAAGTCCAGCACTCACAAGTTCTCAGCTAAGATTAAAAGCAAAAATGGAAAAGTTAGTTACCGCATCTGGCCAAATGGACAAGCCCAGGTACCACGTCAAGGTCTCTTCCAAAAACCTGGGTCCCTAAACAGCCACACAATGCAAGCTCTCAATCCAACAAACTGGGAACAAGTGAAGGATGCACAGGCTTATGTATATATACAAAACACGGAAGGGGACAGCACTCTTAGGCTGGACTGAGCCCACATCCTATGACCGTGCAACATACAAAGCCCTGGGTGCACAATAGCACTCTCAGGAAGCTGCACTGTTCCCAGAGTCACAGGCAGTTAACCCCAGTCAGGTCTGGGTGCAAGGCCCATAGGGAAAATTACAAAACAAATTAATACAGCACACAGAGAAAGTCCAGCACCCACCTACAAGCTCTCAGCTAAGATTAAAAGCAAAAATGTGTGATGTATTAATTTGTTGTGCATTGTGTGGCTGTATTAGGGACCCAGGTTTTGGAAGAGACCTTGACGTGGTACCTGGGCTTGTCCATTTGACCAGATGCGGTAACTAACTCTTCCATTTTTGCTTTTAATCTTAGCTGAGAGCTTGTAAGTGAGTGCTGGACTTTCTCTGTGTGCTGTATTAATTTGTTTTGTAATTTTCCCTATGGGTCTTGCACACAGACCTGTCTGGGGTTAACTGCCTGTGACTCTGGGGACAGTGTAGCTTCCCGAGAGTGCTATTGTGCACCCAGGGCTCTGCATGTTGCAGGGTCATAGGATGTGTACCCAGTCCGGCCTGAGAGTGCTGTCCCCTTCCGTGTTTTGTATGTGTATATATATATATATATATATATATATATATATATATATACTGTATATATGTGTATATATATATATATATATATATTCAGGGCTTTTTTGTGGGGGTACTCATTGGTACTACCCCCACCTCTGCCATCTCATAACATGTAATATTTGTAATAATCATATTAATACTCTAGTTTTCAGAATAGGGGGCTGCAAAATACGTTGTCCCTTTGCTTTTCTCATAGTTACTGAGCACAATATAAAAATTCAAAATCATTGACTACCGGCACCTTTTTTTTTTTAGTTCTGGCACATTTTCTTTAAAAAAAGAAACATATATATATATATATATATATATATATATATATACATACACATATACAGTATATACTGTATATATGTAACCTAGCAGCAAATACATTTATGTTATTATTATTGAATAGTAAATATTGTTTTAGTATATTTCTACTGTAATTTAGATACTTCTGGCTGAATAAAGAATCACTAAAGCATGCAACCACAAATTCCTTTCTCCTCTTTTTAGTGTATTGCTATGTCACAACTAGCATTATAATACATTTAAGAAGAAATGTCAACATTGTATGCTTGGAATGTGGGAAACCTCATGTATGAGAAACTCACATGTTGAAGCAGTAAGGCCACATACTCAACAGCTGAGTTATATAATGTCTTGATGCAGCCATATAAATGGTAAAATTCCTATGCTTTTTAATGTTTGATTGAGAAGTAAAACTCTGGCATTAACATGACAAGTTACATAATAAGTTATACTTTCTTTCTCTTATATTAACCATTTTGCAGCTAGGCTATTTTCACACACACACCCAATTACATTTAAACACTAATGTCAAACTTCAGTGAGTGCCCCACACAAATTATATATTGGTTTTATTTTCAGCGGGCCCAGCAGAATTCACAATATATAATTATTGTGCTTATATTTAAGAGATAGCTGTGGCAAAAAAAAATGTAGATTTCTTTTTCTTTGATATTTTTGTTAAGATTTTAGTAAACATTGTTCAAAATGGCCAGGTGACTACTGCTGTAACTGTAATTACCGTACTAATCTATCATCAAGGCAAAACGCGTGTGAGACATAGACCCATATAGGCTTTTGGAGGTTATTAAATTGATTAGAGAGGCTCCTTTTAATGGTACATAAATAAAAGCACTTTTTTCTTGTAAGGTAAACACTTTTGCCACAGTGATCACCTGGCTATATAAAAAAATCATATATGTTTTTAAGAGAGGGAATTGTCTACTAGAAAATAAACTTTATCAGCGGTCTATAGATATAACAGATTTTTTTATATAGCATAAAATGGCCCACCCGCCAACAAATCCCTGTGCATTGTGTTTGAACTTTTTTTTAATAGATCTGCTTTCTTGTTGCTTTCCAACCGCCATCATTTAAAAGAGCGATTCCCCTTCATTCCCCTTTGTGTTCTCATCATGATTAGGCTAGCGGTTAAATGAATATTCTTTAAAGGGTCATAATAGTAAAAAAATTGCGTTATAATTCGCTAAATTGTGTTATTTAAGACTTTCGACTCTGCCCTTATGTGTGTCCTATCCAGAAATCTGTTACCATCTAAATTCTACCAAGTAATGTCGATCCAAACCCACAGACCACCCAGAAATACTTCCACAATGCCCAAATCCAGCATGACCCATGCACAGCATTGCAAAAAAATGGCGGCAGGTCATGGGTGGTCCCTGGTTTTACTTAGGAAACACTGGATATTTAAATAAAAGGAAAGTCTGGCGAGCAGAGCTTAAACTGTTATGTTTGCCTTTATTATTTAGTAGATATATAAGTACAATACATCATAACATTGTGCACAGGTGTAGAAAATGAGGCTTCATACACATGTGAGGTGAATGTCTTCATAGGTCATATGGTTTTAGGAATAACATGTTTTTTAAGGTTTTATCCAAGTATTCACCTAGATTACGAGTTTTGCGTTAACAGGGGTGCGGTGCTAACGAGCAATTTATGATCACCGCTCACTTACAGACAGCGCTGGAATTACGGGTTTTTAGAAACCTGGCGTTAACCGCAAAAAAGTGAGCGAAGAGCAAAATTTTACTCCACATCTCACCTCAATACCAGCGCTTCTTACGTTATTGGTGAGCTGGTAAAACGTGCTCGTGCACGATTTCCCCATAGGAATCAATGGGGGAGAGCCGGCTGAAAAAAAACCTAACAACTGCAAAAAAGCAGCGTTCAGCTTCTAACGCAGCCCCATTGATTCCTATGGGGAAATAAAAGTTATGTCTACACCTAACACCCTAACATGAACCCGAGTCTAAACACCCCTAATCTTACACTTATTAACCCCTAATCTGCCGCCCCCGACATCGCCGACACCTACATTATACTTATTAACCCCTAATCTGTCGCTCCGGACATCGCCGACACCTACATTATACTTATTAACCCCTAATCTGCGGCCCCTAATAGTTACTTAATAGTTACATTGTAGCTAGCTTAGGGTTTAGTTTTATTTTACAGGCAACTTTGTATTTATTTTAACTAGGTAGACTAGTTACTAAATAGTTATTAACAATTTACTAACTACCTAGCTAAAATAAATACAAATTCACCTGTAAAATAAAACCTAACCTAAGTTACAATTACACCTAAAACTACACTATAATTAAATAAATTAACTAAATTAAATACAATTAATTACAATTAAATAAAGTACAAAAAAACCCCACTAAATTACAGAAAATAATAAACAAATTACAAGATTTTTCAACTAATTGCACCTAATCTAATCCCCCTAACAAAATAACAAAGCCCCCCAAAATAAAAAAAGCCCTACCCTACACTAAATTACAAATAAACCTTTAAAGGGCCTTTTGGGGGGCATTGCCCCAAAGTAATCAGTTCTTTAACCTGAAAAAAAAGTACAAATACCCCCCAACATTAAAACCCACTACCCACACAACCAACCCTACTATCAGCCAATCGGAATTAAGGTAGAAAATATCCTATTGGCTGAGGATTGAAGTTCAATCCTATTGGCTGATTGCATCAGCCAATAGGATTTTTTCTACCTTAATTCTGATTGGCTGCGGGCGTTAAAAAGCAGCGTTGGGACCGGCCAACGCTGCTTTTTAAGCCTAACGCAAGGCTCGTAATCTAGCCGATTGTTTGTAATTTGTAACCTAGAACATCTTCAGACTACATAAGCCATCACATGCACTATTGGTGTTTTGCTTTTGATCTTCTACTACATATAATAAAAATAAATTGAATTAAAGTTAATTAAGATTTTCCATGAATATATATAATATATACAATATATCTGTTAGTAATTCCTTTAAAATAACTGAAATGCCATTTAGTATGACTATGCACAATACAAACATTTATTGTATAATTGCTATGAGAGATAAGATTTTAATCCTTATGCAACATCTAAGTGATGAATGAAGCATTGAGACATTGGAAGCTATTTCAAATAATCTCTCTTCCTCAACTTAAAGGTACAGTAAAGTCCGAATTAAACTTTCGTGATTCAGATAGAGCATGTCAACTTTTGCTTTTTTTTTCTTGATATTTTTTGTTAATTGCTATACCTAGGTAGGCTCATAGGGGCCAAATTATCAATGTGTGGACGGACATGATCCGCTGTAGCATACGCTGTCTGCATTTATCATTGCACAAGCATTTCACTAGAAATGCTTGTGCAATGCCGCCCCCTGCACATTCATGGCCAATCACGATTCTTCATTTGGTACCCCTATTGTTCGCTTAGATTGATACCTCTATCTGCCTTCAACAACTCTTTTGACTGAAGATTTTGTACCTATTTGGTCCGCCTGGATTTCTGACCCCTGCTTTTTCTAAATACTCTGTGTCTGGTATCCTGCTCTACATTTGCCTTGATTAGAACACAAGAACTTACGTCAACTAGCTCTAAAAAGAAATACTCCCTTAAAAGTGACAGTAGAAGCAGGTCTAATAAATAAAACACTAATTGAAACAAATGGGCAATGCTTTCATTTGAAATTACTAATCGAAATGTAGCTTACAGCCTGTAAAACTTTAAAGGGACCTCCCTTACCTACCTTTCCATAGGAAAGATGCATCCACTGCAAGAGCATGTTTCCATATTTACCAAGATTGCTTCAGAAAAAAAGGATTAAAATGTACTATGGAATATTATCTTAAAGGGACATTAAACACTAAATACATGCTAGCTTGAACGATGCATTCAAAGAAAAGATTACTCTGAGAATAACATGTAGATTTTAAATATTGACAAAATAAGTGTAAAGTTTTAGTGTGTATAAAACAATGGGAGCTGCCAGGTTGTAACTTAGATTACCTTCTTTGCTGTGGCCAATTAGAGACAGTTATAAATAGGTCAATAGAGTGAACAGCCAATGGCTGTGTGGAATATAACAGTGTTCTGCACTGCCATTTCTAACAGGAACTGAAAAGCTCACAATTTCAGAATGGAATTGCAGGAAAATTGGACAAAATAAATAATGAAAGCATATTGCAAAGTGGTTTATATATATATAATTTATCAATTTATATTACCATCTCAATGTGTTTAATGTCCCTTTAAGCACAACTAGTACTATTCTTCAATAATTGTGACAAAAGACCTAAAATCCCTATTACTCTAAATTTACACAAAAAGATTAGCCACCGTACTGATACTCTTTCTTCCAGAATAAGCTCTATTGTGAAGCCTTTTAGCTACTGGATCAAGTTTGGGGAGATACTGAATACTTGGATTTACACAGATTCTTCTGTTAATCAGAAAACTAAGTGCCAGTAAATTAGCAGAAATCAAGTAGATGATCAGTTGAATAAATAGAGAACCAAGGTTTGCAAGGTGGAAACAATAGTGGCGTTTAGAAAGGAGATACAATCAGGAGTTAGGAAAACATTACTGTCTAACATAAATCTAGCACTTTCTTCCAAATGAGATGTTATTAAATAAGTAGCTTAACTATTACATAAGATACTATCCCCAGTAACCACAATTTTACAAATGATGCATGCGAGAGGTAGAAAAACAAATAGAAAGAATTGTTATTTAAGGCTGCAGAGGGTGCTCAGAAATGTTGCCTGAGCTGTTTGATTGTCAAAAGTTAACAAACCTAATTAAATGGACATGAAACCCAAAATATTTCTTTCATTAATCAAATAGAGCATACACTTTTCAACAACTTTCCAATTTACTTCTAATATCTAATTAGCTTCATTTCTATGGTATCATTTGTTGAAAATCATATCTAGATAGGCTCAGGAGCTTGAAGCTAGCTGCTGCTTGGTGGCTGATCTTGTATGCCCATTTTAATTGGCTTACAGATGTGTTCAGCTAGCTTCCAGGAGTGCATTGCTGCTTTTTGAATAAAAAATACCAAGAGAATGGAGCAAAATTGCTAACAGAAGTAAATTGGAAAGTTGTTTAAAAAAGTATAATCTTTCTGAATCATGAAAGAAAACATTTGGGTTTCATGTCTATTTCAGCAATATAATAATGTTTAACTCCAGCCCATTGTTATAGGGTGTTTATTTTGTATTACAGTGAAACTTATCTATGCATATGAGCCTCCTATGCAATATAATATATATGTGTATTCGTTTTCGGATTAATACATTTTCCTCTGAATTGACCCATTTAGCAGCATAACGAGTTCAGCAGTAGACTAATTAAAATGGGACCGAATCAGGCACGTTACAAAATTGTTCATGTTTATTAGTCGCATTTGTTAAGTTTTTGTTTGCCACTTTGAGCGCCAATAAAATGGGCCGAGGATACAGGAGAGAGAGAAGGCACCAAGATTGTTTGACAAATCAACTCCATTTGCAGTGATGTACAGGAGGGTGTCTGACCATTCCTGTGTACAACTTGCCCTGTCTAATTCTGACAGAGCATCACTAAATTGACGTGAGGGCCAGCAAGTCAGGCATTAAATACCAAACAAATCCATTGTTAACCGTATATAATACATTTAAAAAAAAATCTAATTTACTTCTAATATCAACTTTGCTTTGTTCCCATGGTATTCTTTGTTGAAGAGTTAGCTATGTTAATGTTTAATTGATTCTTTTTTCTTAAGGAATACTTTTTTTTTAAAGCATATATGGAGATATTTTATTTGCTTTCATTTCTTAGGAAAAGAACAAGGATAGGGAATGACAAAAACTCTGGTTAGACTCAGAGTTTAAGTTTTCTATTAAATCTTTAATTCCTAACTTCACTTGCCCTTTGGGAGCTTTGCATGGCATGATCCATGACATAACTGCTGACATTGCAGGTAACATTGTTGATTAAATCATCTTTGACATCACTAAAGAAATATGTTAATGTAGGGTTGGCAGGGTGGGCAGGAATTGTATGCTAGGGAGAGGAGATGAGAGGAGAAAGAGGTTGTGTGCAAGGGAGAGGGGGACTAAGGGCTAGATTTATCAAAGCCATTCTCCTATAATTCCGTCCAAAATAGCGCATACGAACTGATCGTCATATTCATCAAACCACTCTGCGCCTATAATTGCGCAAATCTGAAAGAAACTTCTTTGTCTCCGCTTGCATACACCTAGGTGCACGGACGCGCTCCCGAGTGCAACAATATACATTAGTAATAGGTGTAATTTAACAGCCCGACCTACAATTTATCATTGCTTGGCGCCGATAGGGAACTGAAATTTCGTCTTCAATTGCGTGTTGTATATTTCGCCATACAGACTGAGGCGAACACCATTATAATACATGCTTTTACATCTTGTGATGCAGTACTTTCTTCTTTTAACTAATTTTTCAAAGGCTCAGCACCAAGAAGAGACTGTTATTGCCAGAAATTTGTGCTTCCACAGGCGCATATGGGTACCAACAGTTTTATATATATATATATCGATACATTGATATATTTATTTTTGTGATCTTACATTATTAACATGTGGGAAAAACAGCACAGAAACATTATATAATATAAATATGAGCTAAATAGTTACCTAAAAAACGCTTTTTTAATAATCAAAACATGGCAGCGTAAATATTTATAGGGATGTACTGTGATAAATAGGGAGTAAATAGGGAGTAAATGGTTTTTCCGACAGGCGAAATTTATCATTATTACGCCCCAGCTCGCCTGTGCAAAGTTACATCTATTTTTTTTATGAATTCAGGCGCACATATGCGCTTCTCCGGAGGCGAGCTGGGGTACAGTTACAGACGAAGCACATACAGAGTTCGCCTAGCCTTTGATAAATCTAGCCCTCAGAGGATGAGCACTGGTATGTGAGGGAGAGGGGTCTAAAGGGGATAAAGCCAAGTGGGTAAGCAGGACTGTGTGTAAAGAAGACGGGGTGAGAGGAGAAGGTGGATGTTGTGTGTAACAGACAACTGGTGAGGAGGGCACTGTGCATGGAAGAGAGAGGAATAAGAGGGTACAAAGCAGACTGTGAGGTGACGGGGTGTAGAGGAAGCTGCGTGAGAGGATGAGGAGAATACTGGATATCAGTGAAGTGGAAAGAGAGGTGGTGGAGGTAGCTGTGTTTGAGGAGGAGGATGTAGGGGATAGACAATTAGTAATTCCTCACACAACATATACACAGTATGCAAACATATACAGTATAGTACATGTATACATATCTATAACATAAAATCACATGTATTCCTTTTAGAGAAATGCTTTTAAGAAATATTATACTAGTATTTCTTTCTACTATCCTGTTCTCAAGCAGTGTTATTATCTAAAAAGAGTGGAATGTCACATTCCAAGAGAGATAGTGCTATGCTCTGCTGTGAGAATATTCAATTGTTTTGAGAACACTTTTTGTTAAATGCTCGCTAAATTAAATAATGTGATTGACATAACTTTAGACACACCTGCTAAACTGTACTTTAATTATAAGAATTGCTGTGAGGGGGGCAGGAGAGTTTTGGGCAACATCTTAGAGAGAAGTTGAAGACTTTAGCATCTGTGAAATCTTCTGCGTGTGTCCCACTGAGTGATAATGCTGACTGTAACTACAGTTCTCTGCCTGTCTACACTTGTAGGCTGATATTAATGCCTTATTAAAACCCGAAGATAAGAAATGTGTTTATAGTTTAATCACTGCCTTGCTTTATAAGTTGATTACTGACTTTTTGCTATAAGTTAATAATAAACACTGTTGTTATTATTATACTGCACTCTCGTGTGTCTGTTTTCTTCCATTTTTCAATACTACTGTGAGACCTAGTTTGCGATTGCCCCAGCGCCAGGGAATAACAGAGGGCTAAAGAGATGTACAGAAGCTGGTGTGTGAAGGATAGTAGGATTGAGAGAATGAGCATGGTGTGAGATAGAGAATGCTGAGAAGATGAGTTAGAGTGAGTGAGTGAGAGGTAAAGAAACGTGTGTGAGTGCGAAGATATTGTGTTTGAGATGGGAGCATAAAGAGGTAGTTGTATAGTGAGGGAGAGGGGGAATGCAAAGGTGATCAAGGACTTGAAAACAGAATTTATGCTTACCTGATAAATTACTTTCTCCAACGGTGTGTCCGGTCCACGGCATCATCCTTACTTGTGGGAATATCTCTTCCCCAACAGGAAATGGCAAAGAGTCCCAGCAAAGCTGGCCATATAGTCCCTCCTAGGCTCCGCCCACCCCAGTCATTCGACCGACGGACAGGAGGAAAAATATAGGAGAAACCATATGGTACCGTGGTGACTGTAGTTAGAGAAAATAATTCATCAGACCTGATTAAAAAACCAGGGCGGGCCGTGGACCGGACACACCGTTGGAGAAAGTAATTTATCAGGTAAGCATAAATTCTGTTTTCTGCAACATTGGTGTGTCCGGTCCACGGCGTCATCCTTACTTGTGGGAACCAATATCAAAGCTTTAGGACACGGATGAAGGGAGGGAGCAAATCAGGTCACCTAAACGGAAGGCACCACGGCTTGCAAAACCTTTCTCCCAAAAATAGCCTCCGAAGAAGCAAAAGTATCAAATTTGTAAAATTTGGCAAAAGTGTGCAGTGAAGACCAAGTCGCTGCCTTACATATCTGATCAACAGAAGCCTCGTTCTTGAAGGCCCATGTGGAAGCCACAGCTCTAGTGGAGTGAGCTGTGATTCTTTCAGGAGGCTGCCGTCCGGCAGTCTCGTAAGCCAATCGGATGATGCTTTTAAGCCAAAAGCAAAGAGAGGTAGAAGTCGCTTTTTGACCTCTCCTTTTACCAGAATAGACGACAAACAGAGAAGATGTTTGTCTGAAATCTTTTGTAGCTTCTAAATAGAATTTTAGAGCACGGACTACGTCCAAATTGTGTAACAAACGTTCCTTCTTTGAAGCTGGATTCGGACACAAAGAAGGTACAACTATCTCCTGGTTAATATTTTTGTTAGAAACAACCTTTGGAAGAAAACCAGGCTTAGTACGCAAAACCACCTTATCTGCATGGAACACCAGATAGGGCGGAGCACACTGCAGAGCAGATAACTCTGAAACTCTTCTAGCAGAAGAAATAGCAACCAAAAACAAAACTTTCCAAGATAACAACTTAATATCTATGGAATGTAGAGGTTCAAACGGAACCCCTTGAAGAACTGAAAGAACTAAATTTAAACTCCAGGGAGGAGTCAAAGGTCTGTAAACAGGCTTGATCCTAACCAGAGCCTGAACAAATGCTTGAACATCTGGCATAGCTGCCAGTCGTTTGTGTAGTAAGACAGATAAAGCAGAAATCTGTCCCTTTAGAGAACTCGCAGATAATCCTTTATCCAAACCTTCTTGCAGAAAGGAAATAATCTTAGGAATTTTTATCTTATTCCAAGGTAATCCCTTGGATTCACACCAGCAGATATATCTTTTCCATATCTTATGGTAAATCTTTCTAGTTACCGGTTTTCTGGCCTGAACCAGAGTATCAATCACAGAATCTGAAAACCCACGCTTTGATAGAATCAAGCGTTCAATCTCCAAGCCGTCAGCTGGAGGGAGACCAGATTTGGATGTTCGAATGGACCCTGAACAAGAAGGTCCCGTCTGAAAGGTAGCTTCCATGGTGGAACCGATGACATATTCACCAGGTCTGCATACCAAGTCCTGCGTGGCCACGCAGGGGCTATCAAGATCACCGAGGCCCTCTCCTGTTTGATCCTGGCTACCAGCCTGGGAATGAGAGGAAACGGTGGAAACACATAAGCTAGGTTGAAGGTCCAAGGCGCTACTAGTGCATCCACTAGAGTCGCCTTGGGATCCCTGGATCTGGACCCGTAGCAAGGAACCTTGAAGTTCTGACGAGACGCCATCTGATCCATGTCTGGAATGCCCCATAATTGAGTCAATTGGGCAAAAATCTCCGGGTGGAGTTCCCACTCCCCCGGATGGAATGTCTGACGACTCAGATAATCCGCTTCCCAGTTTTCCACACCTGGGATGTGGATCGCAGATAGATGGCAGGAGTGATTCTCCGCCCATTGTATTATTTTGGTTACTTCTTTCATCGCCAGGGAACTCCTTGTTCCCCCCAGATGATTGATATACACAATAGTCGTCATGTTGTCTGATTGGAATCTTATGAATCTGGCCTTTGCAAGCTGAGGCCAAGCCCTGAGAGCATTGAATATCGCTCTTAGTTCCAGAATGTTTATCGGGAGAAGAGACTCTTCCTGAGACCATAGCCCCTGAGCTTTCAGGGATTCCCAGACCGCACCCCAGCCCACTAGACTGGTGTTGGTCGTGACAATGACCCACTCTGGTCTGCGGAAGCTCATTCCCTGGGATAAGGTGGTCCAGGGATATCCACCAACGGAGTGAATCTCTGGTCTTCTGATCTAATTGAATCACTGGAGACAAGTTTGTATAGTCCCCATTCCACTGTTTCAGCATGCACAGTTGTAATGGTCTTAGATGAATTCGCGCAAAAGGAACTATGTCCATTGCTGCAACCATCAACCCTACTACTTCCATGCACTGAGCTATGGAAGGACGTGGAACAGAATGAAGAACTTGACAAGCGCTTAGAAGTTTGACTTTCTGACATCTGTCAGAAAGATCCTCATTTCTAAGGAATCTATTATTGTTCCCAAGAAGGGAACTCTTGTTGACGGAGACAGAGAACTTTTTTCTATGTTCACCTTCCATCCGTGAGATCTGAGAAAGGCCAGAACGATGTCTGTATGAGCCTTTGATTTTGAAAGGGACGACGCTTGTATTAGAATGTCGTCCAAGTATGGTATTACTGCAATGCCCCTCGGCCTTAGAACCGCTAGAAGGGACCCGAGTACCTTTGTGAAAATCCTTGGAGCAGTGGCTAATCCGAATGGGAGGGCCACAAACTGGTAATGTTTGTCCAGAAAGGCGAACCTTAGGAACTGATGATGTTCTTTGTGGATAGGAATATGTAGGTACGCATCCTTTAGATCCACGGTAGTCATAAATTGACCTTCCTGGATAGTGGGTAGAATCGTTCGAATGGTTTCCATTTTGAACGGTGGTACCCTGAGAGATTTGTTTAGGATCTTTAAATCCAGAATTGGTCTGAAAGTTCCCTCTTTTTTGGGAACCACGAACAGATTTGAGTAAAATCCCATTCCTTGTTCCGTCATTGGAACTGGGTTTATCACTCCCATCTTTAACAGGTCTTCTACACAATGTAAGAACGCCTGTCTCTTTATTTGGTTTGAGGATAAGTGAGACATGTGGAACCTTCCCCTTGGGGGTAGTTCCTTGAATTCCAGAAGATAACCCTGAGAAACTATTTCTAGCGTCCAGGGATCCTGAACATCTCTTGCCCAAGCCTGAGCAAAGAGAGAGAGTCTGCCCCCCACTAGATCCGGTCCCGGATCGGGGGCTACTCCTTCATGCTGTTTTGTTAGCAGCGGCAGGCTTCTTGGCCTGCTTACCCTTGTTCCAGCCTTGCATCGGTTTCCAGGCTGGTTTGGTCTGTGAGGTATTACCCTCTTGCTTAGAGGATGCAGAATTAGAGCCCGGTCCGTTCCTGAAATTACGAAAGGAACGAAAATTAGACTTATTCTTGGCCTTGAAAGGCCTATCTTGTGGGAGGGCGTGACCCTTTCCCCCAGTGATGTCTGAGATAATCTCTTTCAATTCTGGTCCAAAGAGAGTTTTACCCTTGAAGGGGATGTTAAGCAATTTTGTCTTGGATGATACATCCGCTGACCAAGACTTTAGCCAAAGCGATCTGCGCGCCACAATTGCAAACCCTGAATTTTTCGCCGCTAATCTAGCTAATTGCAAAGCAGCATCTAAAATAAAAGAGTTAGCCAACTTAAGTGCGTGAACTCTGTCCATAACCTCCTCATATGGGGTCTCTTTACTGAGCGACTTTTCTAGTTCCTCGAACCAGAACCACGCTGCTGTAGTGACAGGAACAATGCACGAAATGGGTTGTAGAAGGTAACCTTGCTGTACAAAAATCTTTTTAAGCAAACCTTCCAATTTTTTATCCATAGGATCTGTGAAAGCACAACTATCCTCGATAGGAATAGTAGTGCGCTTGTTTAGAGTAGAAACTGCCCCCTCGACCTTAGGGACTGTCTGCCATAAGTCCTTTCTGGGGTCGACCATAGGAAATAATTTCTTAAATATAGGAGGGGGAACAAAAGGTATGCCGGGCTTCTCCCACTCCTTATTCACTATGTGCGCCACCCGCTTGGGTATAGGAAAAGCGTCGGGGTGCACCGGAACCTCTAGGAACTTGTCCATCTTGCATAATTTTTCTGGAATGACCAAGTTGTCACAATCATCCAGAGTAGATAACACCTCCTTAAGCAGTGCGCGGAGATGTTCTAACTTAAATTTAAATGTCACAACATCAGGTTCAGCCTGTTGGGAAATTTTTCCTGAATCTGAAATTTCCCCATCTGACAAAACCTCCCTCATGGCCCCTTCAGATTGGTGTGAGGGTATGACAGAACAATTATCATCAGCGCCCTCCTGATCTTCAGTGTTTAAAACAGAGCAATCGCGCTTTCTCTGATATGCAGGCATTTTGGATAAAATATTTGCTATGGAGTTATCCATTACAGCCGTCAATTGTTGCATGGTAATAAGCATTGGCGCGCTAGAAGTACTAGGGGCCTCCTGCGTGGGCAAAACTGGCGTAGACACAGAAGGAGATGATGTAGAACCATGTCTACTCCCTTCATCTGAGGAATTATCTTGGGCAATTTCATTATCTGTGGCAGTACTGTCCTTACTTTGTTTGGACGCTATGGCACAATTATCACACAATTTTGAAGGGGGAGACACATTGGCTTTCATACATATAGAACATAGCTTATCTGAAGGCACAGACATGTTAAACAGGCTTAAACTTGTCAATAAAGCACAAAAAACGTTTTAAAACAAAACCGTTACTGTCTCTTTAAATTTTAAACAGAGCACACTTTTTTACTGAATATGTGAAAAAATATGAAGGAATTGTTCAAAATTTACCAAAATCTCACCACAGTGTCTTAAAGCATTAAAAGTATTGCACCCCAATTTTCAGAGCTTTAACCCTTAAAATGACGAAACCGGAGCCGGTTACAGATTTAACCCCTATACAGTCCCAGCTACAGCCTTTGCTGTGACTTTACCAAGCCCAGAGGGGAATACGATACCAAATGACGCCTTTTAGGAACTTTTCCAACTACTTTCAGGTCCTCACACATGCATCTGCATGTCTTGCTCTCAAAAACAACTGCGCAGTAATGGCGCGAAAATGAGGCTCAGCCTACAACTGGGAAGGCCCTTCCTGACTGGAAAAGGTGTCTAACATAGTGCCTGACGTTAAAAAAACGTTCCCCATGGAGATGTTGCCTGTGCAACGGCAAAGAGAATGACTGGGGTGGGCGGAGCCTAGGAGGGACTATATGGCCAGCTTTGCTGGGACTCTTTGCCATTTCCTGTTGGGGAAGAGATATTCCCACAAGTAAGGATGACGCCGTGGACCGGACACACCAATGTTGTGGAAACATATATATATGTGTGTGTGTGTGTGTGATTTGACACTGAAAATGGTATAGAAACTTGCCTGCTGTTCTATATATCTGCTCTGAGGAAGTACAATTGATTGGCAGAAGTTGTTTTGCAAATCGTGTTTTATCTGAGAAATATGTCACTTAGTCAACTTACGTGTAATTATGGCTAGCTGTTTTAAAAATAAAACAGTAATACTTGTAATCCATAGTAACAAATCACAAGTTAATTGTACTGACTCATACATGACTTGCTTCCCTTTTGACACATTTTGTCTAGGTGACATATGTCCAAACTAAGGCCCTGGGGCCACATTGGGACAACCTAATGCACTTTCTGAACTGAATGCTCTGTGTGCTTGAACCAGGTAGGATTTTTTTTGAAAATTTTAATCTTATAATGTATACAATTTTAAGCATGGATATGCAATTTTAAAAAAATTATAATTTTTATTTAATAGTGTTATTATGAGTGTAAATGTACTTTTAAATGTATTTTTGTTGTGTGACACTTTTTATTCGAGTGTAACAGTTAACTAGAGCTATGAGGTCGCACTTTTCCGACGTGTGTTAAATTCAATTGCGCTTAAGCGATCATGTTTACTTTCAGCTTTTAATAAGCATGCTACTTCTGACATGCACAAACAGCCGCAATAAACCAGGCATCGCTCGCAACGTATCTGTTAACGCATCAGTGCATTTTTTTTACAATTTGTTAGAATTTCTAAAATGTACTCAGCAGCTCTACAATTAATTAAAACAATTAGGGCTAGATTACGAGTGAAGGGTAAATTAACACTTCCGCTTGAGCGTTTATTGTGCTAGAAGTAAAGAATTTTCACTTGCCAGGCTGTGCTCGTATTACAAGTTGAAAGTAAACTGTTTTCACTCTAGTGGTAACCCAACTAGCACAAAAGCAGAAGTTAGAATATCGCATGTATCGCATGCAAGTATTCCCCATCCCAATAGAAATCAAATTAGAAAAAAAAAAATGGTAAAAAACCTAACACCCCACTCTCGCGTACACACAATCTCATATTACTCATTTGCGCTAATCCAACATGAAAATATAAAGTTCACCACATAAAGTCTATAAAAATAGTTCAAATGTTCAAAGGCGCCCCTAGAGGCTGTAGTTGCTGTGCACCAGGATCAGCTCTTGTCACAAAGAATACTAAAATACAAAAAGCAAGAAGGCGCTCCAATGGTACAGGATATCAAGCAGATTATCATCAAACCAGACCCATGTGTAAGCCCACTACATAGGTACTCACAAGAGAGTTGCACTATAATGCAGTGCTATTAGTCATGCAGGCTGGATGTATCAGAGCCCCCCCCCAGCTGGCTCCCTCCGGAGTGCAGGTTACACAGCTCACCAGATGAGTAATAGCAGTACAAACTGCAAGAATAAACTCACCACTGCGTAATCATGATTATAAAAACCCCTGTTTCAAAAGGGGAATTTTATTCCAATAAAAAGTATAACATTTAAACAGCTGCAATACATTTCACAGTGCTGCTGGCACTGTTTCCTCGGGCAGAATATAAAATAATTTCACATAGTAACATTTATATATCTATGTCCATTAACCAATGGCTATCTTCATTGGACATCCAATTACAACCTAGAAAGTTGACCAATCATATTAGACTACTAATCCAATTTCAAGTCAATGGATAATACACATTCACAATAACCCTTTTAACCTGCATTTCGCTTCAAAAACAGAATACAAATATATTGGCAAGTTTTGCGCCATCAATTTTTTTAAATACGTCATATATTTATCAATCAATATAAACGTGTGTATAAAAGAATCACCTTCCTTCCGTGTGTCCACATCTCTATTTTGGTATTAAGGTTCCGGATTCGATTGATCTCTGAGAGTGCGTCACCGCTTCCGCATCATGTGACCACTCGTAACACATGGATGAGGGTCATTGTGTGAATAAGCGTAGCATGCAAATGTGCTCTGGTATTACAAGTTAGGAGCAGTGCAAACGCGACATTGCATTCACATTGCATGGAAGCTGTGCACTCATGAGAGTACGCTTCCATAAGCTCCAATAGGAGCCTCATTCTCATACCGCCAGAGACGGCATGAGAATTAGCGCAGTGAGGAGGGTAAGTCGCACAGCAAAATTATATATATATATGCATATATACACATATTAACATCTAAATATATATGTATATAAGCATATATATATATATATATATTTACTGGGAACACAAAGTTCCCATAGACTGCTATCTAAAGGCACATTTCAGTGTCGTTTTTTCTAACAAACCGCGCCTGACAACTTTAACCCCTCATAACTGCTTTGTGCAGGTTTTTTTTTTAATTATTTGTGGTTATTTTGAAAAATAACCATAGAATCTGACCTCTGGTTAATTTTCTGAGCTTGCGGTAGCAATAACCGGTTATTTATCACGCAAATTTGCCTGTTTAGGGGTGCGCGATAAATTAGCACTCAAATTATAATCTGCCCTTAATACACTCAAACAGGTAAAATGGATCACTGGGAACACATTAAAGGAGACAAAATCACAGTACACTGTCCTTTTTAATTAGTGAAACATTTTTGCACTAAAGTGATACAAATACAATCACAAACTAAAATAAATTATAATAATAAAGTGATGTGAATAGTCCCAATACAAGATACACTTTGTCATTGTCAAGTGCTTCAAAACTTCCAGATATCCCTCAAAAGGAAATATATGGTGCAAAATAGTGAAATTCCATATGCATACAGGGGAACATAAGATTAAACTATTTGTGTACTCGTGATTCTGAGCATTAAAACATGCTCAGACTGAAGTGACTGCCTGATTTATTCTGTCGGGCTACCCGTATAACATCCGGAACATTCTTCCTGTAAAAAAAGAAATGTAATAAAATATAAAATGATAAAAGCAAACCATATACAGTGTGATATATAGTCACTGAGGGCTTCTATTCAGAGCGCTAGTCCAAAGTCTTTTGGTGCAGTCTAGCTACGCGGATGTATATGGATTCAGTATATCCTAAAACCACTCCACTGTGTAGCTCTGTATGATAATCTTCCATGGAATGGCGCACAAAAAGTTATAAGGGTTCAGAGATATGAGATCTCAGGTGTTAGAAACAAAAGGCAGGCAAAGGGCTTTAACATAGAGATACATAAATATTCATGTCTAAAGATATCTACAGTATGTATGTATGTATATATATATACAAGTGGCCCTCATTTTACAATGGTTCAATTTACACCGTTTCAGAATAACAACCTTTTTTTCCAGTCATGTGACTGCTATTGAAAAGCATTGAGAAGCAGTGCATTTATTAAAATAGCCAATAGGTGGAGCTGTCCGCTTGTGTTGCAGCAAAGCCAAGCAAGCTGAAATTAATCAGTTTAACCAGACCTGAGCTATTGAGCAGATTTCAAAGGAACAAGATCTTCCTGTCTATAAATCAGTCCAGATTGGAATGCATAGAAAGAACTGTTTGCAGAAAAATGCAAGTGAAGTCTGTGCTGTGTGATTATTTTATTAGGTTTATAATGCTGTTTAGCAATTTTTTTTTATTATTTAACTTAGTTTAATTATATATTCTGTGTTTTGTGATTATTTTATTAGGTTTATAATGCTGTTTAGCATTTAAAGTCTTCATTTCAAAGCTTTAAAAATAATGTATTAGGTGTTATTTATGACAATTTTGAGAGGGCTTTGGAACCTAACTCCCTCACTTCCCATTCACTTACATTATAAACTGGGTTTCAATTTACAACGGTTTCGATTTACAACCATTCCTTCTGGAACCTAACCCGGGCGTAAACTGAGGGCTACCTGTATATATACACACACACATATAAACACATAAATACATATGTACACATATATAGACATATAAATAAGTGCATTGTAGCCCTTTGCTGTCAAGTAGATAAAAACATGTAAAATAATATTTATACAATGTTCATGTTTAGTAAAGTGTTATACTGTGTATTTACTGTAAATATTTCACATTCCAATGTTTGGCACATAGAAGAATGTGTTCTAAGTATTTATAAATAGATATTCCTATATATTTGTATATATTTATATATATATATATATATATATATATATATATATA
This sequence comes from Bombina bombina, assembly GCF_027579735.1. NCBI lineage: Eukaryota > Metazoa > Chordata > Amphibia > Anura > Bombinatoridae > Bombina > Bombina bombina. The sequence goes on along the minus strand of NC_069502.1, from coordinate 947,559,950 downwards.
TATATACACAGTCATGGCCAAAAATATTGGCACCCCTGCATTTCTCTCAGATAATGCACCACTTTGCCCAGAAAATTGTTGTAATTACAAATGTTTAGGCATTCTCATGTTTATTTCTTTTGTTTGTATTGGTATGACACAAAAAAGTGGAGAGAAAAAAGCCAAATCTGACACATTCCACGGAATACTCCAAAAATGGACTGGACAAAATTATTGGCACCTTCTCAAAATTGTAAGAAATAATTGCATTCCAAGTTTGTGATGCTCCTGTAATTTGTAATTAAACTCATCTGAATCAATAAACAGGTGCTTACAATATATAAATCACACTGGCAACCATTTAAAATGGTGAAACATTTACTCAACCTTTCTTTTGTGTGTCTCTGTGTGCCACACTGAGCAAGGAAAAGAGAAAGAGTAGCAAATAATTGTCTGAGGATTTGAGAACAAAAATTGTGGAAAAGCATGGGCAATCTAAAGGTTACAAGAGATCTTAATGCCCCTGTGTCCACTATGCACAACATTGTCAAGAAGTTTACAGCCCATGGCACTGTAGCTAATCTCCCTGGACGTGGACAAAAAATAAAAAATGATCAAAGATTGCAACGAAGGATTGTTCGAATAGTGGATAAAGAACCTTGATCAACATCCAGACAAATTCAAGCTGACCTTCAGGCACAGGGTACAAATGTGTCAGCTCGCACTATACGTCGCCATCTGAATGAAAAGGGACTCTATGGTAGGAGACCCAGGAGGACCCTACTGAAACATAAAAAAGCCAGATTGGAGTTTGCCAAAACTTACCTTAGGAAGCCAAAAATCCTTAATGGAGAAAGTGCTGTGGACAGACAAAACAAAATTACAGCTGTTATTATTTTTTAAAAAAAATGAAATAAGGCTTTTAAAAAAAAGAATACAGTCTCTACAGTCAAACATGGTGTCGGTTCACTGATGTTTTGGGGTTGCTTTGCTGCTTTAGGCACTTGGATGTTTTGGGTGTTTGTATGACATTATGACATATGAAGACTACCAAAGAATTCTGTGGTGCAATGTAGGGCCCAGTGTCAGAAAGTTGGGTCTCCGTCAGAGGTTATAAGTCTTACAGCAGGACAATGATCCAAAGCATACGTCAAAAAGACCCCAGAAATGGTTTAAGACAAAGCGCTGGAGAGTATTGAACTGGCCAGCAACGAGTCCAGATCTCAAACCCATAGAGCACCTGTGGAGATATCTCAAAACAGCAGTTGGCAAAAGGAACCCTTCCCATCTGTGAGACCTGGAGCAGTTGGCAAAAGAAGAGTGGTCCTAAATTCCAGTAGAGAGGTTTAAAAAACTTATTATTGGTTACAGGATGTGATTGATTTCAGTTATTTTTTTTCCAAGGGGTGTGCTACCAAATATTACATTGAGGGTGCCAATAATTTTTTCAGTCCATTTTTGGAGTTTTGCACAGAATGTGTCAGATTTAGCTTTTTTTCTCCACTTTTTTGTGTCATACCAATACAAACAAAAATAAACATGAAAATGCCTAAACATTTGTAATTGGAACTATTTTCAGGGCGAAGTGGTGCATTATCTGACAAAAATGCACGGGTGACAAGAAATATAGACGAACAAAAAACTTGCACTAACTGGTCTTTTCAAAACAAGTAAAGTGTTTACTGTTTCGGGGACAAAGTATCTCAGATACTTTGTACCCGAAACATCACTTTTCACAGTAAACACTTTACTTGTTTTGAAAAGACCAGTGAGTGCAAGTTTTTTGCTCGTCTCTATTGATCCCACTAGCACCCTGGCAGTTGACAGATGGAGTGAAAGTGCACATCTTGGCTACTCTCTCTCTTTCTTTCTCTCTCTCTCTCTCTCTCTCTCTCTCTCTATATATATATATATATATATATATATATATATATATATATATATATATATATAATTTTTGTTTACATTGTGCATATAAGAAAATTTAAAAATGTGAAAGTCTATGGTAGTCAGTCATTGCTTTGTCGGTCATACATTTTGTGGTATTTGTAAGTTTTATTTTTGGCAATGGGGATTTTAAGAAAGTACTTTTTAAATAAGACAAAATATAAATTTGAAATTTGCCAAATATGGTACTTGAGTGAACACCTATTCTCTGTGCACTTGTTAGCCTCCGCCCATTTCCTGTTACCAGAAACTATAGAGCCTGCTACCGAAGAAGAATAAATAGGTCATATACTTAATAAAATGCACATATTTGATGTAGTGTGTGTTTTATCATGCTTTGCTATTGCAATTAAAAGCAAATAAGATTATTGACCAAAATTATTGCTGCAACTGTTTTATATCCCTTTAATGTCAATCTATAAAAATTGTGCAATTAAAAATGTTATATAATTCTGACTATTTATAATTAATTTCTTATTTTTAAAGCGTGATATGAGAAATATCTTTAACGTTTTAATACGCAAAAAGCAGTCTGTAATATTATTTCAAAGTGATGTTTAGTTGTCTCATACAAGGTATATGGGAGTCATCATGTCACAGATGCACTGGAAATGCAGAATTATCGTTACATTTTTAACCACTTAATGACCAGCAATGACCCTGTACGTCGCCGGTCTTTGAATGGGGATTCCTTTTTTTATAGAGCGGTCTCGCTGCTGGCGAGACCGTGCAGTTTACACCTGGAAGGGAGGTCATAATAGCGTGGTCCTGCTGCTGGTGGCAAGACTTGTGATTCTATGACCTGAAAAACCCTTAATGACCAGCGATGTTCAGGGTATGTGAAAAATGCATGCACTTTGCATGGATTGGAATATATCACAAATTTCATGAAATATCTCCTCAATTATGTTCTTTTGAAGTGATAGGGAATATTATTACCAATCTCATTTGTAGGTTGTATGCAATAGTCTGCATTTTTCTCATTATTCATATCTCTCTAATCTTTCTTCTTGCCTTTCTTTCTATCTAACAGAAAGCATGAAAAGATGTAATCATGTTGTGAAACTGGATCTTTGAACTATAATTCCTTTTTCAGCTGATACTAGAGCAGACCTTCAAATATTTATGACACACTAAGGTATTCTCTCACACTCATTCCTAAAATATGTTTGATAGAAGTTGCATTAAGAAATAAAGTATTGTTCAATATAGTAAGTGTGTGTGTCATAATTCTTTTCACCCTGACTGTACAGATGTGGATCACCTTGCCCATGTTTTATCTTGAAGGGCCTGCCAGAGTAAAAACAGGTTTTTCAAACTACGTCTTTGTAGGTGTGTCTATGTGAATAATGTTTTAAACTTAACTGATTGCTACTTTTTGTACATAGAACAGACAGGTGTTGAGGAGCTGCAGGCTAAAAACCAGAGAGAGAAGCAGAGTTCAGTGAGATAAAATGGGGTCCCAAGGAATTCAGATGCCTGGAAGCTGTGAGGTTCCAGATATCCCTCACGGATTGGGTGTTTTCAGATGTTTACCATATGCATTTATACTACCAGAATTGGTAAGTTATCTCATTTATTGGGCATTTGGATTTATGGGAAATGATGGGCAGTCTTTAGTAATCAGTTTTTGGACACTATTCTGAACTGATATGACTTGAAGAAATGCTGAGCTAATATGATCTTTTATGCACTGGGATCATTGTTAAAGGGTTGTGCAATAATAAAATGATCTTTTTTTGTTAAAGATTTTTATTTTTAAACAAATTTGCTTATGTTAACTCTTTGAAAATGGTTAAACACACAAACAAAGATGTGCAGTGATGGGAGCATACACATATATGCCTGCTTCTCATTTGTTCATCCTTATCTGGAGTGGCACAAGGGTACATCATTTGCCAAAATATTTATATTCCTTTTGCAGCGGTTAATAAAAATGATTTGTTTAAAAATAAAATGCTCTAAAAGTATAGCATTTTACAATATCCCTTTAATATATTGGGATATAATCCACATTCTCTAATAGTAGTTACTTCTTTTGACAGTTTTGCCATCAGTATCAATACTTGTTCTGTCTTCAGTTATGTTCATCGCTTCAGATTGTCCCATACACATCTATAAGCTATATTTCTTCCAGTCCATAGCTAACACATAAAGAACCCTGCTGCTATGATATTGACATTTGTGTTGTTATTTGAGCTGTGTTGCTGAGGATGCTGCCAAAACCCCAAATCTCACATGTCCAGTGATCTACAGTTGGCAAGAAAAGACTTAAAGGAAGATGAAGGGCAATTTAACAAGATTTTACCACCCCACACTAGTACCTGCTGCACCCCTGATATTTAGCCTTATGGTCAACATATTCTACCCCAAATTATATCATCTAGAATTGCGTCTGCTTTGGGAGACAGTTGCGTAGAACAAGTACATTTACATTTCAGTAGTTAGTTACAAAGATAATACAGACATTTTTACTGGAATTCAGTAAGTGCCTTCAGGCTATACAAGGTATTGCCTTTCACTAATTCTGCATGCTTTTATGATGCATGCTTTTATAACAAACTACTTGAATAAGACATATTGACAGTTTTATGATATAGTTCTTAAGTTATAAGCAATTTATATTTTGTAAATATGGGGTCAATCACAAGCTTTTACAAAAACGTATCAAAAGATTCATCTACAAAACTTTCCATAGATATTAATGGTGATTTTCTGTAGGAAATCATTAAAAATATTTCTAAACCTCAACTTCAATATCTGTTTTGGTGAGAAATAACTAGATACTAGTTTATTTAGTGCCTTCTGTCAAAGCATTTGTCTGTTGTGTTTTTTGTTGAAATTATATCTGATGAATATCATAAATACTGACTTGAATACTTGCAGTTGTAATTTTTTTTTGTTTTGTTAACAAGTTGTCCAGTGCTACAGATTATATGTATGCATGTATTAATATTAATTTGTTTTTCTAAGTGTCATTTTCTAATAATTCCCATTATACGTTTTTGTGGGTCTGGGTTCCATATGTTTGTTGTATAAACTTGTTCCATTTGGCATATCATTGTTTTGTAAAGCCTCATGGATATTGTCAATTATATAGAATATTCCATGTTCAACAAAGGGCCCTGTTGAAAAAAAATGCCCCTCCAAGGTAACTCAGTAGTCAGCAACATTAATAATATACATGCTGCTCTGTATAATGATTATATAGATAGACCTACAAACTGCACTAATAAAAGACTCCCCTGCATTAGGATTGTATAAATTCTGCACATGCTTATGTATAGACTGGCTGCTATGCCCCCCCCCCCAGCACTTGGGCCCTAGGGCAACTGCACAAATGGTAGTTCCGCCCCTGATTACATGAACTTTATACTAGAACAATTATAGAAATATGTATGAATAGGTCGCTACTGCTCCTTTCTGAGACAATGATAGCAAGGCAACTCTACATTCATTATAGTTTTAAAGACTGGCGTGGGAAGACTGGATATATTACAGTACTTCTCTCATTTTGTTAGTGCTTCCTCTGGGGCATTATGTAACTGCTACACTATGAGAACGTTCTTTTAGGCATGTCTATCCCAACTGTTTGAAGGGACAGAAAGGGGAAAATTGAAATGTGCATGAATGAATTTCAGTTTTAAATCGATGTATTTTTGCAATATACTTCCATGAGCAAAAATGCTTCTAGTTAAAATTTCAATGGCATACACACATATGCTACGTGTGACTAGAGGTTCAGTTTGCAAACACCATACCTGCTCAGAGAGCTGGCTGTGGTCTGTATTGCATCACTCAAGGCTTAATTTGTGTCATATAAGCCACCGCTGACTCTCTGATCAGGTGTGGTGTTTGAATGATTGTGAACAGGGCCCTCACAGCCTATGGGGCCTATCTATCAAGCTCCGAATGGAGCTTGACGCCCCGTGTTTCTGGCGAGCCTGTAGGCTCGCCAGAAACAGCAGTTATGTAGCAGCGGTCTAAAGACCGCTGCTCCATAACACTGTCCGCCTGCTCTGATGAGGCGGACAGGAATCGCCGGAATTCAACGAGTACGATCGGGTTGATTGACACCCCCCTGCTGGTGGGCGATTGGCGATTGGCCGCGAGTCTGCAGGGGGCGGCGTTGCAACAGCAGCTCTTGTGAGCTGCTGGTGCAATGCTGAATACGGAGAGCGTATTGCTCTCCGTATTCAGCGAGGTCTGGCGGACCTGATCGCACTGTCGGATCAGATCTGCAAGACCTATGATAAATAGGCCTCTATGTGTGTATGCCACTGAAAAACAGTAATAATAACTTTTACTAGAAGCATTTTTGCTAATGGACGTATAAAATTGCTTCTATTTTAAAATGTAAATGCACACATATACATTTAAACTTTGGCCTTTCTATACCTTTAAGTATTCCTTGATTCTGTATTGATGTTAGACTTAATACTATATATATATATCACTTTAATTGTATGGCTTTGAGCATGTACAACATACTAGTTTAATTGTATGTTTGTGTGATACTACACTTTAAATATATATAACATATATATTATATTTCTGTAGCAGTCTGCTGTGTACTGTTTTAGCCTATTTATTAAGGATTTGTATCCTTTTAAGTCCATAATAGACTGGCACTTTTTAAAACTACTTTTACATTCCATTAGTCATTTTTTTGAGAGTCTCTAAATTCTCATTTTTTTAAAGAGCCTCAGTACTTTTATTGCACAATATTTCTTTTTTGTATTCTTTTAGAATTAGAAGCTACCCAGCTGGCTCACCACGGTTCACAAATGCCTTAGATTCTTCAGGTTTCTATCACACACACTATACAGTGTCCGGTGTAAAAAACCACACTCAGTCTAAAAACCACTGTGAATAAAACCCCTTGACACTCATGTTATTCAATAAAAATGTGAAATTAATATTAAAAACAATTCGGACGCGTTTTGCGGTATATTAGTACTGCTTCCTCAAGGGGCATGATTGCATACGAACACACAGGATTGCTTGTGTGCAATGGTAAGGAGGAGAAGCTGGGTGGACAGGGGCGAATATTTACGAGCATGATAAATTGAGCCCACAATGTTGGGGAGCTGCACAGCTGCAGGAACTGCACTATGAAGTGGGGATGCACATAAATACATCTGGTGCATGGGTAACACAGTGCCTTTCTGATTCAGTTCTGGACAACGGTCTTTTCATCTGTGTTAGTCTCTAGTTTCTTGCCAGTACAGCAACTTGGTTTTCACTTACCTTGTAAGACATGTAGACATGAAAAAGGGGTAATTCAATTGAACATTTTTTTATATTGTCATATTTCTCTCTATATATTATCTCTAAGATATTAAAGCATAGAAGAAACTAGCCCTCAAACAAAATATTGCAGGGGTGGAGGACTATAATCTGTATGAATTTAGCTCTGAAGTAGTTCTGTAACTTTATAAGGTGGAGCAGAGACATTATTGAGTAGAACATAAGTAGAGGGAATGCTTGTATTGCTTATTTGTGATCTAACTGATGAGGAATTGCAGCAGGGAAAGGGAAGGTTTGGAATCTGGATGACAATAAATTTCATGTTTTTATGCTTCTTGTCCATAATAATACCACAATGATGATACTGCCCTGATGATAGCATGTTATTGTTACTATGGTCACAGGTATTTTTCTGACATAGATACCGCCCTATCTATAACAATCGGGGAGGCATGTCATGTTAAAACCCTCTGTGTCACATAAAGAGTTAATCCCTTTCTTTTGCCCTAAGCGCCCTATCGTGTTGTGCCTGTGATGCTGCTGCACATGCAACATTGTTGTAGTGGTACGTTGTCCTCACAGAAATGAAGCACAAGAAGAAGTGTTGGCAAAATATTTTAATTTTCACATCTGAATCCATTTGGGGTGTAAAAATGTTGTGAAATTAACCTTTGACATGTTATATAAAATATATAACAAAAGGGGGATTGTTCATTTTAAAATGTATTTAACATCTATTGAAACTGAAAGATACAGAAACTTGTAAACAAAATAATTACCAAACAACAATTAAAACATGTTTTTTAAAATAATATACATTCATCGTGTTAATTAATTAATAAATTAGTTAATGAATTCTGTTTGTTTGTTACCTTGTGTTGGCTCCTTATCACTGTATTTTTGAGTTATCACAGATTTCACATACAGTCTTTGATTATTAGGCAAAACTGCCACTCTTTGCTCAACCTTTTTATAAAAAAGAAAAAAAAGATTTTTTTTAGACATGTGCGGTTCGAATCGTTCCGAATCGAAATTCGGACGAATTTGTTAAATTCAGAGATTCGGATCGATTCGAGTTTCCGAATTACATTAGTACCGAATCTACTGAATAAATCCGAATTAGTTCAGATTTATTTGTTACATTCGGATGGCCATGAATTACATGAATTACACTAGTATTGTACAGTATATTAGGTTATATCACTCTGCTATGGGTTACACCTAATATACAGTACATAATACTATACACAGCACATCCCACCTATCACATACTGAAATTCCGAATTTCCGAACCGAACCGAATTTAGACGAATTTATTCGAATCCGAATTAATCCAAAACTAATCCAAAACGAATTAATTCAAATTTTTCCGAATTCGAATTGATCCGAACCCGAAATTCTAAAATATCCGAATCCATCCAAAACGAATTTTTCCACCGTGCACAAGTCTAATTTTTTTTTTAGCTGTGCATGTGACCTCTTTGCTCCACGCTTCACATGCACAATAGAGGAAAATGCACAATGCATTGTTCAACAGAGTAAAACACTGCACAGATGTCATAAACCAGGCTGGGCAAAAAGTGGAAAAATGAACCTACATATGTGGAACAAGCAAAGCTGGCCTCTCCTTAGCCCTGCAGACACTAAACACAGCTACACCCATTGCTTGCTTTTCCACACACTAGGTATGGATGGCAAACAATGATCTCTCTCTCCATAGCACTTGGTGAGGATGCCCCCTCAGCACCATCATAATTTATAGTATAGTACAGAACTACATGAAGAACGTCACTACTTGTGCACAATCATGACTTAGAGCTCAAGAGATATCTGTCATGAACTTTGCCCCATAGAAGACTATTATGTGAGGGATTTTGTGCTATCCCCCGTGCAGATGTCAGTGCGCCCTAGACCACTGTCTGAGCGATCAAAAAAATAACTTTGAACTTGTAGTATAAGCGCAGAAATAGTAGCACTGTAGCTCCACTTGGAATCTAGGTCTTGAAGGGATACTAAACCCAATTTTTTTCTTTAATGATTCAGATGCAATTTTAAGCAACTTTCTAATTCACTCCTATTATCATTTTTTCTTCGTTCTCTAATTAACTTTATTTAGAAAGCAGAAAATATAAAGTTTAGGAGCCGGACCATGTTTGTTTCAGAACTTGGGTTACGCTTGCTTATTGTTGGCTAAATGTAGAAAGCGCTATCCAGGGTGCTGAACCTAAAATGGGCCAGCTCCTAAGCTTTACATTGTTGCTTTTTAAATAATGATAGCAAGAGAACAAAGAAAAAATGATAATAGGAGTAAATTATTAAAATTTCATGCTCTATCTGAATCATGAAAGAAAAAAAAAATTGTGTTTAGTATCCCTATAATCTTTTAACATTGCGCAGTTTTTGGCAAACAACATTTATTTTTATTGGGAGGATTCCAGAGAGATGTCAGTTTAGCATTTTCTCATCTGCCCCATACTCATGGTTTAGTAAATTGATAAAACAATAAAATAAAAATACAAACTAATCTGTATATAGATTAAACTATTTGTGGTAGCTACATAGCCATTTTTGAACAACACAGACTTTTCTTTTACTGCTCTGTTATGTTTTTTTCTTTTTTGGCTGCTTTTACTTTATCTTTCAGGAGTCTTAATATATGTGAAAAATAATAATAGTAGTTCTGACGTATAATCTGGTCATGTCAAAGGGATTGTCACACTGGTTACCTCTGCCAATATCAAACCTGTTTTCTAATAGATTGAATTGGCTTTGAATTTAATCTGTGCAAAAAACTCATTGAGAATACTGGCATAGTCAGAATTGTGTTGCAATACAGCATCAAGAAAGCCAAACAATGGGCTTGTCTTGTCTTATTTAGCATTTGTCTCCCTTTTGTGCATCTGTCATTACATTTGTCCACCTGTTGCTCTTGTTCTGCATTCCACTGCCTGGCAGATATTTAATATTACTCATTGTCAAAGTTATTTAGAGACACGCCTTGCTTGTCGCACCCAAAGGGAGAGCACAAGAGCTTTCTGGGAGGGGTAATCATGTTGTACGTAGGTTTTATGTTGAAGAGGAATCTATTATATAAGCGATCACGCAAAATGTATACAAAAGATAAATAAAGAAATGGCTCTATGCTCAAAATAAGTGACTTTGTACGCCATATGTTTTTTTTCTTTAGCAAACAGATTAATTTTATAAACAAAAGCTTTTGCAAAAATATGGTGAACTCTTGATAAACTGAAGCCTCTCCTTAATTAACCCCTTTGTTTCCATGGGATAAAACAAAACATGCATTGCAGGCTGTTTTGGCAGAGTTTAGAATTACTCATCGTTTTTTGCTGTGTGAGAAGAAGGGACTAGTGATGTCCAGTTCATGAACGAACCGTTCTTTTGAACTGTTTCTTTGAATCTGCAGCTCTGCCTCGCGCATATCACACTTTCCAATAGGTGAACTGATGAATCGGTTCATGAACCGGTTCAGTTACACGAACTGTCTGAAATGAACCGATTCATCTAGATGAACCGAACTTTCCATCACTAGAAGGGACGTGACTGATGGAATAGGATCATTCATGAGCTGGTCTTTGGCTGTGGTTTAACCCTTTGAGTGCTAATGATGGCTCTGAGCCGTCTCAGAGCTTCCCACTCTGGTGCTAATGACGGCTCAGAACGGTCACTAGCACTCTCCCACCTTGAGGGATATCTGGGTGCTTCCACCCGCTCCTACCCCAGCGATCGTGCCTGTAGAGTGACAGGCATCGCCGGGGCTTCCCGTTTTGTGTGGTGACGTCACGCGCAATAACGTGATGACGTCACAGCGCAACTTTATTTATACTTAACAATGTTAAGTATAGGAGCAGGGGGCATGCTGCTTAGAAGCCTGTATATCAGGCATCTAAGCAGCTACAGACCCCCAAGATCCACCATAGGAAAGGTAATTGCCTAACCTTTCCAAAAGTGTAAGTATTGGGGGTCTGAAAAAATTTAAGTTAAAAAAAAATTGTTCAAAAAATAAACATTAAAAATAAGGGTTAAATAAGATGGTTTTTTAATGAGAACTGTAAATTCAAAATTGCACAAAAAGTCAATAAACTAGATATAGTACAATATTTTTTGTAATATATCTCAAGAAAAAACTTTAAGTTTTTAAAATATACCTTACTTACAAGATCAATAGTCTTTTTGTTTTTCTTTGTTGCTGAGAAATGAGTGCATTTTATAATGTTGCATTTTTGAAAGGTTGTTTTAGTGCTTAGTAAAAGTTTTGTGAAATTTAAAGGTTTGTCCCTATTCACCAACAGATATTATTTGTAAATTGGTAAGCAACTGATCTTTACTGTAGACATTACTACATCTTATATTTGGGGATCAGTTTTACACAGACATACATTTCCTTAGCTTGAATAGAAACTTTAACCTAAAATATACATCAAATAAATATTGTAATTTCCCCTTAAACACAAATTTGACTTGGTCCTTTAAAATGTATTACCTAATACAAAAATGCATAGATAGAATTAACGTCATAATACCTTCTGTGAATTAAACACATTAAGAAAAAACTGCTGTTATATCAATTTATATCACAAAACAAAATATTGTTGTTTTTTTTGGGGGGGTTTTCCGCTTATAGTCATAAAAATCAAGTCATATGAGAATCATATCAATGACCTTTTAAATGTACACATAAACATTACAAGTGGCACGCTAACCAATATCGCGACTGCGCTAACTTGCGTGCGTAATACAAGTTGAAAGTAAATGTGCTCACTCCAGCGCAAGCTAAATGAATGCACGTTGGGACCTAGCATAAACAGTAAGAGAAAAAAATAAATGTGCACCAACCACAACATTTGTGCATTAAAATAAAGTGTTACACTTATATGTACACTATCTGAATACAATTATTACTATAAATATTAAAAAAGTTTTTGTAAGGGCTTAAATGTATATGGTATATGACAAGGTATTTAACTGGATAGGGCTATAATGTGTGTCTTAATATGTCTAAGTGTGTATTTATAAGTGCAGATATGTATAAATATGTGTATTTATGTGCTTATATATGTATATACATGTATATACCTATATACAGTACACTTATATATATCATTTGGAGTCCTTTCCACTCAAATACCTTAAAAAAGTTGAAAAAAAATTATAATCAATTTTAATATTTAATAACGGGTTTTAATGTGTTTTTTTACTGTAAATATTTAACATTCCAATGTCCTTTACTTAGAAGAAAAGCTTCTTAGAATTTGTAAATATGTATTTCTATATATATCTGTATATATAGTATATATCTACATCTATATATTCATATAAATAATTATATATATATACACATGCATTATATATTTAAACATAAAAATAACATTGTCTTCTATGTGAAGAATATTGGAATGTGAAATATTCATAACTACCTTCGGGTTTAGTGCTCTACATCTAAAACGGTGTCATGTGAGTGCGGGAGCAATAAGTGTTAGTTTTTCTTTTATTCATCACGATTCACTGATCTACAGAGGGAAGAAGTTTACACGCTCGCAATATCTAAAGTCTTAAAGTTATAGTGCATCAGGTTTCACTTGCACGCAAACAATTTACTTTCAACTATACGTGCGCTAACCCGCTTGCGTTAACAGTTTACTGTGAGTGGTATTTACGCGCGAGTGAAAAAACTATTTAGCACACCACTTCTGGCACAAAATATTCTATTTATGTATGTTAGATCATTTATTTTAGTGTGACCATATTTTGTTGGCCTTATTAAGTGGGCATGGAACTTTAAAAGTGCAGTTTAATAATCTAGAAAAATCAGTTTTGCTGGCTATAATTTTTTATACCACATATGTGATAATTACAAATTAACTAATTGCACACACTTTTATTTCATTTTCTTTTGAACTAAATAATGGACAATGTGTCAAAAGTCTGTTTGGATACTACATTTCTGAGCTTTGCTATCTGTATAATTATTAACATATTTTTAATATCAATCTGATCAGGAGTTAAAGGGACATAAATCCCAAATGTTGAATCACTATCTGTAAAAATCTGTATGTAAAAAAGGGAAGATTTTTTATCTCAACATTTCTTCACTAGCCAACAAACACTGTAAAAGGACATCCAATCAGGATGCTAGCCCTGGAACTTGCAAGGGAACATGCATCTGGTATGTGCATGCAGATTCATGTTATTTCCCTACTCAGTTTAAGGAACATTACAATAAAATCTCATGAAATCATAGTACTTACAGTAATTAATATGTGTCTCTTAGGTATAGTTTGCGTAAAATATTGTTTAAAATAAAAATATTTTTACATGTTGCTTATGATTCCAAATGATGTTCAGGATTACACCCACATTTTTAAATTCTTAATTGAAAATAAAGTAAATTCTGACTGTATATCTGTGTTTAGATTCACAAATAGGCTTTGGTCAATTTAATCAGATGCTTGCCATTAGATCTATTGACTAGACAGAAAACAAATGTGAGAAGAACATAAAATATAGCTGAATAAAAAAAATAGTTAAGATTATAGGCAGGTAAATGTATAGCTGGGGAAACAATTTATACACAGATTTCCCTGTATAACAGGTTGTGGCTTGATAAAGAATAAACAATAACTAGTTAAAATATTGCCATTCATTCCAAATTGTACCATAACTTAGACTTATAGATATAATTGGTATTAAAAAGGGACAGTTTACCCAAAAACGTTCTCCCCTTTAATTTGTTCCTAATTATCCATTTTGCCTGCTGGAGTATTAAATTGTTTACAAGTAACTCCTTTACCCTTATTTTGGCATTTCAAATAGCTGATTTAGCCGGTGGTATCCCCACCTTTACTGAAAGTTCCTATACTTAAAGGGACAGTCTAGTCAAAATTAAACTTTCATGATTCAGATAGGACATGCAATTTTAAACAACTTTCCAGTATACTTTTATCATCAAATTTGATTTGTTCCCTTGGTGGTATTTTTAAAAAGCTAAATCTAGGTAGGCTCAAACTGATTTGAAAACTGCCCTTTTTTGCTCAGTGCATTTTGAAAGTTTTTCACAGTTAGACAGTGCAAGTTCATGTTTGTCATATAGATAACATTCTGCTCACTCCAGTGGAGTTATTTAGGAGTCTGCACTGATTGGCTAAACGGCATGTCTGTCAAAAGCACTGAGATAAAGGGGCAGTCTGCAGAGTCTTAGATACAAGGTAATCACTGAGGTAAAACATAGGGTATATAAATATAACTGTGGTGGTTATGCAAAACTGGGGAATGGGTAATAAGTTATCTATCTTTTTAAACAATAAAAATTATGGTGTAGACTGTCCCTTTAAGTATAGGCAATTGAAAAGCTATGTAAACACAGCCAGCAGAAGAAATTACACTCCCAGTGGGGTGTAGCAGAGTTACCTAATAAAATTCTAATTTTCCATTGTTCTCTCTAAGTATTGGTCTTTGGTCTACAGACAGATATAAGATAAGGAAGCATGTGTGTTTGTACACAAAGTAATTACATAATGAGATCTGATTTTACCTGCAAGCTCAACCCAGTGTAATAGGTTGTGGTTTCAAAGCACAAAAACAGCTATTTCACATACACAAATAAACCTGAAATGCAATTTCTCATACATGGTATACTCTGCAGCTAGTATAACAAGTCATTGGAAATACATTAAGGGAAAATTATTTTACAGTATACTGTCCCTTAAAGTCATATTTTGAATAATCACTTTTGTATCAAATTGCGTATGTCACACCTTCAATATAACAAATAAAAAAATGAATACAGGATGTTCTTTAAAGATATATAAAACAGTGCTCCTATAGTAGACAAAAAATATGTTAAATCAAAGTAAAAATAAAAATAAACAGATTTTGTTAAAAACAGTAAACAACTTACTTCTTTCATTGCGGCCACTACCTACCACTACCTACAGTTAGATAAGCAAGCAGACATTGCAGAGCTTACATTCCCTTGTCACATGCTCTTTGTAGCAAAATTTCTCTACTGAACTGATTGCAGCTAGATTAGATGTCTCCTAGCAACACTTTAAAGGAAAAAATGCTACCTTGCCTTCCTGTAGAGACCCCAGCCCTCATGTGGGGCTGTGACAGGAAGTAATGGACACTTCACAACAAAATATAAAATAATAAAAAATAAATAAAAGGTAAAATTCTTTTAAAATGAATAATAATACATATTGCAATGATTTTTGTATTTGTATATTTTGTGTTTATATCCCTTTAACTAATAGCCCAGTTACTTAGATTAGCAGTTCTTTTTTTTAACAGTCGCATATTGCTGTAAAACGTCCTGGCAGATTAAGTCATTGGAATGTAATAATATACCCTGCATATAACTAAGTCTCCTTCTAGCTTCAGTAAAGGGACATTTAAATCAATCATTTAATGTCCAAACAGTGCAGGAATGCACCTATTTACTCTGCTGATCTGCCTCTAATATATATATATATATATATATATATATATATATATATATATATATATATATATATACAGTTGTATAAAAAGGTTAGGCACCCCTGACAATTTCCATGATTTTCATTTATAAATAATTGGGTGTTTGGATCAGCAATTTCATTTTGAGCTATCAAATAACTGAAGGACACAGTAATATTTCAGTAGTGAAATGAGGTTTATTGGATTAACATAAAATGTGGAATATGCATCAAAACAAAATTAGACAGGTGCATAAATTTGGACACCCTTGTCATTTTGTTGATTTGAATACCTGTAACTACCTAGCACTGATTAATTGGAACACACAATTGGTTTGGTGAGCCCATTAAGCCTTGAACTTCATAGACAGGTGCATCCAATCATGAGAAAAGGTATTTAAGGTGACCAATTGCAAGTTGTTGTTCTCTTTGACTCTCCTCTGAAGAGTGGCACCATGGGGGCCTCAAAACAACTCTCAAATGACATTTAAAGCAATCCTTTAATGTCCAAACAGTGCAGGAATGCACCTATTTTCTCTGCTGATCTGCCTCTAATAAATATATATATATATATATATATATATATACAGTGTATATATATATATATATATATATATATATATATATATACACACACAGTCGTATGCAAAAGTTTAGGCACCTTTGACAATTTCCATGATTTTCATTTATAAATAATTGGGTGTTTGGATCAGCAATTTAATTTTGAGCTATCAAATAACTGAAGGACACAGTAATATTTCAGTAGTGAAATGAGGTTTATTGGATTAACATAAAATGTGCAATATGCATCAAAAAGAAATTAGACAGGTGCATAAATTTGGACACCCTTGTCATTTTGTTGATTTGAATACTTGTAACTACCTAGCACTGACTAATTGGAACACACAATTGGTTTGGTGAGCCCATTAAGCCTTGAACTTCATACACAGGTGCATCCAATCATGAGAAAGGGTATTTAAGGTGGCCAATTGCAAGTTGTTCTCTTTGACTCTCCTCTGAAGAGTGGCACCATGGGGGCCTCAAAACAACTCTCAAATGACCTGTAAACAAAGATTGTTAAACATTATTGTCTAGGGGAAGGCTACAAAAAGCTATCGCAGAGATTTAAGCTGTCAGTGTCTACTGTGAGGAACATAGTGAGGAAATGGAAGACCACAGGCACAGTTCTTGTTAAAGCCAGAAGTGGCAGGCCAAGTAAAATATCGGATAGGCAAAGGATGGTGAAAACGGTCAAAAACAGCCCACAGACCACCAAAGACCTACAACATCGTCTTGCTGCAGATGGTGTCACTGTGCATCATTCAACAATTCAGCGCACTTTGCACAAGGAGGAGCTGTATGGGAGAGTGATGTGGAAGAAGCCTTTTCTGCACACACGCCACAAACAGAGTCACTTGAGGTATGCAAAAGCACATTGGGACAAGCCAGCTTCATTTTAGAAGAAGGTGGTGTGGACTGATGAAACAAAGATTGAGTTATTTGGTCATAACAAGGAGCGTTATGCATGGCGACAAAAGAACACAGCGTTCCAAGATAAACACTTGCTACCCACAGTAATATTTGGTGGATGTTCCATCATGCGGTGGGGCTGTGTAGCCAGTGCCGGTACTGGGAATCTTGTTAAAGTTGAGGGTCGCATGGATTCCACTCAATATCAGCAGATACTTGAGAATAATGTTAAGGAATCAGTCACAAAGTTGAAGTTACACCGGAGCTGGATATTTCAACAAGACAACAACCCAAAACACTGCTCAAAATCTACTCTGGCATTTATGAAGATTAACAAGTACAATGTTCTGGAATGGCCATCCCAGTCCCTAGACCTGATTATCATTGAAAATCTGTGGGGTGATTTGAAACAGGCTGTCCATGCTTGGCAACCATCAAACCTAACTTAACTGGAGATGTTTTGCAAGGAGTAATGGTCCAAAATACCTTCATCCAGAATCCAGACACTCATTACAGGCTATAGGAAGCGTCTAGAGGCTGTTATTTCTGCTAAAGGAATCTCTACTAAATATTAATGCAATATTTCTGTTGGGGTGCCCAAATGTATGCACCTGTCTAATTTCGTTTTGATGCATATTGCACATTTTCTGTTAATCCAATAAACTCCATTTCACTACTGAAATATTACTGTGTCCTTCAGTTATTTTATAGATCAAAATGAAATTGCTGATCCAAACACCCAATTATTTATAAATGAAAATCATGGAAATTGTCAGGGGTGCCTAAACTTTTGCATACGACTGTATATATTCTATTTTATTGATTATAAAATATGTAGTCGAAATACAAAATAGTTTTGAAAAAAATTGGAAACAAGACTGTGTATTTAAAATAGGACCCTGAGATAAATGTATACATTTCGAATCATAGAAACATATAATTTGACAGCAGATAAGAACCAAAAGGCCCATCAAGTCTACTCATATAACATGTTACTGTTTTCTTATTATAGCCTTATGCATGTCCCAGGCATTTTATAATTCTTTTACAGTCCCTGTATTTACCACCTAAGTTTATTCTGTGAATCCACCACCCTTTCTATATTAAAAAAAATAAAAAAAATGCTTCCTTACATTTCTCCTGAATCTTCTACCCTCTAACTTAAGATTGTGACCTCTTGTTTTGGAATTTCTTTTTTTGTGTAAAATGATTTAAACTTCCACTGTATTAAGTCCCTCCATATATTTGAAGGTTTCTATCATATCAGCTCTTTCCCTTCTCTCCTCTAAACTATGCATATTTAGATCAAAGAGTCTGTCTTTGTATGTTTTATATTTTAGTCCATGTACCAGTTTAGTAGCTCTCCTTTGGACAGTTTCTAGTTTATTAATATCCTTCTGAAGATATGGTCTCCAGAACTATACACAATATTCCAGATGAGGCCTTACTAGCGATCTGTAAAGTGACATAAGAACCTTGCTATGTCTGCTACTATTACCTCTCCCAATGCAACCAATAATTTGACTAGCCTTACTAACTGCACTAATTCATTGTTTCCCAAATATTAAATAATCTAAAATAATAATTTGAACATTCCATTCCTCTTTAGTTACAGTAAGTAATTGTACCATTGAGACTATAATTGGCTCATTTGATTCACTCCTCCTGCAACATTAACTCCTGTCAAAGTAGCAAATGAAAAGTTTTCATTACCACTTAGGTCTGTCTTTTAAAGGGACATTGCATTTATTTTACCTGTATTGATATAAAAAAGTGTTTTATGAACATTTTAACTGTAATTTTAGTAGCAATATTTCAATTGTTTTGCAGTCCAGAGGCTTACCTTTTAAATACATTTATTTGATAGAATTTGTTGCAGCCAACTAGGGATAGACATTAACCTCTTATGCCTATTGGACATAGCTACTACGTCACAGGGTACTTTGGCTAGTGTACCCTGTTAATGTAGTAGCTACGTACAATCTCCCTCATGCTGCAGTCCTGACTGTCAGCTCTAACAGCTAAGACTGCAGCCAGAGGGAGAAGACATCTGATTTTAAATAGTAAGGGAACTATGATTGTTACCATATGAAGCAGATCGCTGATGCAAACAGTGACACTCTGTGTGACTGTTTACATCAGTCTGGGGTGGTGCCTTTGGTGGTGTGGGAGGTTCAGGAGGATCACTACACTGCAGAACATTTTTACACGGAGGGAGGGATCAACTACACTATGGAAAAGGGATTTTTAGAGGGGAGAGGTGGCCCAAAAGCAAGATCGCTTAGAAGGGGGAGGCGGGGAGAGTGAGGGGGGCCCCAATACTACAGAAATGTTCTCTAACTAATTA
Source organism: Bombina bombina (assembly GCF_027579735.1). Classification (NCBI taxonomy): domain Eukaryota; kingdom Metazoa; phylum Chordata; class Amphibia; order Anura; family Bombinatoridae; genus Bombina; species Bombina bombina. The sequence continues at coordinate 947,540,483 of NC_069502.1, read as the reverse complement.
ATAAATTAATTAAAAATATGTATATATAAACATGTATAAACTGGGTACTGGCAGACAGCTGCCAGTACCTAAGATAGCGGAGACCATTAGGAGGGGGGATGGTTAGAGATTTGTTTGGGACGGATCATGTAGGTGGGAGGGTAAGGGGGGTCCTACACTGCAAAAAAAAAATAAAAAAATAAAAAAAACAAACCTTCATACTGCTAGCTATAATGTTAAAAATTCCCTGGTAGTATGGGCATGTTTTTCTCTGAAATTCCCGGTCCTTAAGGGGTTAAGGAGCTACTGCACTGATCAAGCAATCACTTGGTAGAATGTTGCAGATTTATCATTCTGCATTCCAAAGAATAGGCTCCAGCCATTCTACCATGGCCAGTATTTTTAAGATGCAAGTTAATGTTAAAAATAAAGAATAAATATAGCCATAAATGGACATACTGTAAATGCCCTGCTTTGGTGAAATTGCTTCTAATGGTGTGGGATGGAGTGTAATTAGAAATAAATTGTTATTTAAAATCAGCTTTAGTTTCTGATTAATGCTGCATAATTATTTATGGAAATGTAAGTTAAGTAAGTTGTGTTGTGACTTGTTTTCTTGCATGTAGATGCAATACAGTGTTCTCACTAGAATCTATTAAGAGCCAGATTACAAGTGGAGCAGTATTTACAAAGTAAGCGTTTTGCGCTTTTCTGAGTTACAAGGGCCGCAGCTTTTATTTATAACAAATACATTACAAACCATAAATAACCAAACATATTAAACCCCCAAAATAGTGCTTGCCCCATAGCAGCCAAGATAAATAATTCCCACCTACTCCTCTCCTGCAAAATCACGAGGTACCCATTCAACTGCTATTCCACCAGACACAACTTTTATCCACCTTGCAGGCCCCACCTATCCCCTCCTCTTACAGCACATTTCATCTATCCTATTCATACACCTATACAGGGGTCAAACCCCTTCCTTGCATGGGTCTCATCCAGGGCTTCCTATACTAAAATAAAAAAATACTTGTTTATGGTGGTCAATTAATTTGCACGGAAAAAGTTAAAGGAATAGTCTAGTCAAAATTAAACTTTCATGATTTAGATAGAGCATGCAAGTCCTATTATCATTTTCCCCCCGTTCTCTTAGTATCTTTATTTGAATTTAAGCTTAGAAGCCGGCCCATTTTTAGTTCAGCGCCTGGGTAGCGCTTCCTGATTGGTGGCTACATTTAGAAACCAATCAGAAAGTGCTACCCAAAAATGGTCCGGCTCGTAAGCTTACATTCTTGCTTTTTCAAAGAAAGATACAAAGAGAATGAAGAAAAATTGATAATAGGAGTAAATTAGAAAGTTGCTTAAAATTACCTGTTCTATCTGAATCATGAATGTTTCATTTTGACTAGGCTATTCCTTTAACCCCTTAACGACACACGTCTTAAAGGGTACGTCTTACACAAACTGGTCATTAAAGACCAATGAAGTACCCTATACGTCGTTAGGGGTTCAAAGCGGCTGGAAGCGATCCTGATTGCTTCCAGCCATTTTCAAGATATTGCCATGATGCCTCGATATTGAGGCATCACTGCAATACCTTTTTTGGCACACCGATGCAGAGAGGGCCTATCGTTGGTGGGTGGGAGCCGTAGCAAGGAGGCGGGTGGGCGGCCCATCGTTGGAGGGATTTCCGGTTCAGAGCATGCAAGTGATCAGGAGCACGCAGGGGGTGGTCACTCATGCACGTGTGTGTGTGCACGCTCCATTTAGTCCGGTAAGGTAGGGAGATGTAGAGGGAGGTGGAGGTAGAGGGAGGAAGAGGGTGGGAAATAAATTCTAAAGGGATCTTGGAGGGTAGGGGGTCGGGGGCAGCTACTTTACAGAAAGTGAAGGGTTTCAGCAAACTGGGCAATTAGTTTTGAGCAAACTGGGTACTGGCAGCTGCCAGTACCCAAGATGGTGGAGAATAGGTAGAAGGGAGAGGGTTAGAGAGCTGTATGGAGGGGATCAGGGATATTGGGGGCTAAGGGGAGACCCATCACTGCTGAATAAAATATATATAAAAAAAATACAAAAATTCCTTTTATTTTAGTGCTGCCAGTACTTAAGATGGCAGTGACAATTGTGAGGTGGGGGAGGGAAGAGAGCAGTTTGAGGGGGGTCAGGGAGGGATCATGTGGTGGGATGTGTCAGGTTGGAGGCTGATCTCTACACTAAAGCTAAAATTAACCCTACAAGCTACCTAATTAACCCCTTCACTGATGGGCATAATACAAGTGTGGTGCGCAGCAACATTTATCTTCCTTCTAATTACCAAAAAGCAACGCCAAAGCCATATATGTCTGCTATTTCTAAACAAAGGGGATCCCAGAGAAGCATTTACAACCATTTGTGCCATAATTGCACAAGCTAATTGTAAATAATTTCAGCGAGAAGCCTAAAGTTAGTGAAAAAGTTAACAATTTTTTATTTGATTGCATTTGGCGGTGAAATGGTGGCAGGAAATATACCAAAATGGGCCTAGATCAATACTTTGGGTTGTCTACTACACTACACCAAAGTTAAAATTAACCCTACAAGCTCCCTACAAGCTACTTAATTAACCCCATTCACTGCTGGGCATAATACAAGTGTGGTGCACAGTGACATTTAGCGGCCTTATAATTACCAAAAAGCAATGCCAAAGCCATATATGTCTGCTATTTCTGAAGAAAGGGGATCCCAGAGAAGCATTTACAACCATTTGTGCCATAATTGCACAAGCTGTTTGTAAATAATTTCAGTGAGAAACCTAATGTTTGTGAAAAAGTTAGCAATTTTTTTTATTTGATTGCATTTGGCGGTGAAATGGTGGCATCAAATATACCAAAATGGGCCTAGATCAATACTTTGGGTTGTCTACTAAAAAAAAAAAATATACATGTACAGGGATATTCCGGGATTTCTGACAGATATCAGTGTTACAGCGTAATTATCGCTAATTTTGGGGATAAAAATGGTTTGGAAATAGCTACTTGTATGTATTGCCCTATAACGTGCAAAAAAAGCAAAGAACATGTAAACATTGGGTATTTCTAAACTCAGGACAAAATTTGTAAACTATTTAGCATGGGTATTTTTTGGTGGTTGTAGATGTGAAACAGATTTTGGGGGTCAAAGTTAGAAAAAGTTTTTTTTTCCATTTTTTAATCATATTTTATATTTTTTATAGTAAATTATAAGATATGATGAAAATAATGGTATCTTTAAAAAGTCCATTTAATGACAAGAAAAACGGTATATAATATGTGTGGGTACAGTAAATGAGTAAGAGGAAAATTACAGCTAAACACAAACACAGCAGAAATGTAAAAATAGCCCTGGTCCTTAAAGGTAAGACAATTGAAAAATGGCCTTGTCCTTAAGGGGTTAAGTTAAAGCTGTTTACATCTGATGGCCTAATTATCAAGCTCCAATTGGCCGTGAATCTGCAGAGGGCGGTATTGCACAAGCCTTTCTTGTGAACTGCTTGTGCAATGATAAATGATGACAGCGTATGCTTGTCGGCATTTATCGATGTGCAGCGGACATGATATGCTACATTGTATCATGTCCGCTCGCACTTTAATAAATATGCCCCTTAATGTACAATAAACATGAAGTGCATAAGTGTGTACAACTATAATGCAGTTATGAAATATTCCCTTTTATACAGTACAGAGAGAATACAATGAGCATTATGTCCCTTTAAACCAAACCTTCCATGTATATATGAGCCTTTGTGTGCACAGGTTTTTATGATTACCCAGTGTTATATATTAAATTGTATCAGCATGTTTTTACATACATTTGGTGTATTACTTACAATAATTCTGTCCAAAAACGAATTCCTCATAATGTTTACCTGTTTTTTTAAAATCTAACAGATACTTGGATCATGGGTTTGGATCCTGGTAGCCGCAACCAGAGTATTTTTTCCTGTTATCCAAGGATGGGTCATGTACGTCTCAGTGTCTTGTTTCCTCTTCTCATTAATACTGCTCATGGTTTACGTGTTTGGATTCCACAGAAACAATTGCGGCACATGGAGAATAGTGGTAAGATTGCCTTTATTTTATATTAGTATTTTAAAACATGCACAGAGTACTTGTATTTTAATAAAAGTAAGTTATTACACTTCTTCATAATGAGCTATAAATAGGCTTTACAGTATTTTTTTTCTCTGTTACATCTAAAAAGGACTCTAAAAATGTAATAAACATTTTAATGAATGTTCCTTTGCTGAACCCCCCCCAACTTTTTATGACCATCAATAAAGATATGGGAGTTATTAGCCAGGAAGCTTCTATCTAATGCTTCTTTGTACAAGAATAATTTCCAAGTTTATATAGTGTACTCTCATTTGCATGAAAGAAACCTTTCAGCTTAAAGGGACAGGAAATCCCAAATTTTTATTACATAATTCAGATAGAACATACAATTTTTAACAAATTACAAATTTACTTTTATTAACAAATTTGCTTCATTCTCTTGTTATCCTTTGCTGAAGGAACAGCGTTGCACTGCTGGAAGCTAGCTGAACACATCAAGTTAGCCAATCACAAGACAAATGTTTGCAGGCACCAATCGCCAGCTAGATCCCACTAGTGTAGGATATGTGCATATTCATTTTCAACAATAGACACCAAGAAAACAAAGCACATTTTAAAAGAGATGTGAAGTGTATTAAAATTACATGCTCCATCCGATTCTTGCAAGTTTAATTTTGACTTACCTATCCCTTTAATAAATATTTTTGGAATATGTCTATTTCCCATTTCTATTACACAGCACTAAAAAACAGGTTTAGTAGTTTGAACCATAATAGTTAATAATACTTTAACAAAACAAAGCAGACGTGCAAATTTGTAACATTTACATGCATTTACAGATCCTGTTTTCACAAAGTGATGTGGTTGCATTTATTGGTTTTCCACATTTCTAGCAGATAACCTTTGTTGTGCAAAATATCATGCATTGGTCTTAAAGGACCACTAAATGCAGTAGAACAGCATAATTAAAATGTGCAAAATAAAAAGACAATGATTTAACACCTACTCTGAATTTCATTGAAGCAGTAGTTTTTTTTTGTCAAATGTATTTCCCCCCCCATTTTCCGGCCCCCTGTATCATGTGACAGACACCAGCCAATCTCAGACTAGTATACTTATAACCTGTGAGCTTATGCACATGCTCAGTTGGATATTGTTCTCCAGAAAGTGTGAAAATAAAAAGACTGCAAAATTTGATAATGGAAGTAAATTGGAAAGTGTCTTGACTTGACTTTGACTTGAGTGTCTCTTTAAACAACTGTAATTGGCTAGAAAAGATAGATGAAATGAACGTCAATACATTTTGAGCATGATTGCTTCTGAACAACGCGATTACTTGGCAGCATAGTGAACAAAGAAAGCTGGGACAATGGTTTCCATACCTGCCTTTAGTGAGCCGTAACAGAGCAGGGCTTGAAAATACCGTAAACTGTGCACAAGTGTTAACTCCAAATAACTTAGCCACTGATTAACTTTTTTAATATACCTGATTCATGTGATTTGTATTTAGTGTCATTACTTCTCTCATTAAAGTTTAATGACCTTTTAAGGTTACTTTAGTGTTGTGAACCTCTGCCTTGCAGCTAGGGATGGTCGAATGTTTCGCAACTTTTGAAAAATGAAACAAATTTTTACACATTCGTTGGTTTGTTTAGAATTTCAAATTCTAACATTCGTTTAATGTAATAGTATTTATAATGCTTTCTTTAAATGTAATTTTCTATTCAAATTTTCTAATAATTCGATTTGAATTATGCAATATTCAAATTAATTTTTTTTAATTTAAATATTTGTAATAGTATTTCTAATACTTTCTTTAAATGTAATATTCAAATTATACAATTTTAGAATTTGAAAATTTTTAATTTATACAGGTGAAACTCGAAGAATTAGAATATATGCAAAAGTTAATTTATTTCACTAATGCAACTTAAAAGGTGTAACTAATATATGAGATAGACTCATTACATGCAAAGCAAGATAGTTCAAGTCGTGATTTGTCATAATTGTGATGATTATGGCATACAGCTCATGAAAACCCAAAATCCACAATCTCAGAAAATTAGAATATTACATGCAATCAATAAAAAAAGGATTGTACATAGAACAATATCGGACCTCTGAAAAGTATAAGCATGCATACTGTATGTACTCAGTACTTGGTTTGGGCCTCTTTTGCAGCAATTACTGCCTCAATGCGGCGTGGCATGGAAGCTATCAGCCTGTGGCACTGCTGAGGTGTTATGGAAGACCAGGATGCTTTAATAGCGGCCTTCAGCTCTTCTGCATTGTTCGGTCTCATGTCTCTCATCTTTCTCTTGGCAATGCCCCATAGATTCTCTATGGGGTTCAGGTCAGGTGAGTTTGCTGGCCAATCAAGCACAGTAATCCCACAGTCATTGAACCAGGTGTTGGTGCTTTTGGCAGTGTGGGCAGGTGCCAAGTCCTGCTGAAAAATGAAGTCAGCATCCCCATAGAGCTCGTCTGCGGAAGGAAGCATGAAGTGCTCCATAATCTCCTGGTAGACGGCTGCGTTGACCCTGGACTTAATAAAGCACAGTGGACCAACACCAGCAGATGACATGGCTCCACAAATTAACACAGACTGTGGAAACTTCACACTGGACTTCAAGCATCTTGCAGTGTGTGCCTCTCCATTCTTCCTCCATACTCTGGGTCCTTGGTTTCCAAATGAGATGCAAACTTTTGCTCTCATCAGAAAAGAGGACTTTGGACCACTGTGCAACAGACCAGGTCTGTTTTTCTTTAGCCCAGGTAAGACGCTTGACAAGAGGAATATGTCATTTGAAGCCCATGTCCAGGATCCGTCTGTGTGTGGTGGCTCTTGATGCACTGACTCCAGCCTCAGTCCACTCCTTGTGAAAGTCCCCAACACTTTTGAATGGCCTTTTCCTGACAATCCTCTCCAGGCTGAGGTCATCCCTGCTGCTTGTGCACCTTTTTCTTCCACAATTTTCCCTTCCACATAACTTTCTATTAATGTACTTTGATACAGCACTTTGGGAACATCTAACTTCTTTTGCAATTACCTTTTGAGGCTTTCCCTCCTTATGGAGGGTGTCAATTATGGTTTTCTGCACAACTGTCAGGTCAGCAGTCTTTCCCATGATTGTGATTCCTACTGAACCAGACTGAGAGACCATTTAAAGGCTCAGGAACCCTTTGCAGGTGTTATGGCTTAATTAGCTGATTAGAGTGGGACACTTTGAGCCTAGAATATTGCACCTTTTCACAATATTCTAATTTTCTGAGATTGTGGATTTGGGGTTTTCATGAGCTGTAAGCCACAATCATCACAATTATGACAAATCACGGCTTGAACTATCTTGCTTTGCATGTAATGAGTCCATCTCATATATTAGTTTCACCTTTTAAGTTGCATTAGTGAAATAAATTAACTTTTGCACGATATTCTAATTTTTTCGAGTTTCACCTGTATATTTGTAATAGTATTTCTTATGCAGATGGACTATATATCTGTTGTGTGTCTTTTCATTAATCTTTATTGTTCTAATATTTCCAAAGATTTGCTGCATCAGTTCAGTAAAACTGGATTTTAAAACAAATATCTGATGCGTGTATATTTTATTTAATTAATAGATCTGATACAACTTTGTGATAGTATGTGATATGCATAATTTCCATTAGGGATGGGCGAATGTTTTGCAACAATTAAAAAAATGAAACAAATTTTAACACATTAGTTAGTTTGTTTTGAATTTTGAATGTTTGTGCAACATTCTAACATTCGTTTAATGTAATAGTATTTGTAACGCTCTCTTTAAATGTAATATTCAAATTATGCAATATTCGAAATAGAAAGATTTGAATTGATATATTTGTATTTATTATGTATAAATTTACTAAATTCCCTACCACATGAACTATTGAACTTCTGAATAGTATTTGTTAAATCGAATGTTACATTCGAAATTTTGAATGTGGGCATTCAATCTAATTATAAAGATTCGAATTCGAAAGTGACATTTGTAAACTGTAAATAGCATTCGATTATAGAATTTTAAGACTATTCGTTCTTATCAACATTCGATTATGTAAATCGAATTTTGACAATAACATTTGTTCTAACATTCGAATTTGAATATGAACACATTCGCCCATCCCTATTTACAGCATATCTACTGCTCTAGAGAATTTGCTCCAAAGGCTAACGCAGGAAATTAAGGGGACATAACAGTAAATAATTTGTTGAAGTATTAATTCTACCTGGCTTTTCAAGGGGAATGTCCCTGAACTACTCTTGATTTGTAACACCTTGTTAACTGTGCTAACAATATTACAATGTTTAATGATTTTTAAAACATTTATATTCTATGCATATCATTTTGCAATAGTGTCTTTAAAGGGTCAGTCTACCAAAATATTTATTTTTATAAACCTAGTAAATCCCTTTATTACCCATTCCCCAGTTTTGCATAAACAACACTGTTACATTAAAGGGACACTGAACCCAAATTTTTTCTTTCGTGATTCAGATAGAGCATGACATTTTAAGCAACTTTCTAATTTACTCCTATTATCTTCATTCTCTTTGTATCTTTATTTGAAATGCAAGAATGTAAGTTTAGATGCCGGCCCATTTTTGGTGAACAACCTGGGTTGTCCTTGCTGATTGGTGGATAAATTCATCCACCAATAAAAAAAGTTCTATCCAGAGTCTGAACCAAAAAAAAGCTTAGATGCCTTCTTTTCAAATAAAGATAGCAAGAGAACAAAAACATTTTTATAATAGGAGTAAATTCGAAAGTTGTTTAAAATTGCATGCTCTATCTGAATCACGAAAGAAAAAATTTGGGTACAGTGTCCCTTTAATATAATTTTTACCTCTGTATTTACCTTGTATCTAAGCCTATGGAAACTCCCCCCTTATCTCAGTGCTATTTACAAACTTGCATTGTAGCCAATTAGTGCGGCTTCATAAATAACTCCACGGGGTGAGCACAATGTTATCTATATGTCACACACGAACTTGCACTGTCTGGCTGGGAAAAGCTAATAAAATGCACTGAGATAAGAGCCTGCGGGGGCTTAGAAACAGGCAGAGATTTAGAGGTTTAGAGGTCATAAAGTATATTAAAATAAAAATGCTGGTTGTGCAAAGCTGGGGAATGGGTTCTAAAGGTGTTATCTATCTTTTAAAACAATAAAAAAAAATCAAGTAGACTGTCCCTTTAAGTCAGTGTATCAATGTAAACATTACTGCCCGTTAGTACCAACGCATTTTTTCATGAAGATAATGTTGGTATATGGAAAGTGTCTAGAAAATTATTATGAAACGTTTTATATTATGATACAGCCACTGATTACTGCTCTGTTGTGGGTTTTTTTTTATACAGGATGTCATTTACCATGGAATTGCTGCCATTTTTTATCTGAGCGCTGCTGTCCTCCAAGCTAGCGCAACAATAACATGTAACAATGCTATATTTGCTTCTCCGCCTAACTGTGGAATTGTTAACTATCACTTGAATGCTGCAGCTTCAGTAAGTTATTTACATGATTTTTTTTCATTTGTATTAAACTTGCTAGCCTGATAACATTTTTGAAGCTAACAAACTTAAATTAGTAAACAATTGTTATTCTATTCTTTATGTATAGTGGTTGAAATGAGTATTTAAAAATGTATTACAGTGCTTTTTGAATAAACCATTTTTTCTCCTATGGAGGTTACCTGTATTAGCCAATAGGCAACAAATACCTAGGTATAAACTGCACTTCTGGCTAGTTTCACTTTAAATAGCTTTTACTTATAGGGACATGAAACTGCTGCACACAACTTCAACAGAATAGTTACTATTCATCATGCTATTATATAGTCGCCATCTTCACGCTCGCGTATTCTTGCACTGTATGATAAAAGTGATGAATATTCACAGATCAGTGATATTGTCAGCTTTTTCAAGCACTTTGGGTTAGCACACACAATATAGAGAGGGTAGTATAATTTTTGCTGTTTTTATACGCAGTATAAAGAGTTAAGGTAATAGAATGAATTGAAGATAGTTACAGGCACAGGTGGAAATTTATATGTGTAGTGAGTAGTTACCATGCTATTTTGGTTATGCCCATTAGTTTAGTGTCCCTTTAAAGGGCATTAAACACATGCTACTGTTCTGTAAACATAGTGTTTTGTCCTACAATTCCTAATGAGGCCAAAAATCAAAATCTCTAACCTACGTCTTCGAAATGCTGTAAATTCCTTATATTAGCTATTTGATTTGCAGCATTTTCAATTTACAGAATTTGCTTTTTGGCCTTCTAGGGAGTGTGGGACAAGCAGAATTTTTAGACAGACTCAAGAGTTTAATGTCATTTTAAACTTTAAACATATTTAATTTTAACCTCTGTTATTTCACATACATGATTCAAACATCAGAATAGAATTTCTCTTTAAAGGGACATTAAACCCAAAATTTTTATTTCATTATTCAGACAGAGAATACAATTTTAAACAACATTCCAATTTACTTCTATTATCTAATTTGCTTCATTCTTTAGATATCCTTAGTAAAAGAAATAGCAATGCACATGGATGAGCCAATCACATGAGGCATCTATGTGCAGCCACCAATCAGAAGCTACTGAGCCTATCTAGATATGCTTTTCAGGAAAGAATATCAAGAGAACGAAGCAAATTAGATAATAGAAGTAAATTAGAAAGTTGTTTAAAATGTTATTCTCTATCTGAATCATGAAAGAAAAAATGTGGGTTCAATGTCCCTTTAAGCTTTGCGGTGTTAAAATAATGAACCACATGTAACAATCTGGACATCAGTAAACCATTCACAAATCACAGACACACATTCTGAAATATATAGATGAACTAGAGTTTACAAATACATTTATAGGTTCTTACTAGGGTTTTTAATGTATATCTATAGTAACAGGCATCACATAAATAAGGATTTCATAAAATATAGATTATTATTTACATGCTACAAAGAACTAACTTTATTTTACAAAGCCACACAGAAACTCAAATATGATTTCCACAAATGTATTTCTCTACTATATTTACATAAGCCTTACTGCTTTTGTCTCCAATAGCAAACGTGTTGCTTTAAAGGGACATGAAGCCCTATTTTTTTCTTTCATTATTCAGATAGAGGATACAGTTTTAACCCCTTTATGCTGTTAGGTCGTCCCATGTTGTTCTAACAGCTCTGGGCTTTTACTCTGTTAAAATGGCATGGAATGTCCTACCTTATACAGCGTTGCGCAGCTTCACCCTTTGACGAGGTCAAGAATCAGCCTGACTGGCGGGCCTAGAAGTGTAGGCAATCCCCCATGATCTCATCCCGGCCTTGAAATAATGTGATCGCATCATCATGATTTCATTTCCGAGTTCCAATGCTAGCACTATTGTACGGGCATGAAGTGGTTGAACAACTTTCCAATTTACTTATCTTTTCAAATTTGCTTTGTATTCCTGGGTAGACTCAATAGCAGCAATGCACTACTGGGAGCTAGCTGAACACACGAGGTGATCCAATAACAAGAGGCATACATGTGCAGTCACCAATCAGCAGCTAGCCCCTCAGTAGTGCATTGCTGAGCCTACTTAGGTGTGCTTTTCAACAAAGGATACCAAGAGGACAAAGCAAATGACATAATGCAAATAAATTGAGAAGTTAAAAGTGATGGTAATCTATGTGCATACGCTATGCTGCATGTGAATAACATATTAAAATGAATGGCACTTTTATTCATTAATTTTGTGTCATATGCGGGTATAAGAGGATAACAACACTGAAGCTTTTTAAATCGCGCCATTGTCCCTCGTCCGTCTATTTTCATACCTTTTTGTTTATGTGTGTAAATTGCGCAAGTGGGCATCACTATAAAGTTTGTAGCCAGCGGCTGCATCTGAATAATGAAAACAAAGGTGGGTTTCATGTCCCTTTAATAGCAAGTAGTAGCCATAAATCTTAAACCTTGTTACTTGTTACTGTAGTTATGCCCAGCAAATTAAAAATAATAGACAACCATAGCCTTGAGTTCTATACTTCAATGAGAAAATATAAACATGACTTCTAATGCTTTCATTTTATTTGTGCAGGTCTTTGCCTTCCTGACAACTCTGCTATATGTCCTGCACAGTTTCCAAGGCTACGTCCAGTGAAATCTTTTGCATAGATGATATAATGAAATACAGAGACCACTTTAATGGATACCAACAGATGGCAATGAACACTTGAACAGCAGATAAAGATAAATAACTTGAGAACTAAAGCACAATATATATATATATATATGTATATATATATATATATATATATATATATATATATATAGTGTATACAGTATATATATATGTAAATTGCTATAAGTTATTCTTAAAATGGTCAATTTAACCAGGCTTCAATGTTACATGCTTCCGAAATATAAATTAACACTGATAATGCTGAATAGGCTAAAACGTGAACTAAAATTATAAATTTGGCCTATAAACATTATCTTAGCATATTACATAACATACCATTATCTGGTCTATTAATGATAATGATGGCGCGTTAAAGTATTAAGAAAGAAATCCAACCTTATTTACGTTTCACTGTATTATGCTCTTTGTGTCATAATTGTATTTATTTTTCATACATAAATTGCTTTAATTCTATTCTGGGTTGTATATTAAACTCCCTTTACTCAGGGTTTACAAAGTAGTTCTGTTGGTTTTGTTGTGTTATGGAGGGACGTAAAACTGATTATATTTGTGAGACTTGAGGATTTTTTTTTTTTACCCTGCACATTCGCGGCCAATCGGCCGCTAGCAGGGGTGTGTCAATCAACCCAATCGTATCCGATCGGGCTGATTGCTGTCCGCCACCTCAGAGGACAGCTGCATTCAGCACCATTCGTGCCTTAATAAATCGGCCCCATAATATTAAGATAAAGAGATCTACCACTTTTGTAATTTTTATTATCAGACATAGCTAATATTGTCCAATGCAGGTTTATTCAACTTAAAGGGACACTGAACCCACATTTTTTCTTTCATGATTCAGATAGAGCATGCAATTTTAAGCAACTTTCTAATTTACTCCTATTATCAATTTTTCTTCATTCTCCTGCTATTTTTATTTGAAAAGCAAAAATGTAAGTTTAGAAGCCGGACCATTTTTGGTGAACAACCTGGGTTGTTCTTGCTGATTGGTGGATAAATTCACCCACCAATAAACAAGTGCTCTTCAGGGTGCTGAACCAACAATTGTCTGGCTCCTTAGCTTAGATGCCTTCTTTTTCAAATAAAGATAGTAAGAGAACGAAGAAAAAATGATAATAGGAGTAAATTAGAAAGTTTCTTAAAATTACATGCTCTATCTGAATCACAAAAGAAAAAAAAAAATGGGTTCAGTGTCCCTTTAAGGACCTGGGCCTGCAATGTAGCCATTCATTATGTTTAACATTTTTCTTTTTTATGTGGCCCTCAAAGTCACCAAAATCATATGTTTTTGTCTGAATGCTGGAGACACTGTGAAGTATACCGCTCCAAGTTTACATGCAGGACAACTGTGTGATGTTATATTTTATGTAACATACAGATCACCAACTCACTTAACTCACTAATGTAGCCAACAGCTCACTACTGTGCTTTTTGGAAACAAACTTTCTATATTTTTCTTTATATCTTATTTTTTTTTTCATTTTTATATTTATATATTTACATTTGTGACACTTGCAAAAGAATACGCAATGGTCATACATCCTGCTAAGTAATCGCTCTTCTGAAATATGTTTATTTAGCAGTTTATATTTTTTGTTTTGAATTTCCAAAAATGTTCACTGTCCACTAAATAAAACTATAATTCCAAGGTAGGACAACTCATGGGAGAATGGGACAGCGATGAAACTACTTGAACTTAACATGCTAGAATATTGAGCTGACAATTCTCCAATAAAAATCCGAACTATGTGGACATGATTATAAATATAAATTGTATTTGAATATTTAGAATGTATAAGGCATTAATTATTTTTTTTTCTGTAAAAATAAGAAAATATGACCTAAAATATTATTAACCCTTGTAAAATAAAAACATACAAAAAACAGTGACATGGTATGTGTATTTATATGTGTTACCTTGCAATAATAAGTATAGTTCTCTATTTTTATGATAAACACAGGTTTGGATATATTTATTTATTATTTGCATGCTTGATTCTCTTCTTATTTTAGCCATAATGTGTAACATGAATATAAATAAAACTATGTTATATTATACCAGCAATAGCAAAAAATAAATACCTTATTTAAAAGTATTACATGAATACCATTCTGTATACTCGATTAAGTGGTGTTTTACAAGTTTTTACTTTTTTTCTTTCTTTTTTTTAAAGTCAGATAGACAGTCTTACTTTTGTGAATAGACCCCCTTAAAAAGTTGGATAAAGTTAGTTAATGACATGGTCTATCAGCCAAAAAGCATGCTATCCACAAACAGCCGAAAAAAAATAAAATAAAACCATCCTTAACCAATATGGATTTTGAGTCAACTAAATTGTGATTGGCTTTAAAGCATTTGCTAAATTAAAACTGATTTGAAACAGGCGTTAAATTATTTAAAGGGACAGTCTACTTTATTACCCATTCCACAGTTTTGCATAACCAACACTGTGATATTAATACACACAGTACCTCTGTGATTACCTTGTATCTAAGCCTCTGCAGACTGCCCCCTTATCTCAGTGCTTTTGACAGATATGCATTTTAGCCAATCAGTGCTGAATCCTAAATAACTTGGCGGGAGTGAGCACAATGTTATCTATATGACATACATGAACTAGTACCGCCGAACAGTGAAAAACTGTCAACATGCACTGAGATAAGAGGCGTTTTTTTAACGGTTTAGAAATCAGTTTGAGCCTACCTAGATTTGTCTTTCAAAAAAGAATACCAAGAGAACAAAGCTAATTTGATGATAACAGCAAATTGGAAAGTGGTTTCAAATTGCATGCCCTGTCTGAATAATAAAAGTTTAATTTTGACTATTCTGTCCCTTTAAAGTAATTTTTAGCAGCTTCAATCAATTCAAAATAGGATCAACCCAACTTTGAAACCGACATACTGTACTACTAATTGAATTTGAATTTCATAATTGAATTTGTCTATTTGTCCAACTTACTGTAATAATAAATAGCACGCATTGTTTACTGTCAGCAAAAACAGATGCTTAAATTTGCAAGATAGTAATTCAAGCGCATGCAACTTGTAATCATAGACTTAAGGCCTAAAAGTCAGCTGGATTTCACAAGTGAGTCTCAAATAGGTGTTATTTGGATTACCATTTTACAATGCTTGTACTAGTAAAACTGCTATTTTCAAACAAACCCAACTTGAATTGACTTTTGATAAGGGAATTAGTTTGTTGTAATTTTACAACAGACATGCTTTAGTTAAAAGTCAAATAAAATATTTTAATCCAGGCTTACTATTTTACCCATTTATCCAAAGGTATTTGGGAATAGACACAATGGCGAAATTTGATCAAGACACCAAACTACATGGAAAAGAAGAAAATTGCATTTATTAATTATTTGAATATATATCATTTTAATTTCCTTTTATGTGTTTACAGTTCTGTTTGTGTTATGCTATTTTTTTAATTTTACATAAAGATTTCTTTTCAATAGCAAATAATTTTGTATGCTCAGAAACTCTCTTTCTTCTATACTCAACAGGAAATATAGTAACCCAATTTTTTTTCTATCATGATTCAGATAGAGAATACAACTTTAAAAAAAGGGTCTACTTTACTTTTAGTATCAAATTTGCATCATACCCATGCTATTCTTTGTTGAAGAGATATCTAGATAGGTTGCGTGCAATACATGACAAGAAATAGTGCTGCCCTCTACATTGTTGCAAAACTGCTGTCATATAGTGCTGCAGACACGTGCACACTCCTGACCTTACCTTCCTGCTTTTCAACAAAGGATAACAAGAAAACAAAGAAAAGTTGATAGAAGTAAACTAGAAAGTTGTTTAAAATTGTATGTTCTATCTGAATCACAAAAGTACATTTTGGGTATTGTGTTTCTTTAAAGACTTGGGTTTAATACACATTTTAACCTTATATGACTCAAAAAAAGTGTATTCATTAGATTCCTGTTCTAATTGCAGAATAATTTGTGGTTTACTTAGCTTGGGGTAAAAATTGTTATATTCAATATGTGTGATATATTATAAGAGTATAGGTATAAGCTAATGTCTCTGAGTGTAATAGGCAACTGTGACAGGCTTTAATAATGAGAAGCATGTTGTGTGCAAAGGCAGATGTCAATCAATGTCGATTACACGTAAGGGTGGAGTTAATACAGACACATTTTACAGGCTACCAATCAGATTGTGAGGGGGCATTTATAGCCCCACAGGTGAATTTACAAAATTAAGTCTATGAATAAGGCATATCAGCCGAAACGCGTCAGACTGGCCTGTTTGTGACTAAGCAGCTGTTTGAAAATACTTGTTACTGCACGCTGCCATCAAGTTTTTACATTGACCAATAAAGTACTGAGTTTTACCTCAAGCGGCATTCTTATTTCTTTGGATATCGTCTGGCCAGGGAAGGGGCCATTGCTTGCTGCAATAGGGCTGTTTGCCCGAAATTACCTGTGAGAGCTCCGGGTAAGTGTAATTCATTCCACTGCTGTAACCGGTAGGAGCTGGAGAATAGTGAGACACCGCACACCCAGTCTGCCCCGTGATTGGCTAGGTGCGGTCACGAGAAAGTGACGTCGGACGCCGTCCGAAAAAGTTTCCCGATCACGGTCGAGTATCGAGGACGGGTATTGAGGAGACTGCAGCCATCGAGGCAGAGGTGTTTTGAAGGTGAGGTCTTTCCTTTCACAGCCACCGCTAGCAGGACGGATCCCCGTGTGTCAGAGGAGTACCCCTCTTTTTACATATTATAAGAGAGGTCTGTGAATGAATATGTGAACATCTTAATGATATAGAAAAAAACAATATATTGGTGACCTATTTCATCACAGACCATCAGGGATCCACACAACATTTTAGCTGGTGTGTTATTAAACAAGTTATGAGGTTACCAAGAGGGGGAGACAGAGAAGCTTTGCTCACTAAGACTAAAGCTCTCCTCTTAGGCAAGATGATCTCAGTAC
Organism: Bombina bombina; assembly: GCF_027579735.1. Lineage (NCBI taxonomy): Eukaryota > Metazoa > Chordata > Amphibia > Anura > Bombinatoridae > Bombina > Bombina bombina. Next base: position 947,523,267 of record NC_069502.1, on the reverse strand, counting down.
GGTGAGGTCCCTCAAGAAATTTAGAAACACATCTTTTACATTGAGAAATGTTCATCTCACTATGAAAGGTTCTGTATGTGAAGGAGAGATTCCTACATTAACCCCTTAACGACCGAGGACGTGCAGGGTACGTCCTCAAAAAAAAGGCAGTTAACGCCTGAGGACGTACCCTGCACGTCCTCAGTGTGGAAAGCAGCTGGAAGCGATCCTGCTCGCTTCCAGCTGGTTTCTGGTTATTGCAGTGATGCCTCGATATGGAGGCATCATGCAATAACTTTTTTAAGCCATCCGGTGCAGAGAGAGCCACTCTGTGGCCCTCTCTGCACCGGAGATCGGTGGCTTACAGTGCGTTGGTGGGTGGGAGCCGAACCGGGAGGCGGGTGGCGGCCATCGATGGCCCTCGTGATGTGGAGGGGGGCGGGATCGTGGGCGGGTATGCCAGGGGCGCGCACTGACGCGCACGTGCACGGGAGGGTGGGGGCGGGCGCGTGCACGGGGAGGGAGCGGGTGGGAACCGCTACACACAGAAAACAAAGTTTAGGAAAATAAAAAAAAAAAATTAAAAAATGTTATAAAAAACACATAATTTAGGTGGTGGGGGTTGGTCTGTGGGGAGGGGGAAGCTACACTACAGAAAAACCAGGGAAAAAAACAAAACAAAACATATTTTCTTGCAAACTGGGTACTGGCAGACAGCTGCCAGTACCCAAGATGGCCCCCAATAAGGCAGAGGGGAGGGTTAGAGAGCGGTTTTGGGGGGGATCAGGGAGGTTGGGGGCTAAGGGGGGGATCCTACACAGTAGCATATGTAAATATGCTAAAAAAATTTTTATTATTTTTAAAAACCCTTTTATTTTAGTACTGGCAGACTTTCTGCCAGTACTTAAAATGGCGGGGACAATTGTGGATGGGGGAGGGAAGGGAGCTGTTTGGGAGGGATCAGGTGGGATGTGTCAGGTGGGAGGCTGATCTCTACACTAAAGCTAAAATTAACCCTGCAAGCTCCCTACAAACTCCCTAATTAACCCCTTCACTGCTAGCCATAATACACGTGTGAGGCGCAGCAGCATTTAGCGGCCTTCTAATTTCCAGAAAGCAACGCCAAAGTCATATATGTCTGCTATTTCTGAACAAAGGGGATCCCAGAGAAGCATTTACAACCATTTGTGCCATAATTGCACAAGCTGTTTGTAAATAATTTCAGTGAGAAACCTAAAATTGTGAAAAATTTAAAGTTTTTTTTAATTTGATCGCATTTGGCGGTGAAATGGTGGCATGAAATATACCAAAATGGGCCTAGATCAATACTTGGGGTCGTCTACTACACTACACTAAAGCTAAAATTAACCCTACAAGCTCCCTAAAAGCTCCCTAATTAACCCCTTAACTGCTGGGCATAATACACGTCTGGTGCGCTGTGGCATTTAGCGGCCTTCTAATTACCAAAAAGCAACGCCAAAGCCATATATGTCTGCTATTTCTGAACAAAGGGGATCACAGAGAAGCATTTACAAGCATTTATGCCATAATTGCACAAGCTGTTTGTAAATAATTTCAGTGAGAAACCGAAAGTTTGTGAAAATATTTGTGAAAAAGTGAACGATTTTTTGTATTTGATTGCATTTGGCGGTGAAATGGTGGTATGAAATATACCAAAATTGGCCTATATCAATACTTTGGGATGTCTTCTAAAAAAAAATATATACATGTCAAGGGATATTCAGGGATTCCTGAAAGATATTAGTGTTCTAATGTAACTAGCGCTAATTTTGAAAAAAAAAATGGTTTGGAAATAGCAAAGTGCTACTTGTATTTATTGCCCTATAACTTGCAAAAAAAGCAAAGAACATGTAAACATTGGGTATTTCTAAACTCAGGACAAAATTTAGAAACTATTTAGCATGGGTGTTTTTTGGTGGTTGTAGATATGTAACAGATTTTGGGGGTCAAAGTTAGAAAAAGTGTGTTTTTTTCCATTTTTCCTCATATTTTATAATTTTTTTTATAGTAAATTATAAGATATTATGAAAATAATGGTATCTTTAGAAAGTCCATTTAATGGCGAGAAAAACGGTATATAATATGTGTGGGTACAGTAAATGAGCAAGAGGAAAATTACAGCTAAACACAAACACCGCAAAAATGTAAAAATAGCCTTGGTCCCAAACGGACAGAAAATGGAAAAGTGCTGTGGTCATTAAGGGGTTAAAATATAAGGTCTAAAAAAATATCCCAAGATTTTGTGTGATTTCTCTCCATGGCGGTGTCTTTGATCATCAGGTCCTAAGAGAGAAACCTTCTGGATTTTTAATCTACATTCACAGGCTCCATTATGCTTTAATATTTAAGATGATTTTTGGCAAAGAAAGTTTAGAAAACTTTATTTTTAAAATATTTTGGCACCTTGATAATTTGTACTTTTTAAAACTAACAAAAGCTATGATGATTACTTTAGCCAAATAATGTTATCTTTAGTTCAGATTTTGATGCATTATTATCAGGTCATGTTTAAAAGACCTATGTCAGATCAGATGAAATTATTTCACCATAGGTATTGTTTAATGTAGATAATATGTTCCAGAGTTATATGCCACCTTCTTATATCTATGTTTTATGGTGACACTTCATCTTTAATTTTCTTTCCACTGTGTAGGTTTCTATTTTCACCTATCAGTGTTCAGCTGTGTAAATACATTTCAGGGTAAGGGATAGGAAACACAGTTCTATGATTAAGGTGGTATAAAAGGTGAAACGCGTAAGATCTGACTTCTTACCCGTGATTTTATTATGTTTGTGATGTTTTTCTGATGATTATTTTCTATACATCCGTGCCTGCAATTTTTGGAAAAGTTGAGTACACATTTGGCAATTCACTTCAAGTATATAATGCAAAACAAGTATATAATGCATATGAAAGAGCAGTTATTAAACAGATGGAGCATATTTTTGAATGGAAAAAACATTAAAATAGTTTCAACTGAAACTACCAGAAAACATGTAATTTATTTTGTAAAATAATGATGGTCCATAGAGCTCCATAACATGTGGGATATTTTTCCTGCAACTAGGAGAAGGACAAGAACCCATACAAGAGCTTAAAACCCCTCCCACCTACCATCTTTAATTATATCTGTAATTGGCCTTGTTGAAGTAGGTTGAGAATAGAGGTGCTTCCAGCTACTTGCTTATGGATTGAAATTTGGGAACTCAGACCAATGTGAGACCCTTATTCCCTGGGAATTATCATTCACAAAGAAGACAGAATAGAGACTTTACAGCAGCTGAATGATACAGGGACATATGAATACCCTGTTATGTGCGCAATTGTTCCCTATGGGACTTCAGCCATAACCCTCAGACAGGGACTTATTCCATAGCCTCCCCCAAGGGATACATGTATTTCCTACAGATATCCTCTGTGGTTATAATATCTATTGCCTATTTATTATTATTATTTGTTTGCATAGTTATCCTTCAAGTCTTGGAGGAACACTGTACCCATTGATTATATCATTTGTGGCGCCGTCTGTTTATAGAGTCTATAATTTTAATGGTAGGTTTATTTGAACAGTGACAGAATAACAACAAAAAAATCCAGAAAAACATATTTAAAAAAAGTTATAAATTGATTTGCATTTTAATGAGTGAAATACATTTTTGACCCCTTTGCAAAACATAATTAGTACTTGCTGGCAAAACCCATGTTGGCAATCACAGAGGCCAGACATTTCTTGTAGTTGGCCACCAGGTTTGCACACATCTCAGGAAGGATTTTGTCCCACTCTGCAGATCCTCTCCAAGTCATTAAGGTTTTGAGGCTGACGTTTGGTAACTCGAACCTTCAGCTCCCTCCACAGATTTTCTATGGGATTAAGATCTAGAGACTGGCTAGGCCACCACTCCAGGACCTTAATGTGCTTCTTCTTGAGCCTTTCCTTTGTTGCCTTGGCCGTGTATTTTGGGTCATTGTCATGCTGGAATACCCATTCAGGACCCATTTTCAATGCATGGCTGAGGGAAGGAGGTTCTCACCCAAGATTTGACGGTACATGGCCCCGTCCATCATCCCTTTTATGTGGTGAAGTTGTCCTGTCCCCTTAGCAGAACCCCCCCCCCAAAGCATAATGTTTCCACCCCCATGTTTGACGGTGGGGATGGTGTTCTTGGGTTCATAGGCAGCATTCCTCCTTCAAACACGGCGAGTTGAGTTGATGCCAAAGAGCTCAATTTTGGTCTCATCTGACCACAACACTTTAACCCAGCTCCCCTCTGAATCATTCAGATGTTCATTGGCAAACTTCAGACAGGCCTGTACATGTGCTTTCTTGAGCAGGGGGATCTTGCGGGTGCTGCAGGATTTCAGTCCTTCACGGGGTAGTGTGTTACCAATTGTTTTCTTGGTGACTATGGTCCCAGCTGCCTTGACATCATTGACAAGATCCTCCTGTGTAGTTCTGGGCTGATTCCTCACCATTCTCATGATCATTGAAACTCCATGAGGTGAGATCTTGGATGGAGCCCCAGAACGAGGGAGATTGACAGTTTTTTGTGTTTCTTCCATTTGCGAATAATCGCACCTACTGTTGTCACCTCCTAAGCTGCTTGGCGATGGTCTTGTAGCCCATTCCAGCCTTGTGTAGGTCTACAATCTTGTCTCTGACATCCTTGGACAGCTCTTTGGTCTTTTTGGTCTTGGCCATGGTGCAAATCAATGTATAACTTTTTTGAAATGCGTTTTTTGGCCTGCAATACGCACATATATTATCATAAATCCTTGCTCCTATCACAGGAAGGGGGTGAGTAAACCCATGCAGGACCTGTCTGGGGGGTCTATTAGTATTTATAATGGGGCTTTAGTGTTCAATCACTAAATTGAAAATAAAGGTGTCAGAGGGGGTATGTTTGGTGTCATTGTGTACTCTAACTTTACACATATTATGGAACAAACTGACTCTGTCCCCACTGATATTAGTATTAACACCGTAGAGGAATCAGCTACTGATAACCCTCCCCCTACTTTATTTTGTGTATTTTGCAACTTATTTCCTGTAAGCCAGATCAATCAACTCTGTCAGAGCTTTGTACTTCAAATTTAATTACCATTAGGGGTCTCATTGAAACTACAGACATTGGGGCCAATTTATCATCGGTCTGTCCGACATGCTAAATACGCTGTCGGCATTTATCTTTGGGGGTGTCATTCAGCACGATTGTATAGGATCGGGCGGATTGATGTGCGCAGCCTCAAAGCAGGTGGACCAGTTATAGAGCAGTGGACCGCTGCTTCATAACTGCTGTTTACAGTGAGCCTGAAGGCTCACGCGGAAACAGGGGCATCAAACTCCATATCTTAATATTTACTGTGTTAAGGTCCTCTGATGATTACCTTCTATTACAGTCTATATGTATTTAATATGTATTTAATACATTTACACCTATCTGCAATAGTAATGCTTATATGTAAGTAAAAACAGCATACTGCTTATATGTAATTAATTAAGGAGAAATGCTTATACATAGAGGTGATATAGCATGTTACTGCTTTCACTTAAACTGTGCCTATGCAGATAGGTTTGTATTGTATACTGTAGTACATTTTCTGTACTTACAAATTAAATTTGCAGTAATGTACTAAATGTATTGTGATATACACATTTATGGGTGTATGCTAATATGATAGACTGTATATGCTTATTGCACAACAATGCATTTATTTTCCATGTGAATTTCTGTGTGTATATATATATATATATATATATAGCTATTTAAGAACAGTATATGTTTCTTCTTTGTGCTTCGTGCATATAATGTGATCATATATATTAGTGTATATACAGTATATATATATATATATATATATATATATATATATGTCTTTCTACATATTACTCATCATTAAATATCTGTTTATAAGTAAGTACATATGCATGTGTTCGTATATGCAGTATATGCAGATCTACATAAGGTGTATATATTTATTGCATGTGTAGCAGTGCACATAATACTTTAATACATCTTACTCTGCATAATTAATTCCAAATAAAGTCGTACAGGACTTCTACAGTTCTCAGTATAACAGTGAAGATCCTCTATAGAAGATACTTATTAGTATCTCTTTTATACCTATTATATGTGTAATTTATGTCTATACACATAGGTTTTATTATGTAGCTACTGAATATTAAAAAACAACCAAAAAGAGAAAGAGGAGGGGAAAAACTAGCACCAAAGCTGACCAAAACTTATGCTTCAGAACATATACGTAAAGTTCAAAAATATACCCAAAGCCATATAGCCTAGTTCACAGTGTGACCCAGTGTTGCTAGATTCAAAAGTGTAATTTCACTTCACTTTACTTTAGCGGTCAGAAGCAGTTCTGTATGTATATGTGAATTAGTAATATCCGAAAAACAGTGTGTTCAATCATCAAGTTGGATACTCATGATCATTGACTATATTGTCTATTAATGTCCCCTATCAGACCACTTTACACATGTGCATATGTGTGTGTTTATGTACAGGTCTGTGTACTCTGCATATGCATATATATATACAGATATTGGTGTATTTGTGTATTTCCCTATACGCTTATCGAGTGATGGAAGTAGTTTTTTGGGTGCTGGCACACACCTGTATGTGTATGTATATCTATATTATACTATGTGCATGTGTGGAATATATATAAATCCATTATACTAGCAACAGTGTTAGCTGATAGCTATTCCCATTCCCTTCTCATGCTATAGGTTTCATTTCATTTTTTGTACTGTATGATATTAGTGTCTGGGTAACTACAATACCGTGGCTATTACAGCCACCACATCAATATTATAAATATATATTATAAATACACATTATTGATGTTCTTATTTATATATGTTTGTGTATGAGCAATCATGTATAATTATGCTTTTTTGCAATAGTACTTGTAGTTCCCATACACTATCTTTTGCAAGGGTTATATAACAATAAGGGAATGCAGACCTATTTAATTCGTCTCTGTACCTGATCCTATGTCAAGTGTGGATTTATTAACTAACAAGTCACCTTATTAATGTATCTCCAACGTATATGTGTGTTTTGCTCTGTTACATATAAACCACTTTGTTCTTACACGGTTATAAAACAGTTACCCTTGTGGGCGTGTTTTGTTTTAACCACATGTCCTTCTATCTATTTTTTAACCAATAGAATAATGGAATTGTGTATAAATTGCACACCTGGGACTGGCAAACTATGCTATGACTACGGCGCAATGCCGAAACGCGTAAGCCTGCCAGCCCCGAGGTGTAAAGTATTCTCATAGGATGTCACTGTGATCCTGCTTTTTAAAGTTGTGGAATAAAAGCTACGTTTTATTTAAATATGCTGGTTTGCTCGACTTACTTTCACTGGAACTTTGCTACTGAATATTAACCATGAATATTTTTATTAGCAACATACATAGTGTACTCACTTTGCAAATGTTTATGTATATGCAGTCTCTGCTTATCTTAACATATCTTTCCAGTATCTACGGTATACCTAATAATCTATATATAGTGCTTTTCTAACAGTCAATCCATATTACTTAACTGAATATGTACATATTATATAGTATATGCAGGCGTATAGTATTTGCTGATACTTAATTCATGTACAGATTGATAAACTTAGTATAATTTTATGCATAAGGTTATGTATTTCAGAATGTATTCCTTTGTCCTTCAGGAGACCGGGAGTGTTCCTTCTCTTAGAAGATGACTTCTCCTATTTGACCAGATAACCTAAACCTTTTTTGGGAAACGTCCTATGATGCAGGGGTTATCTAAGTTGGCATGAAAGTTGAAGGTTGAGAGTTTAAAACCAGCTATGGTTGCGGCTTTGGACGCTTTTCATATGGCTTCACTTCACTTGCGACCTCTTCATCTGTTTAGGCACAATTTTATTTGCAATTGGAACAGCAGATTACTCTGGATTTGTCTGTCAGACAATATATCTATTGGTGGATACACGGTCCCTCTTTGAACCTTTAGACGTCTTTCTTCACCCATCTGGGGCTTTTGTTATGACTGATGCCAGTATTTAAGGCTGGGGCGTGGTGTGAAAGGAGTCTGGTGTCCTCTAGAGGCGATGTTATCAATTAATTTTCTGGAACTTCGAGCGATTCTTCAAGCTATTTAGTCATGGACCCTCTTGAAAGCGGAAAAGTTTATCCATTTCAAGGCGGTGGCCATTTTGCCATGGTGGTGGCCTATATAAATCATCAAGAGTGAAACCCACTATCCACTGGATATGCAGGAAGTGTTTCAGATTCTGTCTTGTACAGAGAGGAGTCATTGCTCCCTGTATCAATTCACATACCAGGTATGAACAACTTGGAAGTGGATTACATCAGCCATCAATTGGTCCATCCTGAAGAGTCATCTCTCCATCAGGACATTTTTGATTGCATAGTAATCAAATGGGTTTTACCGGAACAATGATCTGATGGACTCTTACTTAAATCAAGCTTCCAAGGTATTGTGCAAGATAAAAAAAGAAATCCAAAAGCACACATGATAAATGCCTTGTTATGTCCATGGGAATTTCATCTAGCATACCTGTTTTTCTTCCAAAAGTCAATAGTTGGATTAAACAGGAGTCAGCTTCAGTAATATTAATTGCTCCAACCTGGCCCCTTAGAACATGGTATATGAATCTAGTTCAGATGTCCTTATCTTCTCCATGGCTTCTTCCTCTAAGACCAGACATGTTGTCTCAAGGGCCTCTTTTCCATCAGGATCTCAAATCTCTTAGTTTAGCATTGTGGAGGTTGAACACCTAGTTTTGAGACATAGCTGTTACTGAGAATCAGTCACTGAAACTTTGATTAAGGTTGGAAAGTCTGTGACACAAAAAATCATCACAAGATTTGGAAGCTATATTTTGAGTGGTGTTCTTCAAGAGAGTTTTCTTGGTATTCCTTTAGGATTCCTAGAATTCATCAGTTTTTACAGGATGGCCTTGACAAGGATTTGACTGCTAGCTCCCTAAAAGGTCAAATTTCTGCCTTATCTGTTCTTTTTCATAAGAAGTTAGCCAAACTTCCTGATGTTTAGACTTTTGTCCAGACGCTAGTTAGAATTAGGTCAGTTGTGAGACCTATTTCTCCTCCCTGTAATTTCTTTCTTTCCGTATTACAAATCCCTCCTTTTGAACGAATGCATTCAATTGATATAAAGTTTTTATATTGGAAAGTGCTTTTCTTGTTAGCAATCTCCTCAGATAGGAGAGTTTCTGAGTTCACAGCCTTGTCCTGTGATTCACCATTTCTAATTATTCATAAAGACAAGTCTGTACTTTATACTACTTATGATTTTCTTCCTAAGGCAGTTTTATTGGAAATAATTGTTCCTTGCTTGTGTCCATATCCTGCTAGCTCTAAGGAGTAACTATTGCATAATCTTGATATAGTCAGAGCTTTAAAGCTCTATCTTCAAGCTACCAAAGAATTCAGACAAACTTCTACTTTGTTTGTTCTCTGCTCTGGGATTCATAAGGGGCAAAAGGCTACTAAGGTAGAGTTGGCTTCATGGCACAAACAAGTGATTCACAAGGCTTATTTGGTGGTGGAAGGTCACATCCTAAGCATATTACAGCTCATTCTAGAGCATTTGCAACATAGTGGGCTTTTAAAAATGATGCATATTTGGAGCAGATTTACAATGCTTGAACATGATCTTCCCTGCATTTTGTTTCCAAATTTTTTCGCTTTGATGTGTTTGCATCTGCGCAAGCAGATTTTGTCAGTGAAGTCTTTCAGGCCACAGTGTCGAAGAAACTGCCAGAAAAAAATGTCCCACCCTTTCCATAACATAGACCATCAGCTTTGGGTATTAATCTCATGTGTTATGGAGCCCTAAGGACCATCATTTTTTACGCTTACCTAATAAATTATTTTCTATAGGAATGATGATGGTCCATAGGCTACGCTTATTACAATTTTTGGGCAGCAGTTCTAATGACACCTCTACAGACCCTGCTTTGGCTTTCCTACCTATATGTTTCCTATTCTATATCCTTTGCTCAGCTATTCCTTGAACTGATTGGAGGTGGGAGGGATTTTAAGCTCTTGTATTTTCCTGACCTCCTCCTAGGAAATATATCCCATATGTTATGGAGCCCTTATGACCATCATTTTTCCGAAAGAAAATAATTGATCATGTAAGCATAAATTATGTTTTTGTGAAAAACTGATCCCTAAATAAAAATTACTTAGTGGGTGATAATAACCCTTAGAGCATGAATGTACAGGCAAAAGGGCAACAGGCCTCCCTTCCACAGAATTTCACTACTTATATCTAAGAATTCTTTGATGTCACAATTTTAAAAATAATGTGCAGCTCTTGTGTACAACAAGCAACTATCTTCTGCTGCATGTTACCACTGATATTATTATGTCTAAGGCATTTAATTGTTTGTTTGTTAGTTTTTTTCCTCCCTCCCTGGAAAAAAAGCTCTATTGGTGGATAGCCACAAGCTTCCATAGTGGTTTAAAAAAGTAATTTTATTTAGGACAGAAACTTAATTAATTAAAACAATTTTTCTCTTTAATAAATTTTATCTTGAATGAAATTGAATTTTATAAATAGATGAGAAAAAAAACCCAACAACAACCATTCAATAAGGATTCTGGGGGAGTGGTTCAATGCACCCAAACTTTATGAATTCTGGGTATGAAACAAAAATAGGAAATATTTTTGTTCCCTTACTGTTTGTCAATCTATTAACCCCTTCCAGTCCTCTGACTTATTTGTCTACATCGGAACAAAGTTCCAATGTAAACAAATATGTGAAAATCTTAAATCACGAGATCGTTCATGCGATCACATGATTTCAATGATGTGATTGTGTCAGTGGAGAGTGCCTATGAAGCTGTGCATACGGTTTACAAATTTTGCAGCACAGGCGCTCTGATGTGAACCTACAATCACAAGTTAAAAAGATGTACGCCTAGATTTAGAGTTCTGCAGTAGCCGTCAAAAGCAGCGTTAAGGGGTCCTAACGCTGCTTTTGGCCGCCCGCTGGTATTTAGAGTCAGGCAGGAAAGGGTCTAACGCTCACTTTCAAGCCGCAACTTTTCCATACCGCAGATCTCCTTACGCCAATTGCGTATCCTATCTTTTCAATGGAATCTTCCTAACGCTGGTATTTAGAGTCTTGGCTGAAGTGAGCAGTACACCCTCTACCGACAAGACTCCAGCCGCAGAAAAAAGTCAGTAGTTAAGAGCTTTCTGGGCTAACACCGGTTTATAAAGCTCTTAACTACTGTGCTCTAAAGTACACTAACACCCATAAACTACCTATGTACCCCTAAACCGAGGTCCCCCCACATCGCCGCCACTATAATACATTTTTTTAACCCCTAATCTGCCGACCGCACACCGCCGCCACCTACATTATCCCTATGTACCCCTAATCTGCTGCCCCTAACATTGCTGACACCTTACCTACACTTATTAACCCCTAATCTGCCGACCGGACCTCTCCGCTACTCTAATAAGTGTATTAACCCCTAAACCGCCGCACTCCCGCCTCGCAAACCCTATAATAAATAGTATTAACCCCTAATATGCCCTCCCTAACATTGCCGCCACCTAACTTCAAGTATTAACCCCTAATCTGCCGACCGGACCTCACCGCTACTCTAATAAATGTATTAACCCCTAAAGCTAAGTCTAACCCTAACCCTAACACCCCCCTAAATTAAATATAATTTTAATCTAACGAAATAAATTAAATCTTATTAACTAAAGTATTCCTATTTAAAGCTAAATACTTACCTGTAAAATAAACCCTAATATAGCTACAATATAACGAATAATTATATTGTAGCTATTTTAGGATTTATATTTATTTTACAGGCAACTTTGTATTTATTTTAACTAGGTACAATAGCTATTAAATAGTTATTAACTATTTAATAGCTACCTAGTTAAAATAATTACAAAATTAACTTTAAAATAAATCCTAACCTAAGTTACAATGAAACCTAACACTACACTATCAATAAATTAATTAAATAAACTACCTACAATTACATACAATTAAATACACTAAACTAAATTACAAAAAACAAACAAACACTAAATTACAAAAAATAAAAAAATATTACAAGAATGTTAAACTAATTACACCTACTCTAAGCCCCCTAGGGCTTATTACTAATTACACCCCCCTAAATTAAATATAATTTAAATGAAACAAAATAATATTCCTATTAATAACTAAATTAATCCTATTTAAAACTAAATACCTATCAAATAAACCCTAATATAGCTACAATATAACTAATAATTACATTGTAGCTATTTTAGGATTTATATTTATTTTACAGGCAACTTTGTATTTATTTTAACTAGGTACAATAGCTATTAAATAGTTCATAACTATTTAATAGCTACCTAGTTAAAATAAATACAAAATTACATGTAAAATAAATCCTAACCTAAGTTACAAATACACATAACACTACACTATCATTAAATTAATTAAATAAATTACCTACAATTACCTAAAATAAAATAAACTATTCTATAACAAAAAAACAAGCAAAAACTAAATTACAAAAAATAAAAAAGAATTACAAGCATTTTAAACTAAATACACCTAATCTAAGCCCCCTAATAAATTAAAAAAGCCCCCCCAAAATAAAAAATTCCCTACCCTATTCTAAAATACAAAAGTAATTAGCTCTTTTACCAGCCCTTAAAAGGGCTTTTTGCAGAGCATTGCCCCAAAGTAATCAGCTCTTTTACCTGAAAATAAAAATACAATACCCCCCCACATTACAACCCACCACCCACATACCCCTACTCTAACCCACCCAAACCCCCCTTAAATAAACCTATCACTAACCCCCTGAAGATCATCCTACCTTGAGTTGTCTTCACTCAGCCGAGCCGAATTCTTCATCCAAGGTGCGCAGAGGAGGTCCTTCATCCGGTAGAAGTCTTCATCCAAGCGGGGCAAGAAGAGGTCCTCCATCCAGTAGAAGAGTTCATCCAGGCGGTGTCTTCAATCTTCATCCATCTGGAGCGGAGCGGAGCCATCTTCAAAGGAGCCAACGCGGAGCCATCCTCTTCAACCGACGGACTAACGACGAATGAAGGTTCCTTTAAGGGACGTCATCCAAGATGGCATCCCTTCAATTCTGATTGGCTGATTCTATCAGCCAATCGGAATTAAGGTAGAAAAAAATCTGATTGGCTGATGCGGAAGTGCGGCGGTTTAGGGGTAAATACATTTATTATAGTGGCGGCAAGGTCCGGTCGGCAGATTAGGGGTTAATAAGTGTAGTTGGGTAGCGGCGACGTTGGGGGGGCAGATTAGGGGTTAATAAATATAATATAGGGGTCGGCGGCAGCAGATTAGGGGTTCATAGGGATAATGTAGGTTGCGGCGGTGTCTGGAGCGACAGATTAGGGGTTAATAATATAATGCGGGTGTCAGCGATAGCAGGGGCGGCAGATTAGAGGTTAATAAGTGTAAGGTTAGGGGTGTTTAGACTCGGGGTTCATGTTAGGGTGTTAGGTGCAGACTTAGAAAGTGTCTCCCCATAGGAAACAATGGGGCTGCGTAAGGAGCCGAACGCTGCTTTTTTGCAGGTTTTTTTCCAGCCCAAACTGCCCCATTGTTTCCTATGGGGAAATCGTGCACAAGCACGTTTTCCCAGCTTACCGCTACCGTAAGCAACGCTGGTATTGAGGGTTGAAGTGGAGCTAAATTAGGCTCAACGCTCCCTTTTTTGAGCCTAACGCAGCCCCTCAGACAACTCTAAATACCAGCGTTGTTGGAAGGGTGCGTTGGGAAAAAAAGCAGCGTTAGCTACGCGGGTTTTTACCGACAAAACTCTGAATCTAGGCCTTATTGTTTTGCAGTATACTATATTATCATCTCTGCAGAGGTCATTTAGGGACATATATATTACAGTTGTCGGTGTGTGAAGTTTGCTGGGTGCACTTTAATATTTTAGAATAGGAAAACCTGTGGTTTTCACAGTTAAAATGCAGGCATTGTAGTAAATAATAAAAATATATATCACAAAGGTTTTTTTTAACACATAATTGAAAATGTATTACAATCTCAAAGTATTGTAAAGATTGTTTTCCCATTAACAGCTGTCTCACAAATTCAGCTGAATATTATCATTTATATTAGATAAAACAGCTGGAAAAAAATAATTTGTCTTCATCATTAGTTGTCAACATGTGAAAGTTCAAACAGTAGCTTCCTCCCTTGAAAGGTGTGTAGAGATGACACTCACGGAAAACAGGACAATTAGTGTTGCATTTCATAATTGTAACAGGTTAAACTGGTGTTATGCAAACTTGTGAAATACACATATCCTGACTTATCTGTTTGTGAGGGTGTGAATGGCTTAATTACAGTGCTGAAGAGGATTTTTTAAAACTTCGATTTTCAAAGGGAGTCATATTTCATCTGGAAGCATATGAGGTCTGATGACTATCACGTGCTCAAAATCATAAAAACTAAGATTGAGTTTCCTTTACTCATATCTCTAGTAAACAAAGCTAGGAAATGTTATATCCTTAAAACCGTGTTGTACAATTCATCTCTTATTATTGACCTCTAAGCCACCTTTGTACAGCTAATAGTTCTTTTCATATTGCGGTAATACTAGTTTGCCGACCATTCATTTATGGGATGGTAAATAAGAATTCAGCAGTGTAAATATAGATAGATTTTACTGTGGGCAATTAGACCCATATACAAAAAAAAAGCGACATCTTACTATAAAATGATTTATATTACACAAAAACCAGGTGAGTTAAGAACTTAAGGCAGGAGCAGATAAACATTAAATTGCACTTTTGCAGATCAATTTCACTTTTATTATGAAGGCATAAGATTAAAAAAATAATATCTCTGAGATATCTATCTATCATCTTTCTGTCTTTCTATCTATCTATATATCTATCTGTCTGTCTAATCTATCTATCTATCAATGGACAGAAAACAATTACTAGAAAGAATAAGTAAAAAGAAATTGAACAAACAACAGGGAATAGAGGAAAAAAACCCTAAATTCATTACAAGATATAATAATCAACACTATAAGATCAAGGGTATAATAAATAAGCATTGGAAGGTGTTACAATTAGACCCCATTCTAAATAAATCCTTGGGAGAGAGACCAGAAATGGTGTTTAGGAAGAATAGGGATTTAAAAAATATCTTAGCTACGAGTAAACTTCAAAGCAAGCCAGTAGTAAAGATATCTGACTGGGGGACTAGCACAGGTACATTTAAATGTAAAAAGAAAGACTGTGTAATGTGTCCACATATACCCAATAACCATAATGTTATTGAAAATTCAAGAAATTTCTCTAATAAGGATAGGTGTACTTGTATGAGTACCCACGTAGTATATCATCTTAAGTGTAAATGTAATTATATCTATGTAGGTAGAACAAAAAGTAAGATAAAGTATCGATTCAGGGAACATCTCAATAATATTGAAAAGGGGTTGGATACCCACAGTGTATCCCAGCATTTTAAGTTGGCCCATAATTGCGATCCAAAGGACTTAGAAATTAAATTTATAGAATGGGTCCCTCCTAATATATGGGATACTAATAGGCTACTCAGGCTAAGGCAACGAGAAACATTTTGGATAACAAAGTTGGAGTGTCTTTATCCACAAGGGTTAAATATTGAATTGGATATACAGGCCTTTTTAATGTAATGTTTTATAAGGTATAATATTTAATCTGTATTTATATATTGTTAAGTGTATTACTTTGTTTTTAAATGTAATATATATTTATTTTTAGATGGTTCAACATTTTATAATAGACCAATATTTACGATTTTTATGAAGGTATAGGTAAGCACATTTTTATTCTATTGTATTTTTAATATTTATTCATATTCACAAAACATGTGCATATCTGTCCAATAGAAGATCAAATGATGGTATATATTTGTTTGTAATGCGATGCAGTTAATAATAGTAAGTGTTTATTTATTTCATTTATACATTTTAAAATCCCCAGTTTAGGATATAAGTCAATGAAACAGTTAATGCTATCAATTAATGGCTGTTACCGCCTATAAAAGGCAGGCAGTTAGAGGCAATTGACACTCTTGAAAAAGTTCCAGCACGGAACGAAACGTACGTCGAATGAGGGGGCACATCTAGTGCTCATTACATTGCTATTTTGCTATTTTGTTAAAGTCCGGTGAGGCCGCATATGGTGTTATATTTTATCCATTAACTAACACCGAGCGGGCTGAGGACTTAGGTCTCTATGTAGGTACATGCTACTATTTCTCTAGCATTCTATTGTGTGGAGAGACTCATTGTATCGTTTGAAGGAGGATCCGTACTAGGACTACAAGCCCACGATAACTATCCAATAGCGTGGGGTCCATTCACGGAAGAAGTCACCTGATTGGCTCTGAATGTAACACGCCCACATCCATCCGGGGAATTGACGTCACACACAGAGACATTGGAGTGGAAGAGACCGGAAACAAAGCGGGTGATATAATACACTGCTTGTATTATTTTTAAACATTGTGAGTGCGATTCTTATGTGTGTTATTTTTACTTGGTATAATAAACTTGTACTATCTGTCTGCACTTAGATGCGTTTGGGCGCTCTTTATTCTCTATTTTTCTAGATTCCTGTGCTAAGTTCGTGATGGGACTTATTTAAGGAGCAGCCCATATATAATACCTTAAAGGACCATTGATCTTGATCAGTCATATAATTGACTTTGGAGGATCAGTAAGAACTTTTTTATTTCTGTATTGCATCAAATGTTTTCTCTGTTCTATAACAGGGGCACAACTTGTAAATAATTTTTAATATAATTAATTAGACCATTAGGAAATTTTATTATGTATGCATTTTTAGCAGCGCCTTGTATATCCTTTTGTCTTTTGTTTTTCTAATACCATTTCAATACGGGCTGCAGCTTTGTATTTATACTGCAATTAAGTTAGTTACCTGTTTTTATTATTAATTGTATATTGCTAGTAAGATACAACTTACACTATCAAACGTATTATTACTAAATATTTATGGAGAACCCACCTATAATTATGGATGGGAGTAATGTAGAAACAAAGAAATTTGGGGATAATTCTTTGAGATTGAGCAGCTAAAATAAATTCATATGCAAAAGAACTAAGGAGGGACCTTGAGGATTTTAGGAATGATAGGGTGTATACTTATAAACAACAGGATAATACCAGCAGGGTAGAACAGAATGACCCTAGGAGTAGTTGGACTTAATCTAATACTATACAGGATACACTACCTATACCTATTGATAATCAGAAACAAAGAGTGCATGATAATAATCAACATGCAAATAAAAATAAAAACAACCGTATACCCTATAAAAATGGGAATAAATATGATTCACATGATCCACACAGAGGCAATATGGATAGGGTTCGAAATAGTAATAGAAAACAACAACAAAAGGGACAATCCACTAATAAAAATGGTGGGTATAGAACACCTAACAGTGTATGGAATCATAATGACAGGGATAGTTATAATATTGAGACCTCTAATAGATTCCATTTTAATGAAAACCACATGGAGAGGGTGTATGATAATTATAGTCCCAGGTGGAACTATCAGGGAGCTAAACCTAAGTTTAGAGGGATTAATACCAACCATGAGTATCAGTCTAGGACTTGGTCCCCGAAAGAACAAAGACAGGGAAATCATAATAAGGGGCATTTTTTAGGAACTCCCCCCTGGCAACAAGGGGGCAAAACAGAATGGGGGGGGGGGCTTACACAATAGCTCTAGACACCCCAAGAAAACTGAAAAGACAATTAGAAGATATAGAGGCTGTAGAGGGGGAAACAAACAACGAAAAAAGAAACAGAAATGGTTGGAATTAGAAACAGGATACCAGTTAATTTTCAATTTATCGGATAAGACTTTTTCAGAAAATGAAATGAAATTACTATCCAAGGGATTAAACTTTGCCCCTATCTCTCAGCCAAATAATTTTGAATTATTCATAGATGTACAGAGATATATTAGGAAATTAACCCTTAAGAGATATTATGATAAGATAAATATGACTGATAACATGGAACTAAGTGAGGATGATCTAACAACACAGGCAAATTTAGAAGTCTTGGACAATGAAAACCTCACCCAAAACATGTCTAATATGAATCCAGATGAGGAACTATTAAATTGTTCTATATATGAGGAAGACTATACCAAAATGGCTCACTGCCCCCTAAAGAGAAAATCTATTTTTTACCCTCAAAATATGCAGAGTGAGTTTATAAAAATATTTAGTAAATTGGTCTGTGAGGATATTAGTAAATTATCCTATGGAAGGAAGTTTGAAAATGATAATCTAACTAAAGAAGAAAGAGCTTCATTAAAAATTCTAATGGATGACTATGATGTAGTATATAGGAATGCAGATAAGGGAGGGGGTCTGGTTGTCCAAAATAGAGGCGACTATCTGAAAGAGGCACATAAATTATTGAACAATAGAGATACGTATCAACTCTTAACTTACAATCCAACCCAGAACTATAAGAAAGAAATATTCGAATTCCTATGTAAGGCTAAACAGGAAGGAATACTTAATCAGAATGAATTTGGCTACTTATATGAAGCATACCCAAAAGTTGAGTGCTTCTATCATCTACCTAAAATGCATAAGGATGCTAGGGAACCACCTGGTAGGCCCATAGTATCAGGGATTGGGTCCTTATGCAACAATATGTCAAAGTATATAGATTATTTTTTGCAACCCCTAGTTAAACTAATACCATCATATATTAGGGATACAGTGGACGTGATTAATAAATTCGAAGGAAAAGAATGGAAGTCGAATTTTATTTGGGTAACTTGTGACATATCGGCACTTTATACTAGTATACCCCACAACAAAGGTGTTTCAGTAATTAAGGAGGAATGTCAAAAAGGAAACATACCTGTAGTCCAATCAAATTTAATTTCTGAGTCCATTAACTTCATCCTTTCACATAATTATTTTCTGTTCGAAAATAAATTTTATAGACAAATACAAGGGACGGCGATGGGGACGACATTTGCCCCATCGTACGCAAATTTATACATGTCCAACTATGAAGAACGCAAAATTTGGAAAAATAACCCGTATCTGGCTAACATCTTTATGTACTACAGGTACATAGATGATATTATTATGATTTGGGAGGGTGAGTCTAAAGAAATAGAAATTTTTATAGAATACATGAATAATAATGATTATAATTTAAAGTTTACACACGTACAATCAAAATCTGAGATCAGTTTCTTGGATCTAACATTGTTTGTAGACCAAGACAGAATAGCAGTAAAAAACTTTAGAAAAGAAACTGACAGAAATGGACTATTAAATGCAAGAAGTGGCCACTATAAACAGTGGAAGAACAACATAACACTTGGACAATACTAGCGAATCAGGCGCAATTGTACTAATGATAATGACTACAATCAAGAAGCTAATATTTTAACCAAGACATTTTTTGACAAGGGGTATAATAGTGAGCTCCTCTCCACAATGAAAAACAAGGTGGATTCAATGGACAGAAAACAATTACTAGAAAGAATAAGTAAAAAGAAATTGAACAAACAACAGGGAATGGAGGGAAAACAACCCTAAATTCATTACAAGATATAATAATCAACACTATAAGATCAAGGGTATAATAAATAAGCATTGGAAGGTGTTACAATTAGACCCCATTCTAAATAAATCCTTGGGAGAGAGACCAGAAATGGTGTTTAGGAAGAATAGGGATTTAAAAAATATCTTAGCTCCGAGTAAACTTCGGAGCAAGCCAGTAGTATAGATATCTGACTGGGGGACTAGCACAGGTACATTTAAATGTAAAAAGAAAGACTGTGTAATGTGTCCACATATACCCAATAACCATAATGTTATTGAAAATCATGACAATTCAAGAAATTTCTCTAATAAGGATAGGTGTACTTGTATGAGTACCCACGTAGTATATCATCTTAAGTGTAAATGTAATTATATCTATGTAGGTAGAACAAAAAGAAAGATAAAGTATCGATTCAGGGAACATCTCAATAATATCGAAAAGGGGTTGGATACCCACAGTGTATCCCAGCATTTTAAGTTGGCCCATCATTGCGATCCAAAGGACTTAGAAATCAGTTATAGAATGGGTCCCTCCTAATATATGGGATACTAATAGGCTACTCAGGCTAAGGCAACGAGAAACATTTTGGATAGAAAAGTTGGAGTGTCTTTATCCACAAGGGTTAAATATTGAATTGGATATACAGGCCTTTTTAATGTAATGTTTTATAAGGTATAATATTTAATCTATATTTATATATTGTTAAGTGTATTACTTTGTTTTTAAATGTAATATATATTTATTTTTAGATAGTTCAACATTTTATAATAGACCAATATTTACGATTTTTATGAAGGTATAGGTAAGCACATTTTTATTCTATTGTATTTTTAATATTTATTCATATTCACAAAACATGTGCATAGCTGCCCAATAGAAGATCAAATGATGGTATATATTTGTTTGTAATGCGATGCAGTTAATAATAGTAAGTGTTTATTTATTTCATTTATACATTTTAAAATCCCCAGTTTAGGATATAAGTCAATGAAACAGTTAATGCTATCAATTAATGGCTGTTACCGCCTATAAAAGGCAGGCAGTTAGAGGCAATTGACACTCTTGAAAAAGTTCCAGCATGGAACGAAACGTACGTCGAGTGAGGGGGCACATCTAGTGCTCATTACATTGCTATTTTGTTAAAGTCCGGTGAGGCCGAATATGGTGTTATATTTTACCCATTAACTAACACCGAGCGGGCTGAGGACTTAGGTCTCTATGTAGGTACATGCTACTATTTCTCTAGCATTCTATTGTGTGGAGAGACTCATTGTATCGTTTGAAGGAGGATCCGTACTAGGACTACAAGCCCACAATAACTATCCAATAGCGTGGGGCCCATTCACGGAAGAAGTCACCTGATTGGCTCTGAATGTAACACGCCCACATACATCCGGGGAATTGACGTCACACACAGAGACATTGGAGTGGAAGAGACCGGAAACAAAGCGGGTGATATAATACACTGCTTGTATTATTTTTAAACATTTTGAGTGCGATTCTTATGTGTGTTATTTTTACTTGGTATAATAAACTTGTACTATCTGTCTGCACTTAGATGCGTTTGGGCGCTTTTTATTCTCTGTTTTTCTATCTATCTATCTATCTATCTATCTATCTATCTATCTACCTACATGTTTAGGATTACTTGTGTGTAGCTTGGCTAAAAATCTGCATTTAATAATTGAAATAAAAGAAAACTGTAAAATAACTGTATTGTTAAATTGGAAAAAAGGTAAAACAAATGACATAATGCATACAGTAGACATTATAACAAAACTACTCTGCAGATGAAAAAAATCCTACTTGTAGATGCAGAATACAAGGGTATTGTTTTCCTTATTGTAAAATTAATTTTTCCACCGCTGCTAGAGGTCTGAAAAGAGTTATTATATGGGTTTAATGACATCTCTCTGCCAGGTCTGGTATTTTCACTGAACATTTTCCCCCTGTAGATCTTGCAGGTTTTATCTAAAAAACTAGTAGGTGGCGAGATAGTGTGAAAATATGCAAAACACCCTTATAGAAAAAAACTAAATTCAATACTATAGGTGTCTGTATGCTACTATATGCTGAAAGCAGGGCAATCTGATTTGTATTGACTGCAGTATTTAATTATTAAAGTGTGCTCCTGTTCAATTCACTACTTCACTCTCGTAAGAAAAGTTTCCCTTGCATATCACAACTTAAAGGGACAGTATTCACCAATTTTCACATAACTGCATGTAATAGACACTACTATAAAGAAGAATATGCACAGATACTGATCTAACAATCCAGTACAAAACCTTTTAAAAACTTATTTAGATGCTGCTAGTTTGGCACTGTTGATGAGATTAGCTAGAACACCCAGTAAAAAGGGCTGGGTGCAGATACTCTCCCTCCCCTACATATGAAAAGACAGATTAGACAAACAGGAGCCAGCAATGGTCTATAAATGCGTGTATGCATCTGATAGTTTGGGGCTTGGTTAGAAGTCTGAAAACCAGCACAATGTTATTAAAAAAATAAGCAAAACTATACATTGCTACAAAAAACTCCTAGATGGGCTATATAAATGGATAATCTAGAAAACATTTATGCAAAGAAAAATCTAGTGTATAATGTCCCTTTAAGGGACGGCCCCCTATTTTTTTAAAGAGAATTCCCCAAAGGCAGCCTCTGTAAGTGTTGATGAACAATAAGTTGTAAAGAACTTGACAAGCCCGGATGAAGCCTACTTCAGGTAAAACGTACGTTGGGTAACTTCTGTTCCACTGAGGACCTACAGAGTTTACTGGAGGATTCCGTTCATCTACCATAGAGTGCCTATTCAATGTGATTTATAACCCGTCTCTGATATCTATTACGGACCGAAAACTGTGACTGGATGTGGGAGCAGGCATTGGTCAAGTTTTCCCTGAAGTTAGGATTGACTGAGGTTGCTTGGCTGCCGACTGCGTATAGAGAAAAGCACACTCCCCTCTAAGTGGTTCTCTCTTTCAATGAATAAATAATATATATCTGTTCACTATTGCCACCATAAGATAGTGTTTATGTTCACTTTATCTAGTCAATTGACTAGAGTGCTAATGTGGGGTCACTTTTTTATTTTATTTTTTATTTTATGACATTTCCAGTACACTAGACCCCTGCACCAGTACTTATATTTACCTATAGTCAAAACCTGAATTGTCGTGATCAAAGTTACATTTTAATACAAATTTTAAAGAACTTGTGGCTGACATTAAATTCAGCCAACTTCATGTCTTAAAATCTGCAGCTTGAGGTAATCAAGTAGTACTTAGTATTTGTATCTCAGTTCTGGTGAGATTATCTAAGACGTCTCATCACTGCTTCCTCAAAAAATGTAGGAAAGGCAAATTTTAGCTTGAGAACTGTTTATCTAGCTATGCCTGGTACTGGGTATGAAGGTGAGACTCATACGTTGCAATGTAATTTCTCTCCATGCTGGTGAGTTTTTGATCATCTTCACCCTAGTGAGTTAGTATGTTTATGATTGAGAGTTGTTTTTAAAATCTGAGATAAAAGATTGTGGGGATGCTGGGATATTTTGAAATTAACAAATTCTCATCCTGGCCAAATTATTGTCCTTTCTAAATGTAATTAAAGGACCAGTAAATACAGTAGATATTTGTTAAGAATTGTCAGATGCTAAATTTATGGATAAACAAAGGCCTCTAGTTATCAACGTGTCTACTTTACCTGCCTTCGCCGGCCCAATACGCCCGCCTAAGCTCACCTACCATCGCTGCCGCGGACCTGAATACGTTCGCCAAAGTTATCAATAAATCTGTCAAAAAGCCGTGCACCAAGTACGGGGCGATGAGCAGCGGACTGTGATAGTTATCACTCATCCGATCTCGCTGCTCGTCGGCTTTTTGACAGCTTTATTGACAAGCTGTCACTAAGCACTCACACTAAACTACACTGTTCTAACCCCTATACCGGCGCCCCGGGAGCTTAAAATTGTTGTAACATTTTTGAAATGTTTGTAAATTATTTTTTTTATTTTTTGTAACTTAGCTTTTTTAATTTTTTGTACTTTAGTTAGTTTATTTAATTGAATTTAATTGTAGTTATTTGTAGCTAATTTATTTAATTAATTTAATGATAGTGTAGTGTTAGGTTTAATTGTAACTTAGGTTAGGATTTATTTTACAGGTAATTTTGTATTTCTTTTAGCTAGGTAGTTATTAAATAGTTAATAACTATTTAATAACTATTCTAAATAGCTAAAATAAATACAAAGTTACCTGTAAAATAAATATAAATCCTAAAATAGCTACAATGTAATTATTAATTATGAGGGTAAGTGGGTAATCGCAGCTGTAGCGTCCTCGGTATGAACCGGAAGTACAATCCTCGAGAAGAGGACACTGAAAAGACCCCAGGATACTCACGGAGTGCCGTAGCCAAGGAACGGAGGATTAGCCCGTAAGACAATGCAAAAGAAGGGAAGGCGGTAGGCACTACTAGACAGACCCACAAGCGTAAGTACTAAAAAAACAAAGTCTTTATTGAAGGCACTTGGCCATATTAAAAAGGCAGACTGACAGGCAGGGGAAACAGTTCTGTTTCCCCTGCCTGTCAGTCTGCCTTTTTAATATGGCCAAGTGCCTTCAATAAAGACTTTGTTTTTTTAGTACTTACGCTTGTGGGTCTGTCTAGTAATGCCTACCGCCTTCCCTTCTTTTGTAATTATTAATTACATTGTAGCTATCTTAGGGTTTATTTTACAGGTAAGTATTTAGATTTAAATAGGAATAATTTATTTAATGATAGTGTAGTGTTAGGTGTAATTGTAACTTAGGTTAGTTTTTATTTTACAGGTAAATTTCTCTTTATTTTAACTAGATAGCTATTAAATAGTTAATAACTATTTAATAGCTATTGTACCTAGTTAAAATAAATTGAAATTTGCCTGTAAAATAAAAATAATTCCTAAAATAGCTACAATATAATTATTATTTATATTGTAGCTATATTAGGGTTTATTTTAAAGGTAAGTATTTAGTTTTTAATAGGATTAATTTAGTTAATAAGAGAAATATTATTTAGATTTATTTAATTAATATTTAAGTTAGGGGGTGTTAGGGTTAGTGTTAGACTTAGGTTTAGGGGTTAATAATTTTATTATAGTGGCGGCGGTGTAGGGGGGGCAGGATAGGGGTTAATAAATTTATTATAGGTTGCGGCGGTATAGGGGGGGCAGGATAGGGGTTAATAAATTTATTATAGGTGGCGACGGTGTAGGGGGGGCAGATTAGGGGTTAATAAGTTTAATATAGGTTGCGGCGGGGTCCGGGAGCGGTGGTTTAGGGGTTAAACTATTTATTTAGCTGCGGCGAGGTCCGAGATCCGCATGATAGGGGTTAATAACTTTATTATAGGTGGCGGCGGTATAGGGGGGGCAGGATAGGGGTTACTAGGTATAATGTAGGTGGCGGCGGTGTCTGGGAGCGGCGGTTTAGGGGTTAATAACTTTATTATAGTAGCGGCGGGGTCTAGGAGCGGCGGTTTAGGGGTTAATAACTTTATTTAGTTGCGGGGGGCTCCGGGGGCGCCGGTATAGAGGGTAATACATTTATTTAGTTGCGGCGGTGTAGGGGGGGCAGATTAGGGGTGTTTAGACTCGGGGTACATGTTAGGGTGTTAGGTGTAGACAGCTCCCATAGGAATCAATGGGATGTCGGGCAGCAGCGAACATGACCTTTCGCTATGGTCAGACTCCCATTGATTCCTATGGGATCCGCCACCTCCAGGGCGGCGGTTTGAAAACCAGGTACGCTGGGCCGTAAAAGTGCCGAGCGTACCTGCTAGTTTTTTGATAACTAGCAAAAGTAGTCAGATAGTGCCAAACTTGTGTGCGGAACATCTGGAGTGACGTAAGAATCGATCTGTGTCGGACTGAGTCCGGCGGATCGCAGCTTACGTCACTAAATTCTACTTTTGCCTGTGTCTAGGGCTTGATAACTAAGGCGAATCAGCCTCGCCACAAATACGCTGCGGAATTCCAGCGTATTTGAGGTTGACGGCTTGATAACTAGAGGCCAAAGTCTTTATGTGCCCAAACTGTTGAAGAGTTGTTTTCTTTCTTTCTTTTTTAAAAGAACGCTGGGCATTTTTTAAATAAATATAACAATATTTGTAATATTTTGAGTTTTTCTCAAATTAACTCAGTGTGTGAGTAGTGAGTTGTATTCTAAATAATGATTAATAACTATTAGACATGTGCACACACACACAAAAAAAAGTTTCAATGAATTATTTTGTTTGTCCTAAATTTGTCCATGGTGTAATTTGGAATTTAATTGTTAACAAATATCTGTTTGTTGGTATTTTGCTATTGGTAATGTCTTCAGGACAGCAGGGGAGCAGCTTAAGTAAAGTTTAAGTAATAGCTAGTGCTACTGCTACAAGCCAGCAGCAGCAGAAAAATGTTTATGTATTTATTGAGGGCAGGATTGCCAAAGAACAAAAGTAAAGTTTATATGTTTATTGGCTGACACAGGAACTAATCAGCTGACAAGAATTTTCTGCTTATAATAGTTTTAACCACATGAACAAATCAACTTAATCTTGAACTCAATGTACACGTACACTAGTTTTCTTTCAACCTCATGTACTTTGTTGTGCATTTGTTCATTAATTTTTCCTTTAAATTGCCTGCTTCTTTTGCTTTTCCACACAACTGCAAAGAATACAGCAAAATAAGTGCATTGTGTCTATTTTTGCTATCTCTAGTGTACCAAATTAGGGATATATATAAATTAGCTCCTGTGCTGTCAAGCAATCACTGATTCATTTCTTATTGAAAAGATAGTAACTGGAAGCTACTGTGGGCCAGATTACAAGTCGAGCACTAATTAACACTCCCGCTCAAGCGTTAACTGTGCTAGAAGTAAGCTTTTTGCACTAGTTGGGTTGCACTTGTATTATGAGTTAAAAGTAAACTGTTTTCGCTTGCACACTAACCCAACGAGAGCAATAAGCCAAACTTTAAATATTGCGTGTGCGTTCACGTATTCCCCCATAGAAGTCAAAGCAAAAAAAAGTGGAAAAAATACCCCACTCTCGCGCAAACCCAACCGCAAATTCTCATGTGCACTAACCCGACAATATTTCACATTCCAATGTTCTTCACATATGTTCTATTTATTCATAAATAAATATTTCTATATATATCTGATGTTTTTTGGTACAATATATACTGTATACCTATATATTTAGGTATAGATATATACAGACATATATTGGAATATATTTTTATAAATACTTGAACATGTATGTGCAGAACATTGAAATGTGAGATATTTACAGTAAATACAGAGAATAACACTTTATTAAATATGAATATTGCATAAATATGCTTTTACATGTTTTCATCTACTTAACTGCAAAGGGTTCCAATGCACTTATATATATGTCTATATATGTGTACATATGTATTTATATGTGTATATATGTCTGTAAATACATATATACACATATAAATACATACAGTAAATACATATGTCAACATAGAGTATATATATATATATATATATATATATATATATATATATATATATATATATATATATATATATATATATATATATATAGTAACAAAAAAGAGTGCACTCACCAGGACTTTAAACACATTTTATTCTTTAAATGTGAACATTTTTGGGGAGTTTAACCCCTTCCTCAGACATAAAAAAGTAACAATAAACTTACCCCAACACCAAACACCCTATTTAAGTTTTTCGCAGCCTGTCAACAACAATCCAATGATTGCCATCCCCACTCGAGACTAGGCTAGTTTAATTGGCCTGCAGGTTTGTATACAGTGGTTGCTATGACGATTGGTTGATGTTGATTGGCTATTACAGCGGATGCCGGTTCTGGTGTAATTGTGTGTGTGCAATTTGACGATCTGTCTCTATATTATACTTGCTATGCTTTGTGGTTGATTCTATGGGGCCTAGTTATCAAGCCGTCAACCTCAAATACGCTGGAATTCCGCAGCGTATTTGTGGCGAGGCTGATACGCCTTAGTTATCAAAGGCTCGAGACAGGCAAAAGTAGAATTTTGTGACGTAAGCTTCGATCCGCCGGACTCAGTCCGACACAGATCGATTCTTACGTCACTCCAGATGTTCCGCACACAAGTGCGGCACATTCTCACTACTTTTGCTAGTTATCAAAAAACTAGCAGGTACGCTCGGCACTTTTACGGCCCAGCGTACCTGGTTTTCAAACCGCCACCCCTGGAGGCGGCGGATCCCATAGGAATCAATGGGAGTCTGACCATAGCGAAAGTACAAGTTCGCTGCTGACAGACATCCCATTGATTCCTATGGGAGCTGTCTACACCTAACACCCTAACATGTACCCCGAGTCTAAACACAACTAATCTGTCCCCCCTACACCGCCGCAACTAAATAAAGTTATTACCCCCTAAACCGCCGCTCCTGGAGCCCACCGCAAGCTACTCTATCCCTATTAACCCCATAAACCGCCGCTCCCGAAGCCCACGCAAGCTACTCTATCCCTATTAACCCCTAAACCGCCGCTCCCGGAGCCCACCGCAAGCTACTCTATACATATTAACCCCTAAACCGCCGCTCCCGGAGCCCACCGCAACTATAATAAATGTATTAACCCCTAAACCGCCGCTCCCTGAACCCGCTGCAACCTATATTAAATGTATTAACCCCTATCCTGCCCCCCCTACACCGTCGCCACCTATAATAAATTTATTAACCCCTAATCTGCCCCCCCTACACCGTCGCCACCTATAATAAATTTATTAACCCCTAATCTGCCCCCCCTACACCGTTGCCACCTATAATAAATTTATTAACCCCTATCCTGCACCCCACTATGCCGCCGCCACTGTAATAAAATTATTAACCCCTAAACATAAGTCTAACCCTAACCCTTACGCCCCCCTAACTTAAATATTAATTAAATAAATCTAAATAAACTCTTATTAACTAAATGAATCCTATTTAAAACTAAATACTTACCTATAAAATAAACCCTAATATAGTTACAATATAAATAATAATTATATTCTAGCTATCTTAGGATTTATTTTTATTTTACAGGTACCTTTCAATTTATTTTAACTAGGTACAATAGCTATTAAATAGTTATTAACTATTTAATAGCTTACCTAGCTAAAATAAACTGAAATTTACCTGTAAAATAAATCCTAACCTAAGTTACAATTACACCTAACACTACACTATACTTTAATAAATTATTCCTATTTAAAACTAAATACTTACCTGTAAAATAAACACTAAGGCCTAGATTTAGAGTTCGGCGATAGCCGTCAAAACCAGCGTTAGAGGCTCCTAACGCTGGTTTTGGGCGCCCGCTGGTATTTGGAGTCAGTGATTAAAGGGTCTAACGCTCACTTTTCAGCCGCGACTTTTCCATACCGCAGATCCCCCTACGCCATTTGCGTAGCCTATCTTTTCAATGGGATCTTTCTAACGCTGGTATTTAGAGTCGTTTCTGCAGTGAGCGTTAGAGCTCTAACGACAAGATTCCAGCCGCCTGAAAATAGCAGGAGTTAAGAGCTTTCTGGCTAACGCCGGTTTATAAAGCTCTTAACTACTGTACCCTAAAGTACACTAACACCCATAAACTACCTATGTACCCCTAAACCGAGGTCCCCCCACATCGCCGCCACTCGATTAAAAATTTTAACCCCTAATCTGCCGACCGCCACCTACGTTATACTTATGTACCCCTAATCTGCTGCCCCTAACCCCGCCGACCCCTATATTACATTTATTAACCCCTAATCTGCCCCCCACAACATCGCCGCCAGCTACTTAAAATAATTAACCCCTAATCTTCCGACCGCAAAGCGCCGCCACCTACGTTATCCCTATGTACCCCTAATCTGCTACCCCTAACACCGCCGACCCCTATATTATATTTATTATCCCCTAATCTGCCCCCCTCAACGTCGCCGACACCTGCCTACACTTATTAACCCCTAATCTGCCGAGCGGACCGCACCGCTACTATAATAAAGTTATTAACCCCTAACCCGCCTCACTAACCCTATCATAAATAGTATTAACCCCTAATCTGCCCTCCCTAACATCGCCGACACCTAACTTCAATTATTAACCCCTAATCTTCCGATCGGAGCTCACCGCTATTCTAATAAATGTATTAACCCCTAAAGCTAAGTCTAACCCTAACACTAACACCCCCCTAACTTAAATATAATTTACATCTAACGAAATAAATTAACTCTTATTAAATAAATTATTCCTATTTAAAGCTAAATACTTACCTGTAAAATAAATCCTAATATAGCTACAATATAAATTATAATTATATTATAGCTATTTTAGGATTAATATTTATTTTACAGGCAAATTTGTAATTATTTTAACCAGGTACAATAGCTATTAAATAGTTATTAACTATTTAATAGTTACCTAGTTAAAATAATAACAAATTTACCTGTAAAATAAATCCTAACCTAAGTTATAATTAAACCTAACACTACCCTATCAATAAAATAATTAAATAAACTACCTACAATTACCTACAATTAACCTAACACTACACTATCAATAAATAAATTAAACACAATTGCTACAAATAAATACAATTAAATAAACTAGCTAAAGTACAAAAAATAAAAAAGAACTAAGTTACAGAAAATAAAAAAATATTTACAAACATAAGAAAAATATTACAACAATTTTAAACTAATTACACCTACTCTAAGCCCCCTAATAAAATAACAAAGCCCCCCAAAATAATAAATTCCCTACCCTATTCTAAATTAAAAAAGTTACAAGCTCTTTTACCTTACCAGCCCTGAACAGGGCCCTTTGCGGGGCATGCCCCAAGAAGTTCAGCTCTTTTGCCTGTTAAAAAAAACATACAATACCCCCCCCCCAACATTACAACCCACCACCCACATACCCCTAATCTAACCCAAACCCCCCTTAAATAAACCTAACACTAATCCCCTGAAGATCTTCCTACCTTGTCTTCACCATCCAGGTATCACCGATCCGTCCTGGCTCCAAGATCTTCATCCAACCCAAGCGGGGGTTGGCGATCCATAATCCGGTGCTGAAGAGGTCCAGAAGAGGCTCCAAAGTCTTCATCCTATCCGGCAAGAAGAGGACATCCGGACCGGCAAACATCTTCTCCAAGCCGCATCTTCTATCTTCTTCCATCCGGTGCGGAGCGGGTCCATCTTGAAGCAGGCGACGCGGATCCATCCTCTTCTTCCGATGTCTCCCGACGAATGACGGTTCCTTTAAGGAACGTCATCCAAGATGGCGTCCCTCGAATTCCGATTGGCTGATAGGATTCTATCAGCCAATCGGAATTAAGGTAGGAATTTTCTGATTGGCTGATGGAATCAGCCAATCAGAATCTAGTTCAATCCGATTGGCTGATCCAATCAGCCAATCAGATTGAGCTCGCATTCTATTGGCTGATCGGAACAGCCAATAGAATGCGAGCTCAATCTGATTGGCTGATTGGATCAGCCAATCGGATTGAACTTGATTCTGATTGGCTGATTCCATCAGCCAATCAGAAAATTCCTACCTTAATTCCGATTGGCTGATAGAATCCTATCAGCCAATCGGAATTCGAGGGACGCCATCTTGGATGACGTCCCTTAAAGGAACCGTCATTCGTCGGGAGACATCGGAAGAAGAGGATGGATCCGCGTCGCCTGCTTCAAGATGGACCCGCTCCGCACCGGATGGAAGAAGATCGAAGATGCCGCTTGGAGAAGATGTTTGCCGGTCCGGATGTCCTCTTCTTGCCGGATAGGAGGAAGACTTTGGAGCCTCTTCTGGACCGGATTATGGATCGCCAACCCCCGCTTGGGTTGGATGAAGATCTTGGAGCCAGGACGGATCGGTGAACCTGGTATGGTGAAGACAAGGTAGGAAGATCTTCAGGGGCTTAGTGTTAGGTTTCTTTAAGGGGGTTTGGGTTAGATTAGGGGTATGTGGGTGGTGGGTTGTAATGTTGGGGGGGGGGTATTGTATGTTTTTTTTTACAGGCAAAAGAGCTGAAATTCTTGGGGCATGCCCCGCAAAGGGCCCTGTTCAGGGCTGGTAAGGTAAAAGAGCTTGTAACTTTTTTAATTTAGAATAGGGTAGGGAATTTTTTATTTTGGGGGGCTTTGTTATTTTATTAGGGGGCTTAGAGTAGGTGTAATTAGTTTAAAATTGTTGTAATATTTTTCTTATGTTTGTAAATATTTTTTTATTTTCTGTAACTTAGTTCTTTTTTATTTTTTGTACTTTAGCTAGTTTATTTAATTGTATTTATTTGTAGCAATTGTGTTTAATTTATTTATTGATAGTGTAGTGTTAGGTTAATTGTAGGTAATTGTAGGTAGTTTATTTAATTATTTTATTGATAGGGTAGTGTTAGGTTTAATTATAACTTAGGTTAGGATTTATTTTACAGGTAAATTTGTTATTATTTTAATTAGGTAACTATTAAATAGTTAATAACTATTTAATAGCTATTGTACCTGGTTAAAATAATTACAAATTTGCCTGTAAAATAAATATTAATCCTAAAATAGCTAGAATATAATTATAATTTATATTGTAGCTATATTAGGGTTTATTTTACAGGTAAGTATTTAGCTTTAAATAGGAATAAGTTATTTAATAAGAGTTAATTTATTTCGTTAGATGTAAATTATATTTAACTTAGGGGGGTGTTAGTGTTAGGGTTAGACTTAGCTTTAGGGGTTAATCCATTTATTAGAATAGCGGTGAGCTCCGATGGGAAGTTTAGGGGTTAATAATTGAAGGTAGGTGTCGGCGATGTTAGGGAGGGCAGATTAGGGGTTAATACTATTTATGATAGGGTTAGTGAGGCGGGTTAGGGGTTAATAACTTTATTATAGTAGCGCTCAGGTCCGCTCGGCAGATTAGGGGTTAATAAGTGTAGGCAGGTGTCGGCGACGTTGTGGGGGGCAGATTAGGGGTTAATAAATATAACATAGGGGTCGGCGATGTTAGGGCAGCAGATTAGGGGTACATAGGGATAACGTAGGTGGCGGCGTTTTACGGAGCGGCAGATTAGGGGTTAAAAAAATATGCAGGGGTCAGCGATAGCGGGGGCGGCAGATTAGGGGTTAATAAGTGTAAGGTTAGGGGTGTTTAGACTCGGGGTACATGTTAGGGTGTTAGGTGCAGACGTAGGAAGTGTTTCCCCATAGGAATCAATGGGGCTGCGTTAGGAGCTGAACGCTGCTTTTTTGCAGGTGTTAGGTTTTTTTTCAGCTCAAACAGCCCATTGTTTCCTATGGGAGAATCGTGCACGAGCACGTTTTTGAGGCCGGCCGCGTCCGTAAGCAACTCTGGTATCGAGAGTTGCTTTTGCGGTAAAAATGCTCTACGCTCCTTTTTTGGAGCCTAACGCAGCATTTGTTTTAACTCTCGATACCAGAGTTAAATTTATGGTGCGGCCAGAAAAAAGCCCGCGGAGCGTTAACAGCCCTTTTACCGCCGAACTCTAAATCTAGGCCTAAGATAGCTACAATATAATTAATAATTATATTGTAGCTATCTTAGGATTTATATTTATTTTACAGGTAACTTTGTATTTATTTTAGCTAGTTAGAATAGTTATTAAATAGTTATTAACTATTTAATAACTACCTAGCTAAATGAAATACAAAATTACCTGTAAAATAAAACCTAACCTAAGTTACAATTAAACCTAACACTACACTATCATTAAATTAATTAAATAAACTACCTACAAATAACTACAATTAAATACAATTACATAAACTAACTAAAGTACAAAAAATAAAAAAATAAGTTACAAACATGTTAAAAATATTACAACAATTTTAAGCTACTTACACCTAATCTAAGCCCCCTAATAAAATAACAAACCCCCCCAAAATAAAAAAATGCCCTACCCTATTCTAAATTAAATAAAGTTCAAAGCTCTTTTACCTTTCCAGCCCTTAAAAGGGCCATTTGTGGGGGCATGCCCCAAAGAAAACAGCTCTTTTGCCTGTAAAAGAAAAATACAACCCCCCCCCAACATTAAAACCCACCACCCACATACCCCTAATCTAACCCAAACCCCCCTTACAAAAACCTAACACTAATCCCCTGAAGATCATCCTACCTTTAGTCGTCTTCACTCAGCCGAGCCACCAATGGAACCGAAGTGGACATCCGGAGCGGAAGAAGTTAATCCTCCAAGCGGCGCTGAAGAAATCTTCCATCCGATGAAGTCATCATCCAGGCGGCGCTGAAGAAAAGTCTTCTATCCGGGCGAAGTCATCTTCCAAGCGGGGTCTTGAATCTTCCTTCCGCCGACGCGGAACCTCCTTCTTCACCGACGGACTACGACGAATGAAGGCTCCTTTAAGGGACGTCATCCAAGATGGCGTCCCCTCAATTCCGATTGGCTGATAGGATTCTATCAGCCAATCGGAATTAAGGTAGGAAAAATCTGATTGGCTGATGGAATCAGCCAATCAGATTGAGCTCGCATTCTATTGGCTGTTCCGATCAGCCAATAGAATGCGAGCTCAATCTGATTGGCTGATTGGATCAGCCAATCGGATTGAACTTGAATCTGATTGGCTGATTCCATCAGCCAATCAGATTTTTCCTACCTTAATTCCGATTGGCTGATAGAATCCTATCAGCCAATCGGAATTGAGGGGACGCCATCTTGGATGACGTCCCTTAAAGGAGCCTTCATTCGTCGTAGTCCGTCGGTGAAGAAGGAGGTTCCGCGTCGGCGGAAGGAAGATTCAAGACCCAGCTTGGAAGATGACTTCGCCCGGATAGAAGACTTTTCTTCAGCGCCGCCTGGATGATGACTTCATCGGATGGAAGATTTCTTCAGCGCCGCTTGGAGGATTAACTTCTTCCGCTCCGGATGTCCACTTCGGTTCCATCGGTGGCTCGGCTGAGTGAAGACGACTAAAGGTAGGATGATCTTCAGGGGATTAGTGTTAGGTTTTTGTAAGGGGGGTTTGGGTTAGATTAGGGGTATGTGGGTGGTGGGTTTTAATGTTGGGGGGGGTTGTATTTTTCTTTTACAGGCAAAAGAGCTGTTTTCTTTGGGGCATGCCCCCACAAATGGCCCTTTTAAGGGCTGGTAAGGTAAAAGAGCTTTGAACTTTATTTAATTTAGAATAGGGTAGGGCATTTTTTATTTTGGGGGGGGGGGTTGTTATTTTATTAGGGGGCTTAGATTAGGTGTAAGTAGCTTAAAATTGTTGTAATATTTTTAACATGTTGGTAACTTATTTTTTTATTTTTTGTAACAGCTTTTTTTATTTTTTGTACTTTAGTTAGTTTATGTAATTGTATTTAATTGTAGTTATTTGTAGGTATTTTATTTAATTAATTTAGTGTTAGATTTAATTGTAACTTAGGTTAGGATGTATTTTACAGGTAATTTTGTATTTCTTTTAGCTAGGTAGTTATTAAATAGTTAATAACTATTTAATAACTATTCTAACTAGCTAAAATAAATACAAAGTTACCTGTAAAATAAATATAAATCCTAAAATAGCTACAATATAATTATTAATTATATTGTAGCTATCTTAGGCCTAGATTTGGAGTTTGGCGTTAGCCGTGAAAACCAGCGTTAGAGGCTCCTAACGCTGGTTTTAGGCTACCGCCGGTATTTGGAGTCGTGTAGGTAAGGGTCTAACGCTCACTTTTCAGCCGCGACTTTTCCATACCGCAGATCCCCCTACGCCATTTGCGTATCCTATCTTTTCAATGGGATCTTTCTAACACCGGTATTTAGAGTCGTTTCTGAAGTGAGCGTTAGAGCTCTAACGACAAAACTCCAGCTGCAGGAAAAAAGCAGGAGTTAAGAGCTTTATGGGCTAACGCCGGTTCATAAAGCTCTTAACTACTGTACCCGAAAGTACACTAACACCCATAAACTACCTATGTACCCCTAAACTGAGGTCCCCCCACATCGCCGCAACTCGATTAAATTTTTTTAACCCCTAATCTGCCGACCGCCACCTATGTTATACTTATGTACCCCTAATCTGCTGCCCCTAACCCCGCCGACCCCTGTATTATATTTATTAACCCCTAACCTGCCCCCCACAACGTCGCCGCCAGCTACTTACAATAATTAACCCCTAATCTGCCGACCGCAAAGCGCCGCCACCTACGTTATCCTTATGTACCCCTAATCTGCTGCCCCTAACACCGCCGACCCCTATATTATATTTATTAACCCCTAATCTGCCCCCCTCAACGTCGCCGACACCTGCCTACACTTATTAACCCCTAATCTGCCGAGCGGACCTGAGCGCTACTATAATAAAGTTATTAACCCCTAATCCGCCTCACTAACCCTATCATAAATAGTATTAACCCCTAATCTGCCCTCCCTAACATCGCCGACACCTAACTTCAATTATTAACCCCTAATCTGACGACCGAATCTCGCCGCTATTCTAATAAATGTATTAACCCCTAAAGCTAAGTCTAACCCTAATACTAACACCCCCCTAAGTTAAATATAATTTAAATCTAACGAAATTAATTAACTCTTATTAAATAAATTATTCCTATTTAAAGCTAAATACTTACCTGTAAAATAAATCCTAATATAGCTACAATATAAATTATAATTACATTGTAGCTATTTTAGGATTAATATTTATTTTACAGGCAACTTTGTAATTATTTTAACCAGGTACAATAGCTATTAAATAGTTAAGAACTATTTAATAGTTACCTAGTTAAAATAATTACAAAATTACCTGTAAAATAAGTCCTAACCTAAGTTATAATTAAACCTAACACTACCCTATCAATAAATTAATTAAATAAAATACCTACAATTACCTACAATAAAACCTAACACTACACTATCAATAAATAAATTAAATACAATTTCTACAAATAACTACAATTACATAAACTAACTAAAGTACAAAAAATAAAAAAGAACTAAGTTACAAAAAATAAAAAAATATTTACAAACATAAGAAAAATATTACAACAATTTTACACTAATTACACCTACTCTAAGCCCCCTAATAAAATAACAAAGACCCCAAAAATAACAAAATGCCCTACCCTATTCTAAATTAATAAATTTAAAAGCTCTTTTACCTTACCAGCCCTGAACAGGGCCCTTTGCGGGGCATGCCCCAAGAAAATCAGCTCTTTTGCCTGTAAAAAAAAACATACAATACCCCCCCCAACATTACAACCCACCACCCACATACCCCTAATCTAACCCAACCCCCCCTTAAATAAACCTAACACTAAGCCCCTGAAGATCTCCCTACCTTGTCTTCACCTCACCGGGTATCACCGATCGGTCCTGGCTCCGATATCTTCATCCAACCCAAGCGGGGGCTAGACATCCACTGAAGAAGTCCAGAAGAGGGTCCAAAGTCTTTCTCCTATCCGGCAAGAAGAGGACATCCGGACCGGCAAACATCTTCATCCAAGCGGCATCTTCGATCTTCTTCCATCCGGTGCGGAGCGGGTCCATGTTGAAGCAGCCGACGCGGATCCATCCTCTTCTTCCGGCGTCTCCCGACGAATGACGGTTCCTTTAAGGGACGTCATCCAAGATGGCGTCCCTCGAATTCCGATTGGCTGATAGGATTCTATCAGCCAATCGGAATTAAGGTAGCAATATTCTGATTGGCTGATGGAATCAGCCAATCAGAATCAAGTTCAATCCGATTGGCTGATCCAATCAGCCAATCAGATTGAGCTTGCATTCTATTGGCTGATCGGAACAGCCAATAGAATGCGAGCTCAATCTGATTGGCTGATTGGATCAGCCAATTGGATTGAACTTGATTCTGATTGGCTGATTCCATCAGCCAATCAGAATATTCCTACCTTAATTCCAATTGGCTGATAGAATCCTATCAGCCAATCGGAATTTGAGGGACGCCATCTTGGATGACGTCCCTTAAAGGAACCGTCATTCGTCGGGAGACGCCGGAAGAAGAGGATGGATCCGCGTCGGCTGCTTCAACATGGACCCGCTCCGCACCGGATGGAAGAAGATCGAAGATGCCGCTTGGATGAAGATGTTTGCCGGTCCGGATGTCCTCTTCTTGCCGGATAGGAGGAAGACTTTGGACCCTCTTCTGGACTT
Source organism: Bombina bombina (assembly GCF_027579735.1). NCBI lineage: Eukaryota > Metazoa > Chordata > Amphibia > Anura > Bombinatoridae > Bombina > Bombina bombina. The sequence goes on along the minus strand of NC_069502.1, from coordinate 947,485,436 downwards.
CTTCAGTGGATGTCTAGCCCCCGCTTGGGTTGGATGAAGATATCGGAGCCAGGACCGATCGGTGATACCCGGTGAGGTGAAGACAAGGTAGGGAGATCTTCAGGGGCTTAGTGTTAGGTTTATTTAAGGGGGGGTTGGGTTAGATTAGGGGTATGTGGGTGGTGGGTTGTAATGTTGGGGGGGGGGTATTGTATGTTTTTTTTTACAGGCAAAAGAGCTGATTTTCTTGGGGCATGCCCCGCAAAGGGCCCTGTTCAGGGCTGGTAAGGTAAAAGAGCTTTTAAATTTATTAATTTAGAATAGGGTAGGGCATTTTGTTATTTTGGGGGTCTTTGTTATTTTATTAGGGGGCTTAGAGTAGGTGTAATTAGTGTAAAATTGTTGTAATATTTTTCTTAAGTTTGTAAATATTTTTTTATTTTTTGTAACTTAGTTCTTTTTTATTTTTTGTACTTTAGTTAGTTTATGTAATTGTAGTTATTTGTAGGAATTGTATTTAATTTATTTATTGATAGTGTAGTGTTAGGTTTTATTGTAGGTAATTGTAGGTATTTTATTTAATTAATTTATTGATAGGGTAGTGTTAGGTTTAATTATAACTTAGGTTAGGATTTATTTTACAGGTAATTTTGTAATTATTTTAACTAGGTAACTATTAAATAGTTCTTAACTATTTAATAGCTATTGTACCTGGTTAAAATAATTACAAAGTTGCCTGTAAAATAAATATTAATCCTAAAATAGCTACAATATAATTATAATTTATATTGTAGCTATATTAGGATTTATTTTACAGGTAAGTATTTAGCTTTAAATAGGAATAATTTATTTAATAAGAGTTAATTAATTTCGTTAGATGTAAATTATATTTAACTTAGGGGGTGTTAGTGTTAGGGTTAGACTTAGCTTTAGGGGTTAATCCATTTATTAGAATAGCGGTGAGCTCCGGTCGTCAGATTAGGGGTTAATAATTGAAGTTAGGTGTCGGCGATGTTAGGGAGGGCAGATTAGGGGTTAATACTATTTATGATAGGGTTAGTGAGGCGGATTAGGGGTTAATAACTTTATTATAGTAGCGCTCAGGTCCGCTCGGCAGATTAGGGGTTAATAAGTGTAGGCAGATGACGGCGACGTTGTGGGGGGCAGATTAGGGGTTAATAAATATAATATAGGGGTCGGCGGTGTTAGGGGCAGCAGATTAGGGGTACATAGGGATAATGTAAATTGCGGCGGTTTACGGAGCGGCAGATTAGGGGTTAATAGTATAATGCAGGTGTCAGCGATAGCGGGGGCAGCAGATTAGGGGTTAATAAGTGTAAGGTTAGGGGTGTTTAGACTCGGGGTACATGTTAGAGTGTTAGGTGCAGACGTAGGAAGTGTTTCCCCATAGGAAACAATGGGGCTGCGTTAGGAGCTGAACGCAGCTTTTTTGCAGGTGTTAGGTTTTTTTTCAGCTCAAACAGCCCCATTGTTTCCTATGGGAGAATCGTGCACGAGCACGTTTTTGAGGCTGGCCACGTCCGTAAGCAACTCTGGTATCGAGAGTTGCATTTGCGGTAAAAATGCTCTACGCTCCTTTTTTGGAGCCTAACGCAGCATTTTTTTGAACTCTCGATACCAGAGTTAATTTTATGGTGCGGCCAGAAAAAAGCCTGCGTAGCGTTAACAGCCCATCTACCGCCAAACTCCAAATCTAGGCCATAGTGTTTATTTTACAGGTGAGTATTTAGTTTTAAATAGGAATAATTTATTAAAGTATAGTGTAGTGTTAGGTGTAATTGTAACAGGTTAGGATTTATTTTACAGGTAAATTTCAGTTTATTTTAGCTAGGTAAGCTATTAAATAGTTAATAACTATTTAATAGCTATTGTACCTAGTTAAAATAAATTGAAAGGTACCTGTAAAATAAAAATAAATCCTAAGATAGCTAGAATATAATTATTATTTATATTGTAGCTATATTAGGGTTTATTTTATAGGTAAGTATTTATTTTTAAATAGGATTAACTTAGTTAATAAGAGAAATATTATTTAGATTTATTAAATTAATATTTAAGTTAGGGGGGCGTTAGGGTTAGGGTTAGACTTAGGTTTAGGGGTTAATAATTTTATTACAGTGGCGGCGGCGTAGTGGGGGGCAGGATAGGGGTTAATAAATTTATTATAGGGGCGACGGTGTAGGGGAGGCAGATTAGGGGTTAATACATTTATTATAGGTGACGACGGTGTAGGGGGGGCAGGATAGGGGTTAATACATTTAATATAGGTTGCGGCGGGTTCAGGGAGCGGCGGTTTAGGGGTTAATACATTTATAAGAGTTGCAGCGTGGTCTAGGAGCGGCGGTTTAGGGGTTAGTAACTTTATTGAGTTGCGGGAGGCTCCGGGGGCGCCGGTATAGGGATAGAACAGTGTAGTTTAGTGTGAGTGCTTAGTGACAGGCTAGCAATAAAGCTGGGAAAAAGCCGAAGAGCAGCGAGATCGGATGAGTGATAACTCTCACAGTCCGCTGCTCATCGCCCCGCGGCTTTTTGACAGCTTTATTTGATAACTTAGGCGTATTTTTTCAGGTCCGCGGCAGCGAAGGTAGGCGAGCTTAGGCGGGCGTATTGGGCCGGCGAAGCCAGAAAAGTAGACGGCTTGATAACTACCCCCCAATGCATTAGACTGAGTACAATTGGTATTTGCTTTAGGATTTAAATAATTATATGTCTGTCACATTTTTGTAGGACCAATATCCCGCGGTGCCCGAGATTGTGACGTCATCAAGGGGTGGCGTTCTACTCGGGAGAGCGTGTGTGATGGCGGTATCACTTAAATAGGGTGTTTGGTGTTGGGGTAAGTTTATTGTTTATTTTTATGTCTGAGGAAGGGGTTAAACTCCCTGAACACTTTCACATTTAAAGAATAAAATGTGTTAAAAGTCCTGGTGAGTGCACTCTTTTTTGTTACTGTGCATACTTTCTGTTGCACCCCAGGTGAATTGTCTTTTGGAATCTGGAGTGCTTGTCTGTTTGGTGATATATATATATATATATATATATATATATATATATATATATATATACATATAAATCTTTAGACATGTACAGTATATGTACAAGTGCAGAATTATTAGGCAAGTTGTATTTTTGAGGATTAATTTTATTATTGAACAACAACCATGTTCTCAATGAACCCAAAAAACTCATTAATATCAAAGCTGAATAGTTTTGGAAGTAATTTTTAGTTTGTTTTTAGTTATAGCTATTTTAGGGGGATATCTGTGTGTGCAGGTGACTATTACTGTGCATAATTATTAGGCAACTTAACAAAAAACAAATATATTCCCATTTCAATTATTTATTTTTACCAGTGAAACCAATATAACATCTCAACATTCACAAATATACATTTCTGACATTCAAAAACAAAACAAAAACAAATCAGTGACCAATATAGCCACCTTTCTTTGCAAGGACACTCAAAAGCCTGCCATCCATTGATTCTGTCAGTGTTTTGGTCTGTTCACCATCAACATTGCGTGCAGCAGCAACCACAGCCTCCCAGACACTGTTCAGAGAGGTGTACTGTTTTACCTCCTTGTAAATCTCACATTTGATGATGGACCACAGGTTCTCAATGGGGTTCAGATCAGGTGAACAAGGAGGCCATGTCATTAGATTTTCTTCTTTTATACCCTTTCTTGCCAGCCACGCTGTGGAGTACTTGGACGCATGTGATGGAGCATTGTCCTGCATGAAAATCATGTTTTTCTTGAAGGATGCAGACTTCTTCCTGTACCACTGCTTGAAGAAGGTTTCTTCCAGAAACTGGCAGTAGGACTGGGAGTTGAGCTTGACTCCATCCTCAACCCGAAAAGGCCCCACAAGCTCATCTTTGATGATACCATCCCAAACCAGTACTCCACCTCCACCTTGCTGGTGTCTGAGTCGGACTGGAGCTCTCTGCCCTTTACCAATCCAGCCACGGGCCCATCCATCTGGCCCATCAAGACTCACTCTCATTTCATCAGTCCATAAAACCTTAGAAAAATCAGTCTTGAGATATTTCTTGGCCCAGTCTTGACGTTTCAGCTTGTGTGTCTTGTTCAGTGGTGGTCGTCTTTCAGCCTTTCTTACCTTGGCCATGTCTCTGAGTATTGCACACCTTGTGCTTTTGGGCACTCCAGTGATGTTGCAGCTCTGAAATATGGCCAAACTGGTGGCAAGTGGCATCTTGGCAGCTGCACGCTTGACTTTTCTCAGTTCATGGGCAGTTATTTTGCGCCTTGGTTTTTCCACACGCTTCTTGCGACCCTGTTGACTATTTTGAATGAAACGCTTGATTGTTCGATGATCACGCTTCAGAAGCTTTGCAATTTTAAGAGTGCTGCATCCCTCTGCAAGATATCTCACTATTTTTTACTTTTCTGAGCCTGTCAAGTCCTTCTTTTGACCCATTTTGCCAAAGGAAAGGAAGTTGCCTAATAATTATGCACACCTGATATAGGGTGTTGATGTCATTAGACCACACCCCTTCTCATTACAGAGATGCACATCACCTAATATGCTTAATTGGTAGTAGGCTTTCGAGCCTATACAGCTTGGAGTAAGACAACATGCATAAAGAGGATGATGTGGTCAAAATACTCATTTGCCTAATAATTCTGCACTCACTGTATGTATCTCTATGTTAAAGCCATTTGCCTGCCTTTTTTCCTAACACCTGAGACCTCCTATTTTTGAGCCATTATAACTTATGCATGCAAAATGTTTAATAATTTTTACTATATAGTGTTATTATGAATATAACTGTACTTTGTAATATATTTTTGATCTGTTTTGTTCAACTTTTTATTTTTATAAAACAGTTAAAAAGAGCTCTGAAGTCACAGTAATCATTCTAGCTTAAATCGCAATTGCGCTGAAGTGATTGCGTTTACTTTCAACTCGTTATGCCAGCGGTAAGCCCGACAAGCGCAAACCTCCTCAATAAACCCCTTATCACTCGCATGCAATCTTTGCGCTCCATTTGTAATCTGGCCCTGTATGTCCGAATAAGAATGTGCTAAATAATGTTATATGTTTTTGCACTAATGTATCAGGAAAGTGAACCCTGGTAAAATTAGTTATTTTTTAAAAATAACATTAATAATTAATAAATTAAAAAAATAATAAATTACATTTTTTGGAGAAAATACTTTTCCAACCAAGAGATACCCAAATGTAATTCTGCATAATTCTCAGTCAGTGACCAGGTACAACAAATCAGCTTCTGGTTACACACAATGTGGTCTAACAATAATCTTCTTTTCTTTTAGCACATAATACAGGGTTCTGCAAACTTTTTTTTACCTAGGACCCTGTGCCATGATACTACATACCTTTGTGACCCTATTTTTATGCTGGGTCTGCACATTTCTGGTAATAATACCCACACAATCTCATAAAACACACACACACACACACCACACACACACTCTCATACAGCAAAGACTCTTATATAGCACACTCACCGCACACTCTCATACAACACACACCACACACTCTCATATAATTTTTGACCAAGTGACTAAAACGTATATGCACTTTATTCTTAAGTGTAGTCAAACTTGGAAATGTTGTAAAGTAGGTAGTAACACAAACACAGAAACACACAGACACACTCATACACTGAAACACACACACTCACACATAAGGGTTCACATATAGACACTCTAGCAGACACTCAAAGAAACACACAAACACACTCAGACACACACACCCAAACAGACACTAAGCACTTGTTTACATTGACCTGACAAGTAATGAGGTAGACTACAGTTTTGTCAAAAAATGAGATTTACAAAACAAAATATAGAGTTCTGATTATCTTTTTGTCAAGGAAGATGCCAAATAAATGATGACAACAGCATGCAGTGGCTGAAAGGAAGGGCCCTGAACTGCCTAAACAATAAGCTAAAGGTTCTACACAAAAAAAGAGATGAACAGCACTACTCTGGCTTTTCCCGTAATTGATCCGTAAGTTACTGGACCAACAATCACTGTGTAATAAATGTTTAATGTATCTTATGGGAAATGGTGCTTAAGCATAGAACTCAATATGAAACTATAAGTGGGATGGCTGGAGAAAGCCTAAAAAAACCACCAAAAGTATGCTCTGATAGCACTCTGTGCCCTGACTAGTGAGGCAGAGAATTCCTCTACTAGAGAGGATAGTTAAAATAAAACTTTTATTAGAAATAATAAAATCCACGTTAAACACACAAATTTAAAAAAATCCAGAAATACCTCTATATTAATCTTTATATCTGTACAGAGAGGAAATATCAAAATCTGGCTGTATATAATGCCATTAATAATCACTCTACTGTATATGGATATTTGAATGGATACACCACTCGATCTGGGTTTTAAAATATAAAATAAATCCCCAGATTTGATAATGTATAAAATACTGGTAGGTGTTATAGGCAGGAATCAGAATATCAATTAATTATATTGGTGTGTTATAGGTGACTGAAGTCATCCACTGTGCTGGGCTACTACAGGGTTACTTTGGGTAGTATGAAACAATATTCTTCTAGTAAATTAATAATCACAATCTCCCAGATGAACTATAATAACTGCTTATGTATGCAGCATAGTTATCAATCTGGAGCATAACGTTCATTAAAGTATATGTTATGTTTCAACACGTAAATGAATATGTGTGAGTATTAATATATACTTCCAATAAGCCCTCCACAACACTTGATGTCTGGATATGCTCTTATGCTAGTTTAGAGTATTATGTTGAATTTATAAATCTCTTAAATTTAGAGACCTGTGCTGATGACTTGTGGTTAAGCATATATACACCGACTTTACATCTGTTGTAGTGCTAGATCGTTTGAAATAAAGAGACCTATGCTTATGATTCAATGGTTAAGCGTGTATACAAAGACCATATCACAATTCTATTAAATTGGTAAAATTCGGTAATTAGAAATAATTCTGTTGTTGGTCTCGAGATTTTAGCTGTAAATACAGGGACTGAATCAGTGATCCTTATGTAGCGCAACAGGCTCTCTAATTAAATATAGCTAACGATTAGTGCAATATTACCGGTGCCTAGAGTGCTTGGCGATGGCTGTGTAACAGTGTACCCTGTATGTTGTGATTTTTACATTGGTCCTGAATACATGAGTTCACTTAACAAACAGCGGTATATTTACAGTTTATAATTACCGCAGAGAAATAGTAATAACTGAGAGGCTGCAATGTGAGTCAATAATAAAGATCTGGTCTAATTCTATAGCGAATTACTAATGTGATAGACACTTGTCATTGTCCATGTAATAGCATCTATGGTTGATCAGACTTAATTTCACTAATAATATAACGTCCTAGGTTGGACAGTGTGCATCCACTAGTATAGTGTTTAATGTAATTGTTACTTTGTTTAATACGATATTCAGCACGACCCAGATCAAAGTGACATATATTATAAAATATATTGTAACATTGTTTATAGACTAAATCTGGCACAACCCAGATTAGAATTGGTTAAACTAAGATAGTTATTAAATTTGTTACAATCTCTCGTTAGGCTGCCGTTCTCATTTGAAAATGCTGGATAAATATAGTATTAGCTAGAAGTGCTAAGCCAATTCACACTAAACTAGATCTTTGCACAACCCAGATCATTACATCAAATGATGACTATTAGATTACTCTAAGCCTGCCTGGAAAGATTAGTATACCCCTTGGTTAGATACATTTAAATACATAGTGAGGTAACATTGGCGTATATTTCTGGTATAGAGGTATTGCTACTGGCTATTAAAAGTGGGGAGCGTAACACACGCTCTGCTAGCTTCCCTGATGCGTTTCGCCCGTCCGGGCTTTTTCAAAACGTGTCAGGGAAGCTAGCAGAGCGTGTGTTACGCTCCCCACTTTTATGTAAAAATCTTAGATAAAATGCCTCCTTGCATCTGGAAAGTCCTTGCATAAAGGGGCAGTAAACTGGAATGTAATATATATATATATATATATATATATATATATATTAATTTAAAAAATGCATATCTGCCAAAAGGGCACCTACCATTTGTGTATTGAGAAGGACACATTTCTGCATGGCTTTAAATATAGAAACTCTACAGCATTGTCAAATAATCATAAATACACTGCTGCTAAAAAAAATGTGTTTTTATGGACCTATGGCCCCACCATACAACTACTACCACACTGAAGTTACAATCCGAAATTGCACAAAGATATAAAAAACATTTACTAAGTAAGTCCTACCTTCTCTGCAATGCTGTCTGACTCAGGCACACACTGCACAAACAAATTGTCAAGTCTGTCTCACACTGTGCATAGTGGTTTAGTGCACACTCAGAAATCCTCTCAAATGCTAATACTTTACTCCTTGTAATAACATTTCCCTTGCTCAATTAGCACTCTGCTGTAGTTCCCACTGGTGGCTGCCAAAATTTAAAAAAAATTTTTTTTTAGTTGTTCTTGCCTCCTCCCATTGGGCACCTGCCAGGAGTCACCCCTGTCACCCCCTGATGGCAGCCCTGCACATACAACACACACTCTTATACAGCAAACACTCTTATATAGCACACCACACACTCTCATACACCACACACTTTCATACAACACTCACAACACACACCACACAAACTCTCCTACAACACTCATACAAGTCGTGACCAAGAAAACATGGTATTGTGACCCAATAATGGGTCCCCAGCCATGGTTTGAAGAACCCTGACATAATACATTAAGCAATACATTAGTAAACTATGCTCTATATTTGTATCACTATATAAGTAGACACTGTGCATAAATCTTTTTTTTTTCATAATTGGGATGAGTATGTCTTGATATAAATAAGAGAATTGAAGGAAACTAAATGCATTATACTATAAATTCACAGCCTGACTGAACTCTCATTTAATATTAGCAAGATACAGCAACCATTTTGTTCTGGAGTAATACAAAGGTCAGTTAGCCGTTTTCACTATTTAAGAGTGAATAAATATATGATTATAAGAAAAAAGATATATTCTGTATCACATTTGGAATCATAAAGCATGACCAATAATCAAATGATAAACTAAATGAAAAAAAGAATACAACATGATATCCTGTTTTAAGGTTTGATTTCTCAATCAAACAATGCAACTTTCTAGTGGTAAACAATATCCACACATAGGGCAATCAGCACATTCAAATATACTAGTCCAAGTCCACACATTTGCAGAAAGTTAGGTGAATGCTTTCTCTAGATTTCAGTCTCTGAAATAAATCCAAAGAGCTGGAAAAAAACATTGAAAGGAGAACCAACAAAAATGTAAAAAAACCTTCAACCCAGGTTCTTTAATATAGCTCACAAAAAGTTGAAGCATTTATGTTAAATTATACTTGTATACAACAACAAGCTCCCTCTGTCTCTAGCTGTTAGAGGTTCTTCATCGGCTGGTACTGGTTTCAAATTTGTATGTTCCTCCTCCATTGGTAACAGTAGCCAATACACTTCTTCATGTAAATAATATCACTTACTAATAAAAAAAAATCATAGTATACATGTAATTGCTGTTTCATCAGGTCTATGGCACTTAATATACCTAGGACATGTCACCAGCCTACCTAGTTAATTGATAACCCTTTTAAATTCCTTAACTTTTTCATTGTTTGAGTTTTGCAAAAATGATAACCTAGTGAAGCAATTCCAATACGAAAATATAAAAATAGGGCAAGAAAGATTAGCTGACACCAACTTAGTAACTCATGGGGCATAATGCAACCCAATCTTATAAGCAAATTAAGGATTTTGTTACTTGTAAACTTTAAATACCTTGCCAAGATCCCATTCAGTCGTAGGAATGAGAAGGAATGCAACATAGTTGAATAATGCATCATTATGTCTTGTAAGTGCAAAAGTGTTAATTAAAATAAACTATTAGACTAACATATCTGGCAACACTGCTTGCGAATGACTACCACTTATTTAACCTAGAACATCATGTACACAATTTTTTTCCCAGTGGATGGAAAAGATATTGACTAGGATGCAATGAAACCAGTTGCATTATGCTTATAAACCTGTGAGATTGAACAAAAGATAAAATGGATATAAATGAAAGTGAGATCTGTAAGTTGGCCTAAGCGCCTGATGGGAACCTGTTAGCCTGGGGGTGAGTAACTCCTAGCTGTTACCCGTAGAAAGAAGTGTATAAGTAAGAGAACCCAGGCGCCTACCCTAAGGAGGCTAGGTATGGAGTGTAGGAAACCAGAGAAGTGACTAAAATGATTTAATAAATTTTTAAAAAATATAAAATCAACAAATATTATAAAAACACAGTAATATACTTCATGGATCCATGAGCAAGATAAAAGAAAACGCAATTTGACAATGCTAGTCAAAAACTGACAATAGAGCAAATAAAGAATAAAATAAAAACAATGGTAAACCAAAAAATGAGAAATCAATCAATCCTGTAGAATAGAAACAATAGTCTGAGTGGTCTAAAATAGCCAAAGATATAACGTCTGCAAAAAAAGTGCAAAAAAAGTGCAAAAAAAGTTCCGGTGTATCAAATCCTGTTAGAAAAATAGATGTGCAAATCCAATATTTGGGAAATCCTATGTGTGTTGTAAGTCAAATCCAAATAAGTGGCAAAAGTCTAATAATAAAAAATGGCAAAGGCGTGAAAAATATTGATGATCAAAAATTGACAAAATAGGTGACAAACATAACGATGTTTATAGTGTTCAAGAGATGCAAATAAAAATAAAAATAAAAATGGAAAACATCCTCAATCTTCAAACAAGTGCAAACAATGACTGAAAAGGTGATCCTGTGGTAAAAATAAAGAAAAAAAGGGCTAGGGAACAAACGGTCCACCTGTGGAAAAAAGCAAAACAAAATATAGTGTAGAATGTCCTAAACAAATGACAAATAATGGAATAAGGCTTACCAGTGCTGGTCTACGCATTTCGGCCCGTGCTAGGCCTTTCTCAAGACTGGTTTGTGAATGCTAATGGTGGCCTTATAAAGGGTGCTAAGCCGGATGTGGCTAAATTGTTTACTTCCGGTTTCTTCATTTTGCTTGTGAGGTTTAGCGTTTATAGACAAATTATAAAATGAATTTTGGTAATATTTTAGAAGGGAGACAAGAGACTTTCCAAAACTTGATAGTCTTTCTGGCTTTGTCAATTTATTTCACTGGTTTATTTGCTCCGTGAAACTCGTGACGTCACTTCCGGTATCGGTAAAATATTTCGATCGTAAAATACTGATCGTGAACTAATCTGAATGTACACTTTTTTAAGGATGGCGGGTATTACTAAATTTGATTTTTTAAAAATGGTATGAATTGATTGAGGCCGGATTAAGTAATACTGTAACACGGTCCGTGAATGAACCAACCTGATTGGTCGTGACGTCACGACATAGGGTATGCGTCTGTGATTGGGTTTAAAGATAGGTGTGTATGTGATTCCTTCATTTGATTGGATCTAGGAACGGTGTATTTGTTATTCCTACGATGTCAGTGACATGTGTTAAAGCTTACGTAAATGGCCATATTGGGGGTATGCCGTTTCTATCCTTTTTTGGTTGGGAGTAGGGGGTAACAAAATATAATGAACTTAAAAAGACATTATTTTGTAACAATATTACAAAAATTCCTCAGTTTGTATAGTGATAGTGTTAGTGCAATATCTTACACCTTGTCATGCAGTATGTACCGTGCTAAATGCACTTAAGTGTATTGAGAACCTTTCGATTTTCTCATAATTGAAGATTGGCCTAATGAATAAAAGACAGTAAATGATCGTAAATGATCAATCCTGCTTTTGCATATTAAAGTGATGAATGCATTTGGGAATGTCCAATCTGGTAACAGATAATTAAATTTACTTTGAAACTTGTAGGGTCTCAGTTTGTTGTAAATTACTAACTGTAATTTGAAGAATGGAAAGGGAGAGAAATCTAGAGGGTGGTTATGCTATAAAGTGTAACACCTTCTTTAAGGGACAACCGTATCTGAATTCACAAGAAGATATTTAGATGTAAATACAAGCTCACGCTTGAGAGTTCTAGACACATCTATAAAAAATGAAATTCTTTTCCCCAAAAGACTGACGTTTCAGGAAATGAGGACGATCCTTTTTATTTGATTGAATAAGGATAATATAATTATTAACTGACATTATGTATGAGGGAAGGGGTGGGGACCCGTCCTTCTTACGCCATGCTGTTCTTGCTTACTAATATATATTTAGTTGTAAGAATAAATTCCAACTTTGTTGTTAAAAAACGATCTTTTGTAAAAAAGTGTATATTTATATCTGATAACTATATTTATCTTGTAACTGGAGGATATAAATAACTGTGTCTGGAAAAGTAATAATCAGATGCCAAGACAAAGGTATAATTTACATGCTCCAATGTTCATGTGGCCTACAATATGTAGGCCAAACATCTAGAACTCTTAAGGACAGGATACGAGAACACCTGTTGCTCATTGAGAAATTGAATACCGATACAGCCTTATATAAACATTTTGCCGATAAACACAAAGGGAATATCAAAGAACTTACTTTTCTAGGGATACAGAAGATCAAAAAAGATTGGAGAGGAGGCCATTATGAAAAGAAACTCCTCACAGCAGAATCCAGGTGGATCTTCAACCTAGATTGTCTGTATCCAAGAGGTCTTAACAATAAAGAAGATCTATCACATCTCTTCAATATGGTCTGATCATAAGAATTATCTATTCATGCACTGACTACGAACATGGTGCTCCTATTATTGAGTATTTCACTTTCCTTTGACACAGTATCTCCTCTCTCTAAGATTAGGCCTCAGGATCAAGCTTTGATCTATACCCTAGGCCTAATACATAGCTATTAGCCGGTCACAGCACAAATTGTACATAGTGATTAAGTAAGATTATCACTAGGGCCGAAACAAGTAGACTACACTACTAGACCCTTCAAGTTCCCGTGTAAGATTCCAAAAGGACCCTTGACATCTATCTCATATTGTACAGGCCAAACTGACTATTGTTTGATTTGTAGATACACACACATTCAAGGCTAGATGATATAGTGCCTATCAGATTCTCTGATCCATTTTATCCCATTTGATTTTATCAAAATTATTATGAGTATAAGATGTATATATATCCCTTTTATATCCGCTTGTGGACATCCCCTTCTGAGCTACAAGCACCATTGCTTTTCCAATATGGTTCTTCAAAACTATACTCTCCAAAGACCCCAATATGGGGGTTTTAAAGTGTCAGCCACTCAATACTATTACTTTTCCAGACACGGTTATTTATATCCTCCAGTTAAAAGATAAATATAGTTATCAGATATAAATATACACTTTTTTACAAAAGATCGTTTTTTAACAACAAAGTTGGAATTTATTCTTACAACTAAATATATATTAGTAAGCAAAAACAGCATGGCGTAAGAAGAACGGGTCCCCACCCCTTCCCTCATACATAATGTCAGTTAATAATTATATTATCCTTATTCAATCAAATAAAAAGGATCGTCCTCATTTCCTGAAACGTCAGTCTTTTGGGGAAAAGAATTTCATTTTTTATAGATGTGTCTAGAACTCTCAAGCGTGAGCTTGTATTTACATCTAAATATCTTCTTGTGAATTCGGATACGGTTGTCCCTTAAAGAAGGTGTTACACTTTATAGCATAACCACCCTCTAGATTTCTCTCCCTTTCCATTCTTCAAATTACAGTTAGTAATTTACAACAAACTGAGACCCTACAAGTTTCAAAGTAAATTTAATTATCCGTTACCAGATTGGACATTCCCAAATGCATTCATCACTTTAATATGCAAAAGCAGGATTGATCATTTACGATCATTTACTGTCTTTTATTCATTAGGCCAATCTTCAATTATGAGAAAATCGAAAGGTTCTCAATACACTTAAGTTCATTTAGCACGGTACATACTGCATGACAAGGTGTAAGATATTGCACTAACACTATCCCTATACAAACTGAGGAATTTTTGTAATATCGTTACAAAATAATGTCTTTTTAAGTTCATTATATTTTGTTACCCCCTACTCCCAACCAAAAAAGGATAGAAACGGCATACCCCCAATATGGCCATTTACGTAAGCTTTAACACATGTCACTGACATCGTAGGAATAACAAATACACCGTTCCTAGATCCAATCAAATAAAGGAATCACATACACACCTATCTTTAAAACCAATCACAGGCGCATACCCTATGTCGTGACGTCACTGCCAATCAGGTTGGTTCATTCACGGACCGTGTTATAGTATTACTTAATCCGGCCTCAATCAATTCATACCATTTTTAAAAAATCAAATTTAGTAATACCCGCCATCCTTAAAAAAGTGTACATTCAGATTAGTTCACGATCAGTATTTTACGATCTAAATATTTTACCGATACCGGAAGTGACGTCACGAGTTTCACAGAGCAAATAAACCAGTGAAATAAATTGACAAAGCCAGAAAGACTATCAAGTTTTGGAAAGTCTCTTGTCTCCCTTCTAAAATATTACCAAAATTCATTTTATAATTTGTCTATAAACGCTAAAACTCACAAGCAAAATTAAGAAACCGGAAGTAAACAATTTAGCCACATCCGGCTTAGCACCCTTTATAAGGCCACCATTAGCATTCACAAACCAGTCTTGAGAAAGGCCTAGCACGGGCCGAAACGCGTAGACCAGCACTGGTAAGCCTTATTCCATTATTTGTCATTTGTTTAGGACATTCTACACTATATTTTGTTTTGCTTTTTTCCACAGGTGGACCGTTTGTTCCCTAGCCCTTTTTTCTTTATTTTTACCACAGGATCACCTTTTCAGTCATTGTTTGCACTTGCTTGAAGATTGAGGATGTTTTCCATTTTTATTTTTATTTTTATTTTTATTTGTATCTCTTGAACACTATAAACTTCGTTATGTTTGTCACCTATTTTGTCAATTTTTGATCATCAATATTTTTCACGCCTTTGCCATTTTTTATTATTAGACTTTCGCCACTTATTTGGATTTGACTTCCACCACACATAGGATTTCCCAAATATTGGATTTGCACATCTATTTTTCTAACAGGATTTGATACACCGGAACTTTTTTTGCACTTTTTTTGCAGACTTTATATCTTTGGCTATTTTAGACCACTCAGACTATTGTTTCTATTCTACAGGATTGATTGATTTCTCATTTTTTGGTTTACCATTGTTTTTATTTTATTCTTTATTTGTTCTATTGACAGTTTTTGACTAGCATTGTCAAATTGTGTTTTCTTTTATCTTGCTCATGGATCCATGAAGTATATTACTGTGTTTTTATAATATTTGTTGATTTTATATTTTTTAAAAATGTATTAAATCATTTTAGTCACTTCTCTGGTTTCCTACACTCCATACCTAGCCTCCTTAGGGTAGGCGCCTGGGTCTAAAATGGATATAACTGCATTAAGAGGAAATCCTAAAGGGCCAGAATATGAGTGGCTCACTATGAGCGAGCAAAAAGAGATTTATCACAGCTATTTGCACGTGTCGGATTTACAGCTCATATTACAAGTTTAAAGTAAATATAAGACATGTTATTGTAAATTGTTGTTGGTATGGAGGTTCTGCTTAGTATGGCTGTAGGTTCATTTTAAGCGTAGTGTAAGAGTTATAGGGTATAGAAGATACAGAAAGAAGAAGACAGGATACATTTGCATATTACACACAACAAAACTTTTAAAGGTAAGATGTGAGTAGTAGTTATGGTGCAAACAGTGGTGGAAATTAAATCTACAATGATCAAGTCATTGCTCCTGGGTGGATGACTCAGAGTTCTGGACAAATAAGCTTGTAGTGATATATCTACTAATGTTCTCTCAGCTAGTGTCTTCCCAGGCCCTATTGCATGTTTATGGGGTTAATATAAATTGCAATACAGCAGAGCACTGCTTGTATATTACATTGACAACGTTGCTAAGGTTCTGTACAGTATATTGTATGCATATTGTATAAGTAAGAAGGTAAATATGCTGAACAGCACTATATTATTATGTTGCAGGGGTGAGGGGGTTAATATGTAGTGAATGTTGCTATTATATTGAGAGGTTTATGGTAGTTAATGTGAAGCAAGCTGCGGTTAACTGGGAATGAAACCCCCAAAAATTCCTTCATGATTCAGATACAGAATACAATTTTAAACAACTTTCTAATTTACTTCTATTATCTCATTTGTTTCATTCTCGTGGTATCTTTTGTTGAAGGAACAGCTATGCATTACTGGTTTCTAACTGAACACATGAGTCAGCCAATGGCAGTTGGTATATATATGCAGCCACCAATCAGCAGCAAGAACCTAGTGTATTTTCTGCTCCTGAGCTTACCTAGCTAAAGCTTTCTGCAAAAGATTAAAAAAAACAAACAGAAGGAAGCAAATTAAATAATAGAAGTAATTTGGAAAGTTTTTTTAAAATTGTATTCTCTATTTGAATTATAAAAGAAAATGTTTGGGTTTCATGTTCCTTTAAATTGCTTGGGAAAGGTGTTAATATAAAGTGAAGCCTCCTGCCAGCATAACACACAGGCAAACTCTTACATTACAACACATTACAAATCAATTAGAATGTGGTTATTGCATGTTTTTCTAGTGGTTTTGCACTAATACTTTGCTTTGACAGAATATAACATTGTTATTTTGATCCATCAGTAAAAAAATGTGTGTATCTTTTTGTTTAGCTGTTATATTTCAAGAGCATTGTCCTCTTGGAAATCTATGTTGGCCTTTTTTAAATGATATATCTGAACTGATAATATTTGTTAAGTAAAAAATGTCAACAGTTAAACGCCTAGTGCTAGATTACGAATGTCACGCTATCGGGTTTTCGCAGCCGTTTGCGCACCTGTTAAATTTCGCTAGCATTACAAGTTGATAGTAAATCTGAACGCATAAGCGAAATTGCGATTTACACTAGAATGATTACCGTGACTTAAGAGCCCTGGTTAACCTTTACGCGAGTCAAAAAGTGTCACAAAACACACCAAATATATATTTAAAAGCACAGTTACAATCATAATAACACTAGCTAATAAAAATGATTTTAAAAATTGCTCAAAGATATGAGGTCTCTGGTGTTAGAAAAATAGACCTGAAAAGGGCTTTAACATAGAGAAACACACACACATATATATATATATATATATATATATATATATATATATTTATGTGTGTGCATATGTATTTTTCTGTGTATTTATGTATTTTACAGACATATATACACATATAAACAAATAAATACATATGTAGGCATATATAGAAATGCATTAGAGACCTTTGCAGTCAAGTAGATGAAAACATGTAAAAGCATATTTATCCAATATTCATTTTTAACCCCTTAATGACAACTGATGTACCAGGTACGTCATGCATTAACAAGCAGGGTATTGCAGTGATGCCTTGATATGGAGGCATCCTGCAATACCCCTTTACAAGCCTCCGATGCAGAGAGAGCCACTCTGTGGCCCTCTCTGCACCGGAGCGTCGTTGGTGGGTGGGAGCAAAGCAGGGAGGTGGGTGGGCGGCCTGCCAAGGGCCTGTGATGTGGAGGGGGGCGGGATCCGAGGCCGGATTGGAGGCGGCAGTGTCCGGGGGTGCGCACGGACATGCGCGCGTGCACGGGGGGCGGCGGGCGCGTGCACGGGGCAGGAGCGGGTGGGAACTGCTATACTACAGAAAAATTTAATACAAAATTGGGAGAAAAGGGGGGGATTTTAATTTAAAAAACAATCGAAGGGTTCTGGGAGGGGAAGCTACACTACAGAAAATGGCAAAAAAGGCAAAAAATAAAAAAAGCATATTTTTTTTTTACTAAACTGGGTACTGGCAGACAGCACCAGTACCCAAGATGGCGCCCATTAAGCTAGAGGGGGAGGGCTAGAGAACTGTTTGATGGGGGATCCATGAGGTTGGGGGCTAAGGGGGGATTCTATACAGCAGCATATGTAAATATGCTATATAAAAAAAAAAAAAAAAAATATATACCTTTTATTTTAGTACTGGCAGACTTTCTGCCAGTACTTAAGATGGCGGGAACCATTGTGGGGTGGGGGAGGGAAGAGTTGTTTGGGAGGGATCAGGGGGTCTGATGTTTCTAGGGTTGCTAGGTGTCCGGTATCTGACCGGACAGTCCGGTATTTCCGTTTACTGTCCGGTATTATATTTAAAAATATACCGGACAGTATTTCATACAAGTGACATTTCAGTCTGGGAGAATGCGTAGCACACAGAGAGTGCAGCCGCTCCTTTTGACCCTGCTGGAAGTGAGTGAGTGACATCATCTCAGTCAGTGATGCTGAAATCCAGCGCGGGTGCTCTAAACTTGCAAGGTACTGGGAGTGAGTCAACAGCAGACCGGTGTTCTATCAGGCCGCCTGCCACTTGTGATTACTTTAAGAGGGCGGCCGCAGATCTTTTTGCCGAAGTTATCATTTCATTAGACCGATATGCACGTGGGGAAATAAAGCAGCCAGTCATAGACACAATAATGAGTTGGGGAGCTAAGAGACAGAAGGTATTTTGTTTTGACGGTATCATTATGTTAAACTGGGCATTGACGTATATAGCTCTCTGGTAAAACATAATACAAACATCAAATCCGTATATTACACTTTTGGAATTTGTTAAGTCCAAATTCGCAAATGCATTCATTGGAAAATACAGTCTCTCAGGTTATACAGCCACAGTGACTATTCGTGTCATATAAATGCTTTGAATTAAAATGACTTTAGCACAATAGAAATAAACAAGTACTCGCAATGATATTTAAATTCACAGGCACACTCAGAATGTGACCTGCAGATTCTGATATAGTGCACTCATTTTTGGATTTACACACTCAAAATGAGAATTTTCACACTATGATGCAGTTACTACAGGGGAGTCCATAACATCCCCCCAAAACTTTGATTTTATATGCAGTATTAAGCAGATCTGTATATATATATACATACACTGTATATGTGTATATATATATATATATATATATATATATACACGCTGTATATGTGTACTGTATATACTGTATAAATATATATATATATATAAAAAACACACTTTTGTTTTACCCATTCCCCCCCCTCCGTTATACGTCAGGTATTTTTGTGAAGGACACCTGGCAACCCTTGGTGTTTCAGGTGGGAGGCTGATCTCTACACTAAAGCTAAAATTAACCCTGCAAGCTCCCTAATTAACCCCTTTACTGCTAGCCATAATACATGTGTGATGCGCAGCGGAATTTAGCAGCCTTCTAATTACCAAAAAGCAACACCAAAGCCATATATGTCTGCTATTTCTGAACAAAGGGGATCCCAGAGAAGCATTTACAACCATTTGTGCCATAATTGCACAAGCTGTTTGTAAATAATTTCAGTAAGCAACCAAAAATTGTGAAAAATGTAAAGTTTTTCGTTTGAACGTATTTGGCGGTGTAATGGTGCCATGAAATATACCAAAATGTGCCTAGATCAATACTTTGGGTTGTTTACTACACTACACTAAAGCCATTCCCCCCCCCCCTCCGTTATACGTCAGGTATTTTTGTGAAGGACACCTGGCAACCCTAGGTGTTTCAGGTGGGAGGCTGATCTCTACACTAAAGCTAAAATTAACCCTACATGCTCCCTAATTAACCCCTTCACTGCTGGGCATAATACACGTATGTGCACAGTGGCATTTAGCGGCCTTATAATTACCAAAAAGCAACACCAAAGCCATATATGTCTGCTATTTCTGAACAAAGGGGATGCCAGAGAAGCATTTACAACCATTTATGCCATAATTGCACAAGCTGTTTGTAAACAATTTCAGTGAGAAATCGAAAGTTTGTGAAAAATTTTGTGAAAAAGTGAGCGATTTTTTGTATTTGATCGCATTTGGCGGTGAAATGGTGGCATGAAATATACAAAAATGGGCCTAGATCAATACTTTGGGATGTCTTCTAAAAAAAAATATATACATGTCAAGGGATATTCAGAGATACCTGAAAGATATCAGTGTCCCAATGTAACTAGCGCTAATTTTGAAAAAAAGTGGTTTGGAAATAGCAAAGTGTTACTTGTATTTATGGCCCTATAACTTGCAAAAAAAGCAAAGAACATGTAAACATTGGGTATTTCTAAACTCAGGACAAAATTTAGAAACTATTTAGCATGGGTATTTTTTGGTGGTTGCAGATGTGTAACAGATCTTGGGGCTAAAATTTAGAAAAAGTGGGTTTTTTCCATTTTTTCCTCATATTTTATAATTTTGTTTATAGTAAATTATAATATATGATGAAAATAATGCTATCTTTAGAAAGTCCATTTAATGGCGAGAAAAACTGTATATAATATGTGCGGGTACAGTAAATGAGTAAGAGGAAAATTACAGCTAAACACAAACACCACAAAAATGTAAAAATAGCCTTTGTCACAAACGGACAGAAAATGGAAAAGTACTGTTGTCATTAAGGGGTTAATAAAGTGTTTTTACTGTGGTATTTACTGTAAATATAATGCATTCCAATGTCCAGCACATGTATTATGAAATAGATATATATATCAGTATATGTCCATACCTATATATAATCATGTGTATATATAAATATATGTATAAATATATATTTGCGCAAATATTTATGAGATATATATTTAAATATCTCTTTAAGAATAAATAGAACATATTCTGCTATGTGCAGAACATTGGAATATGATATATGCAATATTATCTTCTTATGTTGCGCTTAAAATAACTGCGACTGTGTTTGCGCATTTTCTTTCAACTTTTTCGGCTCCATGAAAGGGGGTATGTGATTTTGTGTTTGCAACTTCTCAAAGTCTATTTGTTCCCGCAACTTTGCGAACGTGAGAGCGCAAACTTTTTACTTTCAACCCGTAATACGAGCCCAAATCTCCTAACACACAAAAAAAACTTCTAGTGGTGTTAACGCTTGACCGTGAGTGCAAACTACCGCTCCACTCTTAATCTAGCCTATAGGCAGTAAGCATCAATTTTGAATCAGCCACCATGATTTACTTTCACATTGACCCTAAATATTTTCAATGCAGGTGTGTCCAATAAATAAATAAATTAATTAATTAATCAATCAAAATACTGGAAAGTTTTGCCCAGTTCAAATTTAAAGGTAAAGGAACATTCGTTAAAAACATACAAAACAAAACAACAAACAAACAGGCTTACAATCTTAGCTGCAAGAAAGAATAAAAATAATTTTACTGTTTTTTTGAACACACATTTTTAGCATGAGTACAGGTGAATCGATTGCTATGAATAAGCTACTTACTAAGCTGCTAAAAAGACCAAAAGGGAAATACTGAACATTTGACCTGAGAGAGCTAATGGCAAAAAATACTACATTTATTCAAAACTCTTTGCACTTTCTTTGTTTTCTCCACTAGATGTCACTATTGTCTAAATAACCAATTGACTAGGTTCTACATATGCTAAATATTTCTATAATGCAGAAAAGCACAGGAACTAATTTTACCAATATTTTTTGTATGAAAAACAATTTCAGAAATGATTTTAAATTAAATCAAACTAGCAAGAAATGCATGTTTTTGCTAATTATACAATATATTTTGCTCATGGTTAAAAAGCATATCTCCCACAACTATATTAGTGAAAAGGGACAAGCCTTGTGGCATAAACATGACAAGAAAGAGTGGACTTATTCAACACAGGAATTTTAGAAGTTTAGGAAAAACTATCGCCTAGATTTAGAGTTCTGCGTTAGCCGTCCAAACCAGCGTTAGGGGGTCCTAACGCTGGTTTTGGCCGGCCGCTGGTATTTAGAGTCTTGTAGGTAAGGGTCTAACGCTCACTTTCCAGCCGCGACTTTTCCATACCGCAGATCCCCTTACTTCAAATGCGTATCCTATCTTTTCATTGGTATCTTTCTAACGCCAGTATTTGGAGTCTTGGCTGAAGTGAGCGTTAGAACTCTAACGACAAAACTCCAGCCGCAGAAAAAAGTCAGGAGTTAAGAGCTTTATGGGCTAACGCCGGTTTATAAAGCTCTTAACTACTGTGCTCTAAAGTACACTAACACCCATAAACTACCTATGTACCCCTAAACCGAGGTCCCCCCCACATCGCCGCCACTCTATTTAAATTTTTTAACCCCTAATCTGCCGACCGCACACTGCCCGCCACCCTACATTATCCCTATGAACCCCTAATCTGCTGCCCCTAACATCGCCGACACCTGCATAATATTTATTACCCCCTAATCTGCCCCCCCACAACCTCGCCGCTACCTACCTACACTTATTAACCCCTAATCTGCCGCCCCGGACCTCAATGCTACTATAATAAATGTATTAACCCCTAAACCGCCTCACTCCCCACCTCAAAAACCCTATAATAAATAGTATTAACCCTAATCTGCCCTCCCTAACATCGCTGACACCTAACTTCAAGTATTAACCCTAATCTGCCGACCGGACCTCGCCGCTACTATAATAAATGTATTAACCCCTAAAGCTAAGTCTAACCCTAACACCCCCCTAAATTGAATATAATTTAAATCTAACGAAATGAATTAACTCTTATTAAATAAATTAATCCTATTTAAAGCTAAATACTTACCTATAAAATAAACCCTAATATAGCTACAATATAAATAATAATTACATTGTAGCTATTTTAGGATTTATATTTATTTTACAGGCAACTTTGTATTTATTTTAACTAGATACAATAGCTATTAAAAAAGTTATTTACTATTTAATAGCTACCTAGTTAAAATAATTACAAAATTACCTGTAAAATAAATCCTAACCTAAGTTACAATTAAACCTAACACTACACTATCAATAAATTAATTAAATAAATTACCTACAATTACCTACAATTATCTACAATTAAATCAACTAAACTGAATTACAAAAACAAACAAACACTAAATTACAAAAAACAAACAAACACTAAATTACAAAAAATAAAAAAAGATTACAAGAATTTTAAACTAATTACAGCTACTCTAAGCCCCCTAAAAAATAACAAAGCCCCCCAAAATAAAAAAAATGCCCTACCCTAATCTAAAATAAAAAGTTTACAGCTCTTTTACCTTACCAGCCCTTAAAAGGGCCTTTTGCGGGGGCATGCCCCAAAGAAAACAGCTCTTTTGCCTGTAAAAAACATACAATAACCCCCCCCAACATTACAAACCCACCACCCACATACCCCTAATCTAACCCAAACCCCCCTTAAAAAACCTAACACTAAGCCCCTGAAGATCTTTCCTACCTTGTCTTCACCACGCCGGGTATCACCGATCCGTCCAGAAGAGGCTCCGAAGTCTTCATCCTATCCGGCAAGAAGAGGAGATCCGGACCGGCAAACATCTTCATCCAAGCGGCATCTTCTATCTTCATCCATCCGACGAGGAGCGGCTCCATCTTCAAGACCTCCGGCACGGAACATTCTCTTCTCCCGATGACTAGACGACGAATGAAGGTTCCTTTAAGGGACATCATCCAAGATGGTGTCCCTCGAATTCCGATTGGCTGATATGATTCTATCAGCCAATCGGAATTAAGGTAGGAAAAATCTGATTGGCTGATTGAATCAGCCAATCAGATTCAAGTTCAATCCGATTGGCTGATCCAATCAGCCAATCAGATTGAGCTTGCATTCTATTCGCTGTTCCGATCAGCCAATAGAATGCAAGCTCAATCTGATTGGCTGATTGGATCAGCCAATCAGATTGAACTTGAATATATATATATATATATATATATTATATATATATATATATATATATACACAGCAACCTAGGTTCTATGCTGCCGAGAACCTGCACGCAGTATTTAGCGTGCACCTCTTGTTTGGCGAAATTCAATCTCCCTGGTCTTTTCCGACCAGGGAGATTGGACAGCTCCAGCCCGTGCGTGATAGGCTGTCCGCGGGCAGGGGGCAGTATTGCACGCAAGCACAAAATAGCTTCTTCATATGTTATTTCCTTCTTTCCATTTGATAGCTAATTTTTATTTCAATTATTTTTTTAATAAAAAAAATCTTTATGCTACACCCTCTTTGAGGAAAAAAAATATGGCTCAAAGTTATACATTCATCCTATCTCCAATAATTGATTTATTGGGGCATAGTGCTGAAAAAAATATTTTTTTTTATCATGTATACATCCTACAGCTGTGAAATCCCACTCACCTCTGTCCTGGAAATCCTCCAGGAACTATTGACAGGTATGTGCATATACATAAGCAGAAGTAAACGGTAAAGTCTAGTCAAAATTAAACGTTTAATTTAAAAGTTTAAGGCCGCCTCTTATCTCAGTGCATTTTGACAATTTTTCACAGCTAGACAGGCTAGTTCATGTGTGCCTTATAGATAACCATATGCTCCACTCCCCTGGAGTTATTTATGAGTCAGCACTGATTGGCTAAAATGCTAGTCTGCCAATAGAACTGAAATAAAGGGGCATTCTGCAGAGGCTTAGATACAAGGTAATCACAGAGGTAAAAAGTATATTAATATAACCGTGTTGGTTATGCAAAACTGGGGAATGGGTCATAAAGGGATTATCTATATTTTTAATCAATAAACATTTTGAAGTAGACTGTCCCTTTAAACATGTTAAATTAGAAGTGAGGTTAATATTTGTGTAAAACGGATACCTAGGTATCAACTGCTCATTGGGTGACCAGGATAACTCTTACATAAAAAGTTGTTTTTTTTCAGCACAGGAGCCTCTATTTGTAAACTTCCAATTATTGTGAATTTTACCCGTACGTCATTTGAGTTATAGAATTCTGTTATATTGGGGGACGGAGCCAAGCCACGCTGGTAGATGGCTGTGTTGTAGGAGAGCTCCTCAACCCTCAAGCCGTACAAAGTATATTTAAAGTACATAAATACTCCTCTTTTTCCCATTTTCTACTATAAGTGGGAGTACTGATGTGCATTCTACCGAACGATGCACTCTAAGCAGGCGAAGTGAAGACCGCATTAACTCTGACTGAACTCAGCATATATCAGCCATTACAGCTGCGCCATTAGCACCCGCGCCAAGACAGAGAGCCTGTGTCAGTAGGGCAGATACACAGCTCACCTCCCTAAGCTCGCAATCACACAGGAGAAAGGGGATAATCGCAGCATACAAGCAGATTGGACCTAGGACGTGAACCCCATCTGACAGCAAATAGGGTAAGCCAGCTGCCCACACATCACACTGCAATATAGCGGAGTAGCAGGGCCTAAGTGCACAACACACCATTTTGAGGAACACAGGGGCAGCGCCGTTCAGGCTAACGGTCCACTTTAGGCATTCGCTGACACATACTCTAAGAACCGGAAAGCACTGATAGAGCTACAATCCAAATACAAATATTTATAAGTTATATAAAAGCAGGGAGTAGTGAATAATCCCTGTTTAACACTGAAGGGAGAGGAGAGTGTGAGAGCATAACTAAATTGCAGGCCGGCCTCTAATAAAACTTACTGTTGAACATAAGGGGCAATACACTTAAAGGCATAATCAAATCCGGCCTGTCCCTGGAAAACCGGCAACCTGATCCTAATTAAATCTCAAGGAACTGCAGCTGCCAAATTAGGCTGACACAGGCGCATTACTCACGCAGCATCTAAAATCCCTTCTACCACAGCGGCTGCACAGAGATGCTATAAAAGACAAAATAAGTGAAAGCCCACTGGTTAATCTATTTAATCACAGTTAGGGTGACAACCTTGAACAACCATATCCCCTCATTAGCACTTATTCCTATACTTATACATCACGAGAGGAATGTACATCATACAAGGCCAATCCTCTTAACTCACTACCCACATAATAGAAAGAGACCCTGAGGGATGCCTTGCAAAAAGCAACAGAAAGCTGAAAAAAATACCCCTGCAGGCACGCTAAATAAATACCTAAAGCAAGTTGACCCATCTATTACATCTCCACCTGACACCCTTCATGGAAGCAGTCTCACGGGCTAACATCATGCAACAACAAGGCACGGACATACAAACGCAACACACAATCACAAAGGATGACTCAGACATTATCCTCCAAAGAGGACATTAAGGAAGCTGTCCAAAGAGATGTGAAATCTCTTTAATGAGTAAGAGAGAGATATTTCAGCCCTTGGACAACAGAGTCTCTCAGGTGGAAACCAAACAGATGAACACACAGCTTCAGTCACTTTGATGAACACCGAAATTCAGAGTAAACTCAGAGGCAATACAACAACTCGCCGATAAAATCGAAGACCCTAGACAACAGAGGTTGACGAAATAACTTACGATATAGAGGAATATCAGAGACTATCCCACCCCCCTGCCATAAATGGCTACCTTCAAAGTCTATTCTGCTCACTAAAGGACTCCCATCTTCTCCAGATATAATCCTGGAGCGTGACACATGGAGCACTTCGGGCCAGACCCCCACCTAAGGCCCCCCCCCCGAGACATCATTGTCCATTTCCTAAATTATAGAGACAAGAAGAAATCCTTAGATGTGCACGTCTTAAACATCCAGTCCATCATGCCGGTGAAGAATTGCAAATTTTCTCAGACCTATCACCAACGACCCTCCAGCAAAGAAGGGAACTGGGCCACATTACAGCCAAACTACAAGCCCACAAAATCCAGTACCGTTGGGGCTTCCCAGTTTCCTTGGTGGCCTCATACCAGAATAAATCCATCATATTCCATCCAGGCACAGATGAGCAGGCCTTTCTCTCCGGACTCTCCATCGATGCTGATCAACCACAACGGGGATCACCCCCAGAATAGGCCTCTCCATTCACGTGAAAATGCAAGCTGCGGCTGGTGCCTATCAAGCAAATAGTTTTTCCCTGTTTTTCTCTTTCTACTTTTGACTCCCTGCCTGGAACCTCCTGAACCGTATCCTTTTTATCATGGCTGGGGTTGCATCTAAGTTGTTGTGACTGTTAATTGTTAATTGCAAACACTCAATTCCATTGACCTCAAAATGTTGGGAGGGAGGGTATGCTGGTGGGACTGAAAGACCTTGCTAACTTAGTAGAACGTCAGGTTCAAGAGGGGAAAACTCAAGGGCAAACGCCCTCCTATATACCTGCAGTTAGCATGATAACCTATACTAAAAATTTACTACTGTTAGTTTTAATTTCCTTAGGGTTAAACAGTTATCATATATAATGTTTACACTAGCTGCTGTGTTCACCTCCCTCTTATTGGATGTATGCTGCCAAAATGTAATATGAACCTCCCTAACCTGTTACCAAGTTCCATGTATCAACACATGTATTAGTTTGTCGGAGGTCCTATTGCTGGGGACTTTCGCAGGCTCCCAAGCTGGGGTCTGAGTTCCATGTGTCTATTCAGATACGACCCTATTTTACGCATATTCCCTCCCATACCCCTTATCCTAACATCCTCTCCCCCCTCCCCCCTTTCCCCCCCTTTTTCTTCCCCCCCCTCTCTTCCCCTCCCTTTCACCAACCCCCTTCCACCTAATCTCCCCCATCCCCCTCCTTTCTAACCTTACTAGCCTTCCTCCCCCTCCCTCCCCCTCCCTCCTCTCACTTCCTTCACCTCTTTTTATCACCATACTTCCCGCAAAACCATCACTACTCCTAGACATCTGAGATGGCAATCATAAAATACTTCCCAGATAATGTATATTACTGGGTTTTTTTTTGTTTTTTTTTTCCCAGGATGAACCAGAGATGGAGCCAAATTTGGCTCGCACGGCTTGACGCTAACTACAATTAATGCCAAAGGTATGAACAACCCAGGTAAAGGTCTATTGCCTTTAGGGCCCTGAAAAGTCTGTATAGCCATGTGTTGTTTCTTCAAGAAAGACACTTCCGCAAGGGAATAGAACGAAATGGTTCAACCGCAATACCCCACAGCCCTATTTACCTCGGGACAATCCAAGAAAGGAGGCGTAGGTATTTTAATTCACCATTTAATACCTCGAAAATCTCACACATAGAAAGAGACCCGGAAGGGAGATACTTGATCATAACGGGCTTATTTGTACGAGCACCCAATAACATTGGCCACGTTGTACAGCCCAAATACTGAACAACATGTTTTTATGTCTAAAATATCAAAACTCCTGTGGATCATGCGAGGGGCCCGGTTTTCCTGTCTGGTGACTTTAACTTAACCATGGACACCCTATTAGACACTTCAAATGGCACAGCCAGCACCCCTCCCAAAGTACTGAAATCTGTCAAAAAACACAATTTTAAACCTCCAACTCCATGACATATGGCGCACACTGCACCCAACCCATAAAGACTACACATATTATTCTCCACCACACATTAAATACTCTCGTATAGATTATTTCTACACAGATTCCAATGGACTGGACATGGTTACTGACTGCTCAATTGGCCCCATAACTTGGTCGGACCACGCACCGGTTACATGCCAGGTCCAGTGCCTGATCTCCCTCCACGACCTATATATGGCGACTGGATGACTATCTATTGAATGATCCTATCATTAAACTTGACATCCAAAAGTCTCTGGAAGACTATCTATCACATAATAATCCTATGCACACTTCACTTATAAACGTATGGGAGGCACACAAATGCGTCATACGAGGAGACTTCTTGAAACATAAAGCTCGACTCACTAAACAACACAGACTAAAACAGGCAGAATTACTTCACACCATAACACAACTAGAGGAGAAAAATAAGGGAGACTTATCCGACATCGATACCAAAAATGCCTTAGATACTGCTAGAAAGGACCTAAAAACACTTTATCTGAAGCTTATCATCGCAAAAATCTGAACACGAAGCAGCAATATTATGAGGGCGGAAACAAGCCCGGAAGCTACTAGCCAGGGCAGTGCGTAGAAGACAACTAAAAACACACATACATTTAATACAAAATTCGGATGGCTCGGTGACTAAAGGCAGCAAACAAATAGCCAACTCCTTCCACTCCTATTATCAGACATTATATAACATAGGCCAGTCAGCAGACCCAACAGCTTCCCACGAAAATATACCGGACAGAACGCTCCAAATAGACCAGTATCTGGCTACGCTGGCTTTGCCGCGGCTGGACTTCTGAACAAAGAAACTATTTAGACTCTCATATATCTGCAGATGAACTCTTGCAGGCCATCAAATACTTCCCCAGTGGAAAAAGCCCAGGCCAGATGGGCTCTCCATAAAGTACAGGGAGTGCAGAATTATTAGGCAAATGGAGTATTTTGACCACATCATCCTCTTTATGCATGTTGTCTTACTCCAAGCTGTATAGGCTCAAAAGCCTACTACCCAATTAAGCATATTAGGTGATGTGCATCTCTGTAATGAGAAGGGGTGTGGTCTAATGACATCAACACCCTATATCAGGTGTGCATAATTATTAGGCAACTTCCCTTTCCTTTGGCAAAATGGGTCAAAAGAAGGACTTGAAGGCTCAGAAAAGTCAAAAATAGTGAGATATCTTACAGAGGGATGCAGCACTCTTAAAATTGCAAAGCTTCTGAAGCGTGATCATCGAACAATCAAGCGTTTCATTCAAAATAGTCAACAGGGTCGCAAGAAGCGTGTGGAAAAACCAAGGCGCAAAATAACTGCCCATGAACTGAGAAAAGTCAAGCGTGCAGCTGCCAAGATGCCACTTGCCACCAGTTTGGCCATATTTCAGAGCTGCAACATCACTGGAGTGCCCAAAAGCAGAAGGTGTGCAATACTCAGAGACATGGCCAAGGTAAGAAAGGTTGAAAGACGACCACCACTGAACAAGACACACAAGCTGAAACGTCAAGACTGGGCCAAGAATATCGCAAGACTGATTTTTCTAAGGTTTTATGGACTGATGAAATGAGAGTGAGTCTTGATGGGCCAGATGGATGGGCCCGTGGCTGGATTGGTAAAGGGCAGAGAGCTCCAGTCCAACTCAGACGCAGCAAGGTGGAGGTGGAGTACTGGTTTGGGCTGGTATCATCAAAGATGAGCTTGTGGGGCCTTTTCGGGTTGAGGATGGAGTCAAGCTCAACTCCCAGTCCTACTGCCAGTTTCTGGAAGACACCTTCTTCAAGCAGTGGTACAGGAAGAAGTCTGCATCCTTCAAGAAAAACATGATTTTCATGCAGGACAATGCTCCATCACACGCGTCCAAGTACTCCACAGCGTGGCTGGCAAGAAAGGGTATAAAAGAAAGAAAATCTAATGACATGGCCTCCTTGTTCACCTGATCTGAAACCCATTGAGAACCTGTGGTCCATCATCAAATGTGAGATTTACAAGGAGGAAAACAGTACACCTCTCTGAACAGTGTCTGGGAGGCTGTGGTTGCTGCTGCACGCAATGTTGATGGTAAAACAGATCAAAACACTGACAGAATCCATGGATGGCAGGCTTTTGAGTGTCCTTGCAAAGAAAGGTGGCTATATTGGTCACTGATTTGTTTTTGTTTTGTTTTTGAATGTCAGAAATGTATATTTGTGAATGTTGAGATGTTATATTGGTTTCACTGGTAAAAATAAATAATTGAAATGGGTATATATTTGTTTTTTGTTAAGTTGCCTAATAATTATGCACAGTAATAGTCACCTGCACACACAGATATCCCCCTAAAATAGCTATAACTAAAAACAAACTAAAAACTACTTCCAAAACTATTCAGCTTTGATATTAATGAGTTTTTTGGGTTCATTGAGAACATGGTTGTTGTTCAATAATAAAATTAATCCTCAAAAATACAACTTGCCTAATAATTCTGCACTCCTGTATTATAAGTCATATATCGAAACACTAGGGCCATTGATGCTTTAACTTTTAACAACCTGACTGAACAGCAGAGCTCTCTAAATCTATGCTAGAGGCACACATCATCATTTTGCCTAAACCAGGCAACCCCCCTAATAATCCAGCAAACTTCAGACCTATCTCCCTATTAAATTTAGATATCAAAATTCTTTCCAAAATTTTAGCAAATCGCCTTAATAAATTTCTCACAAATCTTGTCTCTTCTGACCAGGTGGGGTTCGTACCTGGCAGGGAGGCACGTGATAATACCACCAAAGGTGATCCAGATAATAAATTTTGCACAAACTGAAGGAGTGCATTGGCACTATTCTCGACGGACGCAGAGAAGGCCTTCGACGGGTCGATTGGCTCTTCCTGCGCCAGGTCATGAAGGCCATGAATTTTGGAGACCCTTTCCTGGATATGGTCTTTGCTCTTTACTCAGCTCCTAATGCCCGGATTAGAATAAATGGAACTTTATCAGACACCTTCTCTATATCTAACGGGACCCGTCAGGGATGCCCGTTATCCCCTCTACTTTTTGCTCTCTCAATCGAAGCACTAGCACAAAAGATACGCCTCAATCCTAATATCAAGGGAATCCGCATTGGTGATACAGAGCACAAACAGGCGTTATACGCTGATGATGTTCTGTGCACCCTTACTAATATTGATACGTCAATCCAGAGCTACTTTCTGAACTAAGGAAAATACGGAAACCCTCTCTATTTACACTTTAACCTCTCAAAATCTGAACTCTCCTCAATATCAACTCCCCTCCCAAACACACCCTGTTCTTAGCACAACACCACAATGTCCCCCTAGCAGCACCAAACTGAATACTTAGGTATTTACTCTATCGGCAAACGCATCAGATCTCTATAAAAACAAACTACCTAACTATTAAGAAGGAGATATCCGATGACCTATCCTCCTGGAAAAATAAAATCATTATCCTTGGCTGGGAAGATTAGGCTAATTAAAATTAACATTTTTACCACGCAACTTTATGTTATGCAACGACCCCCATTCACCTACCTCAGCGGGATTTCCTCCCCCAAACTCCAAAAACCCTTGAGCAGTTCATATGGTCAGGAGCGAAACCCAGAGTTCTCAAAAAGACACTTTAACCTCCCCAGAGACAGAGGGGGGTTGGGATTTCCTGACTTAGGCATTATACAGAAGGGCCATATTATTACAGAGACTAATGAGTGGTCACACAATTCTTCACAAAAACGTGGGTCAGGATCGACGGGCAGATTCTCCATTCCAATAATGTTGCTTCCTTGGCTTGGACCACCTGCGCTAAGCGCCAAAAATACTGCAAAAGTACCATTTAATAACAGAAACCCTCTCGGAGTGGGACAGACTAATTTCTACCAGCCACACACATATCAAACTTACCTTCCCACTAATTCCAATTTTGGAGAACCCTGACTTACCCTATTATGATCTGAGTAGAAATAGAGATAAACCATACAACCTGAGAGTAGGCGCTTTACATTTTGCTTTGGCCAATGGAAGACTAAGACCCACAGCACGAATTGAAAGAACATTCCGACTACATTTTCTCATCATGGTTGAGATATCACCAGCTATCCCACTTTCTGTCACATCATAAAAATAAATCTGATTTCCTTAGGGAACTTACTCCGTTTGAAACCCTATGCACTGATCTTACCCCACAAAAGATTAATCTCAAAAATATACAAACTGCTACTCATTTCCACCTGACCGTACAATTACCGACAATACCGATGCATGGAACAGAGACCCTTAATAATGTAATAGGTGAGGAGGAATGGCTCAACTCATTCAGACTGATTAAACAGTCTTCCGTCTCCGCAGTAGAATTCAGGAAATACAACTTAAACTACACACTATATGGTATTACACCCTTCCAGATTGCACCGATATTTTCCGACGGCCTCAGCGGCTTGTTTGGAGGGATGCGGCGAATAGGAACACTCTACACATTTGGTGGTCCCTGCCCTAAACTAACGAATTACTGGACGACAGTCATAGAAGAGATGTCTAACATATTAAATGTACACATATCAAGCTCCCTCGAAAACCATTCTGTTCCTGCACTTACCTGACTCTATCAACAGGCAGGGATGGGCCCTTCTCCTGATTATGTTAACGGGAACGAAAGACTGATTCCTAGACTATGGAAATCAAAGGAGGTGCCCACTCTTGCAGAGTGGAGCTCCGCTGTAAATGAATTACTAACACTGGAAAAGTTGCACTATTTTCAGAGCAACCAAAAGGACATATACGAATCTTTGCTCACCGCTATCGGAACCCCCCCATCCTCGTTAAACTAAATTGTTGATCGTTGAGCGCGAAATAAACTCACCACTGAATATAGTCGGATTCATCCTGGGAACTTTATTCTCCCCTTCCCCCCCCCTTCCCCCCCCTTTTTTTTTTTCTTCTCTCCTTCTTTCTTTCTCTCTACTCTCTCAGGGGCCGGAGTCGTGTACGGGCTGCCTCAATTGGAGCTTTCTGTTTATAAAGGTACTAATATTTTTAATGTTGAACAATACTGTTAAAAAAAGTCAAGCTTTAATTCCAACGTCAACGGACAATTACCCTAAAACCTATGTATCTATCACGTATTTTTGGAGCGGGCGGGAAACCACACCTTTGAAGGTTTTGTGGGAACCCCGAACTGCCACCTTGATGCCGACTCTATTCTAACCTAATTTGTACGATAAAAATTACATCCCGCAAAGTTGGGTACAAATACCTTTTAAACGTATGTCTTGCTTTATATTTTGTACCAATGTATTGTCTCTGTATAATCTTAAATAAAGCTTGTTTGAAAAAAAAAAAAAAAGAATTCTGTTATATTACACTTCTTAGTCTGTTGTGTTACTGTATAGAGTATCATATAATCAAAGTGAAAACATTTGTAAAACA
The DNA here is from genome assembly GCF_027579735.1 of Bombina bombina. Lineage (NCBI taxonomy): Eukaryota > Metazoa > Chordata > Amphibia > Anura > Bombinatoridae > Bombina > Bombina bombina. The sequence goes on along the minus strand of NC_069502.1, from coordinate 947,451,701 downwards.
AGATTAACCTCTGTTTGCTGCAATTGTTTTTTTTTTCGACGGCCTCTCAGCGGCTTGTTGAGGGGATGCGGCGAGCATAGAACACTCTCTCACAATTGGTGTGTCCGTGCCCTAAATAACGAATTATTGCCGACAGTCATAGAAGAGATGTCTAACATATTAAATGTACACATATCAAGCTCCCCTCGAAACCATTTTGTTCCTGCACTTACCTGAATCTATAAACAGGCAGGGACGGGCCCTTCTCCTGATTATGCTAACGGGAACGAAGAGACTGATTCCTAGACTATGGAAATCAAAGGAGGCGCCCACTCTTGCAGAGTGGAGCTCCGCCGTAAATGAATTACTAACACCCTGGAAAAGCTTGCACTATTTTCAGAGCAACCAAATGGACATATACGAATCTTTGCTCACTGTATGGAACCCCCCCATCCTAGTTAAACTAATTGTTGATCGTCGAGCGCGAAAATAACTCACCACTGCTATAGTCGGATTCATCCTGGGAAACTTTATTCTCCCCTTCCCCCCCCCCTTCCTCCCCCCCCTTTTTTTTTTCTTCTCTCTCCTTCCATTCCCCTTTCTCCTCTACTCTCTCAGGGCCGGTGTGTACGGGCTGCCTCAATTGGAGCTTTTGTTTATAAAGGTACTAATATTTTTATATGTTGAACAATACTGTTAAAAAAAGTCAAGCTTTAACTTTCCCAACGTTAAAAGGACAATTATACCCTAAAACTAAGTATCTATCACGTATTTTGGAGGCGGGCGGGGAACCACACTTGAAGGTTTTGTGGGAACCCCCGAACTGCCACCTTGATGCAGACTCTATTCTACCTAATTGTACGATAAATTACATCCCAAAGTGGGTACAAATACCTTTAAACGTATGTTCTTGCTTTATATTTTGTCCATGTATTGTATCTGTATAATCTTAAATAAAGCTTGTTTGAAAAAAAAAAAAAGAATTCTGTTATATTACACTTTAGTCTGTTGTGTTACTGTAGAATATCATATAATCAAAGTGAAAACATTTGTAAACAAAATTAACCTCTTGTTTGCTGCAATTGTTTTTTTTTTTTGACGGCCTCAGCGGCTTGTTGGAGGGGATGCGGCGAGATAGGAACACTCTCACACATTTGGTTGGTCCTGCCCCTAAACTAACGAATTACTGGACGACAGTCATAGAAGAGATGTCTAACATATTAAATGTACACATATCAAGCTCCCTCGAAACCATTCTGTTCCTGCACTTCACCTGAATCTATAAACAGGCAGGGACGGTCCCTTCTCCTGATTATGCTAACGGGAACGAAGAGACTGATTCCTAGACTATGGAAATCAAAGGAGGCGCCACTCTTGCAGAGTGGAGCTCCGCCGTAAATGAATTACTAACACTGGAAAAGTTGCACCTATTTTCGAGCAACCAAATGGACATATACGAATCTTTGCCTCACTGTATGGAAACCCCCCCATCCTAGTTAAACTAATTGTTGAATCGTCCGAGCGCGAAAATAACTCACCACTGAATATAGTCGGATTCATCCTGGGAAACTTTATTCTCCCCCCCCCCCTTCCCCCCCTTTTTTTTTTCTTCTCTCTCCTTCTTTCTTTCTCTCTACGCCTCTCAGGGGCCGGGTGTGTACGGGCTGCTCTCAATTGGAGCTTTCTGTTTATAAAGGATACTAATATTTTTATATGTTGAACAATACTGTTAAAAAGTCAAGCTTTAATTTCCCAACGTAAAAGGACAATTTACCCTAAACTAAGTATCTATCACGTATTTTGGAGCGGGCGAGAACCACACTTGAAGGTGGTTTTGTGGGAACCCCCGAACTGCCACCTTGATGCAGACTCTATTCTAACCTAATTGTACGATAAATTACATCCCAAAGTGGGTACAAATACCTTTAAACATATGTTCTTGCTTTATATTTTGTCCATGTATTGTATCTGTATAATCTTAAATAAAGCTTGTTTGAAAAAAAAAAAGAAAAAAAGAATTCTGTTATATTACACTTTAGTCTGTTGTGTTACTGTAGAATATCATATAATCAAAGCGAAACATTTGTAAAACAAATTAACCTCTTGTTTGCTGCAATTGTTTTTTAATAGCCACTCACCATTTGCCTTATGTGAGAGAGCCATTTCTGGCTTGAATATATGACTAACCACAGTCATTATGTTAGTATACTGTACACTGTTTTGCAGTTATCAGCTGAAGTAAATTAATGAAGATATGTTCTATGGTTTAGCCTTGAGACGCCGCCCGCAGTGTGCATTTCCAGCTCTGAGAATTAGAAAATCCTATATTTTTCTGAGCTAAATTACATAAAAAATGAGACAAAGACGACAATGAAAGTATATTGCAAAGTTGGTTAACACATAATTAAAACTATTTAAGATTAAATCTGAAGGTGTTTACTGTACCTTTATAAATCATCAGTTAGAAGCAATTCTAAAAATTACACTAGATGTCAGTAGATTACTTGTGAAATAACCATATACTGAATATCTCAGTGCAAGTGCAAATTAATACATCCTTAGAATGAAACATACATTGGAATGTGAAAAATAAATATTTTGTTTAGAGTTAGCAGCGTACTTTAGAAAATGCGATCAGGTTTGCGAGTGGCAAGGGTGGTAGTTTTTTTCTTCTTTTTGCGCTCCCATAAAGTCTATGGTGGAAATATGTTAATAAGGTTTCAGTTCAAGTTTACTTTTATTATCAAATTTACATATTTCTCTTGGCTTCCTTTTCTAAAATGTAGCCCCTCTCAATAATAGCATACTGAGGGACTATCTAAATCATATAATCTTACTTATGACTTTAAGGTCCCTTTAAAGGGATTATTCTGCTAGGTTTGTGCAGCCATTGTTGGGATTGGCTGTAGTAGAGCAGCTGTTGCAGAATGATGTATGGCAAAATGGGCTGTTTTCCACAATATAATTTAAGAGACGCTTTGAAACAAGCGTAAATTTTGCAGCTTACCATGGACATTCATATTATCCAAAGGTGAAATTTTGGACCAACAGTATTCTCAAAATACTAAGGCTAGCTTATATATTGCTGGTGTTGATCTATTTGACTAACCCAAATGCCGTAAAAAAAGCTGCCAAAAAATAATTCCATCTGAAAGTTAATAAAATTGCCAGATTTTCATTTTGCAATTTTCAAATTGTGCAGCCTGAAGGTAAAAAATATACATTTTTGTACAGCTTATATTGAGCCCAGGGGTCAAGTCCTACAAAAACAGTGTGGGAATTTACCAAAGACTTCCACCCCCACACAATTTATATTGTTTTACACACACTCACACTCACACTCACACACACACTCACACACTCACACACACTGAATGAAAGAGACTAAACCAGAGAGAAACATTCTGGATCTGAATTTGGACCACCTTACAACGACTAAATGAGATTTTGATTTGGTGTGATTTTTATAAACAAATATGTGTTTGAAAATTGTTCTTATTAGCTGTTTGGGTCATTTAGAAGAAATGTTGAAATGGCTATTACATTAATTATGTAAAAATGGAATAATGGAAAAATGACAGACAATATTTAGTAGTATTTCTTTTTAACCCCTTAAGGACAAGGCCATTTTTCAATTTCTTTCCCTTAAGGACCAGGGCTATTTTTTACATTTTTGCTGTGGTTTGTGTTTAGCTGTAATTTTCCCTCTTACTCATTTACTGTACCACACATATTATATACCGTTTTTCTCGCCATTAAATGGACTTTCTAAAGATACCATTATTTTCATCACTATCTTATAATATACTATAAAAAAAAAAATATGAGGAAAAAATGGAAAAAAACACACTTTTTCTAACTTTGACCCCCCAAATCTGTTACACATCTACGACCACCAAAAAACACCCATGCTAACTTAGTTTCTAAATTTTGTCCTGAGTTTAGAATACCCAATGTTTACATGTTCTTTGCTCTTTTTGCAAGTTATAGGGGCCACTAAATACAAGTAGCACTTTGCTATTTCCAAACCACTTTTTTCAAATTAGCGCTAGTTACATTGGGACACTAATATCTTTTTAGGAATCCCTGAATATCCCTTGACATGTATATATATATATTTTTTTTAGAGGACATCCCCAAAGTATTGATCAAGCCCATTATGGTATATTTTCATGCCACCATTTCACCGCCAAATCCGCGATCAAATAAAAAAATCGTTCAACTTTTTCACAATTGTTTTTACAAACTTTAGGTTTCTCACTGAAATTATTTACAAAACAACTTGTGCAATTATGGCATAAATGGTTGTAAATGCTTCTCTGGGATCCCCTTTGTTCAGAAAATAGCAGACATATATGGCTTTGGCGTTGCTTTTTGGTAATTAGAAGGCCGCTAAATGCCACTGCGCATCACACGTGTATTATGCCCAGCAGTGAAGGGGTTATCTTAGGGAGCATGTACTATGTAGGGAGCTTCTAGGGTTAATTTTAGCTTTAATATAGTGTAGTAGACAACCCCAAGTATTGATCTAGGCCCATCTTGGTATATTTCATGCTAACATTTCACGCCAAATGCGATCAAATAAAAAAAAAAAGTAACATTTTTCACAATTTTAGGTTTCTCACTGAAATATTACAAACAACTTTTGCAAGTATGGCATAAATGGTTGTAAATGCTTCTCTGCGATCCCCTTTGTTCAGAATAGCAGAATATATGGCTTTGGCGTTGCTTTTTGGTAATTAGAAGGCCGCTAAATGCCACTGCGCACCACACGTGTATTATGCCCAGCAGTGAAGGGGTTAATTAGGGAGCATGTAGGGAGCTTGAAGGGTTAATTTTAGCTTTAGTGTAGAGATCATCAACCCACCTGACACATAACACCCCCAGATCCCTCCTAAACAGCTCTCTTCCCTTCTCCACCCCACAATTGTCCCCGCCATCTTAAGTACTGGCAGAAGTCTGCCAGTACTAAAATAAAAAGGTATATTTTATTTCTAAAAAATGTTTTATTGCATATTTACATATGTTGCTGTGTAGGATCCCCCCTTAGCCCCCAACCTCCCCTGATCCCCCTCAAACAGCTCTCTAAACCACTCCCCCTCTACCTTACTGGGAGCAATTTAGAATTTTTTTTTTTTTCACTGTAGTGTAGCTTTCCGCCCCATAGATCAACCCCCACCCATAGATCAACCCCCACCCCCTCCCAATCCCTTAGATAATTTTCTGATACTTTACTTTCTGTAGTGTAGCGGTTCCCACCCGCTCCCTCCCCGTGCACGCGCCCACCCGCCGCCCCCCGCCGTGCACTCGCATGTCGTTGCGTGCCCCTGAAAACCCCACCTCCGATCCCCGCCCCCTCCACTCTTCTTGATTTCTTCGATGGCCGCCCACCTGCCCTCCCACGTCAGCTCCCACCCACCAACGATGCCCGGCAATCGCTGCCCGGTGCAGAGAGGGCCACAGAGTGGCTCTCTCTGCATCGGATGGGGGTAAAATGTTATTGCAGGATGCCTCGATATCGAGGCATCACTGCAATAACCGGAAAGTGGCTGGAAGCGATCAGGATCGCTTCCAGCCACTTTAAACCCCAACGTCGTACAGGGTACGTCGCTGGTCTTTAAAGACCAGCTTGTGCAAGACGTACCTGTACGGCGCATGTCGTTAAGGGGTTAAACTTAAAATAAGATGAATTTTTGAGAAAATTACACCTAGATTACGAGTTTTGCGTTAGAGGCTGTGCGGTGGCTAACGAGTAGTTTATGCTCACCGCTCAATTACAGACAGCGCTGGTATTAGGGGTTTTTAGAAACCCGGCGTTAACAGACAAGAAGTGAGCGTTGAGCAAAATTTGCTCCACATCTCACTCTAATACCAGCGCTGCTTACGTTAGTGGTGAGCTGGTGTAACATGCTTGTGCACGATTTCCCCCATAGGAATCAACGGGGAGAGCCGGCTGAAAAAAAGTCTAACACCTGCAAAAAAGCAGCGTTTAGCTCCCTAACGCAGCCCCATTGATTCCTATGGGGAAATAAATGTATGTCTACACCTAACACCCCTAACATGAACCCCAAGTCTAAACACCCCCTAATCTTACACTTATCTAACCCCTAATCTGCTGCCCCCCGACATCACCGACACCATGCATTATAACTATTAACCCCTAATCCTGCCGCCTCCGGACATCGCGCCACCTACATTATACTTATTAACCCCTAATCTGCCACCCCTAATGTCGCCGCCACTATTCTAAATGTATTAACCCCTAACCTAAGTCTAACCCTAACCCCACCTAACTTAAACATAATTAAATAAATCTAACTAAAACTTAATATTAATAACTAAATAATTCCTAGTTAAAACTAAATACTTACCTGTAAAATAAACCCTAAACTAGCTACAATATAACATTAACTAGCTATACTAGTTACATTGTATCTAGCTTAGGAGTTTATTTTTATTTTTACAGGCAAGTTTGTATTTATTTTAACTAGGTAGAATAGTTTCTAAATAGTTATTAACTATTTAATAAATACCTAGCTAAAATAAATACAAATTGACCTGTAAAATAAAACCCTAACCTAAGTTACACTAACACCTAACATACACTATAATTAAATTATTTCCCTAAATTAAATACAATTAAATAAAATTATCTAAAGTACAAATAACAAACAAACACTAAATTACAGAAATAATAAACAAATTACAAGATTTTTAAACTAATTACACTAATCTAATCCCCTAACAAAATAAAAAGCCCCCCCCAAAATAAAAAAGCCCTACCCCTACACTAAATTACAAATAGCCCTTAAAAGGGCCTTCGCGGGGCATTTCCCCAAAAGTATCAGCTCTTTTACCTGTAAAAAAAATTACAAATCCCCCCCCCAACATTAAAACCCAACACCCACACAACCCCACCCAATACCCCTTAAAAAACCTAACAAATAACCCTTGAAGATCACCTTACCGGGAGACAGTCTTCATCCAACCAGGCCGAAACAGTCCTCAACAAAGCCGGGAGAATGTCTTCATCCAAGCGGCGAAGTGGTCCTCCAGACGGGCAGAAGTCTTCATCCAGACGGCATCTTCTATCTTCAACATTCCCGACATGGAACGGGTCCATCTTCAAGACATCCGACGTGGAGCTCCTCTTTCTTCCTTCCGACGACTAACACTGAATGAAGGTTCCTTTAAATAACGTCATCCAAGATGGCGTTTCTTCAATTCGATTGGCTGATAGAATTCTATCAGCCAATGGAATTAAGGTAGAAAAAATCCTGATGGCTGATCCAATCAGCCAATAGGATTGAGCTGGCATTCTATTGGCTGATTGGAAGAGCCAATAGAATGCCAGCTGAATCCTATTGACTGATTGGATTAGCCAATAGGATTGAACTTCAATCCTATTGGCTGATTGCATCAGCCAATAGAATTTTTTCTACCTTAATTCCGATTGGCTAATAGAATTCTATCAGCCAATCGGAATTGAAGGGACGCCATCTTTGATGACGTCATTTAAAGGAACCCTTCATTCAGTGTTAGTCGTCGGAATCCAAAAATATTCTCTCTGTTTGAAATTTATTTCCCAATCACCACCTTTCCTTAGATTCTATTACCTTGGCTTTTACCATGCCTGGCTTCCAGATAATGAGATAAATAATATATACTCTATGTTTTAATTATATGTGTATTTATGTAGGCTAACTGTGTATAATATATCATTTTAATAAGTCTATTCTGTACCTAGTTCACTCCAAGTATCCCGCGCAACATCTCGAGCGCAGACATATCCCACTTTTATATATATAATTTATTTATTTTTTAACAAAAATATATACAGTTGAAGCACATAGGATTTAAAAATATAACTAACTAGTCCTAAAGCCCGTGTACACGGGCCAATTTTTTAGGTACCGCGGCTCCAACCCTGCTCCCTCTCTCTCCCCCCTCTCTTTTGCGCTCTCTCTCTCCTCCCTCTCTTTTGAGTTCTCTCTCTCCCCCCTTATTTTGCACTCTCCCCCCTCTTTTGCTCTCTCTCCCCCCCTCTTGTGCTCTCTCTCCCCCCCTCCTTTTGCTCTCTCTCTCCCCCCCTCTCTCTTTGAGTTCTCTCTCTCCCCCTTATTTTTGCACTCTCCCCCCCCTCTTTTGCTCTCTCTCTCTCCCCTTTTTTGCTCTCTCTCCCTCTGTGCTCTCTCTCTCCCCTCTTTTGCTCGCTCTCTCTCTTCCCCCATCATCTGCTCTCTCCCCCCTCTTGCTCTCTTCGCCCTCTTTTGCTCTCTCTCTCCCCTATTTTGCTCTCCCCTCCCCTCTTTTGTTCTCTCTCTCCCCCCCTCTTTTGCTCTCTCTCTCTCTCCACCCCCTCTCTTTTGAGTTCTCTCTCTCCCCCTATTTTGCACTCTCCCCCCTCTTTTGCTCTCTCTCTTTCCTCTTTTTTGCTCTCTCTCTCCCCCTTCTTGTGCTCTCTCTCTCCCCTCTTTTGCTCGCTCTCTCTCTTCCCCCCTCATCTGCTCTCTCCCCCCTCTTGCTCTCTCTCGCCCTCTTTTGCTCTCTCTCCCCTATTTTGCTCTCCCCCCCCCTCTTTTGCTCTCTCTCTCCCCCCTCTTTTGCTCTATCTCTCCCCCCTCCTTTTGCGCTTCTCTCTCCCCCCTCTCTTTTGCTCTCTCTCCCCCTCTCTTTTGCTCTCTCTCCCCCTCTCTTTTGCTCTCTCTTCCCCTCTCTTTTGCTCTCTCTCCCCCTCTCTTTTGCTCTTTCTTCCCCTCTTTGCACTCTCTCTTCCCCTCTTTTGCGCTCTCTCCCCCTCTCTTTTGCGCTCTATCCCCCTCTCTTTTGCACTCTCTCTCCCCCTCTTTTGTGCACTCTCTCTCCCCCTCACTTTTAAACTCTCTCTCCCCCCTCTCTTTTTGAGCTCTCTCTCCCCCTCTCTTTTGAGCTCTCTCTCCCCCCCTCTCTTTTGAGCTCTCTCTCTCCCACCCACTTTTTTGCGCTCTCTCCCCCCTCTTTTTTGTGCTCTCTCCCCCTCTCTTTTGTGCCCTTCTCCCCCCCTTGCACTCTCTCCCCCTCTTTTTTGCGCTCTCTCCCCCTCTTTTTTGCGCTCTCTCCCCCTCTTCTTTTGTGCTCTCTCTCCCTCTCTTTTGCTCTCTCTCTCTCCCTCTTTTGCTCTCTCTCCCCCTTCTCTTTTGCGCTCTCTCCCCCCTCTTTTGCGCTCTCTTTTAAACTCTCCCCCTTCTCTTTTGCGCTCTCTCTCCCCCCTCTCTTTTGAGCTCTCTCTCTCCCCCTCTTTTGTGCGCTCTCTCTCCCCCCTCTCTTGTGCTCCTCTCCCCCTCTCTTTTGCACTCTCTCTCTCCCTCTTTTGCGCTCTCTCTCCCAACCTCTCTTTTAAGCTCTCTCTCCCCCCTCTCTTTTGAGCTCTCTCTCCCCCTCTTTCTCTCCCACTCTCTTGCGCTCTCTCTCCATCTTTTGCTCTTCCCCCTCTTCTGCTTGCTTTCTTTCTTTCCTTCCTTCCTCTGTTTTGGTCTTTCCCGCCGGCCACGCACCTCCCGCGCGCTCCCGCGAGACCACGCCCCTCGTCATGCCTGCCACGCCCCCATCACGGCACGCCCTGATGCCGGTCACGCCCCCACCAGAGTGCGCACTACTCTGCAGTGAAGGCCAGGTGTGTTTGTCCGCGCGCAGTCTCTACTGCGCATGACGGCTTCAGACAAACACACTTAGCCTTGGCCTTTTATAATATAGGATGCTCCTTCGGCTTTAGCACAGTTTGGACTAGCGTGCATGTTTCAGATAGAGTATGTCATTTTAAAACAAATTTAAATTAATTTCTATTTGTAAATGTACTTTGTTCTCTTGGTATCCATTGCTGAAAAATAATATGTACATATCCTACTAACTAGTGAGAGCTAGCTGGTGATTGGTTCTACACACATTTATCTCTTGTGATTGGCTGACTAGATGTGTTCAGCTATCTCCCAGTAGTGCAATGTTACTTCTTCAGCAAAGGATATTAAAGGAATGGAGCAAATTTGATAATAGAAGTAAATTGGAAAGTTGCTTAAAATTGTATGCGCTGTTTGATTCATGAAATGAAAATGTTGGCTTTCCTCTGCCAAAATTTAGGATTAGAAGTTTGCATTTGTCTATGGTTGTATAACAGTATGGAGTTAATATTTAAAATTCATACAAGATTGTGAGAGCTTTCTAATACAAGTTAAACATATTTCACAGCCCATGTGAAGGTTAAGGGTTGGGGTTAGATCAAGGGTTAGCATTAGCCTAGGGTAAGAGGAAAGTCTAGGGTTACAGTATATAGGATGGCTTTAGAGGTAGTGTTGAGATGAAGGATAGGACTAGTTATGGAGCTTTGTTATTAGGGCTGGGAGTGGAATAGGAATGGTTTTGTCTAGGATAAGGGCTTATGTTGGGGATTAATGCTGGGGTTAGGGCTAGTGTAGATTTGATATACAGGCAACAATTAGGGCCATAGTTAAGGCTAGAATTACGGATGGATTAAAGTTTGGCCTTGTCTTAGTGTTAGCGATATGGTTGGCATTAGGTTAGGTTTAGAGTTGGCGCTAGGGTCAGGATTAGGGTTGGGGTTGGATTTAGGGTAAGTCTTGGGATTTTGGCTATAGCTGAGGTTAGGTTCCCCAGATGGTTTAGGCTAGAGTATGTCTGTTGGGAGGCTGAGTAGATTAAATTGAATGCCTTGGATCACAGACAGTGTTGTGATACTTTGAGAAGGGATCCCTAGGGTATAACAAGAGATCTCTAGCATCCAAGCTATTGAAGGTTACACCTACAGTCAAAACTGAAAATTCATGATTCAGATAAAGCATAAACACAAACTTTCATTCTTTCATACTTCTTTTATCAAAACATGCACATTCTTTTTATATGCAAACTTTCTGAGGCTCCAGCTCCTACTGAGCATGAGCAAAGTACAGGGTATATACATATATGCATTTAGTGATTGGCTGATGGCTGTCACATGATACAGGGGGAGGGAAACTTGTATTAACTGTAAAATTTGATTTGCTAGAAAATATTCTACTGCTCATTTCAAATTCAAAGTAAGTGCTATTGCATTGCCGTTTTCTTGTGTATTTGTCAATTATTGATTCTACTGTATTTAGTGGTCCTTTAAATAGAGTCTGCCCTTAAGATTAAATATTATCTGCAACATTCTTTTGAAAGAGACAATGGGCCCCATTTATCAAGTTGCGACTGCTTGCGAGAAAGTTAAGTAGCAAGGGTCCTTAAAATCAATACTAACTAAGCTCTCCACCACCTAAAATGTGGTGGAGTAAATCATCCCAATCGATCGGATGATTGACAGCCTCTGCTTCATGTGCGATTGGCTGCACACTAAGAAGGGGCGGCATTGGACAAGTAGAGCCTTGTACGATTTATAAATGTGGACAGCTTATGCTGACTGCTCGCAGCAAGGCCAGGCAAGCAAGTTTGCAGTAGCGAACCTTGTCCATCCGTCATTAATAAATGGGGCTGTTTAATAAAACAGGACAGAAAATGAATGCAACCATGATTCAGTAAACTAATCACTTTTTTTGTAGATCACTTCATGTTTTTATCTCTCTGCCAAAGGAAATATGTAAAAAAATGTAATAGTTTGTAAACGTTAACTCTTTAAATTTATTACAGTTTCAACAAAACAGCTGTAGTTCTAACTTGCTCTAGTACAAAAATAATATTTCCTAAAAATCTATCATTAAAATTCCAATGAAATTTACTGAACAGGGAAATGAAAAATGCACAATATATAGGAAGAAAATGATGATTTGACAGAACAGTTGTGCAGCTATTGCTGTTAATTAACTTGCTCCAGCCCGTGACAATGATATCAATTCTCCTCTGGTTGTATTCCAGACAGTTTGTCATATTTACTTGGAATAAATTTATATTGAATAAAGTCCACAATTTAATTAAAGAAAATTATGCCTCTAACATAAAAATGCCTGGTGGTTTATATTTATGGTTTTCAATATTTATCATTTTTATGATGTTATAAATGTACAAAAATGAATACTTATTTTGTATTTTATTGTCATTTGTTAATTTTTTAGTAGATAAATATACTCTTTGTGGTAAAGGGAAGACACCTCAAAGCATCTTTAACCCATAGGTCATGTGGTGTGGCAGCCATATTTACTCTCTGATGAAGCATGCAGTTTGCATGTGAAACAATCAGTAGTTGTAATAGTGTTTTGTATACTATAAATTTACCCTGGCTCACAAATAGAACTTTTGGAGGCTACCAAGTTTACTGTTTTTTTTTTCAGTGCTTTGTAAAACTGTATTTTTAAAGGGATAGTAATGTCCAAATTAGATTTTCATAAGTCTGAAGGGTATGTAGTTGTAAACAACTTTCTGATTTACCTTTATCATCAATTTGCTTGTTTTCTTAGTTGAAAGCTAAACATAGGTAGGCACATATGCCAATTTCTAAGCCTCTGAGGTTGCCTCTTATCTGAATATATTTGACAGTTTTGTTCCACAGCTAGAGGGCATTAGTTCATGTTTTTCATATAGAAAACATTGTCCTCATGCTTGTGAAGTTATTTAAGAGTCTAATTGACTAAAATGCAAATCTGTCAAAAGATCTGAGATAAAGAGGCAGTCTGCAGAAGCTTGGATACAAGGTAATTACAGAGGTATTAAGTATATTTCTATACCAGTGTTGGTTATGCAAAACTGGGGAATTGTAAATAAAGGAATTATCTATCTTTTAAAACAATAACATAAGTGTTTACTATCCCTTTAAGAAGCCACCGTATGGGTATAGATTTTTACATTAAATAATAAAAGCTACTCCTATGTGTTTTAAATGTTTTGTCACTAGGTACATGAGAAATTAAGTTACACCAGCAACCCATTAAATTGTAAATATATTCACCTAGATTTAGAGTTCTGCGTTAGCTTAAAAAGCAGCATTAAGGGGTCCTAACGCTGCTTTTTAACGCCCGCTGGTATTACGAGTATGGCAGGTACAGGTGTACCACTCACTTTTCTTCCGTGACTTTTGGCTACCGAAATCACTTTACGTCAATTGCGTATCCTATCTTTTTTAATGGGATTTGCCTAATGCCGGTATTACGAGTCTTGGAAGAATTGAGCAGTACAGCCTCTACCGCCAAGACTCCTACCGCTAAAAAAGTCAGTAGTTAAGAGTTTTATGGGTTAACACCGGAATATAACGCTCTTAACTACAGTGCTATAAAGTACACTAACACCCATAACTACCTATGAACCCTAAACCAAGGCCCCCCACATCGCAAACACTTAAATAAAATTATTAACCCCTAATCTGCCGACCGGACATCGCCGCCACTTTAATAAATGTATTAACCCCTAAACCGCCGCACTCCCACCTCGCAAACACTATAATAAATTTTATTAACCCTAATCTGCCTATATCGCCTAATATCGCCGCCACCTACCTACAATTATTAACCCCTAATCTCCCGCCCCAACGTCGCCCGCTACTATAATAAAGTTATTAACCCCTAAACCTAAAGTCTAACCTTACCCTATAATTTAAATAAAACAAACTAAAATTACTATATTTAAATAATTTAATCCTATTTAAAACTAAATATTTACCTATAAAATAAAACCATAAGTTAGCTACAATATAACTACTAGTTACATTGTAGCTATTTTAGGATTTATATTTTATTTTACAGGCAACTTTGTATTTATTTTAACTAGGTACAATAGCTATTAAATAGTTAATAACTATTTAATAGCTACCTAGTTAAAATAATTACAAAATTACCTGTAAAATAAATCCTAACCTAAGTTACAAATACACCTAACACTACACTATCAATAAATTAATTAAATAAATTAACTACAGTTATCTAAACTAAAATACAATTAAATAAACTAAACTATATTACAAAAAACCAAAACACTAAATTACAAAAATAAAAAATATTACAAGAAGTTTAATCTAATTACACCTAATCAAGCCCCCTAATAAAATAAAAAGCCCCCCAAAATAATAAATTCCCTACCCTAAACTAAATTACAAAGTAATCAGCTCTTTTACCAGCCCTTAAAGGGCTTTTTGCGGGGCATTGCCCCAAAGTAATCAGCTCTTTTACCTGTAAAAAAAATACAAGACCCCCCCCAACATTACAACCCACCACCCACACACCCCTACTCTAAACCCACCTGATCCCCCCTTAAAAAAACCTAACACTACCCCATTGAAGATCACCCTACCTTGAGCCGTCTTAAGCCAGCCGGGCACCGATGAGACAGAAGAGGACATCCGGACCGGCAGAAATCTTCATCGATCGGGGCAGAAGAGGTCGTCGGATGTCTTGAAGATGGGCCCCGCTCCGGATGGATGAAGATAGAAGATGCCGCTTGGATGAAGCCTTCTCCCGGTCCGGATGTCTCTTCTGCCCTGATAGGATGAAGACTTCTGCCCGGTCCGGATGTCTTCTTCTGTCCATCGGTGCCCGGCTGGCTGAAGCGGCTCAAGGTAGGGTGATCTTCAATGGGGTAGTGTTAGTTTTTTTTTAAGAGGGGATCAGGTGGGTTTTAGAGTAGGGGTGTGTGGGTGGTGGGTTGTAAATGTTGGGGGGGGGGTCTTGTATTTTTTTTTACAGGTAAAAGAGCTGATTACTTTGGGGCAATGCCCCGCAAAAAGCCTTTTAAGGGCTGGTAAAAGAGCTGATTATTTTGTAATTTAGTATAGGGTAGGGAATTTTATTATTTTGGGGGGCTTTTTTATTTTATTAGGGGCTTAGATTAGGTGTAATTAGATTAAAATTCTTGTAATATTTTTTTATTTTTTGTAATTTAGTGTTTTTTTTTTGTATTTTAGTTTAGATAATTGTAGTTAATTTATTTAATTAATTTATTGATAGTGTAGTGTTAGGTGCATTTGTAACTTAGGTTAGGATTTATTTTACAGGTTATTTTGTAATTATTTTAACTAGGTAGCTATTAAATAGTTATTAACTATTTAATAGCTATTGTACTTAGTTAAAAGAAATACAAAGTTGCCTGTAAAATAAATAATAAATCCTAAAATAGGTTTTAAATAGGATTAATTTATTTAATTATAGTAAATTTAGTTAGTTATATTTAAATTATATTTAACTTAGGGGGGTTAGGGTATGACTTAGGTTTAGGGGTTAATAACTTTATTATAGTAGCGGCGACGTTGGGGGCGGGAGATTAGGGGTTAATAATTGTAGGTAGGTGGCAGCGAGTTTGGGAGGGCAGATTAGAGGTTAATAAAATCTATTATAGTTGTTTGCAAGGACGGGAGTGCGGCGGTTAGGGTTAATACATTTATTATAGTGGCAGCGATGTCTGGTCGGCAGATTAGGGGTTAACATAAGTGTAGGTAGGTGGCGGCGACGTTGGGGCGGAAGATTCGGGGTTAATAAATATAATATAGGTGTTGGCGATGTTGGGGCAGCAGATTAGGGTTCATAGGGCTAATGTAGGTGGGCGTTGGTGTCCGGAGCGGAAGATTAGGGGTTAATAATATAATGCAGGTGGCGACGATGTCTGGAGGTGGCAGATTAGAGGTTAATAAGTGTAAGGTTAGGGGTGTTTAGACTCAGGGTTCATGTTAGGGTGTTAGGTGTAGACATAACTTTTTTTCAGCCAGCTCAGCCCCATTGTATCCTATGGGGAAATCGTGCAGTTTTTTCCAGCTTACTGCTACCGTATTGAGAGTAGAAGTGGAGCTAAATTTGGCTGACCGCTCACTTTTCTGAGGCTAACGCAGCCATTCAGAAAACTCGTAATACCAAAGTTGGCTTAAGGGTGCGCTGGAAAAAAAAAGAGCGTTAGCTCAGCGAGTTTTTTACGACAAAACTCAAATCTAGGCGATTGTTTTTGAGGAATATATTTTATTTTATATTTCATTATTTAAATCAATATTTGTATTATGTGCTATGTTGAATGGTATGATATGTAATGTTGCCAATTATGTCATTCATAGTGCAAAATGTCTTATAATCTGTGATGTCATTTATTATGTTTTAGGTGATGTCACCACTTTTGACATTTATGTTATTAAAGGGCCATTATAGTGACATTTTTACATGCTCTCATTAATTAGAACATATAATTGTATCACTATCAACCCTGAAAGCTTTTGCAGTATTAAATACATAGCTAAAGTACCACACAGGATCCACAGAGAACTACTTTTCCAGAGCATAACACTGCTGTTGGGCCGGTAAGCAGTGGTAATCGCATGAGCCATTAGTATAACTAATGCTTTTGACTGGCTCAGAGGCAGTTTTCAATTGCGACCAGCAGTACTCTGAGGCTCCCAACTTGGTTCTTTAACTATGTGCTTTACCCATTTGTGAGGGTTAACACATAGATTTGCAGTTTGATAACAAAAAAATCAAATGTTCTAATGAATGAGAGCATGTAACTTTTTCACTATAATGGCCTTTTAATAACATAAATGTCATCTGTGCTGACATCATCCACATCATCAATGAAATTATAGATTATGTTGAGGGGGGACATGGACCAGCCATTGTGCTGAGGGGGCAAGATCACCCCCCACCCCCTGGAGGGTGCCACTGAGCATGCAAAAATAATGCAATTTTATTTGTATGTAATACCAAAAAAAACCTGCTGTAATCAGTGCTATTATTATTATTTATTATTATTATTATACTTTATTTATAAAGTGCCAACATATTCTTCAGCGCTGTCTATAGGTACAATTTGTTTAACCCCTTAATGACCAGACCATTTTTAAATTTTTATACCCTTAATGACAATGGCTATTTTTACATTTCTGCAGTGTTTGTGTTTAGCTGTAATTTTCTTCTTACTCATTTACCTGTACCCACACATATTATATACCGTTTTTCTCGCCATTAAATGGACTTTCTAAAGATACCATTATTTTTATCCTATCTTATAATTTACTAAAAAAAAAAGATAAAATATGAGGAAAAAAATGGAAAAAAAACACCATTTTTTCTAACTTTGACCCCCAAAATCTGTTACACATCTACAACCACCAAAAAACACCATGCTAAATAGTTTCTAAATTTTGTCCTGAGTTTAGAAATACCCAATGTTTACACATTCTTTGCTTTTTTTGCAATTTATGAGGCAATAAATACAAGTAGCACTTTGCTATTTCCAAAACCACTTTTTTTTCAAAATTAGAGCTAGTTACATTGGAACCCTGATATCTGTCAGGAATACCTGAATATCCCTTGACATGTATATATTTTTTTTTAGAAGACAACCCAAAGTATTGATCTAGACCCCATTTTGGTATATTTCATGCCACCCATTTCACCGCCAAATGCGATAAAAAATAAAAAAGTTCACTTTTTCACAAATTTTGTCACAAACTTTAGGTTTCCCACTGAAATTATTTACAAACAGCTTCTGCAATTATGGCACAAATGGTTGTAAATGCTTCTCTGGGATCCCCTTTTTTTTCAGCTTATAACAGACTTATATGGCTTTGGGGTTGCTTTTTGTTAATTAGAAGGCCGCTAACTGCCGCTGCCCACCACACGTGTTTTATGCCCAGGAGTGAAGGGGTTAATTAGGAGCTTGTAGGGTTAATTTTAGCTTTAGTGTAGTGTAGTAGACAACCCCAAGTATTGATCTAGGCTCATTTTGGTATATTTTATGCCACCATTTCACCGCCAAATGCGAGCAAATAAAAAAAACTTTACATTTTTCACAATTTTAGGTTTCTCACTGAAATAATTTACAAACAGCTTGTGCTATTATGGCAGAAATTGTTGTAAAAGCTTCTCTGGGATCCCCTTTGTTCAGAAATAGCAGACTTATATGGCTTTGGCGTTGCTTTTTGGTAATTAGAAGGCCGCTAAATGCTGCTGCGCACCACACGTGAATTATGCCAGCCGTGAAGGGGTTAAATTAGGTAGCTTGTAGGGAGCTTGCAGGGTTAATTTTAGAGATCAGCCTCCCACCTGACACATCCCACCCCTGATCCCTCCCAAACAGCTCTCTTCCCTCCCCCACCCCACAATTGTTACCGCCATCTTAAGTACTGGCAGAAAGTCTGCCAATACTAAATAAGAGTTTTTTTTGTTTTTTTTTTGTAAAAATAATAAAATCTTTTAGCTGGGATGGACCCCTGCCTTAGCCCCAACCTCCATGATCCCCTGTCTGCCAGTACCCACTTTGGCCTCAAAAAACAAAGTATTTTTATTTTATTTTTTCATTAACTATTTCTGTAGTGTAGCAGCCCCTCCACAATACCCCCACCCCCCCTCCCCCTCCCAGATCCATTTATATTTGAATTTTTTTTTACCTTTCTCTGGCTTTCTGCCCTCATTGGTGTCAGTGTGGCTAATGCGCGCGCGTTGCATGTGTACATGCACGTGCGCCTCGTGCACACGCCCGTGCACGTGCATTATGTTCACGCGCACGCACGCTCCCTCCCCACCCGGACAACGGCCCCTATCACTTCCGGAGCAGAGAGGGCCACAGAGTGGCTCTCTCTGCATCGGAGGCTTGTTAAAGGGGTATTGCAGGATGCCTCCATATTGAGGCATCACTGCAATACCTCAGAGCTGCTGGAAGCGATTGTGATTGCTTCCAGCACTCTGTTAGACAACTGTCATTAACTGTTAGTTTTTGCATGACGTACCTGGTACGTCAGTTGTCATTAAGGGGTTAAATACAACTATAATACAAAACTTGAAAGAGACAAGACAAAATTTACATACAGGAGGAGTTGAGGGCCCCACTTCCTGTGAGAACTTACAATATAGAAGGGGTAGGTAGGTGAGAAACAGGAGGTGAGGACTGAAAGATTGAAAATGATAATATAAAAAAATATATGAGGGCAATTATTAGGTAAGTGGAATTCATTTGTTACTGTGCTGGATGGAAGGTGTCCTTGAACCAAAAATGTCTTAAGGGAGAATTTAAAAGAAGGCAGATTAGAGGAAAGTCTGAAAGCATGAGGAAAGGCGTTCCAGAGGGCAGGTGCTGCACAAGAGGAGTCCTACAGTCTAACATGGGAAGAGGTGATAATAGAAGAGTCAAGGAGCAGTTCCTTGTTGGATCTTAGTGGGCGGGCCAGAGTATATTTGTTGAATAGTAAGATTAGGAAGTGGTGAGCAATATGAAAGGCGATTAGCCTGGCAGAGGCATTTAGGATGGATTGAAGGGGGAGAGGCAGGAGAGAGGAAGGCCAGTGAGTAGGTTGTTGCAGTAGTCAAGTTGGGAAATTACAAGGAAGGGGATTATTTGCTTTGTTGTGTCAGTGCTCAGAGACGTGCACATTTTGGAAATATTGCGTTGGTGGTTGTAGCAGGATGAAGAGAGCCATTGAATGTGGGGGATGAAGGACAGATTGGAGTCAAGTGTAACTTAGAGGCAGTGGACTTCGGGTGATCCGGGATGGGGAGACAGTGATGCAGGTCAACAGTGATAGAAAAGTCTAAAATCGGAGTGGAGGCTAGAAGGAGGATTAGAAGGAGCTATGTGCTCCTGTTATATTTGCTATCCTTATTCCAGAGAGCTTCATTATTTTCTAATGGAGACAGATCGCCTTTTGCCATAACTTTCAAGTTTAGCTCCTTTTATTTTAGAGAGATTTGAGTGATTATTTTCACTCTATGCCAACAAATGTTAGAGCCGTTATTCTCAGCAAGAACATTTGTATACTCAAGTTGGAAGCCTTAGGTAAGTTTTTTGTGATGTCTATATAAAAATCTCCAGCATGAAAGCCAATGGTGCCTATACCCCTGCAAGATGTTATTTATAGCAGCATAAAGAGGAATGATATTTTTGTTTAAAGGGACAGTCTAGTCTAAAATAAACTTTCATGATTCAGATAGGGCATGTAATTTTAACAACTTTCCAATTTACTTTTATCACCTTTTTAAAAAAAAAAAAAAAAAAAGTTTTATTGATGTTCAATGAGAGTTACATGAAGAAAGAAATCAAACATAAAGGCCACAATTGTCCAAAAAGCTCAACAATAGAAACAACAGAACTGGACATTACTGTTAAATAATCTTAAATAGATCATGTTCAGATAACAAAAATTATTTCATAAAACATAGTCCAAAACAAATTTAAAGTGCAACTAAGGACTAACAGTACCTGAAAGGACTGAAATCGAGAATAGAGGTGTGGGGAGGGGAGAGGGGCAGAGAAGAGAAAAGAGAGGAGGGGTATTACAGGCTCAGGATTTTCGAAAGGGATATGGCCATCTATCGCAGAGGTCAGGTCAGTTTATGGACAGGAGGTTGGGTTTCCAGACCATGTCATGGCTATGTTTCCAATCTGCCCAAGTCAGTTCAAATAAATCTGAATTACTCAGTTTATAGAAGATATCCTTCTCCATAGTGTATAGGTAGGCCATTAAACTACAAATTTTGGACCAGCTGGGGGGGAGTTCTTTCTTTCACTCACTTGCTATAGCATGTTTAATTGACATGAGATATATACATATGTACGAGTGATGTTTTGGTAGGGTGTGTACTCCTAGTGTAGTAGGGCTACAGCAGGCGATCTATGGAGCGATATGCCTAAGTTGGACAGTATCCAAAAGCAAGTGTTCCATATGGAACGGAGCTTGGGGGCATTCCCATCAAATATGCATTGTGTTACCCTTCTGGCCACAATTTCTCCAGCAGTCAGGAGACGCACTTGGAAACATTTTGGCTAGTCTGGTGGGGACAATGGGGCCTATCTATCAAGCTCCGAATGGAGCTTGATGCCCCGTGTTTCTGGCGAGCTGCAGGCTAGCCAGAAACAGCAGTTATGAAGCAGCGGTCCATGAAACATGGCTCAGTTTCCAATTTTTTTTGAGGGAGTGAAGCTCCGACAATAAAGGAAGATAATTATCCTTAACGATTTGATTTAAGTCGCCAGAAAGCTTGACGCCTAAATGTAGGACTGATGACTCCGTCCAGTTGAATGCAAACTTCAACTTCAAGTGTGCTAGGAGGGAGCTTTGAACACCCTGGGTGTAAATCTCGGTTTTGAAAGGTTCAGTTTGTAATAGGAATGGGCATTGAAGGAGTTTAAATTTGAAGTAACGTAATAGTAAAAAGAGTAATGTCGTCTGCAAATAAGGCGATTTTATGTACAGTACCAAAAGAGTGACACCTCTGATTTGAGGATCAGCTCTAATCTGCTCAGCAAGCGGCTCAATGGCCATCGCAAATATTATGGGTGACAGGGGAAATGTGCCTTAAAGGTCTGGTGTCATTAGTTATATCAAATGGAGTAGACTGAAAACCGAGTCCTCTCACCAGGGCAGAGGGGGCCAGACTATAGGGCCTTAATTTCTCTAATCACATCATTGGGGAATCGGAAGTTCTCGAGGACCTCCCATAAAACTGCCAGCGCACGAGATAGAAAGCCTTCTCGTCATTAGTGAAATTATAGATAATGGCTTATGAAGGCTAGAGGAGAGGCTAAGAATGTTTAATAATCGCCTAGTATTATCAGGGCCCTCTCATTTTGGGACAAATCCCACCTGGTCTGGGTTTATGAGGTGAGGTAGACGGTTCGCTACTCGGTTAGCTAATAGTTTTGAATAGAACTTTATGTTGGTAATATCGTTATGATGGTAGCTTCAAGAAGCAAGATTGTAGAGCCTGCGAAGTAATGGTGAGAGTTCCTGGTAATACATTTAGCAGAAATGGACTGGGGAAACCATCTGTACCAGGGGATTTAAATGATTTCGTGTTTTTAACAACTTGCTGTACTTCGGTAATGGTAAAAGGGAGCTTAAGAAGTCACGCTGTTCTGTAGTGAGTGCAAGGAGATTTAAGGACTTTAGACAGTGGCGTCACTAGGTTGGTGTCACCCGGTGCGGTAAGTTATGGTGTCACCCCCCCCCCCCCCCAGAAAGCAGACACACACAAAAACACAGGCACCCACACATACAAACACTCAGACACACTAAAAACATACTCAGATGCACACACAAACACTCGGAAACACACTCAGACACACACACACAAAACACTGAGACACACACACACAAAAAACTCAGACACACACTTACAAAATATGTAAAACTGCACTGCATTAATTATAAAGCTCATGCCTAGAGCTGCTCCCTGGCTCAGCAGAGCATCAAATGAAAGATAAACAGAGCACTTCTAAAAATAAATCACTAAAGAAAAGGTTTAGGCGC
Organism: Bombina bombina; assembly: GCF_027579735.1. NCBI lineage: Eukaryota > Metazoa > Chordata > Amphibia > Anura > Bombinatoridae > Bombina > Bombina bombina. The sequence goes on along the minus strand of NC_069502.1, from coordinate 947,429,554 downwards.
AAACTATGAAAATTCTGCTCTCTGACTCTGTTCAAGCCTGTCAGTGCACCCGCCCGCCCTCCTACCTGTTCAGTGTTGCATTTAGTGTACCATAACCGTAATGGTCTGGTGGGCATCATACGTGTCTCCTTCACTTTAAAGACAGTGTCAAACATTCATGCGGTCAGGTGCCAGGCATCCCCTCATGATTTGCCAGTTCCGTTTAGAGAGACAGCACAGCAGTGAGTGACTCCACTGCTCCACATGTCACTGAGCAGTGAGCACAGATAGGCAGGCAGGTTTAGGCTAGCAGCGCAACTTTGCAAGCCCTACGGCATGCCCACAACATTCATAGCGAAATTGGGCAGGGGAGAAGCAAAGTACAACAAGCAAAAGCAGCCGGGAAAACAATTTGTTGAAATTGCAGCACTGGCTCAAGGGGCAAAAAATAGTGTGTCTACAACTTCCCCAGTCCCACCAATGTTCACAAATGCCAGCCCCTCTAATAAAAAAAATCTATGCATCTCAACATTGTATTTCTTTAAATTTCAATAAAATTAAAAAAAAAAAAATATTTTTTTTTTTGGTGTCACCCCCTGGAGGGTGTCACCCCGGGTGCGGCCCGCCTCCCCCGCCCCCCCCTAGGGACGCCACTGACTTTAGATATGTGCGCACGCAATCCAGGGACGTTGAATGAGACTTTTTGGAACGGTTTATGTTATAGAGATTTGAGTAATATTTAGCAAATTCTTCACCAATTTGAGATGGGATTTTAATGAGGGAATGTGCAGAACGTATACTGTGAATACGCGAGGCACCAGTTCTGCATCTGAGTTTGTTAGCCAGAAGGGTATCCGCTTTATTACTTTTGTAATAAAACAATTGTTTAATTTAGTTAGATTAGTTTGGGTCCTTTTAAGTTCAATTTTGGAGATGTGATTCTTAATGTTAACAATTTGTAGTGCTAGGGTTGTGGATGGGGAGGCTCTATTTTGAGATTCAAGTTATCTCAGTTTAATGTGGGCCTGCGATAAAGTTAGCTCCACTTGCTTTCTAAGGCTCGCCTGTTTGCTAATTTTGATCCCCCTAATGGTTGCTTTCACGGCCCCCCATAGGGTGTCATCTCTAACTAGTGCGTTATCGATAGTTTGTATGAAATGTTTAATTTCTGTACGTAGTTCCTCTCTAAACGGGACATCACTTAGAAGGTGATGGGGCATTCGCCAGGGAGCTCTAGTGTGTGGAGTGTTTGTCAAATGAATGTCAGCTAGGACATGATCATGGTGCCGACCAAGCACAGAGTGAAATATTGGCTTGCGTGATAAGGTCTAGCTAGTCCGCTGTGGAGAAAATGTAATCTAGTCTAGCGTATTGCTTATGTGGTTGCGAGTAATGTGTGAAGTCTTTATCTTTGGGGTGGGTAGCTCTCCATACATCATAATAGTCTGAACAGGACATTAGATTGCGGAACTTATTGGCTAAATGTTCTGCGGCTATGTGTGCCTTGTTTGTGTCAGAGGATTTTCTATCCACCCTAGGGTCCCAAACCATGTTAAAGTCCCCAGACACAATGACTCTACCCTGTTTGACCTGGTCTATTGTATGAAGTATAAGTTTCAGATATTTAGGTTGGTGAGTATTGGGAGGTAAACAGAGGCTAGAGTGTAGAGCACATGGTTTAGTTTACATATCAAGATGACATATCTGGATTGTGGGTCCTTAATAGTCTGAAAAAGGCTCAAAAGCAAGGGCGCTTGTAGAGTAGGATGGCGGTACCTCTAGTTTTTTTTAGAATATGGGGCATATTCTATGTGAGTATACGACTTGGAGGAGAATTGGAGGGGTTCATTCACTAGCCAGTGCATTTCCTGTAGGGATACAATGTCAGGATTATGATGCTTCAGTGACCGCAGAAGCAGGCTACACTTATGAGGGGAGTTGAGACCTCTGACATTGTGGGTAAAAAGCCTTAGTGTGGACCGGACCATGTATTAAAATACAGAGGTGAGAAGAATTAGATACTAAGGTCTATTAGTGTGGGGCAGGAGGTGGATGGGAGGAGAAGAGAATAAAGAAGGGGATAGGGTAAGAAAGACACTGGAAAGTGCCTAAAGTGCAGTGGAAATAGTCCACCTCAAAGGAACCCTAGAGTGGGCTTCTAGATGGAGAACCTAATGCTCGAAAGCAAACGGGAGAGGGCCAGAACGCCAGCCCCACTCTAATATAAATAACTACATGTCAATAAGTAATAAGCGTGAGATTCTTAGTTAAACAGTGTAAAAAAACATGAACATTGGTGCATTTATAAATATAGGACAGGAACAGCCCCGACAGCTGACCAGACACGTCTGTCCGGCCACCAGGGCCTAGTGGAGAGGTAGAAATAAGGCCCAAAAACTGGTTCAGCAAATCAAGCAGTGGACCCATGATGACCAAGAGAGTCTCGTGGTTGTTGTAGCTTGGGGCGCTTCAGTCTCTGATCCTTTGTAGACACTCCGGAGCAGAAGCTCGTAATTTAGGGTGCAAAGGAGCTTGCATGGTTGGGGGCTCCTGAAGGAGACCCCAGGACGTGAGGTAGTGATACACCCTGAGAGAAAGTGGAGGCCACAACTGTTTGGTTTTCCTTGAAATAAAAAGTCTGGTGGGATAAACCCATCTATGCCTGATGTTGGCTTTGCCAACCAAATAGCTGTTCAGCATTCATTGGAGTGAATCCGTGCAAGCTGCTATGGTCTATACCAAAACCCACCAACTATAGCAAACAATTCAGAATGCCGCAGCACTGCATATATAAAAGATTTATTCAAGCAACAGAATTACATACACATGTATATGACTAAGGACGGTTGTTCCGAAACGTTGTATGTAATTCTGTGGCTTGAATAAATCATTTATATTACATGTTGGCTTTGTGTAATGCAGTAGTGACAGGTTGGAACTGTCGTCATTGTTGGAGGGTGTGGGCGGACAGGCCAGGAAGGAGCTGGACTTCTCTAAATCTATCGCTTAGACTTGGCTTTTTAAACGTGGTCTGCATTAGCCGATCCTTGTACAGGAAGCTATGAAAGCACACTATAACATCCCTTGGCTTGTCGGGGCCACCATCCTGGAGCAGAGGGCTCTGTGTGCTCATTCCATCGTACTCCTGGAAAAAAACCTGCAAATATTCTTGTAGGTCAGAGGGTGAAACAGATTCGGAATACCTCGGAACCTTATATTGTTGCGCCTGGACCTGTCCTCCACGTCTGCTAGTTTGAACTCCAGTTGCAAGATTTGTTCATCGAGGTTTTCAGAATAGGCTGATTGGTCCACCGCAATATCATTCTGTTTGCGCTCCAGCGCTTCTACTCTCTCTCCAATTTCAGAGATCTCTTTCTTCAACTCGGCCAAGCTTTGTTGGATCTCTTGGGTAATGGAGCAGGTCTGAGTGGCCAGCAGCTTCTTGAGTGTGGACTCCGTAATGAAGTGCTGTGAAGCAGCATTAGAGTTTGTGCTAGACAGGGACTCCTCATCCTGAGAATCTGGGTCGCTCATCTCTCTGCTAGGTTCCAGAGCGGACTCCTTGGCTGCCTGCGAAAAATGGTCAAAAATGGTCTTTTTGGATTTAGGATTGGACTTAAGTTGTTTCCTGGCAGAATGAGGCATTGTAAATGGTGATACAACGTTTCAAGGCCAGCATTAGGCTCTTAGTCATGTACACTTTAGTTATACAGGTTTCTGCTACTTATAACCTGCACCTGTTAATCATTCACCTGATGTTAATTAACCCATTCCATAAAGAACACAACTACAGTATTGCTGTTGCAACAGTGACATCTTGTGGATGAAAAATATAGTACATCACTGTTTTTATTCTGAATATTTCAGTGTTCCTTCATGGAATGGATAAACACCATCACATATTATTAAAACAACATAAAACCTATATACAATTTAAAAAGATCAGCATAAAATCCCAATATCTATAGAGCCACAGTAATAGGGGTCAATGTACATAATACATACTCATCTCATAAATTTATACAGAAAGATAGTCATACAGAAAAATTAAAGAAATGTACATTTCCAGAAAAAAAACTGCTTTTAAGAGAAATATCTACAATCCTTTTTGCCAATACATGCCCAATTGTTATTATCCTTAACTATTGGTGTCTGTGCTCATGATATATTTTCTTTAACTTATCTATATGGAGTACTAGATAAATAATTCAAAGTCAACAAAACAGACTCCCAATCAAAGTCTTTGTTTAGGCCCTTAGGGGTTCAGGCAATCTAATTTGTGAATCCCAGAACATCTCCCTCATTTTAAGGAGATGTTCTCTGTCACCACCCCTCCTTGGTTTTATTACCTGATCTATAACAAGGAATCTAAGTTGACTAATATTGTGACCTGCAGAGAGGAAGTGAGAGGACACCAGGAGCCTCCATGTTTTTACATCTTATGTTTGATTTATGTTCTGTTATCCTCTCCCTTACCTATCTGCAGGTCTCGCCTATATAGATAAGTCCACATGGACACTTGATCATATAAATAGCCAAAAGTAGTTCTACATGTAAAGTATTTGTTTATTGTATATTTCCGGCCACTAGTTGGATGATAAAAGTTTTTTCCTTTTATCATAGAACTGCAGTGACTGCAGTTCAAGCACGGATAGCAAACCATTATTCTTGCTACCAATTGTTAATTGGATAATTCTCTTAGCAGAACCTATGTCAGTGTGTACAATCAAATCCTTGATACTTTTATTTTTCTTATATGCTACATAGGCACCTGTTTGAATTCTTCCACTTGTGGATTACATTCCCTTATTATGTGCCAGTGTTTTTTCAAAACACCGGTTATTTTTTGACTAAACCTATTATGTTGGGTGAGAAAATATCATGTTGTTCTCTCCTTTCTTACCTAAATCTCCTTTTTTCTGATTTTGTTTAAAACCAACTTCTGCATTTTCCAATTGTTCTGTTATCAATTTCTGGAAATGTACATTTCTTTAATTTTTCTGTATGACTATCTTTCTGTATAAATTTATGAGGATGAGAATGTATTATGTACATTGACCCCTATTACTGTGGCTCTTTTTAAATTGTATATAGGTTTATGTTGTTTTAATAATATGTGATGGTGTTTATCCATTCCATGAAGGAACACTGAAATTTTCAGAATAAAAACAGTGATGTACTATATTTTTCATCCACAAGATGTCACTGTTTCAACAGCAATAGTTGTGTTCTTTATGGAATGGGTTAATTAACATCAGGTGAATGATTAACAGGTGCAGGTATAAGTAGCAGAAACCTGTATAACTAAAGTGTACATGACTAAGAGCCTAATGCTGGCTTGAAACGTTGTATTATCAATGGGACCCAAGATAAAAGAATAAAGGTCTTTTAAAGAAATTGGTGGCTGGAGTTTCTTGAAATTCATGGACTTTGGTGAGACTTGGCAAGTCTGTTGCTCCGTGCCCCACTGAAAGAGAAAATTTGGTGTGCTGTTTCCACTAATTTTGATTCTACTGCATTGTAAATGGTGGTCAGTTTCCCATGGAGGAGACTAGTAGCAGTCCGTTGTGCAACCAAGAGATACACACACCACTGTTGAAGGAATAAGCAATGCACATAAGCATTGACATTTCTAGTTCTACACAAATATCTTTAGAGTGGGGCTATGCTGTATGTCACATTAAGAACTACATCACAATATTATCTGTCTACCATTGCCCTACAGGAAACACACAAGAAAAAAGGACTTGGTGAGTGAGCTGATACGGGGCTAGCCAAGATGGGCAGTTAAGGATACTATGATCTCAACCTCTATCAGCGCATAAAGCTTATCACTCAGCAAGGGCCAAAAAGGTCCCCTCTTGACTCGGGGAACAGGGGCTATGACCCGAAGGAAGGGGAAAAGGAAAGTGGAAGTGACCAACCCAGACTAGCTGGGCTGGAAAGGGAGAGTCTCAAGGGGTTCACACTTATTACAATACATCGAGAGAACTTACAGTTTTAAGTACAACAAAAGCAAGGTACCTGAGAACCAGTTTGTGACAATATTATATTAACCAAAAAGCCTGTAAAAACAAGGTATTAGTGCAAATATGAAATGACACTACAGTTTAGGCTGACGACCCAAAGGCAACAGAGCTGACACATCAGCAATAGTTAGACAAGACATATATGAGTGCAGCCAAAATGGATAATTGTAAGTCCAGGTCAGCCTTTGTGGAGGTTGCCTCTAGCAACACCGTGGGGGTGACACAGTCTTATGTGACCCAATACAGGGGAATATTATAGGCAGTCACTCTTAATGATATTGCAAAGAGGTCTCATGTATGAGGGTCCCAAGGGGACTAAAATGTGGACAGAGGAAGTCTGCTTTAACAGTGAGAGTTAGTGTCCCCAGCTCTATGGGAGGACCTTCAAGGCTCTCAGTCGGTAAGGGTGGCTAAGTAGGATAGATAGGTGGCGGTCCCAAAAAGGTCTCTGGGGGAAAATAGAGGATCAACAGGAACATCCCACTGCTGGTGGTGTAGGTTAGGGATGGCCAAAGTCCCAGGTGGGCTATGGTGTAGGCTTATTTAAACTTAGAGAAAAGGACCAGATTGTATAGCTGTATCTGGGGAGGGAGGGGTAGGCCCAGGTGTATGATTCACTGTGGGTTGTGGGTAAGCCTGTGTAGGGTATAAGTCCAATATGGTGCAGGTAGGATGCGTGAGCGTGGGGCTATGCCTGGGGGCCGCTATACTGGGTGACTTTAGGGGTCAGTATATAAAATAGAAAAAAGGCAGCCAGAGGCATTGATCTCACCCAATTGATCTCTGCAGGCAACTTCCCCAGGACAGCAGGATGCGTTGTAGAAATGGCCCAAACAAGCCGCACCGGGCGCTACTCAGGCAGTAGCAGGCTCCCTTAAGACCCTCAGCTTCCTCTCCGCTAACTCCTTGGGTGTTTCTAAGGCAGATAGCTGCTAGGCAATTGCAAGGATGGAGGATCGTCTATCACCTCGCCGGCACCTTGTCTTCATCTGTCTGCATCTCCTCCTTACTTGAAAGGCCACAAAATGACGGCGACTCGCGCCAAAACAGTCTGCAGCTAGTGGGATGGCTCTCGCCTACAGACTGCGTTCCTGGGCTCCGATGTCTGCTCTTGTGGGCTACTGCTGCTCCTCCCGATGCTCCCCGCAGAACCATGTGGCCTCTCCTATCTCTGCTATGGGCCGATGCTAGAAAGTGTCCCTCAGGGCAGAACGAGGCCCAGCAGTCTCACTGGGTATGGTATCTGCTGCTCTCCTGCCGGGAGTGGTTGCGCTGGACAGATGGGGCAAATCTTCAGCTCCGGAGCGGATCCCCGACCCTCCGGAGCTTGGAGGATGTTACCTCCGTAGTGTGAGGAGCAAGTCTTGCTTTCCTGCAGTGGTGAGACACAGTGTCCTCAGATGAAGTAGGCGTAAAGTGCTAGGTATCTTGCTCAACGACGCCTGTTAGACTCCTAAGGTAAAGGTGTAGGCTGCAGGTAAACTATAAGCCACCCTTTGGTAAAGTTTTGACAGGTTTAGAGGAAATTTATAAGTTGTCTTAAAGTTTATAGCTGGAGCTTTGCAAGTGTGCTTCTGTTTGGCGCAGCGGTTAGCTCCGCCCCCTTTAATCACCAATTTTGCTTTGTTCTCTTGGTATTCATAGTTGAAAGCTAAACCTAGGAGGTTCATATGCTAATTTCTTAGACCTTGAAGACGGCCTCTTATCTGAAAGCATTTTAACAGTTTTTCACCACTAGAGGGTGTTAGTTCATGTGTGTCATATAGATAACACTGTGCTCACGCACGTGGAGTTACCTGGGAGTCAGCACTGATTGGCTAAAATGCAAGTCTGTCAAAAGAACTGAAATAAGGGGGCAGTTTGCAGAGGCTTAGATACAAGGTAATCAAATAGGGCAAAAAAATTAATTAATATAACTGAGTTGGTTATGCAAAATTCGGGAATGGGTAATAAAGGGATTATCTATCTTTTAAAACAATAAAAATTCTCGTCTAGACTGTCCCTTTAAGTTTTACACATTTTTCTTTTTTTGCTGTATTATCGTTTGTAATGAAGTGCAGTCTTGTGTATTTCATGAGACAATCTATTTGCTTTGGCAAAGTTAAGCTATCCCAATTAGATGTTTTACAATAACAATAAAACAGTATTGTCTTTATATTTAGATCTATTATCTACTGTATATATAAAGTATTTAGGACAGTGGATAGCAGTCAAAAACAAAACTATTTTGCATGTTATTTAGGGAGATGGAAATATTTTTTGCAGCTTTACATATAGTGGAAGTTCCTCTATAAATGTGTCAGGACAAATAGTAACAAACTAGTCCTAAAGCCTGTGTACACGGGCCATTTTTTGCAATACAGCGGTCCCACCCTTTGCTCTCTCTTTCTCCCCTCTCTTTTGCTCTCTCTTTCTCTCCTCTCTTTTGCTCTCTCTTTCTCTCCCCTCTCTTTTTCTCTCTCTTTCTCTTTCTCGCTGTCTCTTTCTCGCTGTCTCTTTCTCTTTCTCGCTGTCTCTTTCTCTTTCTCACTGTCTCTTTCTCGCTGTCTCTTTCTCTCTCTTTCTCGCTGTCTCTTTCTCTTTCTCTCTTCCTCTTTCCCTCTTTCTCTTTCTCGCTGTCTCTTTCTCTCTTTCTCTTTCTTGCTGTCTCTTTCTCGCTGTCTCTTTCTCTTTCTCGCTGTCTCTTTCTCGCTGTCTCTTTCTCTTTCTTGCTGTCTCTTTCTCTTTCTCGCTGTCTATTACTCTCTTTCTCGCTGTCTCTTTCTCTCTTTCTCGCTGTCTCTTTCTCTTTCTCGCTGTCTCTCCCCCCTTTCATTTGCTGTGTCTCTCCCACCTCTCTTTTGCTGTCTCTCCCCCCTCTCTTTTGCTGGGGTCTCTCCCCCCCTCTCTTTTGCTGGGTCTCTCTCTCCCCCCTCTCTTTTGCTGTGTCTCTCTCCCCCTCTTTAGAGCTCTCTGTCTCTTAGCACCCGGCCACGCCCGATCACGTCCACTCTGCAACCACCGGCCACGCCCACTCTGCGCCCACCTCCACCTCGCAACGCCAGGTTAGTTGGAAGGCCAGGTGTGTTTGTCCTTGCGCGCAGTCTCTACTGCGCATGACAGCTTCAGGCAAAACACACTTGGCCTTTTATTATATAGGATTAGTAATAATATGTATTATTATTCCAGAGCACCTTTATACTTCTTCCTTCTAATATTTCTCAGTAATTTGTAGACCAGTGCATTCACATTTTTATGATGCAAGCAGGCAATATCCATTGGCTGCAAACCAGAAAGGAACAGCAGAATAGATTGACAGTTTCTCTCAGCCTGTCAGTGGAAACCTGTAACATTTTATAGACAACCAGCATTCTCAGGGGGAGGGAGGGAAGTGAAATGGGGATTTTTAACTTATTGCAGACTGTTTAGGGGTTCAGATCTGTGGAGGAACTGGAAGAGGCTAGACAAATTAGCAATGCTGGTGGTATTTGCGCTACTTCTACTTTTTTAAGTGGATTAGTCACAATTAAATTTCCTGTCACACTTGCTGAAGGTCGTGACCCAAACAATCGAAACAGACTGCCAGTTTTTCTACTAGTTTTCTCAGCTGGTGGCTGGGGCTGAGTTTCAACAAAGGAAGCCCACTTGTTGAGTGAAAGGATGCCACCGCCACCACTGCTCCTAGCCAGTGAACCAATACACTGTCCCCTTCTGACTCTCTAACAGTACTGCTGGTGGTGGTGACTGTGGTAGAGGGTCGCATCATTATATGTGCTGTCAGGGCTGTGTGGGGGCTGCCACTGATGTTCTTGTTGCTTCTGTGGTAGCCTGGAAAGGAAAGGGTCTGCGGCTGCACTTAATGGGAAAGGACCCTTCTTAGCAGGATTATTTCTCTGCATTTTTTTTAAATAGTATAACTATAAAAAAAAACTGAGTGCAGCTTCAGAACAAACAGACTCAGTAAACAACTAGAAAGTAGAATAAACTTATATACTAAGTGCAAAGCCAGAAGCCGCTTAGCTATACAACAAAAGGGTTAATACATTTTCAAATTAAAGTGGGCACGTGAGAGTGTGCGGTTGATTGACCCCAATACCATGGTGTTACTGACACTGCAAGAGTAAAACCCCATTGCGCTAATCCCACCGATCACAAGTATGAGTGGTAATATGGGACTGTGTTGACACAGTAAAATGATTGACACAATAACATGGTTATTGACAGTGCATGAGTAACACAACATTGTGCTAATGCAACCGACAAGTATGTGTTGTATAGAAAATGAGTGTGTATATGTATGTATGTGACTGTGTACTGTGTTATATTTGTTCTTTATTTTAATCATTTGTAACCTAAAAAAAAGTAATTAATTATTAACAAAAACATGACCACCCTGGCGGAGAAGGACATGAGAAATGCAACCAGAGCATCCATTTGTAAGCATCTTTTCATTTTATTTCTGTTATCAATTTTGCTTCATTATCTTGGTATCCTTAGTTGAAGGTGCAATTGAAACAGAGAAAGGAGCGCTAAACTGACAACCCTATGAGCTGTTAAGGTAGAATAATCTCACAAATATTCTGAACATATATACAAAGAAAAAGAATCTAAACAGTGCTTAACCTGTAATGGTACTGGATAGCTAGGGATGTGCACCAATAATAGAATAAATGTCAAATAAGATTTGAAAATTCACAGATTTATTACTCAAAATCTTAAAATGTTCTAACATATAGAATATAACATTCCATAAACATATAAAAAAATATAAAAAAAAACCCCAGTAAAATAAAAAAATCCTATATAGTTAAGAGAGCATAAAATAGCCTATATGAGAACGTCCCCTCCAATTCATATACACAGTCTCTGTGTTCCTACAAGCTTAGCGTATGTTTATACCACCTTTAGACGGATTGAATTGTGTCAAATAATGTCCATCTATGACAGATTAAATAACTTTCAAGGAAGCGTTCTTGTAATAAACTGCAACTTAAAGATCTGTTTGTATCTTTTACTTTGAGCGTTTGATACACATGTGATGCACTGTTTGTATCATTTACTCTGAGCGTTCGATACACATGTGATACACTTAGCACTTGTGGATATCTCAATGTATGGAAAAAATCTTCACATATATATGCGGTTAAACTTCACATGTATAATGTGAAATATATGCCATAGGTATAAGTTAACCTTGTAAATTCAGTCTCCCAGTTCATGAGATGTAAGTTAGACTTGTAAATTCAGCCTCCCAGTTCATGAAATATGTAGCGGGTCTGACAGCTGATACGTGATAATATTTTAATGCGGTATTGGTGTAAACAGTGGGTATACTTTACCGGTCCCCAGGAGCTGATGTTTCCCTTTCAGCAATTTAACCTCAGGCCCGACGGCCTCTGCAGTCCACCTCCGGCCACTTGTTTCCGGTTCACTTAGTTTGCCAGCCTCTGCCGGTAGATATTCTTTGTAGGACCCTTGAACAAACGTCAACGCATTTCACCTATGTTTAAGGCTTTTTCAAGACTGCTATTCAAGGGGAATCTTTGATGTCTTTAAATAGCCCGCTCTCCATCTTGATTTTTTGTAATTTCCTCTAATTATCTTTCTCAATTTTTTAAGTTGGTATCATCTTTGCTTTTACTAAAGGTGGTATACATATTCATTTTCTTATGTTTCATTCTTAATTCATCACTGTGTATTATTCTTTGGTAATACGATATTTCTACATAGTTTAAATTATCATTAAATCGTAACCAGTTATATTGGGAATGATAAAATTCTTTTTGTCAATTTATAAAATTACACCCTTAATGTGGTATTTCTAAATGATTTAGTCATGCCTCATAATTTGGGAAATTTCATATGGCTTTACTTAGTCTACATTGAATATACAGACTTCATATTATTGGGTATACTGGAGATACTAAACCTCCTTATATGGGTATATATAGAGATATATATATTATATGTATTATATATATATAATAACCTAAATGGAGATAGATTGCATATGAACAATATTCTAGTCATTTTGAATATTTGTATGATTGTATATGAATTATATCTAGCCATGGATAATATGTTCTTTAATTAATCAAATAGTTTAGTTATATAATAATTCTAACAATAATCATATAAAGGAATTTATTGGTTAACTGACCTAGACAGATATTTATAAGTCTTGGATCAAATATTCCTAATTTAATATGAATGGATTTAGATCTAATTCAGAATTCAATCCTTTTGGGTAAAAGTTCCCATATTGTATATATATTCTGCCTCCTTCTTTTATATAATTCTTTCAAAGTTTCCTCCTCTCCAGGGTCTCTTAACTTTCTTTATACCCCAGTATTTGAGGTCTTTCGTGTTGTTATTATGTACTGATCTAAAATGTTCATGCAAATGTGTTTCCTGTTGTCCTTTCTCTATATTCCATAGATAGAGACACCTGGTTGTTTCACCCAAATATTGTAATTTGCAACTACATTGTAGTATGTATATAACATTATTATCACTGCATCTGATGGTTTCGCTAATCTTAGCTTTATAGTTATTACTTGTAGACTCTATTTCTTTCTTTTTGCTGCTATGCTTACAAGCTTTACAGCTATAGCAGGGGTAAAAGCCTGTTAATAATTTGCCCTTCAGATCTTTATCCAATCTTCTTGTTCTTTGTGTGAACTCACTAGGAGCTAGTATACTCTTCATATTTTTAGCCCTTCTATATATAAAATTCTGTTAGTTTATCTCCTATGATAGGATCTTCCTTTATCAAGTGCCAGTGGCTCTTGACTATTTTCTCTACTACTTTATAGTCACTGTTAAAATTTGTAATGAAAGGTATTTTTAGCTTCATCATATCTTCTTTTTGTACTATTGGTTTCTGTACATTTTTTGTGTGCTTTTATCTTTATTCAATCCTCTACCAAATTCTATTGCTGTTCTCACTATTTCCTGATCATAGCCCCTTTCTAGAAACCTTTCTTCTAAGATTTTTATTTGTGTGTCATAGTCTATTATCCTTGAACAATTTCTACTAATTCTCAAACATTGCCCTTTGGGAAAATTGTTGATCCACCTTGGAAGGTGGCAGCTTTCTGAGTGTATATACCCATTTGCGTCTACTTTCTTAAAGTGATTTTTTGTGTATATAGTTGTCTCCTCTATAAATATATTTAAAATGTAATATTATTTTTATTTACTTCATATGTAAACTGTAACCCATCAGTATTCGTATTCATATCATCAAACATTTTTAGGAGACTAGCTTCATCTCCTCGCCATATAATTAGTATGTCATCTATATAGCGTTTAAAGAGCACGAGGTTCATGCCCAGATCACGCGACTCCAGGAATCTCTGCTCCCAGAGACCCATAAATATATTTGCATAACTGGGAGCGAACCTCGTGCCCATGGCTGTTCCCTTGGTTTGTATGTATATTTTATTATTAAAAGAAAAAACATTGTTCATTAGTATAAATTCCACTCCCCTTAGGATAAAGTCTCTCTGATTAGGTACCATAGTTTTATCATTATTCAGGTAATATCTTATTGCTTCTAAACCTTTCTCATGTATAATGCTTGTGTATAGAGCTGTGACGTCACATATTGCCAACATGTAACTGTCATCCCAGACAAAATCTTTTAATATAGACAATAAATCTGTGAATTTTCAAATCTTATTTGACATTTATTCTATTGTTGGTGCACATCTCTAGCTATTCAGTACCATTACAGGTTAAGCACTGTTTAGATTCTTTTTCTTAGTTGAAGGTACAGCAATGCACTACTTGGAGGGAGCTACCCGAACACATTGTTAAGCCAATGGCAAGAGGCATATATCTGCAGCCACCAATCATCCGCTAGCTTCCTTCCTGCTTCTGAGCCTCAGCCTACCTGTAGGTATACCTTTCAACAAAGGATACCAAGAAAAAGAAGCAAATTAGATAAAATAAGTAAACTGGAAATTTGTTTAAAATGGCATGCTCTATCTAAATCATGAATGAAAAAAATTGTGTTTCATGTCCCTTTATGTGGAAACAGATGCATACGGGGCTTGATAAATGGGCCCCTTGGTATCCATTGTTGAAAATGAATATGCACATATCCTACACTATGGGAGCAAGCTGGTGATTGGTGCCTGCATACATTTATCTCTTCTGATTGGCTAACTAGATGTGTTCAGCTAGCTGCCAGTAGTGCAATGCAGTTCCTTCAGCAAAGCATAACAAGAGAATGATGCATATTTGATCATTTGAAAGCTGTTTAAAATTGTAATTTCTATACGAATCCTGAATGAAAATTTTTGGGGTTTGCTTTCCCTATAAGTATTATATAAAATGACAAAATTAAAGCTAATATAGCTGATTACAGCTTCAGATAAAGTAAAATAGCAAGAGCCTGAGAAGAAATTTTCAAATGCAATTTGTTTGAAACGAACATGACCATGAACGCAAATGAAGGAAAACGAAAATTTAAAATTTACGATTTTTTTTTTTTTTTACGAATTTTTCCCCCCCCCCTGTGCACATCTCTAATAATTTGATGTAATTGAGAGTGAAGCTTGCCAACAGCAGGATAATTTGTGGAGAAACAGGACATTAAACATCTCTTGCTTTTGTTTAAAAAGTGTGCTTTGTCCCACACTCCCTGGAAGGCTAAAAAGCTAATTCTATAATCGGCAAATGCTGCAAATCAATAGCTGGTTTTGGCCTATCTAGGGAGTATGGGACAAAGCACATTTTTTACATAAAAGCAAGAGTTGTTTAATGTCCCTTAAATCTGTTTGGACCTATTGTGCTGAAATATCTTTTCCCGGTTGGCTACTATGTTTAGTATTTATCATAATAATAACTAGTATTTATATAGCGCCTTTCTCCCAGTGGGACTCAAAGCTATTTTTCAGCGCTCGCTTTCGGAATTAACCAAATCGGCAGCTGAATAGTAGTTATTATTACCCAATTTAATGGTACTCATTTTATCGATCTCGGAAGGATGAAGGGCTGAGTCGGCCCTGGCGGGATTTGAACTTGTGACCTTTGGATCTATGAACAGGCTTTTGTAGCCTGGGCACTTTATTTAGACAAGGTCATTCATCTCACAATATCGTACTTTCTCCTGAGATGGATAAAATCACTGATATATTGGTAAAGGTATGCTTTATCAGGCTTGCATGTAAGGTTGAGTTTGCAATTCTTTCTATAAAGGACCGTTAAAAGGACATTCCACTCAAAATATAAATGCACATAGATGAATTACATCTTTGACTAGAAACATATTTGCAATATACAAGTATTGACAAAAATGCTTCTAGTAAAAGTTATCACCGATTTAGCATTAACAGTTTTCTCTGCATGTGCATGTGAAACATAGCTAGATATTCTCAGAGCACCAGCTTTTTAAATACTGCAGTTGCTCAGAGCACCATTGGGGCTGGTATCATATCAGCTATCAACAAATTGAGTCATTTCCAGATGGTACTATTACCTTAGGTTTTCTGAGCAAGTGCTGTGTTTAAAATGCTGGCGCACGGTACATACTTAAATACACTTTTGAAACAGCTATAGCTTTTACTAGAAGCAGATTTGCTATTACATGTATATTACAAAAATGCTTCTATTCAAAACTGAAATGTATCCATGTGGCTTTCAATTTTGGCTGGAATGTCCCTTTAAATATAGTAGAATTGCATAATCATTTTCTTTGAATTTCAAATAAGCAAAATCTAACAAAATATTATTAATTTCTCCACCCCCTGTATCATGTGACAGCCATCAGCCAATCACGGACACATATATGTATACACTGTGAACTTTTGCACAAGTTCAATAGAAGATGGGGTCTCAAAAAGTGTGCATATAAAAAGACTGTGCATAATTTTCTAATGGAAGCAAATTGAGAAAGTTTATTTTTGACTTTGGTGTCCCTTTAACTGCATTGGAGCCCTTTGCAGTTAAAGTGAAATAAAACCCATTTTATTTTCATGATTTAGATAGAGCATGCAATTTTAAACAACTTTCTAATTTACTCCTATTATCAATTCTTCTTCATTTTCTTTATTCTCTTCCATTTTTGGTTCAGAACCTGGGTAGCGCTAGCTGATTGGTGGCTACATTTAGCCTGCTTTTCAATTAAAGATACCAAGAGAACAAAGAAAATTGATATTAGGAGTACATTAGAAAGCTGCCTAAAATTGTATGCTCTATCTGAATCATAAAAGGAAAACATTTGGGTTTGATATTCATTTAAGTAGATGAAAACATGAAAAAAAATATATTTATGCAATATTAATTTTTAAATAAAGGTTTTAAATATCTATTTACTGTAAATATTTTGCATTTCCAATGTGCTGCACATAGCAGAATATGTTCTATGTATTTCTAAATAGATATTCTTTTTTATATATATATATATATATATATATATATGAATATATCTATACCTATATTTAATCATATATATATATATATATATATATATATATGTAAAGATATATATTGTACCAAAATACCATCAGATATATATATAGAAATATGTATTTTTGAATAAATAGAACATATTCTGCTATGTGCAGAACATTGGAATGTGAAATATTCATATTTTCATGTTGGGTTAGCGCAAATGAGAATATGTGATCGGGTTTGCGCGAGAGTGACTTATATGGCAGAATATGTGAATGCGCACGTGATATTCTAAGGTCAGCTTTTTACGCTCGTTGGGTTAGCACAAGAGGGAAAACAGTTTACTTTCAACTCATATTACGAGCACAACCCAACTCGGGCAAAAAGCTTACTTGTAGCCCAATTAATGCTCGAGCGGGATCGTTAATTAGCTTTCCATTTGTAATCTGGCCCTATATTTATTACTGGGTGATGAATGATTCCAGCAATAGTTAAGTGTATCATAATATATGTCAGCAACAATATAAAAGATAACATTTTATGTCATGAATCCTAAAACTTCAATAATGATGCGTTTGTGATCTCAGGCAATGAAAAAAAAAAGAGCTGTCAGTAAGGGGGAAGGAGGGTGGAGGGGCAATGAGGGAGATCCTATGTGGGATCCGTTGAGGGAAAGGGATCTGGGAGGGGGAGGGTATTGAGTCGGGGCAGCTACACTACAGAAAACAATGGGTATTTCAAACTTTTCAAAAAAATTTTTTTGCCTAATTTGCAGCAAACTGGGTACTGGCAGACAGCTGCCAGTACCTAAGATGGCGGCAAAACGGTAGAGGGGGAGGGTTAGACAGCTGTTTGAGGGGGGTCAGGGAGTTTGGGAGGTAAGGGGGGATACTACCCTGCAGAATATATATATATAAAAAACAAACAAAAAACAACAAGTTATTTTTATACTGGCAGACTTTCTGCCAGTACTTAAGATGGGGGTGACCTTTGGGGGGTGGGGGAGGGAAAAGAGCTGTTTGAGAGGGGTCAGGGAGGGATCGGGGTGGGATGTGTCAGGTGGGAGGCTAATCTCTAAACTAAAGCTACAATTAACCCTACAAGCTACCTAATTAACCCCTTCACTACTGGGCATAATACAAGTGTGGTGCGCAGCAGCATTTAGCGGCCTTCTAATTACCAAAAAGCAATGACAAAGCCATATATGTCTGTTATTTCTGAACAACGGGGATCACAGAGAAGCATTTACAACCATTTGTGCCACGATTGCACAAGTTTGTAAATAACTTCAGTGAGTAACCTAAAAAGTTAACTAATATTTTTATTTGATTGCATTTGGCAGTGAAATGGTGGCATGAATTATACTAATAGGCCTAGATCAATACTTTGGGTTGTCTACTAAAAAAAAATATATAGTTTTGATAGTTTATAAAAAAAGGTTCTATTTCTGTTTAAATGTAGTGATGGCAAAAATGCTAAAAATCCTCTGGTCTTTTGGGGACGTTTTTGTCTTTAATGCCAGGTCCTTAAGGGGTTAAACACATAGATGAAGTCCTATTGGATGCTGCAAGCAGGTCAGCCACTCCGGAATGGCAGTCACAGGACACTGCCAGTTGCTGGCTGTTTTATGCTTGGTTGGTGCAAGGCAGAGCAGGACCTTACATATGTGTTTAACACCATTGCTACCTAGCTATCTAGGGAAAGTAATGCAAAATAATGTAGATTTGATTATTTAGAACATTTACATATTGCATGAACATTTGCTTTTAAGTATACTACTATTATTTTATCTTTTCATTTCATGAAAAATATTGTCTCTTGACTTTCTTTTTACATATTTTATTCCTTTAGAAATGCTACAACTTATGTATCTAAAACAAGAAACCCTAGGCTTTAATTGTGAATTTTTTGAGAAAAGTTTTGGTAAGTTTTTTTTAAAGGATGTGTATACACTAATGCATTTTACTTTCACCACAATGTGAATTTAGAACAGTAAGCAAACAAACAAATAAGGATTCAACAAGGATCAACTAGGAGGACCTCCTAGTGGCCAGGATTGGAATCCCAGGAGTAATGACGTGGACTCTCACCACCTTATGAAAGAAAAATCTTTTAATTTTCCTTTAAAAATAGTTTCACAAACATGAAGTTTGAATTTTTGTTATCAGTAACCATGCATTTAGGCCCATTACCCATTGTCCTTTAAACCTTTATGAATGTTTTTTTAAATATCACCCTGACTAGGTCAATATTAGCAAGAATAATATATAATGAATTATTCCCTCAAAACAAAACAGGTATTTTCCTGGATTTCAGTCATCATACATTTGTTAAATTAGTAGCTTATTATTTTGTTCAAATTAAACTTCAAATATTTATCTTTTTTTTTGGGGGGGGGGGGCTGTTTACATAGCCTTGAGAAAATGATTGGAGTGTGACTTTTCAAAGCAACTATAAAAATCCTTATCTGTTCTCTAGTCAGGAAATTACAGTACCACACCCTCCACACTAAGGTCACTGTGGGATCATTTATGTTTAAACTAAGATGTTTTCTGGAATGCAGCTACAAATCTAGTGTTTAGCAAATGTGAAATCTTGTGGAAAAATAAACTTTGGAATTCATAAAGATTTGTACCTGCCCCATAGCAGTGAATTGTGAGTAACTCTACAATATTATTATTCTATATTGTTATATTTGACTTCTCATTAGGGTTGCCAGGCATACAATATTTAAACAGACAATCTAGTATTTTAGAAGGCAGCATAGTAAAATTGCCACAGAAATGCCAGACACTTAAAGGGACAGGAAACCCCAAAATTCTCTTTCATGATTTGGATAGAACATGCAATTTTAAACAACTTTCCAATTTACTTCTATTATCAAATTGTTTTCATTCTTCTCTTATCCTTTGCTGAATGAACATTGCACTTTAGCCAATCACAATAGACAAATGTGTGCAGGCACCAATCAGCAGCTAGCTCCCACTAGTGCAGGAAATGTGTGTATTCTTTTTCAAGAAGGGATACCAAGAGAACGAAGCACATTTGAAAATAGAAGTGAATTTAAAAGTGTCTTAAAAGTACATGCACTATCTGAATCATGCAAGCTTAATTTTTTACTTTGCTATCCCTTTAAAGTCCCTGAGTGTTAGCTAAATGTAAAAGGCCCCCTATATTTCAACGTATTACAAATATGGAGTAGAAATAAATGAGGGACAACCACGGAGTTCAGTCATTTCTGTTTGTGTGTGTTACTGGCAAGCAAAGAGCTAAAATTATTTATTTGTATATTACTGAAAGCCAATGGGTAAAATGACTGCTCGGTTGTGAACAATATACATGGTCTGATCAAGAGTGTGGGCTCATTTAGAGGTTTTTTTTTGTTGGGGGGGGGGCATTGTGTGTCTTCATCACAAGTCTCTGACAGATTGTCCAGTATTTTTGTGGAGTACAGCTGGTAAATCTACTTCTCAGCTGTATTGTGAAAGGGTACAAGCATCGCAGAAAACCTTACAAAACATTTCACTCTAACGTACACTTTCATAAAATGTTTATCAGGCAGCACCAAAAGTCACTACCGGCCACAGATACAAACAGCCATTTTGAATCCAACACCTTGAAATTACAAGATATTTCTGTTGTGCTGCTGTAGAATAACATATCACCCAAGTCTTAACATTCATTTTTAAAAAACAAATTAACATCCTTTTTACTACAATTAGTTAAAAATAGCCAAATTCCATCCACCGTTTAAACTAATTACACCTAATCTAAGCCCCCTAATAAAATAAAAAAGCCCCCCAAAATAATAAAATGCCCTACCCTATACTAAATTACAAATAGCCCTTAAAAGGGCTTTTTGCGGGGCATTGCCCCAAAGTAATCAGCTCTTTTACCTGTAAAAAAAAAGACAATACCCCCCCAACATTACAACCCACCACCCACACACCCCTACTCTAAAACCCACCCAATCCCCCCTTAATAAAACCTTAACACTACCCCATTGAAGATCACCCTACCTTGAGCCGTCTTCACCCAGCCGGGCACCAGTGGTCATCCGATCCGGGCAGAAGTCTTCATCCGATGGCGCAGAAGAGGACATCCGGATCGCCAGAAGGCTTCATCCTATCCAGGCAGAAGAGGACATCCGGACCGGCAGACATCTTCATCCAAGTGGCATTTTCTATCTTCATCCATCTGACGAGGAGCGGCTCCATCTTGAAGACCAGCATCCTTCCTGGCGGACGGACTAACGATGAATGACGGTTCCTTTAAATGACGTCATCCAAGATGGCGTCCCTCGAATTTCGATTGGCTGATAGGATTCTATCAGCCAATTGGAATTAAGGTTGGAAAAATCCGATTGGTTGATTTAATCAGCCAATCGGATTGAAGTTCAATCCGATTGAGTGATTGGATCAGCCAATAGAATTGACCTTGCATTCTATTGGCTGATCCAATCAGCCAATCGGATTGAACTTCAATCTGATTGGCTGATTAAATCAGTCAATCGGATGTTTCCTACCTTAATTCCGATTGGCTGATAGAATCCTATCAGCCAATCGGAATTCGAGGGTAGCCATCTTGGATGACGCCATTTAAAGGAACCGTCATTCGTCGTTAGTCCGTCGGCCAGGAAGGATGCTCCGCGCCGGAGGTCTTCAAGATGGAGCCGCTCCTCGTTGGATGGATGAAGATAGAAGATGCCGCTTGGATGAAGACGTCTGCCGGTCCGGATGTCCTCTTCTGCCCGGATAGGATGAAGACTTCTGCCGGTCTGGATGTCCTCTTCTGCCCCATCAGATGAAGACTTCGGCCCGGATCGGATGACCACTGGTGCCCGGCTGGGTGAAGACGGCTCAAGGTAGGGTGATCTTCAATGGGGTTGTGTTAAGGTTTTTTAAGGGGGGGAGCGGGTGGGTTTTAGAGTAGGGGTGTGTGGGTGGTGGGTTGTAATGTTGGGGGGGGATTGTTCTTTTTTTTACAGGTAAAAGAGCTGATTACTTTAGGGCAATGCCCCGCAAAAGGCCCTTTTAAGGGCAATTTGTAATTTAGTATAGGGTAGGGCATTTTATTATTTTGGGGGGCTTTTTTATTTTATTAGGGGGCTTAGATTAGGTGTAATTAGTTTAAACTTCTTGTAATTTTTTTAATTTTTTGTAATGTAATGTTTTTTTTGGTGTACTATAGTTTAGTTTATTTAATTGTATTTAATTTTAGATAATTGTAGTTAATTTATTTAATTAATTTGATCATAGTGTAGTGTTAGGTGTATTTGTAACTTAGGTTAGGATTTATTTTACAGGTAATTATTTTAACTAGGTAGCTATTAAATAGTTATTAACTATTTAATAGCTATTGTACCTAGTTAAAATAAATACAAAGTTGCCTGTAAAATAAAAATAAATCCTAAAATAGCTACAATGTAATTATTATTTATATTGTAGCTATCTTAGGGTTTATTTTATAGGTAAGTATTTAGTTTTAAATAGGAATACTTTAGTTAATAATAGTAATATTATTTAGATTTATTTAAATAATAATTAAAATGGGTGGTGTTAGGGTTAGACTTAGGTTTAGGGGTTAATAAATTTAATATAGTGGCAGTGACGTTGGTGGCGGGAGATTAGGGGTTAATAAATTTAATGTAGGTGGCGGCGGTGTAGGGGGGTCAGATTAGGGGTTAATACATTTAATGTAGGTGGCGGCGGTGTAGGGGGCTCAGATTAGGAGTTAATAAATTTAATGTAGGTGGCGGCGGTGTAGGGGGGTCAGATTAGGGGTTAATAAATTTAATGTAGGTGGCGGCGGTGTAGGAGGGTCAGATTAGGGGTTAATAAATTTAATGTAGGTGGCGGCGGTGTAGGGGGGTCAGATTAGGGGTTAATAAATTTAATGTAGGTGGCGGCGGGGTCCGGGTGCGGCGGTTTAGGGGTAAACACTTTATTAGTTATTGTGGTGAGGGATTGCGGTTGACAGGTAGATAGACATTGCGCATGCGTTAGGTGTTAGGTTTTTTTTGCAGGCATTTTAGGGAGTTACGGTGCTCCCATACTCAGTGCAAGGCATGCTACGGCTGCATTTTATGGCGAGGTGAAAATGGAGTAAGATTTCTCAATTTTCACCACGTAAGGCCTTGCGCTGGATATTGGATACCGACTTACGACGCGGTCCCATGTTAGCCTATGGGAGTAAAATTTGCGGGCGACGGGTGAAATATACGGACGTAACTTGTATGCTACGCCGTATATGTGATACCAAAACAGCGCAAAAACCGGCGTCGCCGGCCTTTGCGGGCGACGCTGCATATCGGATCGGACCCCTGGGCTTTAGTCTGCAGACAATGAGGCTAACTACTTCCATAAAGTTAGCATAAAATGCATTATTTTGCATCTCACAGGGTCATGCTTACCCACATTTAAAAGGGCCCACTTTTAAATGAGGGCTCACTTTTCCCTGTAAATGGCCTGGGGGCTGAGATACAGGCTTTCAAATACTTCTCCCACAGACCCCTTGTCCTCTCTCTTACTCCCTACTCAGCAGAGAGTCTTGGCCCCTTTTGTCACAGGGCTTAGAGGCAGGGCCGGCCTTAGGGCAAGGCGAGCGAGGCGGCCGCTTGGGCCCTGTGGTTAGGGGGACCCCACTGTGCGAGTTCAAACAAACATTTTTTTTGCGCCATTTTTATTTTAATTTCTTGGGCACCATTTTTTTCTCAAAGGCCGGCCTTTGTTTTGTAATGGCAGCGGTGCGGCCGGGCAGCGCGCGTGGGAGTGGCTTTTGTGCGCTCAAATGTGCAGTCAGTCACTTCAGGACGGTCACAGGAGGCAGCCTGAAGCAGAAGGTATGAGCAGACAGGGCAGAGTGCTGACAATGTTTTTACAGTGTCATCTGTTGGTTATTCTGTGGGTGCAGGGAGCCCGCCATGGGAGTACAGAGTGGGTATTCAGTAGGTGACGTAGAGCGGTACTGTAGAGAGATTAGTTATTAATATAAATTGTGGTTGACAGTGAGAAATAATCTGTAGAAATTAATGAATGAATGTGCACAATACAATAGGAGCTGAAATTATAATAAAAGCAACATATGAGATGATACAAGTAGTGGGAGAAAGGAGTTGGTGAACTAGGCAGTTTGGGTAACACAATCAGTGGGTGAAACAGCTGGAGTGAGAAGTTGGTGATATAAGCAGTGACAGAAAATTGACATATGTAATGGGATTAAGAGGTGGGTGAGACGACACAAGCAATGAGAATTATGACCAGAATAGTGACTATTGCTGGCAAGACGAGTGGCTCACAGTGTACAGTGGTCGAGATGCGCAGTGGGTGACATTAGCCTCGGGAGTGAATGATAGGGATTAGGTAAACTTTATAAGTAATCACACATTTTTCTTGGCTTAGCCTTTGCATTACAGGCATTACCTATTCAAGACAAATTCCTCCTATACCCTAGAAATCCATGAACTTAAAAGTGAAAAACAAAATATATTTGTAACTAAGTATGTGTGTGTGTCTGTATGTGTGTGTGTCTGTGTGTGTGTGGGCTGTGTGTGTGTGTGTGCTGCCTGTGTGGGCTGTCTGTGTGTGTGTGTGGGCTGTCTGTGTGTGGGGGGTCCATCTGTGTGTGTGTGTATGGGCTATCTGTGTGTGTGTGGGGGCTATTTGTGTGTGTGGGCTACGTGTGTGTATGTGTGTGGGGGGCGCTGTGTGTGTGTGGGCTATGTCTGTGTGTGTGGGGGGCTATCTGTGTGTGTGTGGGCGCTATCTGTGTGTGTGTGTGGGCTATCTGTGTATGTGTGTGGGCTATCTGTGTGTGTGTGTGGTCTATGTGTGTGTGTGGGCTACGTGTGTGTATGTGTGGGGGGGCTGTGTGTGTGTGGGCTATGTCTGTGTGTGTGGGTGCTATCTGTGTGTGTGTGTGGGGGCTATCTGTGTGTGTGTGCTGGCTATCTGTGTGTGTGTGTGTGTGCTGGCTATCTGTGTGTGTGTGTGTGTGTGTGTGTGTGTGTGTGGGCTATCTGCGTGTGTGTGTGGGCTATCTGTGTGTGTGTGTGGGCTATCTGTGTGTGTGTGTGGGATGCGTGTGTGGCTGTGTATGTGTGTGTGTGTGTGTGGGCTGTGTGTGTGGGGGGGGCTATGTGTGTGTGGGCTATGTGTGTGTGGGCTATGTGTGTGTGCACTGTGTGTGTGTGGGCTGTGTGCGTGTGTGGGCTGTGTGTGTGTGTGTGTGTGTGGGGGGGCTATGTGTGTGTGCACTGTGTGTGTGTGTGGGCTGTGTCTGTGTGTGTACACCCGTGTATGTATATCTGTATACCTGTGAGTGTGTGGTAGGGTTGCCACCTCAGCCATGTTTTCCTGGACACTTATGAGTTACACATGCTGCAGGGTATGCAGGGAGGAACATGTATTGTGTTTCTGGACAGCACTATACTTCTTATTTCTCCCTGCACACCCTGCAGTCTGTGTAACTTATAAGTGTTCTGTATTTTAAGGGACGGGTGGCAACCCTAGTGTGTGGATGTATATGTATATAAGTATCTCTGTGTGTGTATTATATCTGTGCACTGTGTTTGTGTGGTACAGTGCATTGCCCCATTTCTTTTAAGTATTTTTTTGTTCTGGGTAGAGGGCGAGGCCTAGGGACCTGCACTTGCTAGGGCGGCCCTGGCATCTCTGTAATGTTCTTGTTATCATAAGAAAACACATAAAAATAAGGCCCAGTTCAACTCAACTGTTCCTAATTGTCAGCATAATTCTTCATTATATACTGTACATAAACTGTTGTTCCAATAGTACAAATGGTATATTGCAATATATACAATGTTATAGTGCTCCACTTTAGTGGATTTATATGTTGTTTTTTATTTAAAATGTTGTGCATTACCTTAAATGATTTTTCTCCCATTTTTTTTTAATTGTAAAAACGGTGGGGACGAATATTGTGCAGGGTTGCAGGCGGAGATTGACAGGATTGGAGGCGGATATTGGGTGGGGTTGGGGGCGGTGTTGGAGGCGGGGAAAAAGGGGGCCCCATTTTGTCATCCTACCTTGGGCCCCGCAATGGCTAGGGCCGGCCCTGCTTAGAGGAGGAGGCAGCAATGGAGAAGGAGTTTGGAGTGTCTCCAGGATCCAGGTGGGAAGAGATTCCCCAGGATGAAAACTCATGGTTATCATCTAAGAGGTTAAGGAAGTTTACTATATTTTTTTCTTCATGCAGATGACCATAAAGAGTAGCTCTGGATCACATGACACTTACACTGGTGAGCTAAAGAACATTTGAGGTAAAATATCTTCCTTTTTACATAGAGATATTCCTGTGATATTTGTGATGTAGTATATAGGTAACGTCCCTTTAAATTATATTCTTAAAGGAACAACTTATTTTTCTGCAGCCATGTAAAAAACATGAGTGTGAATATATTTGAATGCATTTTCAATTGTTTTTCAGCAGTCAAACTCCACTCACCACTTGCCTTATTTGGAGAAAACAATCCAAACTTCTTACTAGATTAGACAAGGCTACCCAGTATGATTGTTGTGTTAGCAAAACTATTGTATAATTGTGCACCTTTCTTTGATCACAGCTGCTGAGGCCCCCCAGAAACAGATTTGTAGCAGTATTAGGCTTCAGGAATCCTAACCTGCCTCAGCAAGGGAGATCATATAATAAAATTCAAAAGGTTTTCCAAAAAGGTTTGTCCCTAATTTGCAAAACATGCAACTTTTGCTAACAAATTTACAGTTTTAATTTGCTTTAAAATATATACTTTGCATTCAGATCTTTAGCAATGATTATTTTTTTAATGCATATATACAGTAAAACATGACTTCAATTTCCCATTAAGAATGATGCAGTTTGCCTGCACAGTAATGCTTATTCACATTTATTTGATAAATATATGCACCAGGGTTTTCCAAAGGTTTATTACTGGATTGCATTTGTGGTAATATGCTAGCAAACAGAAAGTTTAAAATGCTTTTTAAACATCAAGGGCACGATCCGATATACGGCGTAGGTTTTGGCGCAAGCGAGGGAACCCACGCCGCCCGTAATTTCACCTCGCACATCGGGGTATTACATATACACCGCCGGCAGTTCCTAAAGTGCCGTAAGTCTGATAAACTAGCGACGTCCAGAAATAAGTGTAAGTACAAATTTCTGGAGTCGCCAGTGGCTTATGGCACTTTAGAAACTGCTGGCGCCTAAGAAATCTAACTAAAATTTTAAATCTCCCGTAACTGTCTAACACGCCTCCCAAAAATAAGCCCGACACGTATGCCCCTATATCCGCAATCCCCCTTCTCACTCCTAATAATAAATGTATTAACCCCTAAACCGCCATAGCCCACACCGCAAGTAATAACTAAATTATTAACCCCTAAACCGCCATAGCCCACACCGCAATAAACCTATTCTAGTATTAACCCCTAAACCGCCATAGCCCACATAGCCTATTAAATCTATTAACCCCTAATCTGCCACCGCCAACGTCGCTGCCACTATAATAAAGTTATTAACCCCTAAACCTAAGTCTAAACCTAACACCCCCCTAACTTAATTATTATTGAAATAAATCTAAATAATATTACTATTATTAACTAAAGTATTCCTATTTAAAACTAAATACTTACCAATAAAATAAACCCTAACGGCTAGATTTGGAGTTTTGTCGGTAACGACCCGAAAAACTAACGCCGGCTTTTTTCTGGCCGCACCATAAAAATAACTCTGGTATTGAGAGTCCACATAAAGGCTGCGTTAGGCTCCAAAAAAGGAGCGTAGAGCATTTTTAACGCAGCTTCAACTCTCGATACCAGAGTTGCTTACGGACGCAGCCAGCCTCAAAAACGTGCTCGTGCACGATTCCCCCATAGGAAACAATGGGGCTGTTTGAGCTGAAAAAAAACCTAACACCTGCAAAAAAAGCCGCGTTCAGCTCCTAACGCAGCCCCATTGTTTGCTATGCGGTAACCCTTCCTACGTCTGCACTTAACACTCTAACATGTACCCCGAGTCTAAACACCCCTAACCTTACACTTATTAACCCCTAATCTGCCGCCCCCGCTATCGCTGACCCCTGCATATTATTATTAACCCCTAATCTTCCGCTCCGTAAACCGCCGCTACTTACATTATCCCTATGTACCCCTAATCTGGTTCCCTAACATCGCCGACCCCTATATTATATTTATTAACCCCTAATCTGCCCCCCTCAATGTCGCCTCCACCTGCCTACACTTATTAACCCCTAATCTGCCGAGCGAACCTGAGCGCTACTATAATAAAGTTATTAACCCCTAATCCGCCTCACTAACCCTATAATAAATAGTATTAACCCCTAATCTGCCCTCCCTAACATCGCCGACACCTAACTTCAATTATTAACCCCTAATCTGCCGACCGGAGCTCACCGCTATTCTAATAAATGGATTAACCCCTAAAGCTAAGTCTAACCCTAACACTAACACCCCCCTAAGTTAAATATAATTTAAATCTAACGAAATAAATTAACTCTTATTAAATAAATTATTCCTATTTAAAGCTAAATACTTACCTGTAAAATAAATCCTAATATAGCTACAATATAAATTATATTTATATTATAGCTATTTTAGGATTAATATTTATTTTACAGGTAACTTTGTATTTATTTTAACCAGGTACAATAGCTATTAAATAGTTAAGAACTATTTAATAGCTAAAATAGTTAAAATAATTACAAAATTACCTGTAAAAGAAATCCTAACCTAAGTTACAATTAAAACTAACACTATACTATCAATAAATTAATTAAATAAACTACCTACAATTACCTACAATTAACCTAACACTACACTATCAATAAATTAATTAAATACAATTCCTACAAATAAATACAATTAAATAAACTTGCTAAAGTACAAAAAATAAAAAATATCTACAAACATAAGAAAAATATTACAACAATTTTAAACTAATTACACCTACTCTAAGCCCCCTAATAAAACAACAAAGCCCCCCAAAATAAAAAAAATGCCCTACCCTATTCTAAATTACTAAAGTTAAAAGCTCTTTTACCTTACCAGCCCTGAACAGGGCCCTTTGCGGGGCATGCCCCAAGAAGTTCAGCTCTTTTGCCTGTAAAAAAAAAACATACAATACCCCCCCCCCCAACATTACAACCCACCACCCACATACCCCTAATCTAACCCAAACCCCCCTTAAATAAACCTAACACTAAGCCCCTGAAGATCATCCTACCTTGTCTTCACCTCACCAGGTATCACCGATCCGTCCTGCCTCCAAAATCTTCATCTAACCCAAGCGGGGGTTGGCGATCCATCAACCGGTGCCTGAAGAGGTCCAGAAGAGGCTCCAAAGTCTTCATCCTATCCGGGAAGAAGAGGCGATCCGGACCGGCAACCATCTTGATCCAAGCGGCATCTTCTATCTTCATCCGATGACGACCGGCTCCATCCTGAAGACCTCCACCGCGGACCCATCTTCTTCCGGCGACGTCCAACTGCAGAATGACGGTTCCTTTAAGGGACGTCATCCAAGATGGCGTCCCTCGAATTCCGATTGGCTGATAGGATTCTATCAGCCAATCGGAATTAAGGTAGGAATATTCTGATTGGCTGATGGAATCAGCCAATCAGAATCAAGTTCAATCCGATTGGCTTATCCAATCAGCCAATCAGATTGAGCTCGCATTCTATTGGCTGATCGGAACAGCCAATAGAATGCGAGCTCAATCTGAATGGCTGATTGGATCAGCCAATCGGATTGAACTTGATTCTGATTGGCTGATTCCATCAGCCAATCAGAATATTCCTACCTTAATTCCGATTGGCTGATAGAATCCTATCAGCCAATCGGAATTCGAGGGACGCCATCTTGGATGACGTCCCTTAAAGGAACCGTCATTCTGCAGTTGGACGTCGCCGGAAGAAGATGGGTCCGCGGTGGAGGTCTTCAGGATGGAGCCGGTCGTCATCGGATGAAGATAGAAGATGCCGCTTGGATCAAGATGGTTGCCGGTCCGGATCGCCTCTTCTTCCCGGATAGGATGAAGACTTTGGAGTCTCTTCTGGACCTCTTCAGGCACCGGATGATGGATCGCCAGCCCCCGCTTGGGTTGGATGAAGATTTTGGAGCCAGGACGGATCGGTGATACCTGGTGAGGTGAAGACAAGGTAGGATGATCTTCAGGGGCTTAGTGTTAGGTTTATTTAAGGGGGGTTTGGGTTAGATTAGGGGTATGTGGGTGGTGGGTTGTAATGTTGGGGGGGGGTATTGTATGGTTTTTTTTTACAGGCAAAAGAGCTGAACTTCTTGGGGCATGCCCCGCAAAGGGCCCTGTTCAGGGCTGGTAAGGTAAAAGAGCTTTTTTAGTAATTTAGAATAGGGTAGGGCATTTTTTATTTTGGGGGGCTTTGTTGTTTTATTAGGGGGCTTAGAGTAGGTGTAATTAGTTTAAAATTGTTGTAATATTTTTCTTATGTTTGTAGATATTTTTTTATTTTTTGTAACTTAGTTCTTTTTTATTTTTTGTACTTTAGCAAGTTTATTTAATTGTATTTATTTGTAGGAATTGTATTTAATTAATTTATTGATAGTGTAGTGTTAGGTTAATTGTAGGTAATTATAGGTAGTTTATTTAACCCCTTAATGACCACAGCACTTTTCCATTTTCTGTCCGTTTGGGACCAAGGCTATTTTTACATTTTTGCGGTGTTTGTGTTTAGCTGTAATTTCCCTCTTACTCATTTACTGTACCCACACATATTATATACCGTTTTTCTCGCCATTAAATTAACTTTCTAAAAATACCATTATTTTCATCATATCTTATAATTTACTATAAAATTTTTTTTATAAAATATGAGGAAAAAATGGAAAAAAACACACTTTTTTTAACTTTGACCCCCAAAATCTGTTACACATCTACAACCACCAAAAAAAAACCATGCTAAATAGTTTCTAAATTTTGTCCTGAGTTTAGAAATACCTAATATTTACATGTTCTTTGCTTTTTTTGAAAGCTATAGGGCCATAAATACAAGTAGCATTTTGCTATTTCCAAACTACTTTTTTTCAAAATTAGCGCTAGTTACATTGGAACACTAATATCTTTCAGGAATCCCTGAATATCAATTGACATGTATATATTTTTTTTTAGAAGACATCCCAAAGTATTGATCTAGGCCAATTTTGGTATATTTCATGCCACCATTTCACCGCCAAATGCGATCAAATACAAAATATCGTTCACTTTTTCACAAATTTTTTCACAAACTTTCGGTTTCTCACTGAAATTATTTACAAACAGCTTGTGCAATTATGGCACAAATGGTTGTAAATGCTTCTCTGGGATCCCCTTTGTTCAGAAATAGCAGACATATATGGCTTTGGCATTGCTTTTTGGTAATTAGAAGGCCGCTAAATGCCGCTGCGCACCACACGTGTATTATGCCCAGCAGTGCAGGGGTTAATTAGGGAGCTTGTAGGGAGCTTGTATGGTTAATTTTAGCTTTAGTGTAGTGTAGTAGACAACCCAAAGTAATGATCTAGGCCCATTTTGGTATATTTCATGCCACCATTTCACCGCCAAATGCGATCAAATAAAAAAAAAAACGTTAAATTTTTCACAATTTTAGGTTTCTCACTGAAATCATTTACAAACAGCTTGTGCAATTATGGCACAAATGGTTGTAAATGCTTCTCTGGGATCCCCTTTGATCAGAAATAGCAGATATATATGACTTTGGCGTTGCTTTCTGGTAATTAGAAGGCCGCAAAATGCTGCTGCGCATCACACGTGTATTATGGCTAGCAGTAAAGGGGTTAATTAGGAAGTTTGTAGGGAGCTTGCAGGGTTAATTTTAGCTTTAGTGTAGAGATCAGCCTCCCACCTGACACATCAGACCCCCTGATCCCTCCCAAACAGCTCCCTTCCCTCCCCCACCCCACAATTGTCCCCGCCATCTTAAGTACTGGCAGAAAGTCTGCCAGTACTAAAATAAAAGCTTTTTGGGGGGTTTAGGTTTTTTTTTTTAAAAAAAATAATAATTATTCTGCTGTATAGGACCCCCCTTAGCCTCCAACCTCCCTAATCCCCCCCAAAACAGCTCTGTAACCTTCCCTATCTGCCTTATTGGGGCCATCTTGGGTACTGGCAGCTGTCTGCCAGTACCCAGCTTACACAAAAAAGTGCTTTTTTTTCTTAGTTTTTTTTTTTCTGTAGTGTAGCTTCCCCAAACCCACCCACCACCACAAACCCCAACCACCTCATTGATCGTTTTTTTTTTAAACTTATTTTAAACTGATTGCACCTTTTTCTGTAGTGTAGCGGTTCCCACCAGCTCCCTCCCCGTGCACGCGCCCGCCCCCGCCCTCCCGTGCACGCGCGCGCGTCCGTGCGCGCCCCCGGGCATCCCCGCCCACGATCCCGCCCCCCTCCACATCTCCAGGGCCATCGATGGCCGCCACCCACCTCCCGGTACTGCTCCCACCCACCAACGAAGGAATCCACCGATCTGCGGTGCAGAGAGGGCCACAGAGTGGCTCTCTCTGCATCGGATGGCTTCAAAAGGTTATTGCAGGATGCCTCCATATCGAGGCATCACTGCAATAACCGGAAAGCAGCTGGAAGCAAACAGGATCGCTTCCAGCTGCTTTCCACACCGAGGACGTGCAGGGTACGTCCTCAGGCGTTAACTGCCTTTTTTTTGAGGACGTACCCTGCACGTCCTCGGTCGTTAAGGGGTTAATTAATTTATTGATAGTATAGTGTTAGTTTTAATTGTAACTTAGGTTAGGATTTCTTTTACAGGTAAATTTTTAATTATTTTAACTATTTTAGCTATTAAATAGTTCTTAACTATTTAATAGCTATTGTACCTGGTTAAAATAAATACAAAGTTACCTGTAAAATAAATATTAATCCTAAAATAGCTATAATATAAATATAATTTATATTGTAGCTATATTAGGATTTATTTTACAGGTAAGTATTTAGCTTTAAATAGGAATAATTTATTTAATAAGAGTTAATTTATTTCGTTAGATTTAAATTATATTTAACTTAGGGGGGTGTTAGTGTTAGGGTTAGACTTAGCTTTAGGGGTTAATCCATTTATTAGAATAGCGGTGAGCTCCGGTCGGCAGATTAGGGGTTAATAATTGAAGTTAGGTGTCGGCGATGTTAGGGAGGGCAGATTAGGGGTTAATACTATTTATTATAGGGTTAGTGAGGCGGATTAGGGGTTAATAACTTTATTATAGTAGCGCTCAGGTCCGCTCGGCAGATTAGGGGTTAATAAGTGTAGGCAGGTGGAGGCGACGTTGTGGGGGGCAGATTAGGGGTTAATAAATATAATATAGGGGTCGGCGGTGTTAGGGGCAGCAGATTAGGGGTACATAAGGATAACAAAGGTGGCGGCGCTTTGCGGTCGGCAGATTAGGGGTTAATAAGTGTAGGCAGGTGGAGGCGACGTTGTGGGGGGCAGATTAGGGGTTAATAAATATAATATAGGGGTCGGCGGTGTTAGGGGCAGCAGATTAGGGGTACATAAGGATAACGTAGGTGGCGGTCGGCAGATTAGGGGTTAAAAAAATTTATTCGAGTGTCGGCGATGTGGGGGGACCTCGGTTTAGGGGTACATAGGTAGTTTATGGGTGTTAGTGTACTTTAGAGTACAGTAGTTAAGAGCTTTATAAACCGGCGTTAGCCCATAAAGCTCTTAACTACTGACTTTTTTCCTGCGGCTGGAGTTTTGTCGTTAGATGTCTAACGCTCACTTCAGAAACGACTCTAAATACCGGAGTTAGAAAGATCCCATTGAAAAGATAGGATACGCAATTGACGTAAGGGGATCTGCGGTATGGAAAAGTCGCGGCTGAAAAGTGAGCGTTAGACCCTATTTTGAGTGACTCCAAATACCGGCGGTAGCCTAAAACCAGCGTTAGGAGCCTCTAACGCTGGTTTTCACGGCTAACGCCAAACTCCAAAGCTAGGCCTGTGATAGCTACAATATAATTAATAATTACATTGTAGCTATTTTAGGATTTATTTTTATTTTACAGGCAACTTTGTATTTATTTTAACTAGGTACAATAGCTATTAAATAGTTAATAACTATTTAATAGCTACCTAGTTAAAATAATTATAAAATTACCTGTAAAATAAATCCTAACCTAAGTTACAAATACACCTAACACTACACTATCATTAAATAAATTAAATTAATTAATTAACTAGAATTAGCTAAAATGAAATACAATGAACTAAATTAAACTATAGTACAAAAAAATTACAAGAAGTTTAAACTAATTACACCTAATCTAAGCCCCCTAATAAAATAAAAAGCCCCCCAAAATAATAAAATGCCCTACCCTATACTAAATTACAAATAGCCCTTAAAAGGGCTTTTTGTGGGGCATTGCCCCAAAGTAATCAGCTCTTTTACCTGTAAAAAAAATTACAATACCCCCCCCAACATTACAACCCACCGCCCACACACCCCTAATCTAAAACCCACCCAATCCCCCCTTAAAAAAACCTAACACTATTGAACTTCAATCCGATTGGCTGATTAAATCAACCAATCAGATTTTTCTTACCTTAATTCCGATTAGCTGATAGAATCCTATCAGCCAATCGGAATTCGAGGGATGCCATCTTGGATGACGTAATTTAAAGGAACCGTCATTCGTCGTTAGTCCGTCGTGCTGGAAGGATGCTCCGCGCCGGATGTCTTCAAGATGGAGCCGCTCCTCGTCGGATGGATGAAGATAGAGGATGCTGCTTGGATGAAGACGTCTGCCGGTCCGGATGTCCTCTTCTGCCCCGATAGGATGAAGACTTCTGCCGGTCTGGATGTCCTCTTCTGCCCCATCGGATGAAGACTTCTGCCCGGATCGGATGACCACTTGTGCCCGGCTGGGTGAAGACGGCTCAAGGTAGGGTGATCTTCAATGGGGTAGTGTTAGGTTTTTTTAAGGGGGGATTGGGTGGGTTTTAGAGTAGGGGTGTGTGGGTGGTGGGTTGTAATGTTGGGGGGGGGTATTGTAATTTTTTTTTTACAGGTAAAAGAGCTGATTACTTTTGGGCAATGCCCCGCTAAATGACCTTTTAAAGGATATTATTTGTAATTTAGTATAAGGTAGGGCCTTTTATTATTTTGGGAGGCTTTTTTATTTTATTAGGGGGCTTAGATTAGGTGTAATTAGTTTAAACTTCTTGTAATTTTTTTATTTTCTGTAATTTAGTGTTTGTTTTTTTGTACTATAGTTTATTTTAGTTAATTGTATTTAATTTTAGCTAATTGTTGTTAATTAATTTAATTTATTTAATGATAGTGTAGTGTTAGGTGTATTTGTAACTTAGGTTAGGATTTATTTTACAGGTAATTTTGTAATTATTTTAACTAGGTAGCTATTAAATAGTTATTAACTATTTAATAGCTATTGTACCTAGTTAAAATAAATACTAAGTTGCCTGTAAAATAAAAATAAATCCTAAAGGGGGCATGGCTAGGCAGCGGCCATGAAAGGTCGCAATATCTGTTGCTTCTAAAGGGATCTGCTCAATCCACCGATTAATGCAGTGAATCTGCAATATTTAGCAACATCTATCTCATCTTTGATTAGATAGAGGTGAGCAGCATTGATTGATACTAAAAGTGCAGAGTTTATGATCGATAGGACCCAGATCTGGCCCGTTGAGTTCCTAGGCGGCGGCCTTATCACAGGATTTCGACCCCCCCCCAGTAAGCTGGGGTACAGCAGTCCATAGTCGACTGTCCACTTTCCTGATAAAAGGGAACCATCTTTCTGGATATATTCTATACATGTGGGTGTGTATGGGAAACGGAGCCACACAAGAACTGTTTTAAAAAAGAGGTAACAAACAGGGAAAATGGAGGCCCTAAACAAATAGGAAAGTGATATGATGCAGCACATAAGTGACCACTACCGGAGTTTAGAGGTTGAGTTGTGCAGACTTTTCCTGAGACCCATACACGCTGTAGCCCCCCAAAGTGAAAGTTGTGGAGAAACTATACCTTCCGGGTTGGACTTGGTGAGCGAGGGGGCAAACAACTCCCACAGTCAGATAGTCACCCAGCGGCAGGGCCAGCCCGGTGATACACAGTCACTTGAACCTGAGCTACCGATTGGAGCCACACATGAGATGAAGAAGGAGGCATTGTGTACGCTCACAGTGGAGAACATACTCCCGAATATTAACCCGATTGCTATGGGAGGAGGATGCTACATTTTTTGACAGTCCCAGCCTGGCACCTTCTAACCGTCCGCCTATAACCAGGACTGGAACTAGGGGGGAAACGAACAGAAAACTCCTGACTACCCAGGGAAATTGGGACCATGCTGCAGCGAGACGCTCACAGGTAATAAACATTCAGAGCGTATGCTCCCCTTATCCAGGACTTTATATTACAACAAAACCCTTACAAGATGTAGAGAAACAGAGATGGGCCTGCTCCGCATATACACAATTTGAAAACCCCAGCTTGTTACCTCCCAACCAACCGCCCATAACTGTGACCAGAGCATGTGAGGAAGCTGAGACACAGAGAACGGCCCGCTTCAAATTTACATTTTCTGACAATCTCAGCCTGTTATCTCCTAACCATCTGCCCATGACTGTGATCGGAGCTGAGGGAGTACTGAACAGGAAACACCTAACTTCCCAAAAAAATCGAGGTCACCCTGCAACAGGTTGCTCACAAGTAATGGACGCACAGAGTGTATGCTCCTTGTATTCAGGACTCCGCAACGAAAAGAGCCCTATACAAGATGATCGGCTTGGAATAGGTTAAGGGGGACCGAAGCCCTGCAAATGAGACTCACTCTTGAGACTTTTAGGCTGGACATAACTTGGGGAGTATCCCTAATACTATTACAGGATGCCAATGTCAGATCAGGTCTGGGTGCATGATAAAAACTTGATATATACAAGCTGATATTGTTATGGAATTATGACTGCTTGATATGTTTTGCTCAATTCTCCCACTTAACTCTTTGGCTCCAGCACATCATTTGCATTTACTGGTTGCAATGGGTTTAAAATTTAAAATTTATGTCACTCATATGTTTTTTAGGTTTTAGATAAGCTGTTCTTTTGCTATTAATGCTACCTTTGATATCTATTTATTGTCTATCTAACGCAAGCTAGGTCTGTCTCATAGCCATATCATACTAATGTGAGGAGGTCTACCAGCTTGGCTAATATACCCCTATCCATCACTTTAAACAGTTAAATTTGGCAGAGTACATTTACCCATTCCCATAGCCATAACTATATCCTCTCATGAGTGGGGTAGAGGGGGTGTACTCCGAAATGGTAGCTAATAATGAGCTGTGTACATGTTTTAACCTCTGGTAGATTAGTACAGTCCCTTGTAGCATTTCAGCTCCATTCTGAAATATATTGGAATAGTAGGAGGTCTTGGAGCTGCCTGAGCTTAATCCCTGAGCAACTATGCTTAAAGCACAGTGATCCCTTATATCTATAAACTAGGCTCTTGATTTTCAAGTATTGTGGATACAGATTTACGAGGGGTAACTTCATCTTATCTTATGCTGCTGGCGTGCTGTTTGCGGCCGGAATGGCGCACCAAAAATATATCCTAAACACCTCTAAGACATTAACATTTGTAGCTATGGTTCTGTAGATAGGGGTGTGTATTCTATTGAAACCTCATACTATCTCATCTAGCAATGATAATATGTGCTCATATTAGAAATCACCTACTCTAATGCATCTATGTTGAAATTTGCCTATACACTGACTTTGGATAGACGTGTTAGATTATATTTCCTGTATCTCTGTTTCTTGTAACAAGGCCCTGCTATACCTAATCCTCCCAACTATCTAATTCTGAAATGTTCATAACGATGGTTCCCTTACTAATATATTAATATATCAACATAGCTCAATGTAAGGGTTTTTTATACGTTTTTCAGTTTTCGCAATGGTCCTAAACCCTATATAAATAGAAAATGGAGATTCATTAATAGAGATCCATGAGTGGTCTCCATAGTTTCAGAAGTTACCTTCCTTGATTATGTTTAAGATTGTATAAGGAGCCCAAGAGAGGCCCTGTAGGTTTTGTTGAAGGTACAGAACTGTCTTGGCATTAACTTTGGTATTAAATTTGTGTTTGTATTGACATATACCCACACTTTATCTAAATAATATAACAATTGTTAGCCGAATATGTGGAAATCATTTGCATGTAAAACTTTCGACATGTTTACGTTGGTTTGCCTTTTGATGAATCTCAATAAAAAATTAAAAAATAAATAAATAAAAATAAATCCTAAAATAGCTACAATGTAATTATTAATTATATTGTAGCTATCTTAGGGTTTATTTTATAGGTAAGTATTTAGTTTTAAATAGGAATACTTTAGTTAATAATAGTAATATTATTTAGATTTATTTAAATAATAATTAAGTTAGGGGGGTGTTAGGGTTAGACTTAGGTTTAGGGGTTAATAACTTTATTATAGTGGCGGCGACATTGGTGGCAGCAGATTAGGGGTCAATAGATTTAATAGGCTATGTGGGCTATGGTGGTTTAGGGGTTAATAATAGAATAGGTTTATTGTGGTATACACTTTATTAGTTATTGCGGTGGGGGATTGTGGTTGACAGGTAGTTCGTTTTTTTTTTGCAGGCATTTTAGGGAGTTACGGTGCTCCCATACTCAGAGCAAGGCCTGCTACGGTTGCATTTTATGGCGAGGTGAAAATGGAGTAAGATTTCTCCATTTTCGCCACGTAAGGCCTTGAGCTGGATATTGGATACCGATGTTAGCTCATGGGAGTAAAAATTGCGAGCGACGGGTGAAATATACGTGCGGCATTTAGATGCGGCGCTGTATAAAGGATACCAAAAACGTGCAAAAACCGGCGTTGCCGGCTTTTGTGGGCGACGCTCTATATGTAATGGAGGCCCAATTTGGTGTGTAGATATTTTGCATTTCAGTACTGGTTATATGTTAGGTATATTAAAAAACATAATTTCTTTCATGTAATTGGCAAGAGTCCATGAGCTAGTGAGTGACATATGGGATATACTATCCTACCAGGAGGGGCAAAGTTTCCCAAACCTCAAAATGCCTATAAATACACCCCTCACCAGACTCACAATTCAGTTTTACAAACTTTGCCTCCTATGGAGGTGGTGAAGTAAGTTTGTGCTAAGATTTCTACGTTGATATGCGCTTCTCAGCATTGTTGAAGCCTGATTTGTCTCAGAGTACAGCGAATGTCAGAGGGACGTGAAGGGAGTATCGCTTATTGAATACGATGATTTCCCTAACTGGGGTCTATTTCATAGGTTCTCTGTTATCGGTCGTAGAGATTCATCTCCTACCTCCCTTTTCAGATCGACGATATACTCTCAAATTACCATTACCTCTACTAATAACTGTTTTAGTACTGGTTTGGCTATCTGCTATATGTGGATGGGTGTCGTTTGGTAAGTATGTTTTTTATTACTTAAGACACCTCAGCTATGGTTGGGCACTTTATGCATTTATATAAAGTTCTAAATATATGTATTGTACTTATATTTGCCTTGAGTCAGGTTCATGTATTTCCTTCTGCAGACTGTCAGTTTCATATTTGGGAAATATTAACATCTTTAAAAGAAATTTTTTTCTTACCTGGGGTTTAGTCTTTTTTCAATTGACTACTTCTTGCAAATTGCGGGCGGCATTAGGCCCGCGGGTGTGTCAAATGCTAAACTTTATTGCGTCATTCTTGGCGCGAAAATATTTTTGCTTTTTTCTCTATCAGAGGCCTATGCTATTTGCATTTTTTCCCATTCCTGAAACTGTCATATAAGGAAATAATTTTG
Organism: Bombina bombina; assembly: GCF_027579735.1. Classification (NCBI taxonomy): domain Eukaryota; kingdom Metazoa; phylum Chordata; class Amphibia; order Anura; family Bombinatoridae; genus Bombina; species Bombina bombina. Next base: position 947,390,293 of record NC_069502.1, on the reverse strand, counting down.
CTTTATATGTTGTTTTTTCTCTTACATTTTGCAAGATGTCTCAATTTGATCCTGCCTCAGAAGTTTCTGCTGGAACATTGCTGCATGACATCGGTTCTACCAAAGCTAAGTGCATTTGTTGTAAAATTGTTGAAATTATTTCGCCGAATGTCATTTGTAATAGTTGTCATGATAAACTTTTACATGCAGATAGTGTATCCATCAGTAATAGTACATTGTCAGTTGCAGTTCCTTCAACTTCTAATGTACATGATATACCTGTAAATTTTAAAGAATTTGTTTCTGATTCTATCTTGAAGGCTTTGTCTGCATTTTCACCTTCTAATAAATGTAAAAGGTCTTTTAAAACTTCTCATTTAGTTGATGAAATTTCAAATGACCAACAACATAATAATTTATCCTCTTCTGATGAGGATCTATCTGATACAGAAGATCCTTCCTCAGACATTGACACTGACAAATCTACTTATTTATTTAAAATAGAGTATATGTGTTCTTTATTAAAAGAAGTGTTAATTACTTTGGATATTGAGGTAACCAGTCCTCTTGATGTTCAGTCTAATAAATGTTTAAATGCTGTTTTTAAACCTCCTGTGGTTTCTCCAGGGGTTTTTCCTATTCCTGAGGCTATTTCTGATATGATTTCTAGGGAATGGAATAAGCCAGGTACTTCTTTTATTCCTTCTTCAAGGTTTAAAAAATTGTATCCTTTACCAGCAAAATCTATAGAGTTTTGGGAAAAAAATCCCCAAAGTTGATGGGGCTATTTCTACTCTTGCTAAACGTACCACTATTCCTATGGAAGATAGTACTTCCTTTAAGGATTCTTTAGATAGGAAGCTTGAATCTTATCTAAGGAAGGCCTATTTATATTCAGGTCATCTTCTCAGATCTGCAATTTCTTTGGCTGATGTTGCAGCTGCATCAACTTTCTGGTTGGAGAATTTAGCGCAACAAGAATTGGATTCTGACATATCTAGCATTATTCGCTTACTGCAACATGCTAATCATTTTATTTGTGATGCCATTTTTGATATTATCAAAATTGATGTTAGATCCATGTCTTTAGCTATATTAGCTAGAAGAGCTTTGTGGCTTAAATCTTGGAATGCTGATATGACATCTAAATCTAGATTACTATCTCTTTCGTTCCAAGGTAATAATTTATTTGGTTCTCAGTTGGATTCTATTATTTCAACTGTCACTGGGGGAAAGGGAGCTTTTCTGCCTCAGGATAAAAATCCTAAGGGTAAATCTAAGACTTCTAACCGTTTTCGTTCCTTTCGTCAGAATAAGGAACAAAAACTCAATCCTCCCCCCAAGGAATCTGCTTCCAATTGGAAGCCTTCCTCAAAATGGAATAAATCCAAGCCATTTAGGAAACCAAAGTCAGCCCCTAAGTCCACATGAAGGTGCGGCCCTCATTCCAGCTCAGCTGGAAGGGGGCAGATTAAGGTTTTTCAAGGATATTTGGATAAAATCTGTCCAAAATCATTGGATTCAGAGCATTGTCTCTCAAGGGTATCGAATAGGATTCAGAGTAAGACCTCCTGTGAGAAGATTTTTTTCTCTCACGTATCCCAGTAAATCCAGTAAAAACTCAGGCTTTCCTGAAGTGTGTTTCAGACCTGGAGTCTTCAGGGGTAATCATGCCAGTTCCTCCTCAGGAACAAGGTTTGGGGTTTTATTCAAACCTATTCATTGTACCAAAGAAAGAAAATTTATTCAGACCAGTTCTGGATCTGAAAATTTTGAATTGTTATGTAAGAGTACCAACTTTGATGGTAACTATAAGGACTATTCTGCCTTTTGTTCAGCGAGGACATTATATGTCCACAATAGATTTGCAGGATGCATACCTTCATATTCCGATTCATCCAGAAAACTATCAGTTTCTGAGATTCTCTTTTCTAAACAAGCATTACCAATTTGTTGCTCTTCCATTTGGCCTAGCAACAGCTCCAATAATCTTTTCAAATGTTCTGGGTGCCCTACTATCTGTAATCAGAGAACAGGGTATTGCGGTGTTTCCTTATTTGGACGATATCTTGGTACTAGCTCAGTCTTTACGTACTGCAGAATCTCACACAAATCAACTAGTGTTGTTTCTTTGGAAACATGGTTGGAGGATCAATTTACCAGGACCAGGAATATCGCAAGCAGCTGCCTTCTTCCGTGTTTGGCAGCCAACAAAACTGCTGAATGCACATGCCTAATTATAAGTTCACCTGTGCTTTGTATTATTTATTCCAGATTAATGGTATATGGATAATGAATCATGTTAAGATGGACTGCAATATAAGCAGGGGATAAAACTCAGACTACTACAGACCAACCCTCACTGTATGGACTGTACTCATAATATCTGTTCATCTACATACTATTTCTATTTTACCAGTAGTTTGTGTAAACAGCTGTCTATCTCAACTTGCTAACACTAAAACCTATATTTGTGGCATATTAATGGAACCCTTTTGAAAATGTGAGATGGATAACCAAAAAAATATTTATACTACTGACCTATATGAAATGGAGCATACATCTATTTGACTATACAATTGACATGCATTCTTATTTGTACAAACTCATATTTCTTTGTGTTCAAAACAAGCAACAATTTTAAACAACTTTCCAATTGACTTTTCTTGATTCCTCAGACAAGGGTCACCTTTTTAGGCTTCCAGATAGATTCAGTGTCCATGACTCTGTCTCTAACAGACAAGAGACGTTTAAAATTGGTTGCAGCCTGCCGGCACCTTCAGTCTCAGTTATTCCCTTCAGTGGCTATGTGCATGGAAGTTTTAGGTCTCATGACTGCAGCATCGGACGCGATCCCCTTTGCTCGTTTTCACATGAGACCTCTACAGCTTTGTATGCTGAATCAATGGTGCAGAGATTATACAAAGATATCACAATTAATATCCTTGAATCCCAATGTGCGACACTCTCTGACATGGTGGATAGATCACCATCGTTTAATTCAAGGGGCTTCTTTTGTTCGGCCAACCTGGACTGTGATCACAACAGATGCGAGTCTTTCAGGTTGGGGAGCTGTTTGGGGATCTCTGACAGCACAAGAGGTTTGGAAATCTCAAGAGGCGAGATTACCAATAAATATTTTAGAACTCCGTGCAATTCTCAGAGCTCTTCAGTTTTGGCCTGTGCTAAAGAGAGAACCATTCATTTGTTTTCAGACAGACATTATCACTACAGTGGCTTATGTCAATCATCAGGGTGGGACTCACAGTCCCCAAGCTATGAAAGAAGTATCTCGGATACTTGTTTGGGCGGAATCCAGCTCATGTCTAATCTCTGTGGTGCATATCCCAGGTGTAGACAATTGGGAGGCGGATTATCTCAGCCGCCAGACTTTACATCCAGGGGAGTGGTCTCTCCATCCAGATGTGTTTTCTCAGATTGTTCAGATGTGGGGTCAGATGTGGGGTCTTCCAGAGATAGATCTCATGGCCTCTCATCTAAACAAGAAACTTCCCAGATACCTGTCCAGGTCCAGGGATGTTCAGGCGGAAGCAGTGGATGCGCTGACACTTCCTTGGTGTTATCATCCTGCTTACATTTTCCCGCCTCTAGTTCTCCTTCCAAGTGTGATCTCCAAAATCATCATGGAGCAGTCATTTGTGTTGCTGGTGGCTCCAGCATGGCCACACAGGTTTTGGTATGCGGATCTGGTTCGGATGTCCAGTTGCCCATCTTGGTCACTTCCGTTACGGCCAGACCCACTATCTCAAGGTCTGTTTTTCCATCAGGATCTCAAATCAATAAACTTTCCTGGCATTCTTTTAGAATTCCTAGAATTTTACAGTTTCTTCAGGATGGTTTGGATAAGGGTTTGTCTGCAAGTTCCTTGAAAGTACAAATCTCCGCTCTTTCTGTTTTATTTCACAGAAAGATTGCTATACTTCCTGATATACACTGTTTTGTACAGGCTTTAGTTCGTATTAAGCCTGTTATTAAATCAATTTCTCCTCATTGGAGTCTTAAATTAATTTGGTTCTGAAGGCTTTACAGGCTCCTCCATTTGAACCTATGCATTCTTTGGATATTAAACTACTTTCTTGGAAAGTGTTGTTCCTTTTGGCCATCTCTTCTGCTAGAAGAGTTTCTGAGTTATCTGCTCTTTCTTGTGAGTCTCCTTTTCTGATTTTTCATCAGGATAAGGCAGTTTTGACGACTTCTTTTCAATTTTTACCTAAGGTTGTGAATTCTAACAACATTAGTAGAGAAATTGTTGTCCCTTCCATGTGTCCTAATCCTAAGAATTCTTTGGAAAGATCCTTACATTCTTTGGATGTGGTAAGAGCTTTGAAATATTATGTGGAAGCTACTAAAGATTTCAGGAAGACTTCCAGTCTATTTGTTTTATTTTCTGGTCCTAGGAAAGGTCAGAAGGCTTCTGCTATTTCCTTGGCTTCTTGGTTGAAACTTTTGATTCATCAAGCTTATTTGGAGTCGGGTCAGGCCCCGCCTCAGAGAATTATAGCTCATTCTACTAGATCAGTCTCCACTTCGTGGGCTTTTAAGAATGAAGCTTCAGTTGATCAGATTTGCAAAGCGGCAACTTGGTCCTCTTTGCATACATTTACTAAATTCTACCATTTTGATGTATTTGCTTCTTCGGAAGCAGTTTTTGGTAGAAAAGTTCTTCAGGCAGCTGTTTTAGTTTGATTCTTCTGCTTTTGATTTAAGTTTTTTTCTTTCAAAAATGAAAATAACTTATTTTTTTGGGTTGTGGATTATTTTTTTCAGCGGAATATGGCTGTTTTTATTTTTATTCCCTCCCTCTCTAGTGACTCTTGAGTGGAGATCCACATCTTGGGTATTGATATCCCATATGTCACTAGCTCATGGACTCTTGCCAATTACATGAAAGAAAACATAATTTATTTAAGAACTTACCTGATAAATTCATTTCTTTCATATTGGCAAGAGTCCATGAGGCCCACCCTTTTTATGGTGGTTATGATTTTTTATATAAAGCACAATTATTTCCAAATTTCCTTTGTTGATGCTTTCTACTCCTTTCTTTATCACCCCACTGCTTGGTTATTCGTTAAACTGAATTGTGGGTGTGGTGAGGGGTGTATTTATAGGCATTTTGAGGTTTGGGAAACTTTGCCCCTCCTGGTAGGATTGTATATCCCATATGTCACTAGCTCATGGACTCTTGCCAATATGAAAGAAATGAATTTATCAGGTAAGTTCTTACATAAATTATGTTTTAAGGGAACTTTTTATAACTTTCAATTTTGATGTTCCTTTCAATTTTGGTATAAATGTTTAAATTCTTCTTAATTTTCTTGTAAAATTATAAAAAATATAAAGATAAAAATTATGGTAGAATTATAAAATGTATAAATATATTTATATTTTCAGACTTTTCTACTCTGGAGTAAATTAAAGGGACATGAAACCCAAATTTTTTCTTTCATGAATCAGATAGAGAATACAATTTAAAACAACATTCCAATTTACTTTGCTTTATTCTTCAGATATCCTTTATTGTAGAAATAGCAATGCACATAGGTGAGCCAATCACAGGCTGCGTCTACGTACAGTCACCAATCAGCAGCAACTGAGCACATTTAGATATAATTTTCAACTAAGGATATCAAGAGAATGAAGAAAATTAGATAATAGTAAATTGGAAAGTTGTTTAAAGGGACAGTAAACCTAAAAAATAATGTTATATAATTCTGCACATAGTGCAGAATTATATAACATTATTTAGGTGCTATAGCTATAAAACCCTTTTTTCACTTATAATATTTAAAAAACATACCGCTTTTACAGACCCGCTCTCTGCTCTCTGCTGAGCGGGTCTGTTTTTTTTAGTCAGCGCATTGGGCCAGCTGTATAGTCACAGCCCGGCCCGACCGCGCCATAGCATTAAGTGAAGCTCGCTCCTGCTGTCAGACAGAGCAGGAGCGAGCTGCACTTAGTCTTATGGCGCGGTCGGGCCGGGCTGTGACTATACAGCTGGCCCGATGCGCTGACTAAAAAAAACAGACCCGCTCAGCAGAGAGCAGAGAGCGGGTCTGTAAAAGCGGTATGTTTTTTAAATATTTAAAGTGAAAAAAGGGTTTTATAGCTATAGCACCTAAATAATGTTATATAATTCTGCCCTATGTGCAGAATTATATAACATTATTTTTTAGGTTTACTGTCCCTTTAACCCCTTAATGACCGAGGACGTGCAGGGTACGTCCTCAAAAAAAAGGCAGTTAACGCCTGAGGACGTACCCTGCACGTCCTCGGTGTGGAAAGCAGCTGGAAGCGATCCTGCTCGCTTCCAGCTGCTTTACGGGTTATTGCAGTGATGCCTCGATATGGAGGCATCCTGCAATAACCTTACATGGCCATCCGATGCAGAGAGAGCCACTCTGTGGCCCTCTCTGCACCGGACATCGATGGCCGGTATCGTTGGCGGGTGGGAGCCGACTTGGGAGGCGGGTGGGCGGCCATCGGTGTGCCGTGGGACGTCAAGGGGGGCGGGACCAGGGGCGGGACCGTCGGGGGGCGCGCACGGATGCGCGTGCACGGAGGGTGGCGGGCGGGCGCGTGCACGGGGCGGGAGCGGGTGGGAACCGCTACACTACGGAAAATGTTTTTAGTAAAAAGTGGCCTAATCTTGTTTGTGCAAAAGCACAAAAAGAGATCGTGGAGGGGTGGGGGGTTGGTTTTGTGTGGGGGGAAGCTACACTACAGAAAAGTTTAAAAAATAAAAAAATAAACATTTTTTCTTCTAAACTGGGTACTGGCAGACAGAATTAAGTTACAGTGGGAGGGTTATAGAGCTGTTTGGGGGGGATCAGTGAGGTTGGGAGCTAAGGGGGATCGTACACAGCAGCATATGTAAATATGCTTTTTTTAAAAAAACAAACAAAAAAAAACAACCAAATATAGCTTTTATTTTAGTACTGGCAGACTTTCTGCCAGTACTTAAGATGGCGGGGACAATTGTGGGGTGGGGGAGGGAAGAGAGCTGTTTGGGAGGGATCAGGGGGTCTGATGTTTCAGGTGGGAGGCTGAGCTCTACACTAAATCTAATATTAACCCTGCAAGCTCCCTACAAGCTACCTAATTAACCCCTTCACTGCTAGCCATAATAGACTTGTGATGCGCAGCGACATTTAGCGGCCTTCTAAATACCAAAAAGCAACGCCAAAGCCATATATGTCTGCTTTTTCTGAACAAAGGGGATCCCAGAGAAGCATTTACAACCATTTGTGCCATAACTGCACAAGCTGTTTGTAAATGATTTCAGTGAGAAACCTAAAATTGTGAAAAATTTAACGTTTTTTTTATTTGATCGCATTTGGCGGTGAAATGGTGGCATGAAATATACCAAAATGGGCCTAGATCAATACTTGGGGTTGTCTACTACACTACACTAAAGCTAAAATTACCCCAAAAAGCTCCCTACATGCTCCCTAATTAACCCCTTCTCTGCTGGGCATAATACACGTGTGGTGCGCAGTGGCATTTAGTGGCATTCTAAATACCAAAAAGCACACCAAAGCCATATAAGTCTGCTATTTCTGAACAAAGGGGATCCCAGAGAAGAATTTACAACCATTTGTGCCATAATTGCACAAGCTGTTTGTAAATAATTTCAGTGAGAAACCTAAAGTTTGTGAACAAATTTGTGAAAAAGTGAACGATTTTTTTTATTTGATCGCATTTGGCGGTGAAATGGTGGCATGAAATATACCAAAATGGGCCTAGATCAATACTTTGAGTTGTCTACTAAAAAAAATATATACATGTCAAGGGATATTCAGAGATTCCTGAAAGATATCAGTGTTCCAATGTAACTAGCGCTAATATTGAAAAAAAGTGGTTTGGAAATAGCAAAGTGCTACTTGTATTTATGGCCCTATAACTTGCAAAAAAAGCAAAGAACATGTAAACATTGGGTATTTCTAAACTCAGGACAAAATTTAGAAACTATTTAGCATAGGTGTTTTTTGGTGGTTGTAGATGTGTAACAGATTTTGGGGGTCAAAGTTAGAAAAAGTGTTTTTTTTTCAATTTTTCCTCATATTTTATAATTTGTTTTATAGTAAATTATAAGATATGATGAAAATAATGGTATCTTTAGAAAGTCCATTTAATGGCAAGAAAATATGTGTGGGTACAGTAAATGAGTAAGAGGAAAATTACAGCTAAACACAAACACCGCAAAAATGTAAAAATAGCCTTGGTCCCAAACGGACAGAAAATGGAAAAGTGCTGTGGTCATTAAGGGGTTAAAATTGCATACTCTTTCTAAATTATGAAAGAAAGAAAAAAATCGGTTTCATGTACTATTATTGTTTATAGCAGTGATCCTTAACCAGAGAGTTCTCAAGTCGTTTTTCAAATCATTACTAAAGTGACATTTTTAAAACGTATTTTGAATGCAGGTATTTTGCAATTTAGCTCTTAATTGTTGATATAAACTGCGCATATTGCAAAATAGGAAATGTACTTCCTGAACTATTCTAAAACTTAATGAAGGTTGTTATTCTTCATAAAAGAACATATGTTATGGTATGTGACTAGAATTAGCAAAGTCTGAATATTTACCTTATTCTATTCATCACTTGTCTGTCCAAGATGACATTTTTAACAGGGTGGTTAAATCATAAACACTTGGGAAATTATGACTGGAATGACCGGCATGCAACAAAATAAAAACTGCCATAACTATTTGAGTGCAGTGTACTAGATCCTGCAGACTTCAACTGTTAGAGGGGTTGGGGAGTTCATGTATGTTATTCAGATAGGGAAATACATAACAAGTGCTTTTAGGTGATGCTGGGACTTTGGATTCACCCCCCCAAAAAAACATTAAAGGGGCATAAAAGTACAAAAAAAGAATCTGTGTTAGAGCAGTGTTACTCAAGTATCCCTAACAGGCCAGATTTTCATTATAGCTGAACAAGAGCACAGGTAAAATAATCAGCTGATGGGTGAAAGCAGGTTAGTCACCATGGTTACTGATCAGTTAATTATTTCACCTGTGCTCTAGTTCAGCTATCATAAAAACCTGACCTGTTGGGGGTAAATGAGGACTGTATGTTGAGAAACACTGTGTTAGAGCATGTAATTATTGCCATGCTGCTTGCATGTAACCATTTGATTAAAACCCTTTGTAGTTAAAATATGTCCCAGAGCAGCAATGCATTACTCTGATTTAGCTGAGCACATCTGGTGAGTGAATGGCAAGAGGCATAAGCATGTAGCCACCAACCACCAGCTAGCTCACAGTAGTGCAGAAACATTGCAGCTCCTGGAGCCATTTAGGTATGCTTTTCAGCAAAGTATACCAAAAGAACAAAGCATATATTTTATTCTGTCTGAATAATATGTTTAATATTGATTTCCATGTGCCTTTAAAGTAACTTTATACATAGATAATATATATCTGCAATTAAAGGGACATAATGGTCAGCGCTAAAATGGGAGTGAATGCATTTTAATTTGGAATAAAATCAGTTTGGCAACATATTTGTATTAGCAAAAATGCTTCTAGTAAAAACTATTAATGTTTCAGTAGCATACTCAGATATGCTGTAATGACCTGAGCACTAGCATTCAAACATCACTCATTCATAGAAAGTCAGTTGTGGAATGTATGATGCAGATTTACTCATTGCTGACATGATGCATGCTGGCTGCTTAACCCTTTCATGACAGGGTCAATTTGTCTACATCGGAACAACGTTCAGATGTAGACAAACTGAAATCCTGCGATTGTGACGCGATCACGAGATTTCAGTTATGGGATTGGGTCAGGGGGGTGTCCCTATGACTCTAGGCACATCCTCCAGACAGCGATCCCATCCAGGAAGCGCCCTTGTCTTCAGGACAGCCAAACGGCTAGGACGTTCTATTCCGTCCTAACGGCGCTAAAGCCCAGCGCGGTTAGGACAGAATAGAACATCATAACGGTATTAAAAGGTTAAACAGTAATTTTACTAGAATATTTTTTGCTAATACAAATACAATATTGCAAATTTGATTGTATTAAAAAAATGTATATGTATAACTGCACATTTCAATTTTTCAATCATTATCTGCCTTTGAAAATTCTATTTCAATAAGATACATACTTTATAAGCATCAAAAACTGTTCTATATGGGATATTTAGCAGGCTGGGAATACGCTCGCAGCCTTCGGGTCTTTACAGAGGCAAATTTATTCTTTTGAAAGTGCAGCACACTAATATCTGTGCAATTCAGAAAAAAACTCATCCACCAAGAGAAACAAGCATGATAGGCTGGGTGATTTTTTGCTTTAACAGTTCTGCTTGTGTTTGGAGTGACTAAAAACTTATTTTTTAACTTTTAATTGAAAAATATACGTATATGATCCTAAATTGTGGTATTTTTGGAAGGCAAATTATTGTTAAATGTGGCATCATAAATAATTAGCAAACAGACGGCTAGATTACGAGTTGTGCATTAGGGTAAAAAAGCAGCGTTAACAGGTCCTAACGCTGCTTTTTTACGCCCGCTGCTATTACGAGTCTTGAAGGTCTAGGATCCCTGTACACTTTTTTGGCCTTACCGCAAAACGACTTACGTAAACTTCGTAAAGTCTTTTTTCTATGGGACCATAGCGCTAGTATTACGAGTCTGTCCTGGGAGGCCAAAAAGTGAGCGGTACAGCCTACCCCGTCAAGAGTCCTAACGCATTTTAAAGGCAGTAGCTAGGAGTTTTACACTACAAGGCTGTAGCATAAAACTCATAACTAAAGTGCTAAAAAGTACACTAACACCCATAAACTACCCATTAACCCCTAAATCGAGGCCCTCCTGCATCTTAAACACTATAATAAAATTATTAACCTCTAATCTGCCGCTCCGGACACCGCTGCCACTTACATTATATTTATGAACCCCTAATCTGCTGCCCCCAACATCGCCAACACCTACATTATATTTATTAACCCCTAATCTGCCGCCCCCCATGTCGCCACAACCTACCTACACTTATTAACCCATAATCTGCCGCCCCCAACGTCGCCGACACTATAATAAACAAATTAACCCCTAAAATGCCGCACTCCCGCCTCACAAACATTAGTTAAATATTATTAACCCCTAATCTGCCGTCCCTAACATTGACGCCACCTACCTACATTTATTAACCCCTAATCTGCGCCCCCAACATCGCCGCCACTATACTAAATGTATTAACCCCTAAACCTAAGTCTAACCCTAACACCCCCTAACTAAAAAATAATTTAAATAAATCTAAAGAAAATTACTATCATTAACTACATTATTCCTATTTAAAACTAAATACTTACCTATAAAATAAACCCTAAGCTAGCTACAATATAACTAATAGTTACATTGTAGCTATTTTAGGATTTATTTTTTATTTTACAGGCAAGTTTGTATTTATTTTTACTAGGTAGAATAGTTATTAAATAGTTATTAACTATTTAATAACTACCTAGATAAAATAAATACAAAAGTACCTGTAAAATAAAACCTAACCTAAGTTACACTAACACTGCACTATAATTAAATAAATTAACAAAATTAACAACAATTAAATCAATTAAATTAAATTAGCTAAAGTACAAAAAAAACTCCCACTAAATTACAGAAAATAATAAACAAATTACAAGATATTTAAACTAATTACACCTAATCTAATAGCCCTATCAAAATAAAAAAGCCCCCCCAAAATAATAAAAAAACTCTAGCCAAAACTAAACTACCAATAGCCCTTAAAAGTAATCAGCTCTTTTACCTGAAAAAAAAATACAAACAACCCCCAACAGTAAAACCCACCACCCACACAACCAACCCCCCAAATAAAATACTATCTAAAAAAACCTAAGCTCCCCATTGCCATGAAAAGGGCATTTGGATGGGCATTGCCCTTAAAAGGGCAGTTAGCTCTTTTGCAGGCCCAAAGTCCCTAACCTAAAAATAAAACCCACCCAATACACCCTTAAAAAAACCTAACACTAACCCCCTGAAGATCGACTTACTGGGAGAAGTCTTCATCCAAGCCACGCAAAGTGGTCCTCCAGACGTGCAGAAGTCTTAATCCATCCGGCGCGGAGTGGGTCCATCTTCAAGACATCCGACATGGAGCATCCTCTTCATCCGATGACTAAAGACGAATGAAGGTACCTTTAAGTGACATCATCTAAGATGGCGTCCCTTAGATTAAGGTAGGAAAAATCCTATTGGCTGATGCAATCAGCCAATAGGATTAAGCTCGCATTCTATTGGCTGATTGGAACAGCCAATTGAGCTTTAAGGGCAATGCCCATTCAAATGCCCTTTTCAGGGCAATGGGGAGTTTAGTTTTTTTAGATAGTATTTTATTTGGGGGGTTGGCTGTGTCGGTGGTTGGTTTTACTGTTGGGGGGTTGTTTGTATTTTTCTTTTCAGTTAAGAGCTGATTAATTTTGGGCAATGCCCCGCAAAAGGCCCATTTAAGGGCTATTGGTAGTTTAGTTTAGGCTAGGGTTTTTTTTTTATTTTGGTGGGACTTTTTTTATTTTGATAGGGCTAATAGATTAGGTGTAATTAGTTTAAATATCTTGTAATTTGTTTATTATTTTCTGTAATTTAGTGTTTGTTTTTTTGTACTTTAGCTAATTTAATTTAATTGATTTAATTGTTGTTAATTTAGTTAATTTATTTAATTATAGTGTAGTGTTAGGTGTTAGTGTAACTTAGGTTAGGTTTTATTTTACAGGTACTTTTATATTTATTTTAGCTAGGTAGTTAATAACTATTTAATAACTATTCTACCTAGTAAAAATAAATACAAACTTGCCTGTAAAATAAAAATAAATCCTAAGCTAACTACAATGTAACTATTAGTTATATTGTAGCTATCTTAGGGTTTATTTTATAGGTAAGTATTTAGTTTTAAATAGGAATAATGTAGTTAATGATAGTAATTTTATTTAGATTTATTTAATTTATATTTAAGTTAGGGGGTGTTAGGGTTAGACTTAGATACAGGGGCCTATCAATCAAACTCCGAAAGGAGCTTGACAGCCCGTGTTTCTGGCGAATCTTCAGACTTGCCAGAAACAGCAGTTATGAAGCAGCGGTCACAAAGACCGCTGCTCCATAACCTGTCCGCCTGCTCTGAGCAGGTGGACAGACATCGCCGGAAATCAACCCGATTGAGTACGATCGGGTTGATTGACACCTCCCTGCTGGCGGCCCATTGGCTGCGAGTCTGCAGGGTGCGGCGTTGCACCAGCAGCTCTTGTGAGCTGCTGGTGCAATGCTCAATACGGAGAGCGTATTGCTCTCCGCATTCAGCGAGGTCTGTCGGACCTGATCCACACTGTCGGATCAGGTCCGACAGACCTTTGATAAATATCCCCCTTAGGGGTTAATAACTTTAATATAGTGGCGGCAACGTTGGGGGCTGCAGATTAGGGGTTAATAAATGTAGGTAGGTGGCGTCGATGTTAGGGACAGCAGATTAGGGGTTAATAATATTTAACTAATGTTTGCGAGGCGAGAGTGTGGCAGTTTAGGGGTTAATATGTTTATTATAATGGCGGCGACGTTGGGGGCGGCAGATTAGGGGTTAATAAATTAAGGTAGGTTGCGGCGACATTGGGGAAGGCAGATTAGGGGTTAATAAATATAATGTAGGTGTTGGCGATGTTGGGGGCAGCAGATTAGGGGTTCATAAGTATAATGTAGGTGGCGCCGGTGTCCGGAGCGGCAGATTAGGGGTTAATAATTATAATGTAGGTGTCGACGATGTCGGAGGCGGCAGATTAGGGTTAATTAGTGTAAGATTAGGGGTGTTTAGACTCAGGGTTCATGTTAGGGTGTTAGGTGTAAACATTAAATGTGTTTCCCCATAGGAATCAATGGGGCTGCGTTAAGGAGTTTTACGCTGCTTTTTTGCAGGTGTTAGACTTTTTCTCAGTCGGCTCTCCCTGTTGATTCCTATGGGGAAATCGTAGCAGTGCTGGTATTGGAGTGCAGTAATGAGCAAAATTTTGCTCAACGCTCACTTCTTGTCTTTTAACGCTGGGTTTCTAAAAACTCGTAATACCAGCGCTGCATGTAAGTGAGCGGTGAGAGAAAACTGCACGTTGAAAGTCCAAAGGATGTGGCAGCAATAAGTGAATTCAAATGGTCTTTATTTAAGCACAACAAACAAAGCAGCAACGTTTCGGGAGCATCCTCCCTTTGTCAAGCATAAAACATTGTGGTAACAAGCATCTTAATATACCCACCCCACCAGAGGGCAGCAAAGAGACAATTTCTTAATTTACAGAAATTCATTTAACCCTTTCATATCTTTCAGGTTAACACAAAGAATTACCACATAAATATACAACAAGGATACAGATTTAAAATATTAAAAAATAATAATTTGTATACACTCAATATATTCATTACAAATTGATACAATGTTTACTATATAAACAGCAATCCTAAACGATTTTGGAAAGAGAGGCACAATCTGTCTCTCTTATCCCTAGAGCTACACTATTGTCTACTGACCCAAAAAAAAAAAAGAAAAAAAGAAAGGAGGTTAAAGGGGGTGAGTCTAAGAGAATGGTTTTTGTGTCAGAATTCAATTGTCATAGCTACAGGGTTAATGACATTATTAGGAAACATTGGCCCATTTTTGTCCAAATGTTATCCTAATATCTCTGAGTTTGCAGAAAATCCAATGCCTGCCTTTAAAAGAGGCTATAACTTGCAACAGAAATTGATTAGGGCTGATATTGGATCTGCTAAGATTAAGGATTGCCAAAGATATTTGACTGACAGGAATAGGGGTTGTTTTCCATGTCTGGGATGTTCATGTTCTGGTAACATGATTAAAGGATCTGTTTTTTACCATCCCAGTTCAGGCAAAAAATATCAGATTAAGAATTTCTATACCTGTCACTCAAAATTTGTAATCTACTTGATTAAGTGTCCTTGTGGGCGGAGCTATGTAGGAGAGACTACTAGGTCCATTAGGGATAGAATAATTGAGCATAAGAGCTCTATTAGGACACAGAACGAAAAGTCTCCCATAGCCTGTCACTTTAACTCAGTAGGCCATGCCATCAATCAACTTCGTTTTCAAGTAATTGATTTTGTTCCCAGCCCTAGGAGAGGTGGTAATAGGGAGTTAATGCTTCATCAAAGGGAGAGATTCTGGATATTTGAATTAAATACCCTGCAACCAGTGGGTCTTAATAAAGACTGGGACTTGTCTGTGTTCCTATAATAATAAATAATATATAATATCAGGTCTGAAATTTTCTATACTAGTACTCTTGACTTATAATAAAATAGTTATTACTAATATATAATTCTCAACAATATCCTTAACTAATATATCATCTTTAATAATTATTATTCCTGTGCCTAAAGAATTTATCCTTGCTGTGTATATAGTAAACATTGTATCAATTTGTAATGAATATATTGAGTGTATACAAATTATTATTTTTTAATATTTTAAATCTGTATCCTTGTTGTATATTTATGTGGTAATTCTTTGTGTTAACCTGAAAGATATGAAAGGGTTAAATGAATTTCTGTAAATTAAGAAATTGTCTCTTTGCTGCCCTCTGGTGGGGTGGGTATATTAAGATGCTTGTTACCACAATGTTTTATGCTTGACAAACGGAGGATGCTCCTGAAACGTCGCTGCTTTGTTTGTTGTGCTTAAATAAAGACCATTTGAATTCATTTATTGCTGCCACATCCTTTGGACTTTCATTGATATATTTGGTAGGGTTTGGTGGTACCCCTATGTGGCGTGCAAGTGATCCAGGTGCTGATTGATACTATTTGAGTTTGATAGAAAACTGCACGTTAGCACAGCACAGCCTCGAACGCAAAACTCGTAATCTAGGCCAGAGATTCTTGCTATTTTTAACTGTGCATGCTGTTAAAAATTACATTTTTCTATAGCATACCTTCAAATAGTAGCTTTTTGTTATTTTTAGGAATTTACCTGTCCTCAGACCTCCCTAACAGGTCAGATTTTGAGGATATCTGAACTAGTGCACAGGTGGAATAATCAGCTTTTTAGTAACCATGGTTATTTTACCTGCTCTCATCCAAGGTAATCCTGAAAACCTGGCCTGTTGGGGAGGCCTTAGGACAGGTTTAAAAACAAGTGATCTAAAGGTATTTTCAAAAAATAGCTTTTCCTGTTGAAAAAATTGCATATTTGTTTTGTGCATAATTCACAGAAAAAAGTATTTAAGTTGAGATTTAAAGTGATATGAAAACCCAATTTATTCTTTCAATATCAGAGCATGTGATTTTAAACAATGTTCCAATTTACTTCTGTTATCTAATTTTGCTTCATTCTCATGGTATCCTTAGTTTAAAAGCATACTTAGGTAGGCTCAGGAGCAGCAATGCATTACTGGAAGAAAGCAGCTGATTGGTGGATGTACACAAATGCCTCTTTTCATTGGTGTATAGGATGTGCTCAGCTAGCTCCCATTAGTATATATCTGCTCCTTCAACAAAGGTTACCAAAAAGAATGAAGCAAATTTGATAATAGAAGTAAACTGCAATCAGTTTTCGTATTCAGAAAGTTTAATGGTTTTCTGAACTTAAAAAAATTGAATTGCTGCCAGTAAATGTCTGTTAAAAATACCTTTTAAGATACCAAAAATACTGCATATGTTTTCTTTGTCTCGTTAATGAAATACAGAAACTGGATACAAGTTTTAAAAGTAGAAATGTAATAAAATCCCCCACCTTATCTAACCTTTTTGAATATCTAACATACCTTAAAGGGAAAGTACATTTAATTTTGAACTTCAATGTATTAGATACAGTGCAGTACACAGAGAAAGTATTATCTAAGCAGACTCTTTAAAGCAGTGGAAGTTGTTTTTTTCCCAATAAAGAAATAAACAGTCTGAGCATCCATCACTCTTCAGAAATATTCAGTCTTGGGCATGCAAAAAAAAAACAACCAAAAAAAAATATATATTTTAAAAAAATCTCCTTACGTTTTTAGGGATTTTAAAATCCAAACAAGAGTGTGAAAGAAGATGATAGAGAGTTTGGTCTTATTATTTAACATTTGTCAGCATGTCAAGAAATGTAACGTCGACCCTTGCATTGACAAATCTCATGGAATTCCCTGTGAGTTGTGAGCTTACCTCCACAGAAAGTAATGAAGCTCACTAGGATACATATTCTCACAAGGGAGAGAGAAGGTTACAGTGAGAACCTGGCACTTATAGCAAGATTTTTTTATGCATGTACATTGTATTTGTTTCTTTTGCAAACATCTTTAGTCAAAAACAATGATTTTCCTGGAGTCATTCTGAAGTAATCGACAACTCCAGACTATTCATCAGAAGCCATCCTAAAGTATGCCCACAGGCCGAAATATTCAAATGAGATGACTCAAGAGTCATTAACTGGCTAATCATTCTGAAATCATCAACCAGAATGTTTTACCTTAGCTGATGACTTAACAAGCCTGATGATGGGCAAATGACTTCTAAAGTAGTTTGATGCTCATAAAATTTGACAGCCTGAGCCTACATTTGTCAAAATAAAATCATGAAGCCTACAGGCATAATATGCATTATTCTAATACAAATGTCACACATGCCCAAGGAATATTCCCTTTCAACCTACTCGTCACCGATGTGAGACTCATTTCACAGAAGAAATATAAGGAACCCCTCAAATGTTGACATCTTATTTATGATTTCAGCTTTATTTTTGTAAATTACTGTGTATCTTAAATGCAAGTTTTTCAGTTTACATTGAATATGTGTAATATAAGGGTGATTTACATGGCATAATGTAAATTTGAATGTTGCAGAGGGTTTTTAAAACACTGGTTTGGAAGTGTACTGTTTATACACGTTTTTCCTGAATAATACAATATGTTTTTTCTGCCTGATGTTCAGTAAGACACCAGAGCAGAGAATAAAAAAGAAATTTAAAATGTATACTGCCAATCAGATCACAAAACTGAGAGATAATAACTGTCACCAGAATTCACCAATCTCTATAATGCACCACTAAAAGTCAATTATTCTTTCTGTAAAAAAAAATAAAAAATGTCTGAGCTAACATGGGTGCCAGGTGCCTGCATGCTGATATAATGTAAAAAAAGGGCTAAAACCACCTTTACTTAAATGTACTTTGTATTTCCTTGTCCCTTTAAAGGTAGTCATTTCATGACTGATGGGAGCAGAATATAAGAGACAAGTGTGTTGGATTTATGTTATGTTTACAGGCAAGTTATAACATAGCTATATTACACTATTTTCCAGTGACCATTAAAGGGACTTTAAACATACATTTTTTTTTATCTAGCACAGGTTTTCAAACCTGTCCTCAGACTTCCCTGCCCACGCACAGCCAATCACGCACGGGCAGGAGCTGTTAATCTCCCCGATCGGTTGAGACCAGGGAGATTGAAATTCTAATGACCGCTGCTTGTTAAATACGGACTGCAGGTTCTCTTGTGAGAACCTGCAGTCGTATGGGGTTGAAGATAAATCAACCCCTAAGAGCAGCAATGGAAACTAGGTCACAAAGTGGGGTGTGTTTTTTTTGCAGCTATGGCGGGGTGCTTGCCTCTGGCTTTTAGAATCTTACACCTGTTATGAAGTGGCTGGTAGCTCCTGTTAGGTTAACAGGGGGGAGGGATTAATTCTGGACGTCCCCCTGAGTTGGGTGAGGCTTGTGAATTGAAGGAGGCAAGCACTGTGATTGAGTTATACAAGTTAATGTTATGAGCTGTAAATTTGGTTATGTTAATAAACAAGTTGCAGCCTTTTCATTCCCAAAAGAGAGTGGTGTTATGTGTCTTTATTGGGTTGCTGGAATGGAGAAATGACTTGACAATATGGGGTCAAGTAACCCCCAGAATACCAGTAGGTTTCTTTTGGAATTATTAAAACTGTGACATAGTTATTGTGTACTTAAATGTCTAAGTAGTATAATAGCAAGATTTGGTGTTAATAAGCTGTGGCAAGTTATGACTATGGCTGCCAGCTATCTAGCACAAAAATACTGGACAATCTATTTTTTCCCCAGTAACAAACATAAACAATAATGATTTGGCCACCTTGACTGTTTTCCCTTTTTTCTGCTCCAAATTTTTAATTCATGAACCCATAGAAAGCCTTTTACATTTAGCTTTAGGACTTAAACCCCCAACACAAAACTGGACATTTAAACGGTTAGTCTATTTAAACATTTTTACTGTTCAAAAAGATAGATAATCCCTTTATTACCCACTAGTCTTAATTACTGATGAACAACTCTGATGAAGCGCATGTATGCATGCGCGAAATGCGTTGGTTTCTAGGGAGCACCTTTACCTGTATGGCTCCTGTCCAATAAATATTGGATATATTGACTACAACAGCAGGACTCAGTTTCTTTCTTTTTCTTGCACTAGTCTTAAAGCCCGTGTACACGGGCAAAAATGTGTAAGACCAGGTATGTTCCCCTTTCCCTCATCCCCCATCCCGATCCCCTCTCCCGATCTTCTCTCCCTCATCACTGCCGCTGTGAACCTTTTTTTCTGTAACGTAGCGGTCCCACCCGCTTCGGCTTACATCCAGTGATGGGCCGCCCACCTGCTTCCCTCCTAAGCCTCCCACTCCACCAATGATCGGCACCAGCACTGCCCGATGCAGAGATTCCCCAGTTTTGCATAACTAGCACAGTTATATTAATATACTTTTTACCTCTGTGATTACCTTGTATCTAAGCCGCTGCAGAGTGCCCCCTTAACTCAGCTCTCTTGATAAACTTGCATTTTAGCCAATTAGTGCTGACTCATAATTAACTCCACAGGAGTGAGAACAATGTTATCTATATGGCACACATGAACTAGCTCTGTCTACCTGTGAAAAACTGTCAACATGCACTGAGATAAGAGGTGGCCTTCAATGGCTTAGAAATCAGCATATGAGCCTACCTAGGTTCAGCTTTCAACTAAGAATACCTAGAGAACAAAGCAAAAATTAAGATAACAGTAAATTTGAAAATTGATTAAAATTGCATGCCCTATCTGAATCATGAAAGTTTTCTGATGCTTTTACTTGTCAGCTTGCTAAAAAAACGAAATACTATAATAATACTAAAAGACTGTCTAATTGAACCAGGCCACTCTAGTTATGACTTAAAACAGATTTTATCTATCTATCTATCTATCTATCTATCTATCTATCTATCATCTATCCCAAAAACATCAAGGCATGCTAATAAAAACAACATTGCAAATGACTTGCAATTGTTCCTGATAAACACATGTAATGTGAAGGTGTAAAAAAAAAAAGTTATCAAAAAATTGCAGATGTGAGTACCAATTGGTTTTACCTTTGATATTTATGTGAAAGCTGAAACTACAGATCAGAAAGGTTCTTTGTGACCTATCTGTCAATCTGTCGCACATATTTAGTTTTCAATAATCTCTTAGAACATGACACACTGACAGACCAGATATCCCTGGCCGCAATATGAGAGGTGGGCTTCACCAATGGTTTGGTAAGGGGCCCAAAAATTATTACTGGCAGTACTGTCTGACTCTCTCAGCGGGTGCGGTGTTTGAATGCTGGTGCACGAGTGGCATATGCGCAATTCCACTGAAACAGTTATAGTTTCTACTAGAACCATTTTTTTATGATACAAGTATAATGAATAATATGGTTCTAAATCTAATATATTTTGTAATAAATA
Organism: Bombina bombina; assembly: GCF_027579735.1. Taxonomy (NCBI): domain Eukaryota; kingdom Metazoa; phylum Chordata; class Amphibia; order Anura; family Bombinatoridae; genus Bombina; species Bombina bombina. The sequence continues at coordinate 947,369,583 of NC_069502.1, read as the reverse complement.
TTATTTTATTGTAAGATCAAGAAAACACACACAACTGAATGATCACCATTTAGTAAAACACAACTGAAGGGTTTGTCTATTTTTGCAAATTAGAAGCCCACAATCCTAAAACCATTCATATTACTAAAGGAAAATACAAATCCTTAATACAAGAGTAAGTATATTGTTTTCTACTTGTTTTATGATACCTAAATCATATTTGGAACAGTAGAATTCGGGCTCAGATTATGAATGATTGTGTCTCCACCTCTAGGGAACATTTTAGGGGTAGTACAATGTGTGGTACTCCTACACAATTTAGGGCCAGATTACAAGTGGAGCACTATTTTGCACTCCCAAACATGTGTTAATTTTGCTAGACGGAGGCTCTAGGTGCGCACCGGGTTGCACTCGATTACAAGTTGAAAGTAAAATGTTAGCGTGCACACAAAACCCGACGTGCGCAAATAGTTAGACCAAGTCGAAATCACTTGAGCATATCTCTCCACAGACTTCAAAAAAGCGCACAAACACCCATTTTTGTGTGCCAAACCGACAGTGTTTATTCAAGTGAGCTAAATCCGACATGAATTATGAATATTTCACATACCTATATTTTTCACATACAGAACAATGTACTTTTTATTGTAATTATAGGTATAGATATGTATTTCACATTCACAGCATTATATATATATATATATATATATATATACTGTATATATAAATATATATTTAATACTAAAAGAATATTATTTTCCATGTGAAGAACTCAGGAAAGTAAAATATGTGTAACGCACATCGTGGCTTGCAATTTAGGACTAACATGGTCGGATTAGTGCAGTGAAGAATTGCTATCTTCAATGTGCGTTATTGAAATATTAAATATAAAATATTAATACAAAATAGTATGTACTAATATTTTTAATATTTTAGATTACATTTTTCATTAACGTGCATTGAAGTTAGAAATTCTTCATGTTCGCTATCCCGACCGCATTAGTCCTAAATTGTGAACCCTGATGTGTGTATATTTAACATTCCTATGTTCTTCACATTGAAAATAATGTACTTACTTTTTATATGGGTAGAAGAAGGGAGGGGCGCACAGAAAGACCAGATCCTAGTGCAGTATGTTATGGCAGTTTTTTCTAGCACACACGCTTATATACAGGTGGGCACTCACTTGATATAACCTCAATCCTTATGAGGTAAGATACTGGCATGGGGGCTATGAATAGCCTTAAGTAGATGTTGGAGTTGTTATCCTTTATTCAGCTTGCTTCCCCTTTAAGACAGGTGTTTGAAGGCAGGTGTATCTCTCTCTTCTTCTGTTCAAAGAACCTTGTCAATCTCTCCTGGATCCCCTTTCTGTGTGGTGTCCAATAGTTCAGGGGTATGGGAGGGAGGGGGGGCGTACTACTGATATGGCAGACCCAATATATGTAAAAGATATAGCTTTATTGTGGATAACAACGTGTCAATCAAACCATAGTGACACTGATTATTGCACTTAAAATTAGAAATTAGAAATAATTAGAGACATTTCGTGGAAAAACACATATAGCTGGGCAACCTTGGATGTCACCGCACTGTATACCACCATCCCTCATATTGAGGGTATTAAAGCAGTTCAACACTTTTTAGAAGATAAAAAACAGTGCATTGAGATGCAAAATCAGTTCATCTTAGATTCTATTAAATTTGTTCTGGAGAAAAATTATTTTCTCTTCCAGAATAAACTTTATCTACAAACTAATGGAACAGCAATGGGGACAAAATTCGTGCCCAATTTCACAAATTTATACATGGGTTTTTTTTGAGGAAAAGATGATTTATAATAAAGAGGGCTATAAAAACACCAATATAATAATGTGGAGGCGTTTTATAGATTACGTTCTAATCATCTGGGATGGAGATAATTCCAGAGCTTGAACTGCAATGACTTCAATGTTTCTTTTACCAGTAGTATAGATGAGCACCAAATACATTTTCTAGATCTGGTGTTATTTCACGATGAGGGTAAAATTTCCACTAGAATTTATAGAAAGGATACAGGTACCAATGGGTATCTCAATGCAAAAAGTGGAAATCATCCACAATGGATTGAAAATATCCCCTATGGGCAATTTCTAAGAGTAAAGAGAAATTGCACACGATCAAGTGACTTTGAGATAGAATCCAGAACCCTTAAAGACTGTTTCAAAGTTAAAAGATACCCTGATGATCTAGTAGAGAAAGCATATAACAGGGCAAAACATGTAGACAGAGACAATATGATGAAAAATGATAAACAGGTAACTCGAAATGTTTCTAAAAAACGAGGTCTTAATTTTGTAACTACCTTTAATGAGGGCCACTCAAACATAAGAAAGATCTTACGCAAGCATTGGGGGACTTTGAGAAAAGATCCACTTCTAAAGGAAAATATTGGAAAAAACCCTGAAATAATATTTAAAAAGAAAAGGAATATGAAAAATATTATAGCTCCTAGTATCATTAAAACTGAGAATAAAGAGAAAAGTCAGAGGTTTGTGCACACCACGGCTCTAAATGGGTTCTTCAAATGCTTCAGAAAGAACTGTGTTTGCTGTCAGCATGTAAACCCCTCAAGGGAATATAACAGACACATAGGTCTAGATCAGAAAGGTAAATTAAATGAAATAAAAGGAAGATTAAACTGCAAGTCAGACTTTGTAGTCTATATGATAGAATGCAAATGCACTAATCCCCTGAAATACATAGGAAGAACTAAACGCTCAATAAAAATCAGATGTCTAGAGCATATTAAAAATATTGAAGCAGGTACACTAAAGACCCCATTGATTAGACATTTTAAAGAGTATCACAATAGTGACCATTCACAGTTTTATTTTAAGGCATTAGAACAGGTACAGGTACGTCCGAGGGGAGGTAGCAGATTACTGGCTCTAAGGAAGAGAGAAACGTACTGGATTCATGCTTTAGGAACTTTGTCCCCTTTAGTGCTTAACAAAGACATTGATCTAGCAGCATTCCTCTAAAATAATGAACAATAAGGCACTGATTTAGTGTTACATTTTTAAATCATTTAAGAAATTAATTTTCAGTAAAAGTAGGAACATAGAACATCTACAGTAGGAATGAACTAATATAACCTGTATGGAGTGATTATAGGCATTGACTATTTATTACTGTCATAGATGTAAAGTGGATATTTATTCACTTATTTATTCAGTTTTTATTGTTCTAAAAAAATTTTATAGAATTTTTATACAGCTCTATTAATTTATTGTTTCATGTAGGATCAATTTTAGATGAGGTTTTTAAATATGTAATAGTGTTTTTAATAGATTAACATCTCTATATATAAATATACCTTTTAGGATTACAGAGAAATGTATTAATATAGATCGTTTTGCATAATATATCTTTTGTGCAAATATACAAATATACTTTTTAGGATTATAGAGAAATGTTTTAATATAGATCGTTTTGCACAATAATATACCTTTTGTGCACATTCGATTTTATATATATACAGAGTTGAGTTGATTCACAATATAATAGTAAAGCTGTGTAATAATCCGGTAACAGTATTAATCACATTTGACGAGTTAGTGATTAGAACCACATCAGACTGTGTAAGAGAGATGCCCACAAATAAGCAGGAATGGCCAGTAAGTAAAATGGCGACCGTGCTTAAAGGGACATAATACTCATATGCTAAATCACTTGAAACTGATGCAGTATAACTGTAAAAAGCTGACAGGAAAATATCACCTGAGCATCTCTATGTAAAAAAGGAAGATATTTTACCTCACAATCTCCTCAGCTCACCAGAGTAAGTTCTGTGTAAAAAGTTATACTCAGCTGCTCCCAGCTGCAGGTAAAAAAAACTAAAAAAAATGAAGAAATGAACAGCAGCCAATCAGCATCAGCAGTGCTGAGGTCATGAACTCTTACTGTGATCTCATGAGATTTGACTTAACTCTCATGAGATTTCATAGTAAGCTTCCTTTACCTGATTGGTGAAATAATATGAGAGTGCACGAAGCTCATCCTTTCAGATGTCCCGGGACAGACACACTAATATGCTGCTTAGAAATCCTTTACAATGGGAGGTGGCTACTGAGGAACTTTTGAGGTAAAATATCTTTCTTTTTTACATAGAGATGTTCAGGTGATATTTTCTAGTCAGCTTTTTACAGCTATGCTGCATCACTTTCAAGTGTTTAAACATTTGGGTATTATGGCCCTTTAAATAATACATGGACCTGAACGAATAAATACAGAGTTGTAGGGGGGCGACCCCACCTCTGAAGAAGCGACCAATAGCGTCGCGAAACCCATCAGGCTCCGCCCCCCGACACGAACACACTCCATCAGCACAGTAAGCACTTAGGCTGTTTGCGGTTAAGCTTCTGCGAACCAGCCTGTCAGCTTAGTGCGTATTGGAGAAGTGTTATACAAGCCTTTTATATTCAGTATCATTTCAATTCGTTTGTTTGTTTATTTATATTTTTTTTATCTATATTGGGAATGTACATACCAGTTTTAAGTGTTTTAAGTGCAATAATCAGTGTCACTATGGTTTGATTGACACTTTGTTATCCACAATAAAGCTATATATTTTACATATATTGGGTCTGCCATATCAGTAGTACGCCCCCCCCTCCCTCCCATACCCCTAAACTATTGGACACCACACAGAAAGGGGATCCAGGAGAGATTGACAAGGTTCTTTGAACAGAAGAAGAGAGAGATACACCTGCCTTCAAACACCTGTCTTAAAGGGGAAGCAAGCTGAATAAAGGATAACAACTCCAACATCTACTTAAGGCTATTCATAGCCCCCACGCCAGTATCTTACCTCATAAGGATTGAGGTTAAATCAAGTGAGTGCCCACCTGTATATAAGCGTGTGTGCTAGAAAAAACTGCCATAACATACTGCACTAGGATCTGGTCTTTCTGTGTGCCTGTAACATATCTCAGCCTAATGTCCCTATCCCTTTAAGACTGCCTTTCCTGATTCTGACACTCATGCTGTTTTGGGCAGTATTTACATTCAGCTTGCCTGTCTGATTAATCATTCATGCACCTGATTCCCTCAGCCTCTTTTTAAGCCTTCTCAGGTCTAATGTGCTTTGCATTAACTTTGAAGTTATGTTCCTGAAAACAACTGAGGTCTGTGGTTGATCCTGCATGAAATCTACCAACATATTCAAACTTCAGTTTTTCCTATTTCCTCTGCCTAAAATCATCAAATCGCAAGTATCAAAATAATTCCATTATGTTACCTGGACACTGCTACTTAACAAACTCTGAACTTTATTATAAATCAAGCATACTTTTGGTTATCATCACTCTCTAATTATAACAACAGCATCTTACTCAGAACTTTATAACTATTCTCTGCAACAAGTTGTCATAGCTGAAATATCCCTCTACAAATATGTTAACATATTCAGAACTCTGCATCTATGTGTTCAGTTAAAAGCTTTCATGTGATTTTCCAATATATGCGCAAACAGTAATTGATGCTTTAAACTTGCAACTTGACTATCACCTGTGCTGCTTTGATTATTACTGACATTATCATACAGCTCTATATATTATGTACTGTGAACCTGCAAAAAAACTTAGTTTGCATATATATGCACAAATGTAATTAATGCATAAAACTTGCAACTTGTCTATCACCTGTGCTGCTTTGTTTAATTCTGACTTACAGCTCTATATAATATTATGTACTGTGAACCTGCAACAAACCTTAGTTTGCATCAAGTGTCAATCTTTTACCAGTTTACTCTGAAGCCTGAACATTCCACGTTGCTATATTTTTCTCTCATTGAATCCTGCAGCTACTCCTACTTAACTAACTATAAGTCACAGTGAAGTCAGAATATATTGTATACAAATGTTGCACTCTCCATTTATTCTACAATAACTTCTAGCAACTATGAATCACATAATATCATCTATCCACGTCCAGGATACTCTTCCCCGGGTCAGGGGTCGGTGTCTTCAAATTCTTACCACTGCCCTGAGGGTCTGTGTCCTGAGCGCATGTACACCGGAACATGACAGAAAGTTAATGCCTAAAAAAGGGATCCGCAGTGGTAGTGGATGCACCAACCCTCAAAGGAAAATAAAAAATTACAACCTATCTCAGACCCAAGCTATCCCTAAAGGAAAAAAACAGAAGATTTTCATACTTTTAAAAATTTAAAGACACAGTACTCCCATTCTAGACTATCCTCTACTCATGTTCATGGTTACCATTTTGGTGAAACTGATCCTGAATCTGACTATGAAAATTAAGAGGATGTATCCATAGATTCAGCAGAAAAATTCAGATCTTTAAAGATTTAAAGAGACAGAACCACTTTTCTTGAATTTCATCTACTCATGTCCGTGACTTCCATTTTGGTGAAACTGATTCTGAGTCTGACTATGTAAATGAAGAGGATGTATTCATAGATTCAGCAGAAAAAAAATCAGACCTTTAAAGATTTAAAGAGACAGGACTACTGTTCCAGAATACCATTTACTCTTCCTGTTTGTGATTCCCATCCTGGTGATACTGACTCTGAGTTTGAATATGTCAACAAGGAGGATGACTTCACAGATCCAGCTGAACCGGCACTAGACCGGTATGAGCGCAACTTTAACTCGCCACAAACTCAGACAAAACCTCAACCTATTGGCTATAATGACATCCTTGGTAGCTATATTTACAATATAGATGATACAGACAGCTCCCATCATGAAACCTCTCATGGAAATACTGATCTTCCTATTTCTGATATTCCCATGGATTCTGTAGATTGGACAGATTCAGAGCTGGAAGAAGAGACATCTGGTTTACAGACTGCTGTTTAGAGAAATGGTCCCCTCAACTACTATGATGATTTATTACTTCAGAATTATGCATCCAGTGATTAAGTGGATTTCTGTTCTCAATCTGATATAAGGTACTCTAGGCCACAGTGGCACCACCCTAAGAAGCCTCATATTGTGAAGAAATATCAGTCATCTAAGCTCTCTAAAAAAAAGAAGAAAAAGAAAATCTTTCTTCCTATAGAAAATCAGAAGCGTAAAGAGGAAACTCAGCCTGAATCTCCTGTTTCATTTTCTGCTGTGCCAGATCCTCTATTGTCTCATGACACACTCCACACCAAGCTGGATGTTGTCTCTAGTCGCCATCAGTCTGTTTTTGAAGCACTTAATGGTTAATCTACCAACATATTCAAGCTTCAGTTTTTCCTATTTCCTGTGCCTAAAATCATCAAATCGCAAGTATCCAAATAATTCCATTATGTTACCTGGACACTGCTACTTAACAAACTCTGAACTTTATTATAAATGAAGCATACTTTTGGTTACCATCACTCTCTAATTATAATAACAGCATCTTACTCAGAACTTTATAACTATTCTCTGCAACAAGTTGTCATAGCTGAAATATCCCTCTACAAATATGTTAACATATTCAGAACTCTGCATCTATGTGTTCAGTTAAAAGCTTTCATTTGATTTTCCAATATATGCGCAAACAGTAATTGATGCTTTAAACTTGCAACTTGACTATCACCTGTGCTGCTCTGATTATTACTAACATACAGCTCTATATAATATTATGTACTGTGAACCTGCAACAAACCTTAGTTTGCATATATATGCACAAATGTAATTAATGCCTAAAACTTGCATCTTGTCTATCACCTGTGCTGCTCTGTTTAATTCTGACATACAGCTCTATATAATATTATGTACTGTGAACCTGCAACAAACCTTAGTTTGCATCTAGGTGTCAATCTTTTACCAGTTTACTCTGAAGCCTGAACATTACACATTGCTATATTCTTCTCTCATTGAATCCTGCAGCTACTCCTATTAACTAACTATAAGTTACAGTGAAGTCAGAATATATTGTATACAAATGTTGGACTCTCCATTTATTCTACAATAACTTCTAGCAACTATGAATCACAGAATATCATCTATCCACGTCCAGGATACTCTTCCCCTGGTCAGGGGTCGGTGTCTTCAAATCCCTACCACTGCCCTGAGGGTCTGTGTCCTGAGCGCATGTACACCGGAACATGACAGCGCCCCTCCCTTCTTCTACCCATTTCAGATTCTACTAAGACCTCCCTGAGGATACTTGGTACATTGTTTCTGGAGAAAGGCTTCAAGAGAAACTGTTTCCCCCTTATCAATATAAAGAGTGACTCTTTTGTGGTACTATTTACCATGTTTTTAGAGAAGAGGACAGTGTTTGCCTATAACTATTATTTGTCCAATAATTTGGTCACTTATATTATCTATCTGTTACTAATACACAGGTGTAAGTCTAATAGGTCACACTGAATTAATTGTGTAGTAACTGATAACCATATTACAAGCGCTGATATTTTCTGTGTTCTATATATATAATATATATATATATATATATATATATATATATATATACAGGGCTTTTTTTGAGGGGGTACTCATCGGTACTGAGTACCCCCACCTCTTCCAACTCCTAAGAGGTAATATTTGTAATCATCATGAATATACACTAGTTTTCACAAGAGGGGGCTGCAAAATACATCAAACATTGTAAATAATCTTGTCCCTTTGCTTTTCTCAAAGTTACTAAGCACAATATATCAATCAAAAATCAAGGAGTACCAGCTGTCAGGGTTATTTCCCTGCTTTGTTTGCCACATGCTGCTGGCAGCCATTTTACTCACCTCTCTTGCGGACTCTGGTGCATACTGTGTGATGCTGCTCATTTCCTGCACTTCCCTTTATGGCCAGACTGGTGTACATCATCTGTGTGAGACAGGATGCAGTCTCAGAATTGTGATGTCATCACTTATTATTTAAAGGGCCTCTGTTCAGTATGCTTTGCCCTTGCGTTGTCTCAGACCTGTTTGTGAGAGCTCCTGTGAATTACCTGGCTGTCTGACGTCCCTCCTGGTTCCTGATCCGTGGCTTGTTCCTGACTCGGCTGTTCTTCTTGTTCCTGATTCCGGCTTGTCTGACTACTCGATTTGGCTCCTGGCTCGGCTCGTCTGACTATTCGCTTTGGTTTCTGACTCGTCTCGTCTGACTACCAGCTCTGGTTTTGATTCCTGGCTTGTTATTTGACTTGTGTACTTTTTATTATTTTTTGCTATTAATAAAGGTGTGATTATTTTTGCACTTCTCATCTCAGTCTGATTCCTGGCACCCTGACATTACGCAAGGGCCATGAATCCTGATGGTGCTAATAATCTACCTTTACCTGTCATAATTTCCAGGCTGGATGAACAGGATCACCGCTTGGATCAATTTGCACTAGCCCTGCAAACCCTGCTGACTCGCACTGCACATTTGGACCAAAGTGTCCCGCCATTTATGGCTGCTCCTGTTTCCACTGCCGCACCTAGTCCTAACAGGAACATGTCCAGTTCTGCACCTCTACCTCAGTGATATGGAGGCGATCCTAATCAGTGCAGAGGGTTTTTGAACCAGGTGGGCATTTACTTTGAGAAGTTACCTCAGGCGTTTCCCTCTGACAGAGCTAAGGTGGGATTTCTCATCTCGTTACTCTCTGACACAGCTCTTGCCTGGGCTAATCCCTTGTGGAAGACTAATAAACCTGTGATTTCAAATTACCCTGAATTTTTGGCCTCCTTTCGAATTGTATTTGATGTTCCAACTCGCTCCTCCTCTGCTGCTAATGTCCATTCAGCAAGGTACAAGATCTGTTGCTCAGTATGCCATTGAGTTCCGTACGCTTGCCACAGAGGTAGATTGGAACAATGAAGCCCTTGTTGCCGCCTTCTTTCATGGGCTCTCTGATGCGATTAAAGATGAAGTTGCTGCCAGAGATTTACCAGAAGATCTCGAGGCATTAGTATCTTTTTTGATCCTAATTAACATCAGACTAAGTGAGAGACCCTCTTTCAAGGAGCGCTTGTGGAAGCCTCCAGTTCCGTTGTCTCCTATGTGCTTGTTCCCACCCATGCCTCCCTCTCCTTTTATGCCTCCTGGCCCCAAGTCACCAGGTACTGCTGAGCCGATGCAGTTGGGATTCACGCATCTCGTCGCGGTGGAGAGGGCCTTTAGGAGGAGGGAGGGGCTCTGCCTCTATTGTGGGTTACAGGGTCACCTTTTGAAGTCCTGTCCTACATGACTGGGAAACGCTCACACCTAAGGTCCTGTCGGGGGCAGACCTTGGATGGTTTATCCTCGTCCCAGGAACCACTAAAGGAGAAACCTTTGGTCACAATTGTCCTTTCCTGGGTGGACTCCTCTATAGTCACCCAGGTTCTTGTTGACTCCGGTGCTGTGGGTTATTTCATTGACAGTGCTTTTGTATCAAAGCACTCCTTTCCTGTTTTGCCTAGGTCCGTTCAGCTTGCTATTGAGGCCATTGATGGCAGGCCCCTTCAGCCCGCGCTCGTTACTCATGAAACTGCTTCATTATCCATGGCTGTTGGGGCTCTCCATTTTAAAACCCTCCAGTTCCAGGTGATAAACTCTCTGCATTTTCAGGTTGTTCTGGGTTATCCCTGGCTCCAAAAGCACAATCCCAGTCTCAACTGGCGCAGGTCCAAAATGTTGTCGTGGTCTCCGCAATGTATTTCAACTTGTCTTTGGAAACCAGTTAAAGTCTTGTGCACTTCTTCGGTATCTCAATTGCCAGAGGAGTACCGAGAGTTCCTAGACATTTTTGACAAGGTGCGTGCCGGTACGTTGCCTCCTCAACGATCTTATGATTGTGCCATAGACCTGCAACCCGGAGCCATTCCTCCTCGGGGCCGGGTTTACCCTCTGTCTGTTGCGGAGAATTGTGCTATGGAGGAGTATGTTGCTGATGCTCTGTCGCGGGGGATCATTCGCAAATCCTGCTCTCCTGCAGGGGCTGGCTTCTTCTTTGTGAAGAAAAAGGGTGGCGAGTTAAGACCATGCATCGATTATAGGGGTCTTAATCATCTTACCTTAAGAATGCTTACCCTATGCCGCTCATTACGGAACTCTTTGACCACCTCAAGGGAGCTACGGTCTTTACTAAACTTGATTTGAGAGGAATGTACAATCTCGTTAGGATCAAGGAGAGCCACGAATGGAAAACAGCATTTAACACCAGGAGCGGGCATTATGAGTATCTTGTAATGTCCTTTGGTCTATGTAATGCTCCTGCTGTTTTCCAGGAATTTATTAATGATGTCCTATGAGATATGTTGCAACAATGTGTTGTGGTGTACTTAGACGACATCCTCATACACTTGCCCACACTTGAGGCTCATCGTACTGATGTTACACGGGTTCTTCAGAGACTACGTGAGAACGGCCTGTTTTGTAAACTCGAGAAATGTAAGTTCCATCAGACTCAAGTTACCTTCCTACGTTATGTTATCTCTGTTGCAGGGTTCTCCATGGATCCTGACAAGTTATCTGCAGTTCTGCAGTGGCCTCGCCTAGTTAGTCTTCTGTCTATTCAGCGTTTTTTGGGGTTCGCCAATTACTATAGAAAGTTTATTAAAAACTTTTCTTCCTTGGTCAAACCTATCACAGACATGACCCGTAAAGAGAATGATCCACTCCATTGATCACCTACTGCCATTAAGGCCTTTGATAGTCTTAATACTGCCTTTGCTGCCGCTCCAGTTCTGGCTCATCCTAACCCTGTCCTGCCTTTCGTTCTTGAGGTCAATGCGTCTGAGACTGGAGTAGGTGCTCTCTTGTCTCAATGTCATATGCCTGATGGTTACTTGCAACCATGTGGTTTCTTCTCTAAGAAATTGTCTCCAGCGGAGAGCAATTATGAAATTGGCAACAGGGAATTACTGGCCATAATTTTGGCACTCAAGGAATGGAGGCATCTTCTCGAGGGTACTAGCGTGCCAGTGCTCATTCTTACTGACCACAAGAATTTAACTTATCTATCTGAAGCAAAACGTTTGTCGCCCCAACAGGCCAGATGGGCGCTATTTTTGTCTCAGTTTAATTATGTGGTCTCCTACCTGCCTGGTAGTAAGAATGTTAGGGCTGATGCCCTATCTTAACAATTTTCGCCTCTGTCCAAGGAGGAGTCTGTACCTACTCCAGTTATACCTCTTGACCATATTTTGGCTAACATACGTACTAATTTGACTTCTCCCTTGGGTGAGGAGATCCTGGCTGCACAAACCAATGCACCTCCTGAGAAACCTAGTGGTAAGTGTTTTGTTCCTAAGAATCTTCGAACTAAACATTTGCACACTTGCCACTATCCTAAAGCTGCAGGTCACCCAGACAAGAAACAAATGATTTTGTCTGTCACTAGACAATTCTGGTGGCCAGGTCTTCGTTCTGATGTTGCTGTTTATGTTGCCTCCTGCTCAGTTTGTGCACAGAATAAGACTCCTCGACTTCTTCCTGTGGTTCCTCTTCAACCTATTACTAATCGTGAGCATCCTTGGACACATCTTTCCATGGACTTCATTGTCGAGCTCCCTGTTTCCAATGGCAATGCTGTTATCCTTATGGTGGTTGACCGTTTTTCTAAAATGTCACATTGCATTCCCTTGAAGAAGTTGCCTACCGCTCAGGAGCTTGCTTCAATTTTTGCCTGGGAGGTCTTCCGTTTACATGGGTTACCCAAGGAGATAGTGTTGGACCGGGGTAGCCAGTTTGTCTCCAGATTTTGGCATTCCTTTTGTGCTCAAATGGGGATCCAGCTTTCCTTCTCCTCGGCATATCACCCTCAATCCAATGGGGCTGCGGAACTGTCTAATCAAGCTCTGGAACAGTTCCTCCATTGCTGTGTCTCAGATCACCACAATAATTGTTCTAAACTGTTACCTTGGGCAGAGTTTGCTCGTAATAGTGCTATTAATGTTTCCTCCAAGTTATCCCCGTTCATGGCGAATTATGGGTTTCAACCATCCTTGTTGCCCGATTCATTCATGTCTCAGGGCATTCTGGCTTTGGAGGAGCATCTCTGGCAACTCTGTTCCATGTGGGTGCAGATTCAGGATTGCCTTCATCGTTCTATGCAGCGCCAAAAGTTCCAGGCTGATTGTAGGCGTCTGCCCACGCCTTCCTACCAGGTTGGTAAGAGAGTTTGGCTGTCCTCCCACAACTTGAACCTTTGTGTGCCTTCCAATCAACTGGCTCCCCATTATGTTGGTCCTTTTCGAATATTCCGATGGGTCTATCCTGTGGCCTACGCTCTTGACCTTCCTCCTGCAATGCGCATATCCAATGTTTTTCATGTCTCCCTCTTGAAACAATTGGTTTGTAATCGGTTTACCACTGTGTTGCCTCGTCCCCATCCTATCTTTTTTGACAACCATGAGGAGTATGAGGTCAGCAGCATTATTGACTCTCATATGTCCAGGGGCCGTGCACAGTATTTGGTTCACTGGAGGGGCTACGGTCCGGAGGAGCGTTCATGGATTCCCTCCTCTGCCCTCCTCCGTGCCTTCCATGCCCATTTCCCCAATAAGCCTTTTGTCCTCCTGCGGGGGAGGGGTCGTTGAGGGGAGGGTACTGTCAGGGTTTTTTCCTTGCTTTGTTTGCCATGTGCTGCTGGCAGCCATTTTACTCACCTCTCTTGCTGACTCTGGTGCATACTGTGGGATGCTTCTCATTTCCTGCACTTCCTTTTATGGCCAGACTGGTGTACATCATCCGTGTGAAACAGGATGCAGTCTCAGAATTGTGATGTCATCACTTATTATTTAAAGGGCCTCTGTTCAGTATGCTTTGCCCTTGCATTGTCTCAGACCTGTTTGTGAGAGCTCCTGTGTATTACATGGATGTCTGACGTCCCTCCTGGTTTCTGATCCCTGGCTTGTTCCTGACTCTGCTGTTCTCCTTGTTCCTGATTCCGGCTTGTCGGACTATTCGCTTTGGCTCCTGACTCGGCTCGTCTGACTATTCACTTTGGCTTCTGACTTGGATCGTCTGACTACCAGCTCTGGTTTCGATTCCTGGCTTGTTATTTGACTTGTGGACTTTTTATTATTTTTTGCTATTAATAAAGGTGTGATTTTTTTGCACTTCTTGTCTCAGTCTGATTCCTGGCACCCTGACATCTGCACCTTTTTTTTTTTAGTACCAGCACCTTTTCTATTACAAAAAATAGCACTATATATATATATATATATATATATATATATATATATATATATTTATATATACAGTCCAGGTGTGTGAATTTTCACCATCCATCCACAACTGCCAGGGTGCTATAGAACTTATATTGAAATAAGCATTCACTGGACTTCAGCCAACTGTGACAACAAATGTGTTCTGTATTGTGACGTTTCGGGACACAAACAGTCCCTTCCTCTGACAGAGGTCCAGTGAGTGCTGTTAAGGTATCTGTAAGTATTATTAAATAATATACACACACATATATATATATATATATATATATATATATATATATATATATATATATATATATATATATATATATATATTATTTAATAAATATATGGTTGTGTACACCCAATGATTCATTTTTATTTGTGAAACTTTTTTTGAAACAAACCCTCTTCTCCTGGCTCTGAAACATTTGGTCATTAAGTCAGGCAATTTGTTCCAGAGAGTCATCTATATTTTGTGTATTGCAAATCTTAGATCAGACATGAAGATTCCCTTTCCTGATTAACAGGACATCTGAGAACAGAGATTGTCACATGGATGACCCCATGCAGTGATATACAAACACAATTCGAAGAACCAGTTTCGAAGAACCAGTTCTTAGCTGAACAAACATTTTCAAAGGAAATAGTCTTATGCATATAGGTACTAAATTGATACCTGCTGTGGGTTGAATCCACGAATTCTAGATGGCATGTCTAAATAAAAAATGGCTAAACAGAGACAAATGTAGCATTGCAACTAAAATTCATTTTAAAATACAGCCTATATAATTTTAAAAACTGTATTCAATATCTACATAGGGATCTGGGGAAATGCAATTCAGATTGTAATAAATTAAATGAATAACTGCATTAGTATATATAAAATGCTTAAGTTATTTCAAAGTAAATACAGTTTCTCTATGTTCCAGTAAGCTAATGAAAAATGACAAGAAGAACATTAATTAATATAAGATTGTCTATTTGTATAACATTAAAAATAAACATATGTATATATATTCAGACAACATATTAAATATGAATATAAAAATCTGGGAGATTATCTAGGCCTAGAAAGTTGAAAACCTGAAAGTTAAGATTCCAGCATGTCTTAACCTATGTATTTTTGGAAGCATAGAATGTTTTAAGGATTTAAAATGAACATTTTTAACAACATCATTTCTTTCATTTCAGACATCTAAAGGACAAATTAGGATACATATGCTGAGTTAATAAATAACAATACAGTCAATTTAAGATGTCCATTGAATGAACATGAATCTGTGTATTCAAAAATTGTTGGGAATGTGAAATATGCTGTGTTTGTATGAATATATATCAGGATTTTAAATACTATAATTCTGGGGGAGAGCAAATAATAGACAGTCTAATTGTTTATAATATGATGCT
Source organism: Bombina bombina (assembly GCF_027579735.1). Lineage (NCBI taxonomy): Eukaryota > Metazoa > Chordata > Amphibia > Anura > Bombinatoridae > Bombina > Bombina bombina. The sequence goes on along the minus strand of NC_069502.1, from coordinate 947,354,090 downwards.
AGAAATAATACTGATGTTTCATATCAAAATAATCAGGAAAAATGACAAAATATAATCCATGTATATTAAAATATGACCAGATAGATTTATTAATATAAAGAAATAGTGTATTTGATAGACATTTTATAAAATTGGATAATTTAACTAACAATATTTGAATGAAACTGTCGTCTCTGTCTGCTGCCCCCGATGGCCTAAATCCAGAATTACAACCAAAAGACATTTGGCTGTTAAAATGACATTCCCAGTAGCCAATCAGAGACAAGCTCCGTGGGGCGTAACCAAAATCGTTTCACCAATGATTAAGATATATAAGCTGAATGCAAGAGGAGAGAAGGCTGCTGACTTTTTGCTAAGGTGTGACTGGATAACACAGTTGCTATAAGCAAGATTGGGCTACCTTCTTATTATCCATATTGTAAATACCCTTATTTTCATATGAGGTGAAACAAGGAATATTGGAAGCTGAATACCGATCTGGCTATTTTTGGTGAGGTATACGCGATTGATAAATATATATATATATATATATATATATATATATATATATATAATATTTAAATCAAAGGTATTTGGTAACCATAACTAATTGCAGTTTTTAGATTTAAAAGGGCATTTTATATTGTAGCTTACATTCATAGTCCTGTATAGTTTTAAGCTTGCCTTTTGTATGCTAAGTAATTTATCTTTGCAAATATATAAATATATTTTAGAATTTGTCTTATTTGTAGATAATTAAGAATTCATTTCAGCTTAGATAAATTGGCATATAAACTGGCTGTTTACATTTGGAATATATATAACTTTTGGTTTTAATTAGAATTGTATAGAATCATTTTGTGGGTTAAATAACTTAATTGTACCAGTCTGAATGTTAGTGGCTCATATATTGGTATCTCTTTGTGATATTTAAATGCAAATCGGATTTGAAAATCAATTGCGAATAAGGCTAATAAATAAGGTAACTTTTATGATCTTTGCATAGCATATTATAATAGTTTAAACATGTATAGTTTGATTAATATCTGGTTTTCTATAAATATAATTCAATGTGTCTATAAATTTTAACTAATACAAAGAATTTAGGAATTTACATTAATTTTATTGTTTTGTATATGCATTTTATTAGGGGTTTATTTTAAAGAATAATTATTAAACCTGCCATATACTGACAGTGCTTATTTCAATATAATGTGTGTGTATATATATATATATATATATATATATTTCTTTCATGTAATTGGCAAGAGTCCATGAGCTAGGGACGTATGGGATATACAATCCTACCAGGAGGGGCAAAGTTTCTCAAACCTCAAAATGCCTATAAATATACCCCTTACCACACCCACAATTCAGTTTTACAAACTTTGCCTCCTATGGAGGTGGTGAAGTTTGTGCTAAGATTTCTACATTGACATGCGCTTCTCAGCATTTTGAAGCCCGATTCCTCTCAGAGTACAGCGAATGTCAGAGGGACGTGGAGAGTATTACCTATTGAATGCAGTGATTTTCCTAACGGGGGTCTATTTCATAGGTTCTCTGTTATCGGTCGTAGAGATTCATCTCCTACCTCCCTTTTCAGATCGACGATAAACTCTCATATACCATTACCTCTATTGATAACTGTTTCAGTATTGGTTTGGCTATCTGCTATATGTGGATGGGTGTCTTTGGTAAGTATGTTTTTATTTTTTAAGACACCTCAGCTATGGTTTGGCACTTTATGCATTTATATAAAGTTCTAAATATATGTATTGTACTTATATTTGCCATGCGTCAGGTTCATGTATTTCCTTTTGCAGATTGTCAGTTTCATATTTGGGAAAGTTATATTTCATGCCACTGTTTCGCTGCCTAATGTGATCATATAAAAAAAAAGGTAAAATTTTTCACAAACTTTATGTTTCTCACTGAAATTATTTACATACTGCTTGTGCAGTTATAACACAAATGGATTTAAAAACTTCTCTGGGGTCCCCTTTGTTCAGAATAGCATTACTTTTTGGTAATTAGAAGGCCGCTAATTGCAGCTGTGCACCATATTTCTGAAATTCCTGGCAGTGAATAGGTTAATTAGTTAGCTGGGAAGGGTTATAGTATTCTACTGTAAGGATTACCCTCCCCCGACCCCTCCAAAACAGCTCTCCCCCCCACAACCCATACTACTCACCACCATCTTAGTTACTGGCAAACAGTCAGCCAGTACCACTTAGTTTGAATTTCACGAGTAGTAGTTTTTTTTTGTTTGTTTTTACAAATTTCAAAGTTAGTTAGTTACATTTTCTTTCCCACTACATCATGTGATAGCCATCAGGCAATTTCAAAATGTTTATACCTATTTTCTGTGAATCTTGCACATGCTCAGTAGGAACCGGTGCCTCAGAAAGTGTGCATATACAAAACTTGTTCCTATGGATGTGAATTGAAAAATGGTTTACAATTGTGTGCTCTATCTGAATAATGAAAGTTAAATTATAGGAGCCAGTCAATTTTTGGTTCAGAAACCTGGGTAGTGCTTGCTGATTGGTGGCTACATTTAGTAACCTATGTGCTTTTCAATTTTGATTGGAATGTCCCTTTAATGTAAAAGATTCTTGTTGTAATGAATTAGAAAGCCAAGAAAGCCAAAAATCACACTGCCTGAATATGAAGTTTTTACATGGTAATGTACTACTGAGAACTAGCTAGACACATTGGGCAAGCCAATGACAAGAGGCATATATATGCAGCTACCAATCAGCAGCTAGTTCCCAGTAGTGCATTGCTGCTTCTTAATCTACCTAGGCATGCTTTTCAACAAAGGAAAAAGAAAGAATTAAGCACATTAGATAAGATAAGTAAATTAGAAACTAGTATAACATTGTATGCACTGTCTGAATTATGAAAGAAAAAGGTTGGGTTTTATGTTCTTTTAAATGTTATAATTTTCCTTTCTCATTTACTTTGCTGAAACTAAGCAACTATTGAATTGGTACTGAATACAATGTGCAAAGTAATGCGTTTACTGCTACCAAAAAAACATTGGCATCTCCAAGGCGTCGGGCACTGCTCACCCAACATAATGGCTGGCTCCCGCCAAACTGTGATCATCACTCGATTTTCCTGCCATCTCTCTGTACATGGTTCCTCCATCTCCTTCTGGCACCGCCCACAGGCTGCCCAACCACATCCACACAACACCCAGTCCCACCCATGGACCAATGGAGCCTCTCCATAAATAGCCCAGCCCCACCCACAAACTTCCTGATCCCGCCCACAAAACACAGGTGTCCTTCTGGGAAGCCCCACCCCAATAATTAAGTCCTGGAGATGCCACTGTATGAAAATATTTGTTCTTCAATGTTTATGATTTTTTGCATAAAGAAAAACAGATGTAACCTGTCCTATAGCTCCATTATATTATGATGTTATAACAAAGACACTACTCTCTTGCTAAGCGGTTGTTGTTTTTTATGTTTTTTTTAAACCCCCAAAATTATTTCTTGATTCAGATACAGCATACAATTTTAAACAACTTACCAGTTTACTTCTATTATCTAATTTGATGTGTTCTTTTGGTATCCTTTGTTGAAAAGGATACCTAGGTAGGCTCAGGAGCTGTGAAATAGATGCTGATTGGTGGCTGCACAAATACATGTTTCTTGTCATTGGTTAACCAATGTGTTCAGCTAGCTCCCAATAGTGCATTACTGCACATTCAATAAAGTGTACCAAAATAATAAAGCAAAATTAAAGGGACATGAAACCCAAATTTGAAACAACTTTCCAATTTACATCTATTATTTAATTTGCTTCTTTTTCTTGTTATCCTTTGCTGAAAGGTTTATCTAGGAAAGCTCAGGAGCAGCAGAGAACCTAGGTTTTAGCTGCTGATTGGTGGCTGCATATAAATACAGATTGTTGTTGGCTCACCCATGTGTTCAATTAGAAACCAGTAATGCATTGCTGCTCATTCAACAAAGCATACCAAGAGAACAAAGAACAAATTATAATAGGTGTAAATTAGAAAGTTGCTTAAAATTGCATGCTCTATCTGAATCCTTAAAAAATGGGTTTCATATCCCTTTAATAATAGAAGTAAATTGGAAAGTTGTTAAAATGGAATGCTCAATCTGAATCATGAAAGTATTTCTTTTGGGTTTCATGTCCTTTTTGAGCAATAAATTAATTGCAAAACAAATGTTTTAAAATAATGTAACACTGTCATTTAGTTAGCACAATTTACAAGGGCTTGCAAATAACAAAAGCTGGTGTGATACATTACATGACTTATTATAGTTTAAAGGGACATGAAACCCACATTTTTTCTTTCATGATTTAGAAAGACCATGCAGTTTCAGCTTTCTAATTTACTTTATCTAATTTATTTCATTCTCTTGATACCCTTTGCTGAAAAGCATATTTAGATATGCTCAGTAGCTGCTGATTGGTAGCTGCACATTGATGCTTTGTGTGATTGGCTCACCCATATGCATTGCTATTTCTTCAACAAAGGATATCTAGAGAATAAAGCAAATTAGATAATAGAAGTAAATTGGAATTTTATTTAAAATTGTAATCTCTACCTGAATCATGAAAGAAAATGTTTGGGTTTAGTGTCCCTTTAAGCACAAAACAGAGCTGGAAAATTTAGCGCTTTTGCTGACCTAAAGTTAAAGTATAAATGCTTGAAAATATGCAAAACAAATACATGTAAAATATATAAAAATAAAGTATTTCACTCATATTTGTACATATTAAATGTAAAATAATGGTTTATTATTGAAAAAAAAAAATATTTTAAAGGGATAGTCAACACTAGTCTTTTTTTTTTTTTTTTTTTTTTTAAAGATTTTTATTGAGGATTTGCAGATACATAACAATAAATAAAAGTTCAGTAGTATATGTACATTAGGTACAATAATATTTGGTTAGCTTTTACCTTCTGGAAGAAAGTATTGAATTACTATGTATATAACAAAATATAATTAGAAAAGCAATACAGAGCAGTTGTACAAAACACTGAATATAGCTATTAGAACCTCATTTTCTATTTTTGTAAGAAAGGAATGCGCCTCTAAATGATCAGCAGGCCACTCATGGGCCTATGTAGTTTAAATGACTAGAAAGAGGAGCTCTAATGTTGCTTACGGTCACTTTTGGACCTTGAAATGTAGTTAATAAATAATAGTTTCTTCTTCTAGAAACATATGTAATATTGTCAGCAACAAATCTTCCAAATCTAGAGAAAAACAATTGAACACACAACTGCTGTCGAAGGGGGGTGGGGAAGCAGGGGAGGATTTAACAGAGTGAGGTTAAAAGGAACAGGAAAAAATAGAAAATAGAAACTCAAGATCAGGTTGGTATGGAAATAATATCACAGTTGAACCTATAAGGCACAAGAGCTTATGCTGTATCTCCCCCCAGGGAGTTTTTGTCCCCACTGGACACAGACGGGAAAGGGATATTGTATATGACCCGCTCCCATATGCAGAGCGGGAAAGGGTGAAGGGAGATACAGTCAGTGGAAAACTAGTGTAGGAGCTAACAACCCTATAAACCAGAAGAAAATATACTAAGTGAGTACCTATGCGTTATTGGGTGACCATAGGGCTAAACCTTAATTATATAGAAGGGCAGTTGCCACTGTCTGTAAATGGACATTTAAATGGAGTTAAGCAGGGGCTTAGAGGCCAGGTGAGAGGAAAATATAAAATGATGCCGAGACCTAACTTCCCCTCCTCTTGTCATAATGGAAAACTAGGCTATATTAAACATAAGGCCCTTGTAGTACATAAGCTAATGAGATAAACAGTAGCCAATAGTATGAGGATGAATAGAACCTAGCACCTCCCTAGGGAGACATACCGGTAAATATAGGAAGGTTATGGATAGTAAAATCTGCCGTCACAGATATTACATGCATATACTAAAGGCACTTTCCTCAGTAAAGATAAAGGCATAATATATTCAGTACCCTCAGGGAATGGCACACATCCAACTCGTGTTCAAAACTAATTATGTTGCTATAACTAACAGTTCACAGAGCAATAATGGATATTCAACTTGCTTTAAAAATAACAGTTTTATGTAATAATTGGTAGTCACTAGTTCTGTTCAGTGGGGGTTTGGGGTTAGAGAGGGCAGAATAATTTATGATTTGAGGCACTATTTCCATATGAGACTACTGGTGCCTTTTGTGTTCAGATTAACTGTGTAGGGGTACTAGATAATAATGGTGGAATATATCTTGCAGATGGGTTATGTCTAAAACATCTCCAAAATCTCATATCTATGTACCCATTATACCTTTTAGAAAGTTAGAGTAGTACCTAGTAAATATAGGGAGTGGTTCAGGGTTTGGGTGATAGCTTCCATAACAGTAATCTAGGGAGATAAAATGAAACCAAACTAGTCTAACTGAGCATTAGAAAGCTGAGGGCATAATTAGCTGCTTAAGCACCCCTGGGGAATTATACAATATCATGATATTCAACCATATCAGATCAATAAAAAAATAAAAAATTAACATGAACATGACACACAATCCTTGCAGTACAGTGCAGATCAGGACAGTTTGCAAATAAGTGAATTGTTGGCCAGAACAAGTCCCTGGGGGAAGGCGAGGTTTCCAATTGAAATGTCAGACTTTGATAACAGCGTCAATTTTCAGACCATATAAGAAAGTCCTCAGTGTAGCCCTGGTGTGGATGAATCTCTCTCAACCTATTCCCCTCTGTTCAGTGTGGCAAGCTCGTATGGGATTGTGGAGGTTGAGATTAGGCAAATGTCCAACTGAGTGTTTGAATCTCATCTTACCTCCCGCCACCAGACATCTCCCGTTGTCAAAGCCGGAGCAGAGTTCCCGTCTCACCCCATCTCTGGGTGAAGTCAAGACCAAAGACACATGGGCCGGAACGGTCCCCCTCCTCAGGTGCGACCGCTCTAGCCCCGTGAATCCGCCACTGCTCCGATGTCCCCCAGCGGCTGTAGTTTTATTTTCCAGTGCATGATTTTGAAACCGCTCCACGTCTGGAGCTGATGTAGTATTCACCCAGGGCTCCGGTGTAGTTGCGCCTGGTTCACGAGCTGCACCTTGCTCCACAGTGTCCGACATTTCTCCTGGGGCCACTGGACTCTCTATCTGGGATTCTGAGGTAAGCGGAGGCAGTGTTGAAGGGGCAGTTTTGGGAACTTTTGGTCTGCTGGCGTTGGGGATCTCTGTATCGCTAGGTATAGGAGAATCATCCGGTTCCATGTTCAGCTGATGTTCGGGTTCCGCTTTTACCACAACAATGTTTAAGGCATTCAGGAGCAGGTCACACAGGTCCCTCTCCAAGGCCCAGAAATGTTCATCTATGTGTCGGGTCATTTCAGTTTCCCATCTTTTCAGGCCCTCCATTTTCGGCAAATAGTTTAGGCGGAGCGCTGCGGAAGCTCTATGCAGCTGCTTTATTTGAATAGGTGATTCCCTCAGTATTGTGAGGTGGGTTAAGTAGGTAGCTCACTAGTTATAAATGAAGAACTGCGCGCTCAGGCACAGCGAGTTTGGGGACGATGTTAAGGCTTCAGATATAGGAGAAGGCCTCAAGAATAATAGTCCGGTACTGAGGGCTTTCATGCCACGTCAAAATCCAAGACCCTATATATCTTAGTTTAGGACGCCAACAGCTAGCTTTCTGCACTATTTTGAAAAGAATATTTTAACTTCTGAAGCTCAAAATTAATGATTTTTAAAGAGAGCTTGAGGAGCTGAAGCTCAGTGCGACCACTAAGATGGCCGCCGCCCGGAAGTCCCCCAACACTAGTCTTTTTATTTTAAAAGATAGATAATCACTAAATTACCAATTCCCCAGTTTTTCATAACCAACACAGTTATAATTATACATGTTTTACCTCTGTAATTAACTTGTATCTAAGCCTCTGCAGACTGCCCCCTTATTTCAGTTCTTTTTACAGACTTGCATTTTAGCCAATCAGAGCTGTCTCCATGGTAAATTCACGTGCATGAGCTCAATGTTATCTATATGAAACATCTGAACTAATGCCCTCTAGTGGTGAAAAACTATCAAAATGCATTTAGATTAGAGGCGGCCTTCAAGGTCTAAGAAATTAGCATATGAACCTCCTAGGTTTAGCTTTCAACTAAGAATACCAAGAGAACAAATCAAAATTGCTGATAAAAGTAAATTGTAAAGTTGTTTGAAACTACACGCCCTATTTGAAACATGAAAGTTTTTTTTGGACTTGACTATACCTTTAACAGTAATTCAAAGGGATATGGTCTATCATCAGGTGCGGGACTGGGGCGGGCTTAAATGTGTATATAAATGTGTGTATGTATATGTTTGTATGTATGTGTGTGTGTGTACATTTATATGTATGTATTTATCTGAAAAGTAAGTGAACTCCATTATTTGAGTGCCAATATATTACTTTTAACTTGACATCATTCGCCTGTGCAGAGCTAGCAAGGACAGCCCTGTTGTAAATCCCATAAATCTGGAGTGCCACAAAATTGTCACCAGACCGGCTCAATCCTCGTATAAAATCCCATTTCATTTATGTCCATTTAAAATAGAAAATACAAGAAGCACACCAAAAAACAGCACATTAACAGATCATGATACTGCCTTGGCCATCTGACGTGTTTCAGCTATGGGCCGTAATCTTAGTTGTTGAGATCGTTATTTCACTGATCTGGTGACGATTTTGTGGCATAATGAAGAAATAGCATAATGGTGGCCACCCAGCCTAGCAATCATAAGGATAGAGTGTCCCTGTGATCCGATGCCTGTCAGTCGGGGTGCCTCCATTACATAAGATACACTGTGATCAGGGTGTAGCTAATGCTGTTGCTGGAGGCCTGTATGTGAGGCTAGCCAGCAGCAGCATAGTAACTGTCAAAAATGACAGTTACTGACTTGTCCCCATACTTAGTCACTTTGTTCTTACTTAATAGAAATAAAACTCAACACAAGGCTTGAGTTATAAAGGCCACAGCCTCTTTATTGTAAAACATAAAACAGTCAAATAAATTACCTTTATAAATAACTTGTCACTGAAGACAACCAGTCATTAGAAACACCTTAAGGGGAAACCAATTTTACATTAAACTGTTCCTTTAACATTTTTTTCAGACTAAAAAAATAAATAAATGCTGCTCTTTCATATGCATGATAGCATTTTTTTTTAATGTGATGTCCCTTTAAGGCGTCATAAAACCATCTAATGACCAATAATTACCTAACACAATTCATTTAATGATTTATTAGCCTTTATGTGCCAAAATATCTGTACTAAAGGAAAACCCTTACTAAATTAACAATGTCATCGCCAATAACGTCACTACATTAAACACTTACTCATTTGGCACTCACCAACCTATTGGTGCAGCTCCCACTTAAAGATATATTCTCTAACCCAAGGGACACCCAAATCCAAAAATCATTTATGTGTGTAACTACAGGGGTCTCAGAGGTCTCAATTGAGATGGTGCCCTTGAATCTAGGGGCCCCTCTGGGCCCTGCAATCAGTTGTGGAATCACCCTACTTGCATCATGTTTGACCCTCTTGCAAAACAGGGCTCACATTGTGAGGGAAGTATAGGTATTTGTCTTTACAATATAGTGACTGGGTTTCTAAGATGGTCATCATAGTGTTGCTGTACAGTAAAACCTGCCATCATATTTGTAAAGAAAGGCTGTGCACATCCCCTGGCACAGACTTACAGAGGGGAGAGGATGACTCACATTCATAGAGAAGCTAATCTTGCTAATCTTTTGCTTATTGCAAATAGTCAGAAGGGTCTTTGATTAAAAAGGGGCCCCTCCACATCCTTTGCCCTGAGGACCAGCAAGGCCTAGTTACGCCCCACAAACATGCAAAGGGCACTTTACTCAAGAGACTCTCTACTAGCATCATTAACCTGTGCAAGACCCCTATCCAAAAGGGATGACCTACCTTAATGTTTGTTTTAGCATAGTTCAGTAGTTTCTTCATGTTTACTTTAAAGGGACTGCATACTCAAAAATGTTCTTTCCTTTAATGTGTTTCTAATTATCCATTTTACATGCTGGAGTGTATTAACTTGTTTACAATTGCTACTTTACCTTTATTTGGCATTTGAAATAACTGCTTTTGCTGGTTGTAACCACACCTATACTGAATATTTCAATACTTAAGGGACATGATATCCAAATGTTGAAGCATTCGAAAGTGATGCAACATAACTGTAAAAAGCTGACTAGAAAATATCACTTGAACACCTCTATGTAAAAAAGGAAGATATTTACCTCAAAAATATTCACCTCCCATTGTAAAGGAACTTTCAAGGGAATGAGTATTTGGCATGTGCAAGCACAGTAATGTTATTTCCCTATTCAGTTTAAGGAAGCTTAATATGCAATCTCACAATATTTCAGTGAAATCTCATGAGATCACAGCAAACCATAGCATGATCTCACCGCTGCTGATGCTAATTGGCTATTTTATTTTCCAAATTTGTAGTTGGACATCAGCTGAAGTATAACTGATCACACAGCACTTACTCAGGTGAGCTGAAGAAATTTTGAGGTAAAATATCTTCCTTTTTTAAATAGAGATGTTCAGGTGATATTTTCCTGTCAGCTTTTTACAGTTATGCTGCATCATTTTCAAGTGATTTAGCATATGAATATTTTATCCCTTTAAGTATAGGCTATTGACGAGCTATGTAAACACAGCCAGCAGAAGAAATTTCACTCCCAGTGGGGTGTGGGAGAGACAATTCTATAGTACAGCATTTCTTTAATTTCAAAACATTCTGATTAACATTCTGACCAAGGTCCCCTTGCAGGGATTCTCCACAGAACTATCTGACACTGTGCAAAATTTTCAAAATTTGTCAGAAAACGCTACTGCACAATTGAGAATTGGAGTAAGTGCTATTACATAGTCTTTTTTTATTGGGCACATGCTGAGTATGTGATTCTGCTGTATTTAATAGTCCATAACAAAATAAAAATAATGGTCCAAACTGAAATGTACAGCGGCTGCAGTGTCCTGGGCCGCAAGGCCGCACTATTTCTGAATCTGCATGTCTCAGTAGTGAGGCAATGAAGAAATAGCATTACTAATGCTGAATACACCTCATTGACTCATTTGTATACAACATTACAATAATATTATAAATCATCATCCCAACAGTATACTGGAAAAAATAAAATGCAAGGTTTTACTGACACGTAGTCAGCTGTGACTGCTCCTCCTCCACAAACTCATTGCCGCATTTGGTGAGAGCTGGACTCTGTATTTCCTGTTATTTTCCTAGAGTTCTGTAGCGGTCCTGCAGTGTCAATGCTGGGCAATGTCGGTAACAGAAACAATTGTGGCTGACGTCATTCGCCTTTGCAGAGCTAGCAAGGACAGCCCTGTTGTAAAGCCCATACATGGAGTGCACAAAATTGTCACCAGACCCGGTCAATCGTCGTATAAAATGACATTTTATTCATGTCAATTTAAAATAGAAAATACAAGTAGCACACCATAAAACAGCACATATAAAATAACGATCTCAACAGATCATGATACTCCCTTGGCCAGCTGACGCATTTCAGATACACTGCGATCAGGGTGTATCTCATGCTGTTGCTGATTGCCTGCATGTGAGGCTAGCTAGCAGCAGTATAGTAACTTTAAAAAATGACAGTTACTTACTATACAATCAAACACAAGCTCAAACCACTGGTATAGCTATGTGAGCTATGTATTTAATTAGCCATTTCAGAAACATTGCTAAATATTTTCATCTTAATTGGACATTTAATAATACATTCTTTAAAACTGCTCTCTGCATTCCCAATTAATATTCTAGATTCTGGCCTTTAAAGTCAGCAAAAATGCATAGTAACACACTACATAGCATACACTTACACATGCAGATACATACACACTACATATCATACACTTATACAGGCATATACACACACACACACACACACACTACAGAGCTTGCACTTATGCATACAGATACACACACACACTACATACCATACACTTACACATGCAGATACACACACACACACACACACACACACACACTACATAGCATACACTTATACATGCAGATACACACACACTACATAGCATACACTTATACATACAGATACACACACACACACACTACGTAGCATAGACTTATACATGGAGATACACACACACACACACACTACATAGCTTACACTTATACATGCAGATACACACACTACATAGTATACACTTACACATGCAGATACACACACACTACATAGCATACACTTACACATGCAGATACACACACACACTACATAGCATACACTTATACATGGAGATACACACACACACACTACATATCTTACACTTAAACATCAGATACACTTACACATGAAGATACACACACACACTACATAGCATACACATATACATGCAAATACACACTTATACATACAGATACACACTTACACTACATAGCTTACATTTATACATGCAGACACAGACACAGACAGACACATGCACACATTACATAGCATACACTTATACATGCAGATACACACACTTATACATACAGATACACACATACACTGCATAGCTTACACTTATACATGCAGATACACACACTACATAGCATACACTTTTACATGGAGATACACACACACACACTACATAGCTTACACTTAAACATGCAGATACACTTACACATGCAAATACACACACACACTACATAGCATACAATTATACATGCAAATACACACTTATACATACAGATACACACTTACACTACATAGCTTACATTTATACATGCAGACAAACACACACACACACATTACATAGCATACACTTATACATGCAGATACACACACACACTTATACATACATATACAAACATACACTGCATAGCTTACACTTATACATGCAGATACACACACACTACATAGCATACACTTATACATGCAGACACGCACACACGCACACTTATACTGTAGATACAGATAGAAACACACACTACATCATATATGGGTATCTGTAATTTATTGTATGGGGTCCTGGGGTTGGCAAGCACATTAGCTGGCAGTCTGAGGCTGCCACTGTTCGTTACCCTGGTGTTAGCACTGCTCATTGTATAAAACTGAAGGCATGCTAGTATTATCACCAGGGGTTAGACGTCATCACTACCAGAGGTTAGAGGTCACCATTACCTGAGTTCAGAGGGTATACAGCCTTCTTACTACTGCTTAACCCACACACCATTCCTTTTCCACAGGGAATCTAACAGGTATATAACACAGGGAGAGAAAAGCCAGCTGCCTCTGAGTATGGGCCAAATAGAATTTAAAAAAAAAACCCACATTTTTTTTAATGCATGGGGCAATGCGGGACAGATGGCTAGCAACTCGGGACAGTCCCGCAAAAATCAGGACAGTTGGGGAGTATGCAATTTCTGTTACCGCCATTCACAGTCATTGTATACTTCAAGTGGGCCTATATACTAGCATGCTGCAATGCATGCTGGTATCTGGCTCACTGGGTAATCACTGGATACCTCAGGAGTGAGGAAGCAAAGTGATACCCAAAAGAAACTGCCTTATGGTCATGTGATTACTGTGATAGCCAGTCAGAGTGATCACATGACAAGCCATGGATTGTCTTTGGTACCATAAAAAATGTTTATTTATTTTAAAAGGGACATTAAATACTTTGAGAATCGTATATATAAAAAAACTCTGCAATATACTTTCATTATATATTTTGTTTCATTTTCCTGTAATTCCATTCTGAAATTCTGAGCTTTTTAGTTCCTGTTAGAAATGAAAGTGCAGAACAGAGCCATTGGCTGCACACTCTAGTCACCATGTTATAACTATCCCTAATTGGCCACAGCAGAGAAGGTAACCTAAGTTACAACATGGCAGCTCCCATTGTTTTATAGACACTAAAACGTTATACTTGTTTTGTCAATATTTAAACTAATGACACTTTAAAAAAATACATCTACATTTTATTCTCAGACTAATCTTTTCTTTGACTACATCCTTCTATCTAGACTTAATTTAGGGCTAGATTACAAGTGGCATGCAATTGATTGCGCTAGCATTTTCATAAACGTAGTGGATCGAAATCGCAATTTTGCTGGCGTAATCTTGATTTACGTAAGAATCGTTACCGCGGGACTTCCGGTGGGCGGGCACAAGGGATGGAAGCAGGTTTGGTGAGCTCCGTACATTCAGACTCCTAAACCTGAGACTAAGTCCCACAATTTGCCCGACAAGCTTTATTCCTTGGCAGGGTCACTCAATTACACCTGCCCGGACTCAGCTAAGCAAGGAGCGAGAACAATCGGCTCCCTCATTGGCAAGTCGCATTGACGGAACATCGGATAAGAGGTTGCAGCGGCGACCGGAGGAAATAAAAGTCTCCTTGGGTAATATCTGAGGTGCAGGGAGTAAAAGAACATCAGCCCTATTTGCCACAGCTCAGCACAGCCGGAGTTTGGGCTCATAAAATGACTGCACGCAGCGCAACTTGCTAAGGACAAACTGTGCAACAAGTGGGCAGCCGCCATCTTACTTCACGGCTGAAAGCGACGGACAATAAGTGAGTACCACAAACATTGTACTTTCATATCCCTGGTGGGAGAGAGACTGTAGAGGGCACAGACTAAGCAACTAATCCTGCATATAAGCTACGGTGGTCCAGGGCTTTGCTCACTCCATTATAAGACTAGCCTCAATGTAATCAAAGGCCTCAGCAGATTAAACTATTGTACCTGCCCCCTGCCCACTATAAGAGCATAAGGACTTTAATAGTATCTAAATTATCAAGCAGTTGGAGACTTGGACCTGCTGGAGCAGCGTGTGGGTTGATTTACTCCCCTGGGAACCCTTGTACCAAGCAGGGGAAGAGAATACCTTAAAGAAGGAGGGAAAGAGTGAGGGAGAAAGGAAGAGGCACATCGGTCTATAATTCCCACAGAGGCTTTTTTCCCTATAGGAACTGTAACAAAGGAAATGGTGTAGGTTACACGTACCCCCCCCCTGAGAAACCCCCTGTCATAACACCTTCAGTCAAATGTGTCTGGTGACTTAACTAAAATTCCTTGCTGGGATCCATGTTTTTCCTGAATTAGCAGATGTTGTTCCTAAACCTCAACATTCATTTGTGGGACTGTGTGTGTATATGGCTCTATAGAGGTGCATTATAGTACTCCTGTGGCGGGTGCACGCTGGTCTGGGGCTCTCCTTAGCCTCCCTTGTTTATCATATTGCTGAATCAGCCGTTGGATGTGCTCATACCTCTGTATGCATAAATATTTTACACCGCATAACAAAAAAACTGACAAGATGGCTAGCAAACAACGTCAGCAAGATAGGAGGCTTAAAAATCAAGTGGAAATTCACTCTCCGCCATCTTCAACCCCTGAGGTGCCTGATCTTGATTCACAGGATACGCATCCAATAGTATCCCACCTTTCAGCACTATTTCTCCCAAAGATAGAGCAATTGCAGACAGGTCTAGATACTCTCACGACAGATCTTAAGATATTTTCAACAAGACTTGCAACAGTGGAACATAAGGTTGCGGATACAGAGAGCCAGCAGAGGGAAGTCACACTGAATGTCTCTCAATTGCAGCGACAAAATAAGGCCCTTAGAGAAAAATTAGATGACCTAGAGAATAGGTCCAGACGGAATAATATTCGGGTTGTTGGTCTCCCTGAGTCGATCCCGGGCTCCGCTCTTATTGACTTTGCAGAACAAACGCTTCCACAGCTATTAAAACTACCCAACACCAGCATACCCTGTGTGGTCGAAAGAGCCCATAGGGTTGGAGTGCCTTCACAGAAGGAAAATCAAAAGGCCCCTCCTAGGCAAGTCATGATAAAGTATCTAAACTTTAAAGATAGGACATTACTTCTCAAAGCATATAGGCAGGCCCCCAACCTGGTGTACGAGGGGTGCAAGTTGCATTTATTTCAGGATTATTCCGCTGAAGTAGCCAAGAAGAGTTTTCCCCTTACTGTAAAGAGCTTATTGACAATGGAGAATCAATCACCCTATTATACCCGGCCAGACTCAAAGTGCAAATGCCACAAGGTCCAAAGTTTTTTGAAGACACCACTCAGCTCAAGGTCTACATGAGATCTCTTGCCTATGTAAAGAACAACCAAATTGAAGATGAAGAAATAGAGGAAGATGAGGACTGACATTGTTTTCTTTTTGAAACAACAATCTACTAGCTGTAGGATATGAAAACTAAAAAAAAAAAAAAAATAGAAATATTTTGTTTATTGGTAGATTGACACATTTGATATATGTTTTTAACTTGATGTATTGTGGTTATTGTATCAAATGAATAATCGAATTTTCAATGTATTTTAAATTTTATCTAATGGAATATATCTATTTTTTGTCACCTATATATTGATAAATTGATTCACATTGAACATTTTTATATATGTTTTTATATATGTTAATTTTTTCACATATGTTAAATATTCGTCTGATTGACAGTATGATGATTGCTCACTAGGTGGCGATATATTCAGTCATCAAAATGCATTTGAATACATTTTTGGATGTTATATTGTTGCTGTTCACTAGATGGCAACAGTGTACACTTTTTAATCACAATATTTGGCGCCATTATGGCTATTTAAATATTTGTTCACTCATTTATGGTCAAGCTTGAGAAAGGGCCGATTGTGGGCCTGAAACGTTGCTTTGTTTGTATCCCAGATTGCACAATAAAAGGTTTTTGCACCAGCTGGAACATTTCTGCTTTTTTCGTATTCATGTTGGGTTTGGTAAACCTGTTCCGTGCTGTGCAGTGAGTGCTGTGTTTCATGTTACATTGTTGTGGATATGAAAACTACACAGAACTGTAAATAATATCATATAAAGACTGAAGACTTTAAATCTTGCTTTTAGAGTTTATCTCATATATCCTTTTTGAAAACGGGGGGGGGGGGGCTTGAATTGTTTGCACTACTTTACTGTTTTAATTATTTACTGTTGTAATCATTCACTGTCTATAGTTTGTTTCTAACTATTTTGGTGCCTCATTGTTGATACTATTTCTTAGGAGGCCTCTGAAGTTGTTCTCTGTGCTTGAACGTGGTTCATAGGAGCTGCCCCGAGGTGTCAGACAGTAAGTAATATTACACAAATTTGCATTGTACCTTCATCGAGGAAGTTTAGAAAACAAAACCTTACACTACTCCTGTGGAGAGGGGTGGGAGAGAGGAAATCCTCAATACTGGTAGCTGAATATGGAGGTCCACATTTTATCTTGGAACGTGGGAGGGGTTACATCACCCATTATGCGAAAAGCCATTTTGAAATATCTAAAGGCCAAGAGAGTTGATGTAGCCATATTGGAAGAGACGCATTTGAAACCTAGCGAGCACGAAAAATTTAAACAGCAGTGGGTGGGAGAGGTGATCTATACTCCCTATAACAACAGCAGAGCTAGGGGGGTGGCTTTTTTGTTTGGGAAGAATTTGGACTATAAAGTTATCCAAATGACAATAGATCCGCTGGGAAGGTTTGTGCTTCATCAGATTAAGTTGGAGGGAACCCCTCTGGTTCTGGGTGGTTCCCTCCAACATAACTCACAAAAAAGAATTTTGGAACAAAATGAGGGCAACTATTTTGAAAATGGCTGATGTCCCCATAATATTGGGGGGAGATTATAATATAGCACCACAAACACCTGAAGATAGATATAAGAATCCTAACCTTTCAGTACCGGGCCCCAGTAGACAGTACAATGTGAAACGGGACTCTTTAACATTGAATAAGTTCAAAAGAGCACTACAACTCATAGACATATGGAGAAAAAGAAACCCGGAAGTGAAGGACTTTACATGTATTACACCCACCAAAGACACGTTATCGCAAATTGACTTCTTTCTCACATCCCCTGCTTTGACCACTAGAATTACAAAGACTGGAATTGATAGTGCAACTATTTCTGACCATGCCCCAATTACACTTGAACTTAGTTTGGGATCGACTAGGACTGGTAGAGAGGGGTGGCTTTCCCTAGATATCTGGTACATGATGCCAATCTAAAGAATCACTTGGTAGGGGAATGGTTAGCCTATAACGACCTAAATAGTAGACACAGAGATAATCCACTTCTCTTTTGGGAGGCGGCTAAGGCCATGTTAAGGGGGGTAGTGACTTCTTATGACATAAATATCAGGAAGCGGAAAAAACTTAGAGAAGATCTTATAATGAAACAATTACTTAACGCGCAGAATCGCTACTTAAGCTGCCACACAGTAGCTAATAGACTCCGCTACAAAGACACTAAAACACTAAGAGACACCTTTTTGCTGCAGGGAGCAGCCAGAGACGTGACAAGGGCACATGCTAGATTCTATAGACATGGCAATAGAACGGCCAAGATGCTTGCTAGATTAACAAGGCTGACAAAGCGGTCTTCCTTCATACCAGCCATAAGGGTCCAAGATTCTATTCTTACAAACACAACTGACATACAACAAGCCTTTAGCCAGTTCTTCTCAGACCTATATAAGACTCAGGAGATAGATCCTAAACGCAGGGACTCTTTTTGGGAAATGCTGGCATTGCCACAGATCACGGAAAGCCAGAGAAACTCATTAAATGCCCCGATACTAGCAATAGATGTCGAGAAAGCCATTGGTAACCTGCCTTTGGAGAAAGCCCCGGGTCCAGACGGGCTCCCGGGGGAGTTTTACAAGATACTACAACCTGAGGTGGCGGAGGTACTATCAGACCTCTTCAATGGTATCCTGGGGGGCTTGAAAGTTACCTCTAGCAGATTTACTGAGGCTAATATCAGCCTGATACTTAAGCCAGACAAGGAACCTCTTAATCCAGCATCGTACCGCCCGATTTCACTGATGAACTCGGATTACAAAATATTAACAAAAATTATGGCAAATAGGCTAGCTCTGGTCATGCCGGAAATTATACACACGGACCAGACAGGTTTCATTAAAGGACCAGTCAACACTGTAGATTTGCATAATCAACAAATGCAAGATAACAAGACAATGCAATAGCACTTAGTCTGAACTTCAAATGAGTAGTAGATTTTTTTTCTGACAATTTTAAAAGTTATGTCTTTTTCCACTCCCCCTGTACCATGTGACAGCCATCAGCCAATCACAAATGCATACACGTACCATGTGACAGCAATCAGCCATTCACAAATGCATACACACTTATTCTTGCACATGCTCAGTAGGAGCTGGTGACTCAAAAAGTTTAAATATAAAAAGACTGTGCACATTTTGTTAATGGAAGTAAATTAGAAAGTTGTTTAAAATTGCATGCTCTATCTGAATAATGAAAGTTTAATTTTGATTGAGTGTCCCTTTAAGGGGAGGTCGGCTGTCAAGAATGTTAGAACCCTTCAACTTCTTCTAACACATTATTGGAATGCTAAATCGAGGTCTCGGGTGGAAAAGAAGGACGAGGCATGTGTTCTACTTGTAGACGCAGAAAAAGCTTTCGATAAGGTTCTTTGGGGACACTTGTTCTATACCCTTGGTAGATTTGGCATTGAGGGTTCTTTTGTAGAAGCGCTACAAACCCTGTACACTGCTCCTCGTGCAAATGTCTTGGTCAACAGAACCCAATCTCAACCCTTTATCTTTGAAAGAGGCATGAGACAGGGGTGCCCGTTGTCACCCCTACTCTTTGATCGACTAAGCTACACCTATCACTTTTCGTGGACGATATGGTCCTGTATGTGCAAAATCCCAGTTTAAATGTACCTAGGATAATGGATATTGTAGCAGGCTTTGGTCAGGTTTCTGGCTATAAGATAAATAATGACAAGACAGACTAAATACGTCCTAGACTGGCTTACGGGAAGAGACAACTTCACTATTCCTGACTTAGAGAGACACTTTGCTTACCCATGGTCCCTGGCCATGTTAACCCACTTGAAGGCTGCGAAAATAGAGAAGCATTTACTGCAATATGCTCTTTTCCAGCAGCCATTATATGCCTGGAGGAAACTGTGTAGTAACTTAGGATTCAAACATGAGGTATCTAAATACATCCCACTACAGGGGAACCCTAATTTCATTCCAGGGATGACGACAGAAACCTTTAGAGACTGGGGGACAAAGGGGTTGAATATGGTGCACAAGCTGTTGGAGGGAGATGGAAAAACAGTACACACATTTGAACATCTACGGGCTACATATACATTGCCGAGGTCACATCATTTTGCATACTTGCAGGTTAGGCATTATGTAACGACACTGCTTGGGCATGACACCTATCCTGATGGAAACCATATAATATATCAACTGGGCAACTCATTCATGCAAGGAAACACTTCCATCACTCCCATTTACAAAGCCTTGATGACACTGAACAACGAAAACACCCAGAAACACATCAGTGAGAAATGGTCAACATTACTAAATGTAGAGATTTCTATAATGCAGGTCAAACGGAGTATACAAAAGGTTCAGCGTGCTACCCTATCTATGGATCTCACCATCCTAGGCAGGAGGAACAGTGACACCTCGGGGTGGGTAAAGGAGGAGAGGAGTAGGGCTGGAGAATATGTTAATATTAATAGAAAAGGAAGGTGTACATTGCTAAGACTCAATGGTTAATCCTCTCTTCTGTATTGAAGAGCTTATCGTTTTTTTATATGTACATTGAGATGAAAGCTGATGTATGTTCTTTGCATAAATAAAGAATTAAAAAAAAAAAAAAAAGAATAGTTACCGCGATTTTAGAGCTGTGGTTAACTTTTTTGCAAACTAAAAAAGTTGCACAAAGCACTTCAAAAATACATTACAAAGTATAGTCTCACTCATAATAACACTGTCTAATAAAAGTTATTCACAAAAAATATTGCACACAAAAGTTATAAGGGCTCAAAGATATGCAATCTTGGGTGTTAGAAAACAAAAGCTGCAGAAGGGCTTTAACATTAAGATACATACAGTACATATTAATGTCTTAAGATGGATATGTATGTGTATATTAATGCGATTAGCTTAACTACCCAGAATATCATATTATAAGGTATTCAGCCATACATAGGCAGTCTCTCTTAATAGGTATACACCCTTAAGTAACACAGGTGGGTCTGGCCATCCAATAGCAAGATAGCATAGTCTATATTATTTTGCGTAGGGCATTAGGGCAGTATTCTGTCTATGATTAAGGCTCTAAAGGAGCTGAAACGCGTCAGACGCCCACTATAGCCCCTTTCTTGCTGTTCATTATAGCCATTGTCTGATACACATTTCTTAGAAGCTTTTATTTAGTGCTAATAAAGTTTCAATTTTGCTTTGAGCTCCCTGTCCGGACCTTTTTCCTTGATTTACCATAGTTCTATAGCGATGGAGATCGCTATCACGGACATAGCTTGGCTGTGAACTCAAAGTTTTCCTTGGCATCTACCTTTTTGGAAGTAGAGCGTTGCTCGGAACACACACGCTGCCGAAACCAAGGAGTGACGTCATCAGCAGCGGACGGAGGACACACGCTGCAAACACACGCTGCGGATACACGCTGCAAGGCATACGCTGAGGGCTCACAGAGCCGAGAGCGGTACAGCGCACCAGCAGACAGATTTGGGAGAAGAGAGAGGAACAGAGTACAAAATGGATTAACAGGTACCGCACAAATACGGACAGTCATTTAATACCTTTTATGTTTCACAAAGTTGATTGTTGATAAAAGGACACTGATTATGAACTCTGTATTTTTACCGGGTATTATATCCATACAAGTACTTTTGCAATCATAAATCTCTCCACAACCTCATCGACCTTTGCTTAACCTCATATACCATTAAGATCACGCTCACCCAAATAGCAGCAATATAAATTCTACCTGTATAAGACTGAACCCACATTATTCTTTCTTCATATTATAAGTAATCACTTACAACAGTCTCCGGGTAGATCTTGCTATCATAATCTGAAGCCTCAGAAATTTACAGGAAAATCTTCAAACACTGACACATGGACTTTTATTGTTAATTTGTGACAGTGGAAAGCACACATTAGTAAATAAAAGCTTCCATAATAGATTAACAGACATGGCTCAACAGTATTATTCAATGCAGACGATTGCTAATTTTGAGGGTAATAGACCCTCCCTAGAAGAGACTTTTGAGAACAAATTGGATATGATTGATATCAGTGATGCCTTCATGTCTATGGAGAGGGCTCTGTTAAGTGAATACAAATTATGGTGGGATAAACGCTCACTAGAGAAATATATGTCCCTATCCATGGTTCCTAGGGGCTTACGGCTGAGAAAATACCCCACCTTTCTGATTCCTGACGACAAATTCATTCAAGAATGGAATACAATTCTATCAGAATGCTCTCTCCGACTGATGGCACTCATAGTACAACACAAAGAGAAAAAACTAGCGGAAGCAAGAGAACATATAGAAGAAGTACAGAGGGATCTCAACACATTTATGAACCATCCTGACTACCCGAAACTTGACGGAATCCTACAATCCACGGTGGACAAAGCAAAGAAGGAAATGGATAACATTAAATTCAAGAAATACTTCAGAGATTTGGAGGACTATAAAGGTCACAAAGTATACAACTGGAAAATAAGAAAATTTCCAAAGAGAAAATCTGGAAACAAAAAGATGCTCCAGGGAAAAGGAGAAAACAAGCCCCAGAAACGGGTTTCATTCTCTGACACTGATCCTGAATCAAATGAGGATGATGACCTGCAGGACTTTGTCAATTTCATGACTAGTGAATAGTCCTCAGAAGATGAAGGCCGAGTACTAGACCAGACGCCTATGGCCATAACCAATATGGTCCCCCCTGCTCCCCAATTAACCCATGTTAATATACCACTGCCTGATACTACACCTTCCACTCAAATATATGAGCCAATGGGTGCACTGGCCAGTAATAGTCAGTTAGAACCCCCAAAGCCACCTAGAGGTAACAAATATAAAAAAGCACAGGTTACCCCTAAAACAGATTCTAAGGCAAATCAGCAGGTTTTTCAGGTGGCAATAGGCCAAGAGGAAGGAGGAGGAAGAGGAATTCTCAGACAGGCCCCAAAGAGGGAACAATACCCACTAAGGAGAGCCAAGCAGGGCAACAGATACAGAGATCAAATGTGATTAATTTATCTAGTGTCCCATTAACTAAACCAGAGGAAGAAGTACTTAGTTTAGGCCTTAATTTTGTACCATCCACTAAATTTAATGTCTTCAACACACTGTTAGATTTAAACAGGTTTATCCGTAGTCTTACACTCAACAAGTTCTATAAACTCAATCCCATTGAGGACATAGACACCAGAGTTCCAGACACTACACCACAACATGATTACTTCAATATAACAGAAGCTACTGATTTTTTAAACCTCTATACACTAGAAAGGGAGGGTTTGACTGAGGAGGCAACCATTGACTCCCATAAGGGCTACAAGCCCAAGTCTATTTTTTACCCTACTCAATGTAGGGGCATTGCCCTAGAGTCGTTTCAACGACGTATGGAGGAAGATCTGGTAGCATTAGATCGGAAGCACAAAGCCACAACAAATAACTTGACAAGAAGTCAAAGATTGGCTCTGTACAAATTGCGGAAGAGAGAAGACATTATAGTGAAACAGTCGGATAAGGGGGGGTCTGTTGTTGTGCTGGACCGAAATTATTATATTTCCGAGGCACACAGACAACTCCAGGACCGAGAGGTCTACGAAAAGTTACCAGGAGACCCCACACGACTTTTTGGAGCCTTATTATTAGATCTACTAGATGATGGTAGGCACCAAGGCCTACTCGATGATGACACCTTTGATTTCCTGAACACTAGACATCCAGTGGTGCCGATATTCCATCACCTCCCCAAGGTACATAAGTCCTTGGAGGAGGTGAAAGGACGGCCCATAGTTTCAGGAATAGGGTCACTCCTTGAGAACTTGGGCAACTGGCTCGAATCATTACTTCAACCACTGGTCTATAAATTACCGTCGTTTTTAAGAGACACCAAACACCTGTTAAACATACTAAGCACCTGCCAATGGGTTGACCGTATGTCTTGGTTGGCTGTTGATGTGGTAGGGCTGTACTCGGCCATCCCACATGAGCAAGGTCTCATAGCTATGTGCTATATGCTCGACAGTTTTAGTGACTACTCTGTTAACTTGAAGAATTACATCCTCCAGGTACTGAAATTTTCATTGACACACAACTATTTTGAGTTTTTGGGAGATCATTACCTACAGAAGAGAGGCACGGCTATGGGGGCTAAATTTGCCCCCGCCTATGCCAACATCTTTATGGGCTATTGGGAGCATCGTTACATCTACAGTGACCAAAACCCATTCCTCAAATCCATTATTGGATATAAAAGGTACATTGATGATCTCCTAATCGTGTGGTCTGGCACACAGCCAGACAGTAAATTGTTTGTTGATTATTTAAACAACAATGAGATGGGATTACATTTTACTTATACTTTTGAGAAAAAAGAAATCCCTTTTTTGGATTTAGTTCTAACTGGAGTCCCAGGGGAAAACAGAGTAGTCACTTCACTGTACGTCAAACCGATTTCATCCAATACTTACTTACATGCCAAAAGCAATCATCCGCCGCATACCAGCTATGGAATAGCTAAAGGACAATTTTTGCGAATCCGGCGTAACTGCTCAGAGGATGATGGCTTTTTGGCAGAAAGTGAAAAACTAACTCAGAGATTGTTGGAGCGAGGTTATGACATCAAAGTGGTGCACAAAGCACTGGAAAATGTCAAACATCTCGACAGGAATTCTTTACTTGATACCAAAACAGTAACAAAGGAAGCTAGAAAAAAGCCTACCTTTGTGACTACCTATAGTCCGCAGTATTATTCAATTTGTAAAATACTGCGCAAAAATTTGCCAATTCTGTTGGGAGATGATTTCCTTAAGGATGACATCAAAGACGGTTGCTTTTGTGTAGCAAGACGAAATATAACTATTGGCAATCAAATTTCGCCATCAATGCTCAAAAAACCAAAACCACAAAGTACCTGGCTTTCACAGAAGGGACACTATAAGTGTGGCAATAGTACCTGCAAGGCCTGTGGCTTTGTCATTACGGGGAAATTTTTTCAATCTTTGGCCACACAAAAAGTGTATTCACTATCACAATGCACTAACTGTAGATCGACCTTTGTGATCTACATGATTACATGCAGTGCTTGTAAAAAGCAATACATAGGATGCACCTCCCGGGAAGCCAGGGAGAGGATCCGTGCCCACCTCAATGACATTGAAAGGGGGATAACACCCACTGGCGCCTCTAAACACTTTGTGGAAAAGCACAACAGTGATGTAAGCACATTCACCTGGACTGTGATTGACCAGATAAAAAGGAAGCCAAGAGGTGGGGACAAATTGAAGGACCTCCTTGCTAAAGAAGTGTTCTGGATCTTCACCCTAGGCAGTCGGCAACCTACTGGCTTAAATATTGAGACGGATTTAATTAATCATTGGTAATTGATTGCCTCTTATCCACTCTCATATAAATTAAATTGCAGTATCGAAATAAGTTAAAAAGATAAAAAAGTTTTGTTTCGCACATAAGCATCATAATATACCAATGTAAATATTTAAATAATTAATCTTCTGCAAGTAAACTAACATTGTTTCTCTTTTCTTCATTTTGTCCGCATATTTGTTCCCCTAATCAAATAAGGTTGTCCAACACAAGGGCATTGTTTAATTGCTATACAACAACACTAGGTTCTGTAAAGATACATAGTTAATACAGATATAAGGTAATTCAATATTAAGAGTGTTGTTGTCAATGGTTACATGCCCTCTTGTTGACCAACTTATCTTCATTTTGAGGCCACCACAAACTCACCTTTAAGTTACTCTAATATTTTAACACCTATACATGTATTGAGGACAATAAATACAAAAAAAGCCCGTATTTCATTCAAACTAGAATTAGGGACAGCAGAATACAGTTATCGCTATAACAAACTGTTAATAAGTATGACCTCAAGTAAAATCTAGCATAAATTCAGTATTTAATGCGATTAGCTTAACTACCCAGAATATCATATTATAAGGTATTCAGCCATACATAGGCAGTCTCTCTTAATAGGTATACACCCTTAAGTAACACAGGTGGGTCTGGCCATCCAATAGCAAGATAGCATAGTCTATATTATTTTGCGTAGGGCATTAGGGCAGTATTCTGTCTATGATTAAGGCTCTAAAGGAGCTGAAACGCGTCAGACGCCCACCATAGCCCCTTTCTTGCTGTTCATTATAGCCATTGTCTGATACACATTTCTTAGAAGCTTTTATTTAGTGCTAATAAAGTTTCAATTTTGCTTTGAGCTCCCTGTCCGGACCTTTTTCCTTGATTTACTATATATATATATATATATATATGTGTGTACTGTATTTATATATGTATATATGTATTTACAGACATATATACACATACATAAAGACATAAATATATTTGTACACACATATAGACATATCTATACTATAATTGTATACAAAGAGAAGTGCACTCACAGGAACGAACAACTGGCGCACAGCAACCCCAGACGATCGTTTCGGCCTTCATTGGGCCTCGTCAGTGAGGTGTAGCTATATTCCTCTAAGCACACTGAGCAAGGAGTCCACGTCTGGTTGCCCCTTTTTCCCAGAGAGAAGTGAACTCACAGGAATGAACAACTGGCTCAATAACATTGTTAGCCTGTTCTATGGCGATTTACCACCTTGGTGCAGCTTTTTAGCCCAGTAATGCTTTTCACAGAGTAGAACTTTTCTGTAGTATATCAGTCTGATCCCACCTATAACGTTCAGTCCAGCGCCGAAATACCAGGCAATTCCTCTCTGAACAAGGAACACTGCAACCCCAGACGATCGTTTCGGCCTTCATTGGGCCTTGTCAGTGAGATGTAGCTATAATCCTCTAAGCACACTGAGCAAGGAGTCCACGTCTGGTTGCCCCTTTTTCCCATAGGGAGACTAAATACATACAGAGAGAAGTGCACTCACAGGAACGAACAACTGGCTCAATAACATTGTTAGCCTGTTCTATGGCGATTTACCACCTGGGTGCAGCTTTTTAGCCCAGTAATGCTTTTCACAGAGTAGAACTTTCCTGTAGTATATCAGTCTGATCCCACCTATAACGGTCAGTCCAGTGCCGAAATACCAGGCAATTCCTCTCTTAACAAGGAACACAGCAACCCCAGACGATCGTTTCAGCCTTCATTGGGCCTCGTCAGTGAGGTGTAGCTATATTTCTCTAAGCACACTGAGCAAGGAGTCCACGTCTGGTTGCCCCTTTTTCCCATAGGGAGATTAAATACATACAGAGAGAAGTGCACTCACAGGAACGAACAACTGGCTCAATAACATTGTTAGCCTGTTCTATGGCGATTTACCACCTGGGTGCAGCTTTTTAGCCCAGTAATGCTTTTCACAGAGTAGAACTTTCCTGTAGTATATCAGTCTGATCCCACCTATAACGGTCAGTCCAGTGCCGAAATACCAGGCAATTCCTCTCTGAACAAGGAACACAGCAACCTCAGACGATCGTTTCGGCCTTCATTGGGCCTCGTCAGTGAGGTGTAGCTATATTTCTCTAAGCACACTGAGCAAGGAGTCCACGTCTGGTTGCCCGTTTTTCCCATAGGGAGACTAAATACATACAGAGAGAAGTGCACTCACAGGAACGAACAACTGCAAATTACTTTTGGGTCGCCCTAAGAGTAATGGGGGAAACCAGACGTGGACTCCCTGCACACATGCCCTTAGAGAGTTGTAACTGCACCTCACTGACGAGGCCCATATAAGGCCGAAACGATCGTTTGGGGTTGTTGCTTCCCTTGTTCAGAGAAGAATTGCCTGGTATTTCGGTGCTGGACTCTCATTGGGCAGGGTCAGACTGATATGCTTTAGGATATTTTTTCTCTGTGAAGGGGCATAGTGTGCTAAAGGAATGCGCACCTTGAGTTGCATTAAAAATGAGCAGACATGGAAATCTATTCTATCTCAGGAGTGCTGTTCTTCCTCAGAGTTCTCATTTATTTATGCAAATTACTTTTGGGTCACCCTAAGAGTAATGGGGAAACCAGACGTGGACTCCCTGAAAACTTGCCCTTAGAGAGTTGTAACTGCACCTCACTGACGAGGCCCACAATAGGCCGAAATGATCAGCTGAGGTTGTTTCTCGGGCCTTTGGCTTGGATCAAGTGCAGTTTTCTGTGTTTGGTCTTGGTTGAAAGATTTGCTGCCTGGAGACCTGCTTCTTCGGCCTGGGGTCCTTTCCCTTCAGGGTTTGGGCTCCTGCTGCTATTGGGGGGGTGGCTACTTATTAGGCGTAGAGCAACTGGGTAGTAGGGCTGTCCCCTTGGCCTTGTGGCATCGTCCCTGCACTTCAGCCACATGCTGCTTTTGGGGGGGCGCTCTGAAATCCAGCCTAAAGAGGCAATAAGACTATTATGGCTACCAATGTGCCAAACGTTCCCCATACATTTCGGGTGTTGATTTCTGAGGACTTCCGAGAGAAGACTGGTTTGGCTCATGTCCAGCAGGTTGTTTTGGAGGGTGTTTTGAAGATGCCAAGAGCAAGTTTGCATTGTGTTCAGTCTTTCCCTTCAAGAGGGATTTTTGATGTGGCTTTCACCGATGAGCATCATTAACAGACCTGCTATCAACGGACTATTGATATGGCTGCTGCTCCAGAGTTGGTGGGCATGAGATTTGTTGCCTGTGTGCAGAGGGAGAGAAGAATTCCTGTGACAATACATATGTACAACCCTTGGGTCACTGATGTGGAAATTCATCTGTTTCTTTGTCGCTACTTTGATGATGTTCAAGGAGGTAGCAAGCTGAAGACTAAGTTTGGGACTTTCAATGGAAAGCGCAGGTTCTGGGTGCGGTTTGTGCCAGATGAATTAGGTATTGGTGGAAAGAAACACCCTCCACAGACTTTCGCCATTGGTGGAAATAGAGGTTTCCTATACTATGATGACATGCCTCTTTTTTGCCGTAGTTGCAACCTGTTTGGTCACATTGCTGAAAATTGCCCAGGTGCCAGATGTCGAAATTGCAGTGAGGAGGATCATCTTGTTGCCCACTGTAGTAAACGCCGGACCTGTGACCTGTGTGGTTCTTCAAGTCATCTGTGCAGGATGTGCCCTTTGATGATGTTGCAGGGGCTTGATTGAGTAAAGCCTTCCTACGCTGATGTTGCAAAAAAAAAAACATCTTCAGTTGCGGTTGAGCCATCTGTGAATGAGGAGGAGGTCTCTAATGAGGCATTGATCTCTATATTACCTCTTTTGTGTAAGAAAACTTCAGTTGGGGTCCCTGTCAGAGAGGTGTCTGATGCTCCTGTGGTGGTTCCTGTGGCTGAGAAGGTGGAGGAAGCCCAATCTAATCTTCAGGAGGTGGATCTTGCTACATCTAATGTGATAGCTGCTTCAGATGTTCTTGAAGTCCTGTTGCCTAATTCTGTGGATGATACTGTTGCTGTTCCTGGGACAGAGAATTTTTCCTTCACTGAGTCATCTTGTGATCCTGCTCCTGATGTTGTTCTTGGTGAAGGGGAGAACATTGATTGGTCTACTGTTGTGTCCTCTGGTTCTGAGGAGGATATGGAGACTGCAGGGGAAAAATCTGATACTGATTTGGATCTACCAGTAGTTAAGAGTGTAGATCCAGATACTGCAAGTGATGCTGACTCTTTAATTTCAGAGTTTCCTTCTGTCTCTACTAAAGACATTCCCTCTGACTCAAGCCAGTGTATAGGTGACTTGTCTGATACCTCTTCTGTTGGTTATCTAGATAAAAGAGATGTGAACCAACTTACTGAAGTTACTGGTTATGAGGCTGGCAAGGGGGAGCCTAGGAGGTTGGCACATCACAGAGGCAGATTTAAAGGATCTCCTTTGAGTCCTAAGAAAAAGAAAGAAAATAAGAAGTCCTGATGTTAATTTTTGTTTTTTCCTGTTTGTTTTTCTTTAAAAAAATGTACGGTGTTTCTGACCATTTCTTCCCTTAATGTCAGGTGTATGAAAACAATAGCAAGGAGAGCTCCAATTTTTAAGTTATTATCTGTATGTTCTGCTAATATTTTTTATTTGCAGGAACGTGGTCTCTCTGAACATACTAAATGTGCTGACTGTGAATATGGTCCTAAAGTATGGTCTTGTTCTTCTGATAGGAATGGGGGGGTGGGAGTTTTGTTTAAGGGGTTTTGTTTTTCTATCCTTAATGTAGTTCATATTGTCCCAGGTCGGGTTATTTTTGTTAGTTTTAGTTTTTGTTGGGCTGTTTTTCATTTGTTTAATGTATATGCTTCTCCAAATAGGGTAGAACGTTTGCTTAATTTTGAAACATTAAAGTTTTTTCTGCCAGGTCGAGAGCCAACTTTTTTGGTT
Source organism: Bombina bombina (assembly GCF_027579735.1). Classification (NCBI taxonomy): domain Eukaryota; kingdom Metazoa; phylum Chordata; class Amphibia; order Anura; family Bombinatoridae; genus Bombina; species Bombina bombina. The sequence continues at coordinate 947,323,669 of NC_069502.1, read as the reverse complement.
GGAGATTTTAATTGTATTATTAAGAATGGGGACAGAGAGGGTGGGAGTGATTGTAGGGAGGATAGTTCAGGGAAGTTTTTAGTTGATCTGCTTAAATCTTTCGGTTTGAAGGATGCCTTCGGGTCCGTTTCATTTTCAGGGGAGGGTTTTACTTTCTTTAGTGATAGTGGTGGCATAAAATCTCAAATTCATTTTTGTTTTTTTATCTAAATTTCTATGTGTTGATGATTTTTCTTTAAAGCGGATGCCCTTTACGGATCATGCCCTTTTGATGTGTAAGGTAAATTGTGATTTGAAGATCAAGTATGGTAAGGGTGTTTGGAAGCTGAATGTGGATTTGTTAGAAGATGAGAAGATTAAGGGTCAGTTTGTTTGGATGTATGAAAGGTGGCATGAAAGAAAGTGTGATTTTAGTAATGTGCTTATGTGGTGGGAATGGTTGAAGATGGAAATAAAGAGGTTTTTTATTAAGAAAGGCTGTGAGAAAGCTAGAATGGAAAGGGAGCTGTATGATAAATGGTATCTGAGGTTGTTGTATTTGTATGAATTGAGAAATTGTGGTATTGATGTGCATGAGGAAATTGCTGAAGCAAGAAAGATAATTAAAAAGTGTATGCATGAAAAAGGAAAGAAAATTGTTTTTATGGCAAGATTGGAGAAAATGGAAAAGGATGAGTCTTGTAGTAAATATTTTTTTAAGAAAGCTTTTGAAGGAAAGACTGGTTTTGTTAGTGTTTTTGATAAGGTTGAGTGTGAAATTAATGGTACGGATGGTGTTTTGCGTGAAGTTCATTCATTTTACAGTGAGCTGTATAAAGAAAAAACAAGAGATGTTTTATTGGAAAAGGAGTTGTTGGAAGACATTGAGGTTAAGTTGGAAAAATATGATAATGATTTGTTAGAAAGGGATCTAAGTTTGGATGAGATTGCAGAGGTTGTTAGGAGTTTTAAGAATGGGAAGGTACCTGGTTGTGATGGTTTGCCTGTTGAATTTTATACTTGTTTTTGGAATTTGATTGGGGTGGATATGTTGGATGTTTGTAAGTTTGTTTTTAGAATGAATGTTTTGCCTGTTTCAATGAGGAAAGGTTTGATTGTTTTGTTATTTAAAAAGGGTGATAAGAGAGATTTGAGGAATTGGAGGCCAATTACATTGTTGAATGTTGACTGTAAGGTTATTGCAAAGGTGTTGGCAAATAGAATGCGTGGAGTGATTGGTAAGGTTGTGGGTGAAGAGCAAGTGTGTGCTGTTCATGGGCGTCAGATTTCTGAAAGTTTTTTGTTACTACGTGATGTATTGTGGTATGTGAGGGAGAGGATGAGGTCTGTTGCTGTTGCTGTTGTGGATTTTGAAAAAGCGTATGATAGGGTAGTGCATGATTTTATGTTTCATGTTTTAGAACGTTTAGGTTTATCTGGTATGATTATTGGATGGTTTAAATGTTTGTATTGTGATATTGTGAGTCAAGTTCAGGTTAATGGTTTTTTGACTGAGCAATTTTGTGTTAAATCTGGAGTGCGTCAAGGATATCCTTTTTCTTCCCTGTGTTATTTGTATGTTTCATTGAGCATTTATTAACTAGTTTGAGGAAGGATAAATTAGTTAGAGGTGTGAGTGTTCCTGGTAGTAATGGAAAGTGTTTAAAAGTGATTGGGTATATGGATGATGTGAGTGTGGTATGTGAGACTCAGGCTGGTTTGAGGAGGGTGAAAACTTTAGTTGAATGTTTTTGTATGGCAAGTGGTTTCAGAGTTAATTGTAATAAGTGTAAAGTTTAAGTTTTTGGTAATGATATGGAGATTGATTCCTGTGGATGGCCTGTGACTGACGGTGCAATTGAGGTGTTGGGTGTGAAATTTGATGTGGATTTGAAAGGTTTGGAAAGTTGGGAGAATGTTTTTGATAAAGTGAGTAGAAAACTTCAGTTTTGGTCTTTAAGGACTTTATCTTTGGAAGGAAAAATGTTAGTTATTAAATCGGTTTTGATCCCTATTATGTTATATTTGGCGTTAGTTTTTCCGCCTCCTGAAAGGATTTTTCGGAGAATTTTGAGAGTGTTGTTATCTTTTTTCTGGAGTTCTGGTATGGAGCGTTTGAAAAGGGATATTGTTGTTAAGAGTAAGAATGTTGGTGGTAAGGGTTTTCCAAATGTGGAGAGATTTTTGGCTGTGAAATATGTTAGTAGGTGTGTGGTTCTGAGTGGTATGGATAGCATGGCTGGTTGTATGGTAAAGTATGCTTGTGGAAATGTTTTAAGACTATATGGTTTGTTTGAGATTGATAGAAAGAAACTGGTATGTTTTGCTGTTACGTGGTTTTATGTAAGGGTGGAATGTTGGATTAAAAAATATGGTTTGGAGAATGTTAGTAGGGAGATGTGGTGTGCAAACAGAATGGTGTTGAAAATGTTGGAGAAGAAGGAAGGTCTAGAGTTTATTGGGGGTTTGAATGGAAATGAATGTGTGTTGGTATGGAAAAATGTGTGCAATAAGTATTTGATGAATAGGCAGAAAGATATTAGTTGGATGAGTGTGCATAAGTGTTTGCCAACAAGGGATTTTCAGAGAATGCGTAGTTTAGTGGCTTCAGAAGTGTGTCCTAGAGATGGTTGTTGTCAAAGCGAGAGTGTTATTCATTTGTTTTGGAATTGTGAGTATGCTAGGGATGTTTGGAGAAGTTTGAAAAGGATGATTAAGGTTCTGACTGGAGTGCAGTTTTTTACTTTTAATATGATGATGTATAGTTTGTGTGGAAGTTGTGTGGAAAAGGAGAGAGCAATATTGATATGGTTGTTGGCATGTTGTGTGAAGGAGGTGTTGTGGGATGTGCGTAAGATTTTGATTTCTAAGAAAGAGGTAGTTAATGTAGGTAATTGTGTGGGTATGATCCGTGGGAAGTTGTTTTTGTATTTTTCTTTTGATAGCAGGCGATATGGGAAATTAGATTCTGAAGGCATCTGGAAGACAAAGAAGTGGAAGGATTGGATTATTTAGGTTTTTTTTTTTGTTTTTTTTGTTTTTCCTCCAGTTTGTTTTTGTCTGTATTTGAAATATGTTTAATTTTATTTCGTGTGATTATTTAAGTTTAATGTTTGCATTTTGTTTTTTTTCTAATGACAAAAATTTGGGTCAATATTTCAGTTTTGTAACAAGAGATATTTTGTTTGCATTTGTTATTATGATTTTATTTTGTATATATGCATATATCATTATTTTTCTAATAAAAGAATTACGAAACGATTGTTTGGGGTTGTTGCTTCCCTTGTTCAGAGGAGAATTGCCTGGTATTTCGACACTGGACTGTCATTGGGCAGGGTCAGACTGATATGCTTTAGGATATTTTTTCTCTGTGAAGGGGCATAGTGTGCTAAAGGAATGCGCACCTTGAGTTGCATTAAAAATGAGCAGACATGGAAATCTGTTCTATCTCAGGAGTGCTGTTCTTACTCAGAATTCTCATTTATTTATACTATAATTGTGTTTGTAACGCGTACGTCGCCATCGCAAGTTGAGCACAAAGGAATGTTGGCTGCGCGAGACAGCCAAAAGAATGTTGGCTGCGCGCGCAGCCAAAAGAATCCACCTGGATGCAGTGTAGGCAAACCCGAAGCCTTAAAAAAAACCATGCAAGCGCCTGCACGAAATAACTAAAAAACACGTAACCGCCCGCAAGAAATAAAAATAAAAACACGTAACCGCCCGCACAAAGTATAACAAAAAACCTAACCTCCAGCACGAAGTATTAACAAAAACACCTAAACCGTCAACCCCCACATCGCAAAACAATAAAGTAATTAACCCCTAATCCACATATAACATAATTAAAATATTAACCCCTTAACCAACAACCACCCACATTGCAAGAAACCTATTTAACCTATTAACCCCTAAACCTCAAAACCCCCACATCGCAAAAAACCTATTTAACCTATTAACTCTTAAACCGCCAACCCCCCAAATCGCAATAAACCTATTTAACCTATTAACCCCTGAACCGCCAAACACCCAAATCACAATCAACCTTATTAACCTATTAACCTCTAAACCTCCAAACCCCCACAACACAAATAACTAATTTAATTACTAAGCCCCTTAACCTAACATCCCCTAAATTAACCCCAATTACTACTTAATTACAATTAAGAAAAAAAAAAAAACTAACATTAAATTACAAAAAAAAAGTCTAATCTAAACTACCAATAGCCCTTAAAAGGGCACTTTGTAGGGCATTGCCCTAAGTTAAACAGCTCTTTTACCTCTAAAAATACTAAGTCCCCCCTAACAGTAAACCCCCCCACCTACCAAACCCCCCAAAATTAAAAAAAATTAACACTAATAAAACCTAAACTATCCATTGCCCCTTAAGGGGTATTTGTATGGGCATTGTCCTTAGAAGGGCATTCAGCTCCTTTACTGCCCTTAAAAAGAGCAATCAGCTTTTTTTCAAGCCCAAAAACCCTAATCTAAAAATAAAACCACCCAAAAAATTAAAATAAAAAAGCCTAAACCTAAGCCCCAAATAGGTACTCACTGTTGCTGAAGTCCGGCGGAGAAGGTCTTCTTCCAGGCAGCTCCATCATCTTCTATCTTCATCTGGAGCGGAGGCGGCACGGAGCGGAGGTGCGGAGCTCTCTTCCCGATGCCTGGATCCTCAGCGGCGGCGGTGGTCCTCGGCGACGGCGGTCCTCAGCGGTGTGGAGTTTTCTCTTCATGCGATCGTCCGTCGCACACTTAAGATTGAATCCAAGGTACCCCATATTTATTGGGGTACCTTGCATTTCTATTGGCTGAAATTTTGAAATCAGCTAATAGGATGAGAGCTACTGAAATCTTATTGGCTGATTTGAACAGCCAATAGGATTTCAGTAGCTCTAATCCTATTGGCTAATTTCAAAATTTCAGCCAATAGGAATGCAAGTTACCCCAAATTGATTGCGATACCTTGCATTCAATCTTTAGTGTACGATGGACGTCAGATGAAGAGGAGTCTCCATGCCGCAGAGGACCGCCGCCACTGCCAAGGACTGCCGCCGTTGAAGATCACAGGTGAGGATCCACACGTCGGGGAAGACAGCTCACCACCTCTGCTCCGCACGCCAGTGAGGACTGTTGCTGAGGATCCACAGCTCCGCATCTCCGCTCTGCGCTGCCTTCGCTCCGGATGAAAATTGAAGATGATTGAGGTGTCTGGAAGAAGACCTTCTCTGCCGGACTTCAGGAACTGTGAGTACCTATTTGATATACAAAAAATGAAGTAGATATACAAAAAATGAACCCAGCATCAGTCTGTATAGAGGTGCACGTACCAAGGTCCTGCCACTGACCTCAAGATAACGTCAAATTCACAAAAGGAACAGCACCATCCAATAAGTATAGTAAAATTTTTCTTTATTGGGACATAACCAAACAACACAGCAACACGACGTTTCGGTCAGATGACCTTAATCATGTGATATAAAAACAAGACCTTAAGCCACTCCTTTTATACCCCACCTAGGGGGAGGTGATTGTTACCTTTTCAGGTGTATTTTAACCATTTCATTATAAAGTAAATATATTCAGTTCCATCTAGTGGCTATAGAAGGTTATTACCAATATTACAAATAGCTTGGAATTTCACAGAAATTACAAAGAATTTATACATCTTAGCAAAATTATCTGCACATAAAAGAATTATATCTGAATAAATGCACCTGCATAGATATATACATCTACTGTTTAATCTCATGTTATTTAAAAAAATGGCACATAGAGGTTCCGGTGGAGGAGGAGCAAGGTTGTGTAGCTGAGATCTCTGCTCCAGTCCCACAGCTGCTGGCGGTTCTCTGCGCGCCATACCCTAATTCCTGGGGTAGCTACTGGGACAGCTCGAGGCATCGCTTCTGGGACCAGGACAGCGTAAAACTACATCTTGCTGTCATAGTTAAACAAGCCAAGCTAAGAGGGGAAGAAGGGAAATGTAACCCCTAACCAAAGAACTCTTACTAAGCCTACAACGCTCACAGATAATTTACAAAGCCCCTGTATTAGGAGATATTCTATTGGATAATCATTGCCCTGCTGCTGACCGAAGAAAGCGAGTGGAGAACAAGATAGAAGACCCCCCTGAAACATCAAAGATTCCACTGCTGTCCCCCGGTAGACAAGGGCTTTCAACTATAAATCTCACCAAAAACCTGGCTGACATCACGGACATTATCGGCATCTGACGATACTCCCTCTGCTGCTCTCTGTGGATTGTGGGGGTTTGACCGGCTCCATACCCGCCCAGTGTATCTTGCCCTCCCTTCCTTCCTGCTGCTGTGGGGTGAGCTGGACATTTTCCTCCCTGACCGGATCAAGGCTGTGGGGATTCCTGTAGCGACGCCTCCGTGGACAAACTACCCAGATTCATCTGTCCTTCCTGGTCCCACCCCTCTCCCACCGGTGCTGCATGAGAGGGGTAGGGGACAGAGTGTGTTAGTGGAGAGGTGTGAGCAGAGGAGGTGCCTCTCACACGAAGAAGCCTGCTGGGTTGTCTCTCTCCCTCCTCTCCCACCGGTGCTGCGTGAGGGAGGGAGAGATTGTAGAGGATCGACTTAGAGGCCCTGAGGCGAGAGGTCGGGTCAGATGGAAGCTGGCCCTACTGTGAAGCACAGTGTATTGCATCCATAGGAAGCTCCAACAACCTGGTCTATTAATCCATAGCAGGCAGCAGGCAAGGAGAGGTGAGTCAACTCTAAATTTCTAGACTCAGTACTGCACTAAACAGAAGTAAAATCTGCATCTTAAACTAAGCGTGTGGCCAAACAGAGGGAGCAGGGGGAGCCATCACTCCAACAGGATAACGTAAAGGGGGAGCAAGAAGGGAAGAGGAACAAGGAAGGGGAATAGGATAAGGGCAGAAAAGAAGAAGAATAGAGGGAAAGAAGGAAAAGAAAAAAAAAAACATCATCAGCCCCTGCATAAAGAAACTAAGCCCTAACAGAACCTGGCAGTGGGAAGAAAAAAAGCTCTTATCATTACTTAAAGCCGAGGTACAGGGGACAAGGGAGGAAGAAAATAGAGAGAAGTTCAGAAAAAGGAGAGGGGGAGAAAGAGATGAGAAAAAGAGCACATAACAAACATTGAAGTGATCTGTAAAGAAAATAAGACTGACAATACAAGTACTCTACTATAAGGATCAAAAGGACACTTTCTGTTACATTGTATGCTGAAGGAATTTGGAAATGTATTTAGACTTACTAAAGATAAAGCTACTGTTTTCTTAGGAAAATGTGTCTACTGGATGACTAGATCTACAGGCCAGAGTACACTGAGATACATATAAAATGTATTCCTTTATTAAGGTTTAATTATGTTATAGTGGGGGAGAGAGAGTAAAGGGGAAGGAAGGAGAAAATCGACAGCTCTTAGAATAATCAACTGTTACCTATTTCCTACTGGTTAAGCTACAAGTTTTTGAGTCTTTACTGCTTTCAATGAGAATTGTATGTACAGATTTTTTCTTGGTTACCTTTTTTCTTATCCTCTCTCTGCTGGGTAACTTATTTGTACCATGTAAGAACAGGAGAGTCACTGTCACTTACACCTAAGTGAATACTTTAGGTCAAATCTGGGAACTTGGAACAGAGGGCCCAGCTATAAATTGATATAAGGAAGGGCAGCAACACTCTCTGTTTTACTTCCCTTAATTAATACTGTTTTAATAATCTGGGGACTCTCCCCACCTAAAGGGAAAAAATAGATGCAATAAGCCTCTATAATTAAGGAGTGATAGTACTTTACTCAAAAAAAATTTAAAATCTAACAAAATTGTACCCCCTCCTCTTTGGTTTTAGAGTTACTAAGGCAGTTTATACACTACCTTAACTGGTAAACACTGTCCATATAATAAATAGATCATCAGGAGCAACTAAATACTAAACCCAAGAGACTGGGTAAAATAAACCCAAGTCGTCTCTCCCCACGGCTTTAATGGAGAATATAATCACAAGTCACACGGAATTCATTAAATATAACACCCTGTAATCTTACTCTGTTCTTGATTTTTTTTTTACTTTCTATATTTGTGTTTCTTATCACTCACATACACTCACACTAATTAACTGGGTGGTAACCACCCCCTCATACTTCACGTTTTGCTCACCCCCTTTTCACCTCACGCAAGCACATCACACTTCCCTTTTCTCCCCCCCCCCTTTTTTTTTTTTCTTCACAACCCACGTGGTACTCCGGCGATCATAGATATATATGGATAAATATTTCCACGCACATCCTAAAACACCTCCATTAGCCATGACGGGGAGACAAAGAGATAAAAAAAATAAAGCTACTCCTGAAACTCAGATAGAGACACAAACATCTGCGACAAATCCTCCATCTATGATGGAACCCTTAGATATTCAAACATTAGTTAATAGAATATCGTTAGCCTTAACCCCTAAATTTGACCTTCTGAGGGATGAAATAAAACAAGATATTGCATCCTTGTCCAACGAAGTAAAACAGTTTTCACACAGAATAGCCGAGGCAGAACAAAGGATCTCAGATCTTGAGGACCAGACCGTGTCATATAAATCTCTTCTTGAATCCACAAATAATACACTTATAAAAATGCAGAGTAAAATGGAAGAATTAGAAGACAGGTCAAGAAGAAATAATTTAAGGGTTATCGGGGTTCCAGAGGGAAAACAATTTGAAGATTTAGAAAAATTCATGTCAAACACTCTACCCCGGCTACTTCAGATCCCTGACACTCACCCCCAGATAATAATTGAAAGGGCCCATAGAATAGGCTCACTCAACCTAACCAGAGGAAACGCAAGACCTAGGCCAATAATTGCAAAAATCTTAAATTTTCAACATAAAATTACTTTGCTTCAAGCATATCGAAAACACCAACCTATTCTTCTAGATGGTGTTAAAATCCTCCTGTTTCAGGATTACTCATCAGAAACAGCTACAAAAAGAAGGGAGCTTGCTCCTTACTGTACAAAATTCATAAAACAAGGGGTTAGGGCCACCTTACTTTACCCTGCAAAATTGAAAATACTAATAGATGGTCATACATATTTTTTTGACTCAGCACAGGAGGCTGAAACTTTCTATGATGAGACCTATCCCCCAGTATCAAAATAAAAAATAAGGGAAGCAAGGTAGGATTTGAACTATCTCTCTGAATACTAAAAGTGGAAAGTCATAACCTTAAGGACCAGGGTGGGAATGGGGCTTCACTCTCTCCAAGTGCTTGGCTTATGAGGGCTATACAGGGAGTGCAGAATTATTAGGCAAATGAGTATTTTGACCACATCATCCTCTTTATGCATGTTGTCTTACTCCAAGCTGTATAGGCTCGAAAGCCTACTACCAATTAAGCATATTAGGTGATGTGCATCTCTGTAATGAGAAGGGGTGTGGTCTAATGACATCAACACCCTATATCAGGTGTGCATAATTATTAGGCAACTTCCTTTCCTTTGGCAAAATGGGTCAAAAGAAGGACTTGACAGGCTCAGAAAAGTCAAAAATAGTGAGATTTCTTGCAGAGGGATGCAGCACTCTTAAAATTGCAAAGCTTCTGAAGCGTGATCATCGAACAATGAAGCGTTTCATTCAAAATAGTCAACAGGGTCGCAAGAAGCGTGTGGAAAAACCAAGGCGCAAAATAACTGCCCATGAACTGAGAAAAGTCAAGCGTGCAGCTGCCAAGATGCCACTTGCCACCAATTTGGCCATATTTCAGAGCTGCAACATCACTGGAGTGCCCAAAAGCACAAGGTGTGCAATACTCAGAGACATGGCCAAGGTAAGAAAGGCTGAAAGACGACCACCACTGAACAAGACACACAAGCTGAAACGTCAAGACTGGGCCAAGAAATATCTCAAGACTGATTTTTCTAAGGTATTATGGACTGATGAAATGAGAGTGAGTCTTGATGGGCCAGATGGATGGGTCCGTGGCTGGATTGGTAAAGGGCAGAGAGCTCCAGTCCGACTCAGACGCCAGCAAGGTGGAGGTGGAGTACTGGTTTGGGCTGGTATCATCAAAGATGAGCTTGTGCGGCCTTTTCGGGTTGAGGATGGAGTCAAGCTCAACTCCCAGTCCTACTGCCAGTTTCTGGAAGACACCTTCTTCAAGCAGTGGTACAGGAAGAAGTCTGCATCCTTCAAGAAAAACATGGTTTTCATGCAGGACAATGCTCCATCACACGCGTCCAAGTACTCCACAGCGTGGCTGGCAAGAAAGGGTATAAAAGAAGAAAATCTAATGACATGGCCTCCTTGTTCACCTGATCTGAACCCCATTGAGAACCTGTGGTCCATCATCAAATGTGAGATTTACAAGGAGGGAAAACAGTACACCTCTCTGAACAGTGTCTGGGAGGCTGTGGTTGCTGCTGCACGCAATGTTGATGGTGAACAGATCAAAACACTGACAGAATCCATGGATGGCAGGCTTTTGAGTGTCCTTGCAAAGAAAGGTGGCTATATTGGTCACTGATTTGTTTTTGTTTTGTTTTTGAATGTCAGAAATGTATATTTGTGAATGTTGAGATGTTATATTGGTTTCACTGGTAAAAATAAATAATTGAAATGGGTATATATTTGTTTTTTGTTAAGTTGCCTAATAATTATGCACAGTAATAGTCACCTGCACACACAGATATCCCCCTAAAATAGCTATAACTAAAAACAAACTTAAAACTACTTCCAAAACTATTCAGCTTTGATATTAATGAGTTTTTTGGGTTCATTGAGAACATGGTTGTTGTTCAATAATAAAATTAATCCTCAAAAATACAACTTGCCTAATAATTCTGCACTCCCTGTATGGGATATTGAAATTTTTAATTACTTTTTTTTTTTTTTTTTTAACCCAGAAACATAATAGGCTAAATGGGTGACAAAATAAATGTAAATAACTTAGATACTCTGAATGAGCTAGAATCCCTAGGCTTTTTTTTAACATAGGTATCCTGATGGGATTGAAATTTTTTATTTAATTTTTTTTTTTATATATATTTTTTTTTCTTCTTCTCTCCCTATGTTGTTTTTCTTTCTCCTCCCCCTCCCTTTTTTTCTCTTTTTCCTTTCTTCTTCTCTTTCTCTTCCCCTCTCCCTTCTCCTCGTCTTAATTCTATATTGTATTATTAAATGGCTACTGATAATAAAATTAAATTAATTTCTTGGAACATAGGGGGCCTTACCTCACCTATCAAATGTAAGACAATCTTATCTCATCTGAGAAAAAATAATGCAGACATAGCTTTTCTGCAAGAAACCCATTTAAAACCAGAAGAAGTGATTAAATGAAAACCTCCTGGGTTAAAGAAGTTATATTTTCCTCTTCTCTAAAAAGAAAGAGCGGAGTAGCGATTCTCCTTGGAAAAAAGCTCTCATATGAGATTATCCATGTGGATACAGACCACGAAGGTAGATACATAATTGCAAAAATTAAAATAAAGAAAACTCTGTACACATTGTGCAATGTCTATGCCCCCAATGTTTTCAACCTCCCTTTTTGGGACACTATTCAAAACAGGCTTATGTCATATGCAGAGGGCTATTTAATCCTAGGCGCCAATTTTAATATGGCTCCAAAATACCCGTTAGACAGATTGAGGCAGAATCCCCATATAATAGAAACCAAAAGAGATAACTTAGAAACAAAATTATTTAGTAGAATCACAAACAACTTAAAGGTCTCTGATATATGGAGACTCCAAAATCCGGATGTCAAAGACTACACATGCCATTTGAGGGCTCATAAATCATTATCTCGAATAGATCTCTTCTTATTGGATGATAGGCTCTCCAAGTCGAACGTCATAGCAACGATTTCACCAATTACTATATCTGACCATGTCCCGATCTCTCTTCATTTCCAATTAAGCCCCATTTGTTCTAGGAATACTGGCTTTCGGTTTCCCCGCTATCTAGCTGCGGATATTAAGTTCAAGAATTGGCTTACAGCCAAATTCCGTGAATATGCAGCATTCAATCGAGATTATATTAATAGACCTGCTGTGTTCTGGGAGACAGCTAAAGCAGTCCTTCGGGGGGAAATATTAGCATACAATATTTCAAGAACAAAAAAATTAAAGTTAAGAGAAAATGAATTATTAAAAGCACTAACAAATGCTTATAATCAATATATTCTTCAAAGATCACCTGAGAATTGGGCAAGTTATATAGCTGCTCTAGCAGAAAGAGATTCATTTTTTCTTTACCAATCATCTCAAAGAGATCTCAAACTGCAGGCAAAATTATATCGCTTTGGGAGCAAAACTGGGAAGTTACTTGCGAACTTGGTTAGTCGGGATAGGTCCTCCCCTCTGATAAATTCAATACACTCTAAAGGTAAACTTTTTAAGACACCCGAGGAATTACTTGGTCTCTTTGCAGACTATTATAAGTCTATATATGCATCCAAGACCTCCAATGTTGAAGAACGTGGGGAATTCTGGGGAAAAATATCTTTTCCTAAAGTAACGTCTGAATCACTGGATAAACTATGTGCCCCGATAACAGAGCTAGAAACAATTGCATCAATCAAAAAGCTTGCTTTAAATAAAACCCCCGGACCTGACGCCCTCCCAAACGAGTTTTATAAGGTCTTAATGCCTGAAATAACAACACATTTAACTGCACTTTTTAATGATCTTTACATAAAAGGCAATACTCCATCTTCTGATGTTGTTGCTTCATACACCACTCTTATTACCAAACAAGGTAAAGACCCAGCTAAAAAAGAATCTTATAGACCTATTGCACTCCTTAACACGGACAACAAACTTCTAACAGCAATATTAGCACAAAGGCTTCAAATTCTTCTTCCCAGTATCATTGATAAAGATCAAGCTGGCTTCCTGTTGAAACGCAACTCTTCAGCTAAAATAAGAGAGGTATTTCTTACAATAGATCATTTCAATCTAAGAGAGGGACAGCAAGAGACAGTGAGAGAAGACACCCCAGACATGGCAATTATCTCAATTGACGCGCAAAAGGCGTTCAATTCGGTACATCATGACCACATAGCATATACCTTAGAACAATTTGGACTCACAGGTCACTTCTTGAGATTTTTCAATAATCTATATAAAAATGCCTCCACGAGGATAATAGTAAATGGTCTATATACGCAGAGCATAAAACCACAGAGAGGCACGAGACAGGGCTGCCCTCTCTCCCCGCTTCTATTCGATCTAGCTATCGAACCCCTCGCGATTCAGATTAGACAACAATTAGACGGGATTAAGATTAACAAAAAAATATTGCAAATTGCTCTATATGCGGTTGACATATTGGTGTACATATCAAACACTTCTAGAAATATACCAAAACTCCTTTCAATAATTCAACAGTTTGGAGCATTTTCAGGCTACAGTGTAAATACTGCGAAATCGGAGTTGCTCTGGGTCAGACAAACTCAGGATTCACTAACATCTATTCCCTTTAATATAGTTCAGGACTCATTCAAATATTTAGGTATTTGGATATCATCTAACCCTGATAACTGGTATTCTCTGAATATACTTCCGGTTTTAACTAATATAAAAGAAACCTTAAAGAATTGACAGAACCTCCCGCTCTCGTTATCGGGGCGCATAGCCCTTTATAAAATGGCTCTTCTTCCCAAAATTCTATATGTCCTTCAGAATGTCCCACTGCTTCTTAGAACAAAGGATGTCATATCATTTAACACTGTCTTACGAACATTTATCTGGCAAAACAGAAAATCAAGAATTTCGTTAGCTAGATTAGCGCTTCCCAGAAATCTAGGAGGATTATCTCCCCCCGATCTCCGTTCATATAACCAAGTATTCCTTGCACGAATTGTAGCAGATTGGCTTACTAATAGCAATTACATAACTAATGGAGAATTAGAGAGTAATGTAGTATACCCATTCTCATTGACAGCCTTGATTCACTGTAATGGTAAAACAATACCTAGAGAAGTAAAAAGAAAAATATCTATATTTAATCCACATCTGCATGTGGAGAAAAATTTGTCTCTCTCTTCATATTAAGCCTGAGGTCTCAAGATATACTCCAATAATGAATAACTCCCAGTTCCCAGCAGGAGTTCAGTCTGCATTATTTTCTAATTGGGCAACGCTAGGCTTGGTAAAGGTTGAACAACTTTTAGACTTCGAAAGGAGATGCATTAGGACGTTTGACTCCCTTAGGCAGGAATTTCATATTCCTACTCAAAACTTTTTTGCATTCCTGCAGGTGAGACACTTTGCCCTTAAACAGATTGCTGATCACGGCTGGGACTGGTCACTTGGAGAGGTAGAGAATTGGCTGATGTTAGTTAAAAATGGGTTCACGTCAATCTCATTCATTTATCAAACTCTGACCTCATCCAAAGGTCCCGACACAATGGAAAAACTTCATTCTAAGTGGTCTTTGATGCTTGGACAGGACTCCTTAGATCCAGCCCTCCTTACCTATTCGATCCACGAGGCCTCCCGAGTTACTCTTTCTGCTACCTGGAGGGAGTCGAACGTAAGGCTTCTTCACATGACTTATTTTACTCCAGAAAAGGGCTCCAAATTCAGGAATACTGGGTTCAATAAATGTCCAAAATGCTCATTTAAGGCCGCCGGCCTTCTGCATATGATATGGGACTGTCCAAAAATTCATAATTTTTGGCTTAGAGTACAATTTTGGCTCAACAATATAGTCAAGGTCCCCCCCTTTACATTCTCCTCTAGGAGGATAGTCTTTTTTGCCGATAATCCTGGCACAACACAAGATAGCAACAAAATTATAAATATGGTTATCTTAGTGGTCAGATACCTGATCCTAAAAAAATGGAAAACAAAAACTATTCCAAGCATTACTGAAGTTAAAAATTGCTTAAAGAAGCAATGTATCATTGAACAACTTGATACTAATTTACAGAATGATAAAGACATAAGAAGCTTTTTTTCCAAGTGGACCCAATTCATTAAAGCTCTTCCCCCTAGCGAGATAGAGTATATAATTTACCCCTTCAAAGACACCGAATTGATCTTACTGGGGATCTGGTAGAACACAGGGTACCTATCAGATTATGGAGAATGTTGGAGAGGTGGGGGAGGGGAATTAATATACTATCCCCCCTTTTTTTTTTTTTTTTTTTTTTCTCTTTGTTATGTTTGGTTTTTGTTTTTTTGTTGTTCTTTTGTTTGTTTTTTTTAACTTTAAGGTTACTGAATGTATATACTTAGCTATTTTTGATGTATGTATTGTTTGGTCTCATGGTTCCTTTAGGTCATCCGCTGATAGAACCTAAATATCCTCTATAGAAAATTTTTAAGAAAGTGATATGAGATTAGATATTTTTCAGAATAACATCTGATATATTTTATTTATTTATTATTTTTTTTTTTTCTCTTATGTTATGTATTTATCTGATTGATTCTCCTTATTTGCGTTTAACACTTGTACACCCTGCGAGGTGTGGGGCGGGTACTTTTTGTTTTGTGATATCACTTTCTTATGTAAATAAAAATAAAGATTTAAAAAAAAAAAAAATGGCCCATAAGTGAAAAAGAGATAGATACTTTACGGTATTAAATTATAATGTAATATTCCAATCTATCTCCTTATTCATTCCAAAGGGTATAAGTGATTGCAGAGTATAGATCCAAAAAGTCTCTCTACATTTTACCAATTTTTGTCTATCACCCCCTCTTCTAGGTCTCTTTACCTGTTCAATAATTTGAAATCTCAACTGAGAAATACTGTGACCTGCAATTAGAAAATGGTTGGAAACAGGAGCTTCTTTGTTGCCACAATGTATATTTGATTTGTGTTCATTTATTCTATCCCTTACTCTCCTAGTGGACTCTCCAATGTAAATTTTGGAGCACGGACATTTAATCAGATAAATAATATAGTCAGAATTACAAGTAAAGAAGCCTGGTATTTTGTATTTCCTTCCATTTAATGGATGGACAAAGGTATCCCCTTTTATGATGTTATTGCAATTGCAACAACTTAAACATGGGAAACAACCTAATCTAGGGGTAGACAAAACTGATTGAATTAGTCTTTTATTTGAACCTACATCTGCTTTAATCAGTGTATCTCTGATGTTCTTACCCCGCCTGTATGCAGGCATGGGTACCTCTTGGAAGTCCATAATATTAGGATTCAAATCCTTAAAGGCACAGTCTAGCCACAAAAAAACTTTCATGATTCAGATAGGGCATGTAATTTTAAACATTTTTCCAATTTACTTGTATCACCAATTTTTCTTTGTTCTCTTGGTATTCTTAGTTGAAAGCTTAACCTAGGAGGTTCATATGCTAATTTCTTAGACCTTGAAGGCCGCCTCTTAAGAATGCATTTTAACAGGTTTTTCACCACTAGAGGGTGTTAGTTCATGTTTTTCATATAGATAACACTCTGCTCGTGCACGTGAAGTTACCTGGGAGCCATCACTGATTGGCTAAACTGCAAGTCTGTCAAAGAACTGAAATAAAAGGGCAGTCTGCAGAGGCTTAGATACAAGATAATCACAGAGGTAAAAAATATATAAATATAACTGTGTTGGTTATGCAAAACTAGGGAATGGGTAAAAAAAAGGATTATCTATATTTTAAAACAATAAAAATTCTGATGTAGACTGTCCCTTTAATGATAGACCAATGTTTTTTAATGATCTTATTTATCCTACTACTTAAGGGATTAAATCTGGATACAAAAATCATGCACTTATTCTTAGTTTTTTCATGTCTCTTGTTTTTATTATATCCCCCCTTAAGAATAGTCTGTCTAGGTATACTGTCAATCTCCTTTATGCAACTCTCAATCAATAGCTCTGGATAACCCCTCTGTATAAATAAGTTGCCCATTTCTTTTAATCTAGTGTGAGCTAGCTGATCATCGGATACAATTTTTTTTCACCCGTAGTAATTGACTCTTGGGGAGACTATTAATCAGAGGTGGATAGTGGGCACTTTCATACTGCAATAGACTATTTCTGTCACTATCCTTTCTGTACAGATCAACTTTCAATTCCCTAACTTTCATCTGAATTGTGGTATCCAAAAAGTCAATAGAATCCTCACTATAAACCAATTTAAGTTTGATGTATCTAGTAGAGATATTCAGATCTGCTACAAAGGCCTGCAATGAGTCAATGTCGCCCCCCCCCCCTACCTATTTGAGGCTTAGTGTTAGGATTTTTTATTTTTTATTTTAAGATTAGGTATTTAATGGGCTGGAAAAAAGCTTATTGCCTTTAGGGGCAATGGGTAGTTTAGGTTTTTTAGTGGCAGTTTTTTTTTATTTTGGGGGGTTTGGTGGGTGGGGATTTTTTACTGTTAGGGGGTAATTGGTCATTTGTTTAGATAAAATGCCATACAAAAGCCCTTTTAAGGGCTATTGATAGTTTAGTATTAGATTAGGGAGAGTTTTTATTTTGGGGGGATTTTTTATTTTTATAGGGGTATTAGTTTAGGCTTTACATTATTTATTTTGAATAGCTTTGTTTATTTTTTTCTGTAATCTTAAATTTTTTATATTTTGTAATTTTAGATTTGGGGGTTGTAGTTTTTTTTAAATAGACTGTAGATGAAAACATGTAAAATCATATTTATGCAATATTCATATTTAATAAAGGTTTTAACTAGGTATTTACTGTAAATATTTCATACTCCAATGTTCTGTACAGAATACTGTATGTTCTAAATATTTATAAATAGATATTCCTATATATTTCTGTATATAACTATACCTATATATAATCATCTACAGTATATATATATATATATAAGTATAAATATATACAGTATTTGTTTTAAAAAAACATCAGATATATGTAGAAATATTTATTTATGAATAATTAGAACATATTCCGTTAAGTAAAGAACATTGGAATGTGAAATATTCATGTCAGGTTAGCACTAATGAGAATATTTTGCATAAATAAAAAGAGAGAAGCGCTCAACCTGGGAATGAACAATAGCATAATAGCTTGTTCTATTGCTAGTTACCACCCAAGAAGCAGCCTCTTTTTGCTCAACATGTGCCTTTCACAGAGAAGAACTTTCCTGAAGCATATCAGTCTGATCCTGACTTAAAGGGACATTATACACTCATTTTTATTTGCATAAATGTTTTGAAGATGATCTATTTATATAGCCCATAAAGTTTTTTTGTTTTTTTAAATGTATAGTTTTGCTTATTTTTAAATAACATTGCTCTGATTTTCAGACTCCTAACCAAGCCCCAAAGTTTTATGAGAATACCGTCAGCTACCTACTCCAGCTTGCTCCTGTTTGTGTAAAGGGTCTTTTCATATGCAAAAGAAGGGGCAGGGGGGAGTGTCTTGTTTCCCACTTGCAGTGGGCTATCCAGCTACCTTTTCAGCAGAGCTAAACTGAGAGCTTCTAAGTAAGTTTTTAAACAGTTTTATACTGGATTTTTATATCAGTATTTGTGCATCTTATTCTTTATATTAGTGTCTATTACATGCAGTTATATGAAAATGAGTGTATACTGTCCCTTTAACAGTACAGTCCAGCCCCGAAATACCAGGCAATCCCTTTGTGAACGAGAGAAACAGCAAAACCCGAGACGTACGCTTCGGCCTATTGTGGGCCTCGTCAGTGAGGTGCAACCATATCCCTCTAGGCACACTGAGCAATGGGTCCATGTCTGGATTCCAGCATCACACTTAGGGAGACCTCCCTAAGTGTCATAATTTGCATAAATAAAAAGAGAGAAGCGCTCAACCTGGGAATGAACAATAGCATAATAGCTTGTTCTATGGCTAGTTACCACCCAAGAAGCAGCCTCTTTTTGCTCAACATGTGCCTTTCACAGAGAAGAACTTTCCTGAAGCATATCAGTCTGATCCTGACTTAACAATACAGTCCAGCCCCAAAATACCAGTCAATCCCTCTCTGAACGAGAGAAACAGCAAAACCCCAGACTTACATTTCGTAGTTCTTTTATTAGAAAAATAATCATATATGCATATATACAAAATAAAATCATAATAACAAATGCAAACAAAATATCTCTTGTTACAAAACTGAAATATTGACCCAAATTATTGTCACTGGAAAAAAATCAAAATGCAAACATTAAACTTAAATAATCACACAAAATAAAATTAAACATATTTCAAATACAGACAAAAACAAACTGGAGAAAAAACAAACAAAAAAAAAAAAAAACTAAAAACTAAATAATCCAATCCTTCCACTTCTTTCTCTTCCAGATGCCTTCAGAATCTAATTCCCCATATCGCCTACTATCAAAAGAAAAATACAAAAATAACTTCCCACGGATCATACCCACACAATTACCTACAGTAACTACCTCTTTCTTAAAAATCAAAATATTACGCACATCCCACAACACCTCCTTCACACAACATGCCAACAACCATATCAATCTTGTTTTCTCCTTTTCTACACCACTTCCACACAAACCATACATCATCATATTAAAAGTAAAAAACTGCACTCCAGTCAAACCCTTAATCATCCTTTTCAAACTTCTCCAAACATCCCTAGCATACTCACAATTCCAAAACAAATGAATAACACTCTCGCTTTGACAACAACCATCTCTAGGACACACTTCTGAAGCCATTAAACTACGCATTCTCTGAAAATCCCTTGTTGGAAAACACTTATGCACACTCATCCAACTAATATCTTTCTGCCTATTCATCAAATACTTATTACACACATTTTTCCATACCAACACACATTCATTTTCATTCAAACCCCCAATCAATTCAAGACCTTCCTTCTTCTCCAACATTTTCAACACCATTCTGTTTGCACACCACATCTCCCTACTAACATTCTCCAAACCATATTTTTTAATCCAACATTCCACCCTTACATAAAACCACGGAACAGCAAAACATACCGGTTTCTTTCTATCAATCTCAAATAAACCATATCATCTTAAAACATTTCCACAAGCATACTTTACCATACAACCAGCCATGCTATCCTTACCACTCAGAACCACACACCTACTAACATATTTCACAGCCAACAACAACATATCATTTAAAACCCTCCATACCAGAACTCCAGAAAAAAGAAAACAACACTCTCAAAATTCTCTGAAAAATCCTCTCAGGTGGCAGAAAAACTACCGCCAAATATAACATAATAGGGATCAAAACCGATTTAATAACTAACATTTTTCCCTCGAAAGATAAAGTCCTTAAAGACCAAAACTGAGGTTTTTTACTCACTTTATCAAAAACATTCTCTCAACTTTCCAAGCCTTTCAAATTCACATCAAATTTCACACCCAGCACCTCAATTGCACCTTCAGTCACAGGCCATTCACAGGAATCAATCTCCCTATCATTACCAAAAACTTTAACTTTACACTTATTCCAATTAACTCTGAAACCACTTGCCATACAAAAACATTCAACTAAAGTTTTCACCCTCCTCAAACCAGCCTAAGTCTCACATATCACACTCACATCATCCATATACCCAATCACTTTTAAACACCTTCCATTACTACCAGGAAAACTCACACCTCTAACTAATGTATCCTTCCTCAAACTAGTTAATAATGGCTCAATGACACATACAAACAACACAGGAGACGAAGGACATCCTTGATGCACTCCAGATTTAACACAAAATTCCTCAGTCAAAAAACCATTAACCTGAACTTGACTCACAATATCACAATACAAACATTTAAACCATCCAATAATCTTACCAGAAAAACCTAAACGTTCTAAAACATGAAACATAAAATCATGCAGTACCCTATTATACGCTTTTTCAAAATCCACAATAGCAACAGCAACAGACCTTATCCACTCCCTCACATACCACAGTACATCGCGTAGTAACAACAATCTTTCAGAAATCTGACGCCCGGGAACAGCAAACACTTGCTCTTCACCCACAACCTTACCAATCATTCCATGCATTCTATTTGCCAACACCTTAGCAATAACCTTATAGTCAACATTCAACAACGTAATCGGCCTCCAATTCCTCAAATCTCTCTTATCACCCTTTTTAAATAACAAAACAATCAAACCTTTCCTCATTGAAACAGGCAAAACGTTCAATTTAAAAACAAACTTACAAACATCCAACATATCCACCCCAATCAAATTCCAAAAACAACTATAAAATTCAACAGGCAAACCATCACAACCAGGTACCTTCCCATTCTTAAAACTATTAACAACCTCTGCAATCTCATCCAAACTTAGATCCCTTTCTAACAAATCATTATCATATTTTTCCAACTTAACCTCAATGTCTTCCAGCAACTAATTTTCCAATAAAACATCTCTTGTTTTTTCTTTATACAGCTCACTGTAAAACTCATGAACTTCACGCAAAACACCATCCGTACCATTAACTTCACACTCAACCTTATAAAAAACACTAACAAAACCAGTCTTTTCTTCAAAAGCTTTCTTAAAAAAATATTTATTACAAGACTCATCCTTTTCCATTTTCTCCAATCTTGCCATAAAAACAATTTTCTTTCCTTTTTCATGCATACACTTTTAAATTATCTTTCTTGCTTCAGCAATTTCCTCATGCACATCAATACCACAATTTCTCAATTCATAGAAATGCAACAACCTCAGATACCATTTATCATACAACTCCCTTTCCATTCTAGCTTTCTCACAGCCTTTTTTAATAAAAAAAACCTCTTTATTTCCACCTTCAACCATTCCCATCACATAAGCACATTACTAAAATCACATTTTCTTTCACGCCACCTTTCATACATCCAAACAAACTGATGCTTAATCTTCTCATCTTCTAACAAATCCACATTCAGTTTCCAAACACCCTTACCATACTTGATCTTCAAATCACAATTAAAAATCTTACACATCAAAAGGGCATGATCCGTAAAGGGCATCCGCTTAAAAGAAAAATCATCAACACATAAAAATTTAGATAAAAAAACAAAAATCAATTCGAGATTTTATCCCACCACTATCACTAAAGAAAGTAAAACCCTCCCCTGAAAAAGAAACAGATCCGAAGGCATCCTTCAAAAAAACTTCCCTGAGCTATCCACCCTACAATCACTCCCACACTCTATGTCCCCAATCTTAATAATACAATTAAAATCCCCAACCAAAAAACTTTAAAGTTTCAAAATTAAGCAAACGTTCTACCCTATTTGGAGAAGCATATACATTAAACAAACAAAAAATAGTCCCACAAAAACTAAAACTAACCAAAAGTACCCGACGTGGGACAATATGAACTACATTAAGGATAGAAAAACTAAACCCCTTAAACAAAACTCCCACACCCCCCCCATTCCTATCAGAAGAACAAGACCATACTTTAGGACCATATTCCCAGTCAGCACATTTAGGATGTTCAGAGAGACCACATTCCTGCAAACAAAAAATATTAGCAGAACATACAGATAATAATTTAAAAATTGCAGCTCTCCTTGCTATAGTTGTCATACACCTGACATTAAGGGAAGAAATGGTCAGAAACATCACAAAAATAAATTAAAGAAAAACAAAAAAAGAAATAACATCAGGACTTTCCTTTCTTTTTCTTAGGACTCAACGGAGATCCTTTAAATCTGCCTCTGTGACGTTCCGACCTCCTAGGCTCCCCTTGCCAGCCTCATAACCAGTAACTTCAGCAAGTGGGTTCACATCTCTTTTATCTAGATAACCAACAGAAGAGGCATCAGAAAAGTCACCTATACACTGGCTTTAGTCAGAAGGAACGTCTTTAGTAGAGACAGAAGGAAACTCTGAAATTAAAGAGTCAGCATCACTTGTAGTATCTGGATCTGCACCCTTAACTACTGGAAGATCCAAATCAGGACTCTCCCATCCATCAGAATCCGCATCTTTTTTCGCTTGGAGGCAGATTTTTTTCCCTTCATTGTCCATATCCTCCTCAGAACTAGAGGACACAACAGCAGACCAATCAATGTTCTCCCCTTCACCAAGAACAGCATCAGGAGCAGGATCACAAGATGACTCAGTGAAGGAAAAATTCTCTGTCCCAGGAACAGCAATAGTATCATCCACAGAATTGGGCAACAGGGCTTCAAGAACATCTGAAGCAGCTATCACATTAGATGTAGCAAAATCCACCTTCTCAGCCACAAGAACCACCACAGGAGCATCAGACACCTCTCTGACAGGGACCCCAACTGCAGATTTCTTACACAAAAGAGGTAATATAGAGTTCAATGCCTCATCAGAGACCTCCTCCTCATTTACAGATGGCTCAACTGCAACTGAATATGTTTTTTTTTTTGCACCATCAGCATAGGAAGGCTTCACTCTATCAAGCCCCTGCAACATCATCAAATGACACATCCTGCACAGATGACTTGAAGAACCACACAGATCACAGGTCCGGTGTTTACTACGGTGGGCAACAAGATGATCCTCCTCACTGCAATTTCGACATCTGGCACCTGGGCAATTTTCAGCAATGTGACCAAACAGGTTGCAACTACAGCAAAAAAGAGGCATATCATCATAGTATAGGAAACCTCTATTTCCACCAATGGCGAAAGTCTGTGGAGGGTGTTTCTTTCCACCAATACCTAATTCATCTGGCACAAACCGCACCCAGAACCTGCGCTTTCCATTGAAAGTCCCAAACTGATTCTTCAGCTTGCTACCTCCTTGAACATCATCAAAGTAGCGACAAAGAAACAGACGAATTTCCACATCAGTGACCCAAGGATTCTACATATGTACTGTCACCGGGATTCTTCTCTCCCTCTGCACTTGATCCAAGCCAAAGGCCCGAGAAGCAACCTCAGCTGATCATTTTGGCCTATTGTGGGCCTCGTCAGTGAGGTGTAGACATATCCCTCTAGGCAGACTGAGCAACGGGTCCACGTCTGGATTCCCGCATCACACTTACGGAGACTTCCCTAAGTGTCATCATTTGCATAAATAAAAAGAGAGAAGCGCTCAACCTGAGAACAAACAATACCATAATAGCTTGTTCTATGGCTAGTTACCACCCAAGAAGCAACATGTGCCTTTCACAGAGAAGAACTTTTTGCATATTATTCTTTATAGTAGTGTATATTACATGCAGTTATATGAAAATTGGTGTATACTGTCCCTTTAAGGTTCTTTAATTTCAGGAAAATCTACAAAAATAAATAATAAAAGTACATTATTTTTATATTCATATTTAAACCTTTAATAACATTTTCACTTTAAATTTTCTTTAATCTTTTGATCTTGGTTGGCAAAGAAAGGCAGCTCACAAGAAAATAGTTTCACTTGCAAAGTTAACCTTAATACATTCCTTTCTGACAAATCCTGCTGCCACATAAGTTCTTAAAACAATATTATAGGAAGATAAACGTATGCAGATTCATTTTCTCAATGTCTGTGAGAAACAAAGGAGAATACATTGTGCACTGTCAACCTTGTTCATAGATTTACAATTAAAGGGAAAGTAGATTTGTTATTGTTTAAAAAGATAGATAATCCCTTTATTACCCATTCCCCAGTTTTGCACGGACAACACTGTTATTTTAATATACATTTACATCTGTGATTACCTGGTATTTAAGCCTCTGCAGACTGCTAACCTTATCTCATTCCTTTTGTCAGACTTGCATTTTAGCCAATCAGTGCTGACTCTTAAATAACTCCACTGGAGTGAGCACAATGATATCTATATGGCACATGTAAACTAGCACTGTCTAGCTGTGAAAAACTGTCAAAATGGACTGAGATAAGAGGTGGGGTTCAAGGGCTTAGAAATTATCATCATTTGAGCCTACCTCGGTTTGACTTTCAGCAAAGAATACTAAGAGAACAAAGCAAATTTGATGATTAAAAAAACATTGGAAAGTTGTCTAAAATTGCATGTCCTATCAGAATTATGAAAGTTTAATTTTGACTAGATTGTCCCTTTCAATAAATCCTGTTCTCCTGTTGCACGAATGGCTCCCACAAGAGCAATAAAATACAAGTCCTTGTGTTTACCTCTCCATTGGAAGTTTATTCCATGAATCAACCCTCCTTTCTGTAAAAAAAATGCTTCCTCCTGAACTTGCTACCTTCTAACTGAAGATTGTTTTGGTACTTTTTTTTGTGTATACATATTGTAGTTGTAATTCCTTTTTTTTCTCTCATGTTGCTAGTGGATCTGTTTTGAAGTGTGAGACACCAGTTATTGAGGACCTCATGCAATTGTACATGTTATGTGCAGGAACACCCAAAGGCAATAGGCTGGGAAAGATAGGTTAAGTGAGGCTCAAATAAATATCAAACGTGATGCCTCTTATAGGGTTGTAAAAATTCTGGCCTAAATTTGGAGTTTGGCGGTAGCCGTGAAAACCAGCGTTAGAGGCTCCTAACGCTGGTTTAAGGCTACCGCCAGTATTTGGAGTCAGTCAGGAAAGGGTCTAACGCTCACTTTTCAGCCGCGACTTTTCCTTACCGCAGATCCCCTTACGTCAATTGCGTATCCTATCTTTTCAATGGGATCTTCCTAACTCCGGTATTTAGAGTCGTGTCTGAAGTGAGCGTTAGAAACTCCAGCCGCAGAAAAAAGTCAGTAGTTAAGAGCTTTCTGGGCTAACGCCGGTTCATAAAGCTCTTAACTACTGTACTCTAAAGTACACTAACACCCATAAACTACCTATGTACCCCTAAACCGAGCCTCCCCCACATCGCCGACACTCGATTAAATTTTTTTAACCCCTAATGTGCCGACCGCCACCTACGTTATCCTTATGTACCCCTAATCTGCTGCCCCTAACACCGCGACCCCTATATTATATTTATTAACCCCTAACCTGCCCCCCTCAACGTCGCCGCCAGCTACCTACACTTATTAAGCCCTAATCTGCCGTCCGCATGCCGCCGCCAGCTACATTATAGCTATGTACCCCTAATCTGCTGCCCCTAACACCACCGACCCCTATATTATATTTATTAACCCCTAACCTGCCCCCCTCAACGTCGCCTCCACCTGCCTACACTTATTAACCCCTAATCTGCCGTCCGCACGCCGCTGCCAGCTACATTATAGCTATGTACCCCTAATCTGCTGCCCCTAACACCGCCGACCCCTATATTATATTTATTAACCCCTAACCTGCCCCCCTCAACGTCGCCTCCACCTGCCTACACTTATTAACCCCCTTATCTGCCGAGCGGATCTCACCGCTACTATAATAAAGTTATTAACCCCTAATCCGCCTCACTCCCACCTCAATAACCCTATAATAAATAGTATTAACCCCTAATCTGCCCTCCCTAACATCGCCGACACCTAACTTCAAGTATTAACCCCTAATCTGCCGATCGGAGCTCACTGCTACTCTAATAAATTTTTTAACCCCTAAAGCTAATTTTAACCCTAACCCCCCTAAGTTAAATATAATTTTATTCTAACGAAATAAATTAACTCTTATTAAATAAATTATTCCTATTTAAAGCTAAATACTTGTAAATATAAAAGAGAAAACAATCATATACAGAATTCAGCGCAACAATTACCATATATAAGTTATTGTTCTATTATAAGGCGTAATAGTGCTAACAAAGTCTTAGTATAAAAATACTTTTCGTTGAAACGAAAAGCCTACAGAGTCTTTTCTGTTTCCAATCTTAGTGTGGAATATGATCTACAGCATTCACTATAGTAGA
Source organism: Bombina bombina (assembly GCF_027579735.1). NCBI lineage: Eukaryota > Metazoa > Chordata > Amphibia > Anura > Bombinatoridae > Bombina > Bombina bombina. The sequence continues at coordinate 947,297,037 of NC_069502.1, read as the reverse complement.
TGTCTCCTTACCAGATTTACCCTCAATCATATGAGGTAATGAATGGTCACGAAAAGGTAAATTCAGGTGATTCTGGAGCGGCGGTGGTGTGTTGTCTGTGACTGTTTTCCACAGTAGAGTGTTGGTACTTTATTCTTGTACGTGCCACTTGCTGAATGGAAACTTCCAATAGCTCTTTTTCTTATATTGAAGAACTTGTCTGTGGTCTCTCAGGAGTATGGTGTTATCCCAGTTCGGTATTTTATAGAGGGAAAGAGGACAAAAGAAACATAGCGTAATACTGTATACAAAGTGTTAATTTATTACAGTGAATTAAACGCTACACACTTACATTTTAAAACCTCAATCCATGATGAGGTAAGCATTCAAACATTAAAAAATAGTTAAAAGGTGTAGATTGAACCAGGTCAATCTAATGGTTGTAGGGCTTGATACAGGAAAACGTGATTGCCGGTAATTAATGTCCGTTAGTAAACCCACAGTCACTTGTATATGTTGGTAGAAAATTGCAGTGCACTTGCAATAATCAAATAGTGTGACTTGGAAAAAACAATATAGTAGGATTAAGGAGCCACTATTAGACCTGTTGTTAAATGGCAGGCTACGTGATTTTAGAAGTCTGCTGTCATGCGAGAGGCTTGGAGACGGCAAGCAAGGAATGAGCCGGACCGCTGAGTAAATAAAGACTGCACTGCCACTATTCAAAGAACCTTACGCGTTTCGAAGTGTGTCCGTATGGTACTTCTTCGTCAGAGGTAATGTGGTTGTGCAGTGGGTCCGGTGTTATATTTATACCCATATAGAGGGGAGTGGTTATGCTACGTCTCATTTGTGCGTCAGTGCGTAGCGGTCCGCTCATGCCCAATCTCTGCCTGGATATCAATGTATCCATGGTAACGGCAGACGCTGAAAGAATAATGGAATTGTACTCTATACATGGAAAAAATTCATATAGGATTTAACTATTTGTGTTCTGTGCAATTGCCGAAAAGAATTGACACTTTAACCGATGATAATAGTGAAAGTTTAAAATTTAAAATTCACGTGGCACTGACATTATTTGTGCGGCGTCTGCGGTAACCATGGTAACTTCTTTATTGATATTCTAAGAAAGTATTTTCGCTATTTAAATGTTAGGAGTTTTAGGTCCTATAACTGGTGGTCAGGACTCTAAATAGAATAGTATTCTTCTATACATGTCTTTCTTTTTACTTGCCAATAGAAGAAGTAGTGAAAAGGAATTATTTCTTATCTCCTCCTTTTGGCGTCTGGTCAAAAAGTGTTTAATACAGTATTTACCCTAAAGGTACTGAATGGATATAATTATGTTCCAACTTATGAATTGGGTAATTTCTAAAATGTTTAAAAAAATATAATAATAAAGGCGAAGGAGGGAGGAGGATTGTTCCGTAACTGCTGGTGTCCCAAATCCGGGTCCCAGATACGTAGTTAATGCTATTATACATTGGCTGTATGTAAGCTTAACTGTTTCTAGCAGTACTTTGGACTACACATTTGCCTATGAAAACGGAGATGATTTCTAAATTGGTGTATACAGTGTATTTAGTATCAAAAAGTGTTAGATTGGAGATATCTTATATACGTGTATACAATTAATTGCCTATTCAAAGAGCCCAAAGGCTTGTATTTTCATGCTCCTATGTGTAATTTTAGTTGTATATACTGGTATATAGACTGTGATTCTATCATCTGTCTATTAGATTATAAAAAGGCCGCTAGGTCGATTTCTTCGTTTAGGCCTTTGGGTGTTAGAGTACCCATATAGTGAATCCAAAAGGATTCTCTTTGTCTTAGTAGATTGAATCTATCTCCTCCCCTTTTGGGAACTTGGACATGTTCTAAAATTGTCCCCTTAAGGAGTTGTGGATTTTGTTGGTGAAATTTCTTAAAATGCTTGGGTACACTATGATCTTTGTGTCCGTTTTCAATTTTTTTGAGATGTTCTAGCAGGCGAGTTTTATAAGGTCTTTTTGTGCGTCCGATGTATTGTTTTTTACACGGGCACTCCAAAAGATAAACCACAAAAGTGGTTTTACAGTTTGTTAGTTTATTAATTACACATTTTTTGTGTGGGTATGTGTTCGATTGGACTGATTTAGTGGGCTTTGACTGGTCATATGCGTGTTCACAGCCTTTACAGTTAAGTCTGTTACACTTGAAGAATCCTTTACTTTTTTCCGTGAGCCAATTTTCCCCTGTTCTCTGTTTTATTTGGCTGGGGGCCAGCATTTGTTTGAAGTTCCTGTTTTTCTTAAAAATTACTTTCGGTACATTCCCAATTGTATTTTTTAGAAATTTATCTTGTAGAAGAATTGGCCAGTATTTCTTTAGGATTCTTCTAATCTCTGGTGCTGCTTCATTGAAGGTAGTTACTAAGCTGATGTTCTTATTAGATGTCGGTTTATTTTTATTCTGACTTTTATTTAAAAGGTGGTCTCTTTCTAGCTTTTTAGCCCTTATGAAGGAGGACTCTACTAGTTTTTTAGGGTATTTTTTCTGTAAAAATTTTTGTTTGAGACTTTCAGATTCTTGGTTGAAATCAGTTATCTTGGTACAATTTCTTCTAATACGTTGAAATTGTCCAAACGGGATGTTGTTTATCCACGGTTTGTAATGGCCACTATCTGCTTGTAGGTAGCCATTGCAGTCTGTCTCTTTAGAGAATAGTTTTGTCATGATGTTGCCACCTTCTTGGAAAAGTACCAAATCAAGAAACTCTATGCAAGTTTCTGAGACCTTAGAGGTGAATTTTAAATTCATTTGGTTCACGTTCAGATGTTCAATAAATTCTTGACAGCTGTTATTTTCTCCGTTCCATATGACTATGATGTCGTCTATATACCGGCCCCACCATATTATGTTGGCTGCAAACGGGTTGTTGTTGTATACATGAGTATTTTCCCATTCTCCCATGAAGAGATTAGCATAACTGGGGGCCATGGTTGTACCCATGGCTGTCCCGCTAATCTGAAGGAAGAATTTTCCATTGAACAAAAAGTAGTTTTTTTCGAGGACAAATCGGATACTATCCGATAAGAAATTCTGATGTAATTTAGTTAATTGGGTTCTCGACAGGATACGTGTGATGGTCTCTATCCCCAATTCATGGGGAATACAGGTGTAAAGCGATGACACATCTAGTGTCATCCACTTATATGAATTTTTCCACTCTAGATCTTTTAGTTTTATTATCAGATCCGTAGAGTCTCTTATGTAGGATTTCAGGAGGGGCACAAGTGGTTTCAAAAAGAAATCCACATATTGTGATAATCTAGCTGTGAGCGAGTCTATCCCCGAAACTATAGGACGTCCAGGAGGTTTCTGTTGGTCCTTATGTATTTTTGGAAGGTGATAGAAAATAGCCTTCCTTGGATAGTGATGTGATAGATATTTTGATTCATTTTGGTTTAGTAAATTATTTGATTTAGCTGTGTCTATTAGGGAGTCATATTCCTTTTGGAACATGGATGTCGGGTCTCCTCTTAGTTTCACATACGTGAGAGGGTCATTCAATAATCTGAATGCCTCCGTTAGGTAGTCTGCTTTGTTTTGGATAACTAATCCACCGCCCTTATCTGCTTCTCTCAAGATTATATCGTCCATTTCCATAATGGATTTTAGGGCTTCTTTGTCTCTTTTGCACAGATTGTCTTTTTTGATTTTGAAATGTGTACATAGTTCTTCTAATTCGGTTTGTACCAAATCATTGAAGGTTGGAATAAAATTCCCTTTAGATTGGGTAGGATAAAAAATTGAAGCAGGTCTAAGGTTAGAGTGCCTCTTGAGTATTAATTCGGAATCCTCAATATATCTCTCATTTTCGAGATGTAGTTCCTCCAGAGTGTTGAGAGTTTCCATGTCCGTGTCTACGAGACCTTCCATGGTGTGTGTCTCTTGATTGAGTTTTAACTTTTCATGATGTCGACACAGAGTCAGTTTGCGTATGAGTTTATTGAAATCAATAAATAAATTGAAGGGGTTTGGGCCTCTAGTGGGGGCAAAACTGAGCCCTCTCGCAAGGACCTCCAGTTGGGTTTCTGAAAAAATAGAGGAGGATAGATTAAATATTTTTAGTAACTGGTGTCCTGTTTCCCTCTTTTTGGAGTCCTTGGCATTTCTGTTTCGAATTCTGGATCCCACCAGGCCTCTTCCTCTTCTGCCTCTGCGGGTCCTTTTCTCTTTCTTGTCTGTTCCGTTACCCATTGGGGTCGCAAATTGATTTCTTGGTTTACTGACTCTGTTCGTTGCCTTGTGTGTGTCTCTGTAAAATTTGGAAAATTTTGTGGATGGTGATTGCCCGTCCAATCTCTTTCTAAAAAATTACGTGAATAATTTCCATGATGTTGTGATTGATCGGATTTTTTATTATAGTTCTGTCTATAATTCGTGTATTGACTGTGACCTGGTTTGGAATTTCTCCAATCCTGTTGTTCATTGTTTTGGTGCCGATATGGCGGGGCTTGATTTTGGTGGTATTGTTGTGGTGTGTATTGATTGGAGTATTGGTTTGATTGGGTATGTGTCCTGTTGGCATTATTTCTAGGACCTTTCTTAAAGTTCCAAGAGACTTGTTTGGAACTGTGTGGCTTGTAATGATGTTGGCTATACTCCCTCATCTCATTTCTGTTGGGATTTCCGCCTGTATTATAATTATGTTCTCGACTAAAACTGTTTGTTCTGCTTTTCGGATTCGACAACGTTTTGCTGTTGTTTTGACTGTTTCTTCTATTACCTTGAAATGGTTTGTTTTTAAAATGTTGTGTTTGTGTCAAATTTTGTTGTATCTGATTTTGTCTTATAGGGATGATACTTGGTTTTCTATGAGTATTACTATTTTGATTTTGATTATGTTCGCTAGGTGGGTCTACTACCCATATGGATTCTTCACCTTCTGTAAATTTTGTTGGGTCTTCTTCCCCTTCCTGCATGTCAAGGTAATCTTTTAGGAATTTCTTCCTCTTTTTAGCTTCAATAACTGTCTCAAATCTAGAAATTTTTTCTTTGTTTTTTTCGTCTAGCTCTTTAAGAGCTGGATCGTCTTTAAATTGTTCTAAATTTTTTCTAAGGTCTAGAATTTCAACTGAAATTTTTTCTATTTTGTAGTTTCTATATTTTGAAGCTATTTTTGTCAACGTTACGGAACAATCCTCCAAGGCTGTATCCCATTCTGTCAAAAATTCTACATCTTCAGGGTCAAAGATTGAAGATTTATAAAGTTTCAACCCTTGGGGGATGATTTTATATTTTAAGTATCTTTCTAGATTGAGGTTGTCGTACCAATGGGTTAGTTGTTTTTTACTTAATTTTTCTAAGTTTTCGAAAATCTCCTTAGGATCTAAGTGTTGTTCTGTTAATAATCTGCTCTCTTCGTCTAAATTAATAGAGAGTTTTTTTACCCTAGTGGCTGGATCAAAATAATTTCCAAATTCCATATTTGGAGATGTCCCTCTAGGGGATGTTTGAGGTATTAATAAGCTGCTGATTGGGGTACGTTACGTGAGTAACGAGAAAGTATGGAATAGGGCAAGAGGAGTTACCAGCGCTAAATTAAACCTAATGTGGTAAGTGGACCGAAACTGTTAAAGAGAGTAGTATAATGAAACTACGTGATTTTTCAAATGGTAGTGCAGCTTGAAATGATTAAAGTGTACCCTTGTCACTTATAGAAATGTAAATATAAAAGAGAAAACAATCATATACAGAATTCAGCGCAACAATTACCATATATAAGTTATTGTTCTATTATAAGGCGTAATAGTGCTAACAAAGTCTTAGTATAAAAATACTTTTCGTTGAAACGAAAAGCCTACAGAGTCTTTTCTGTTTCCAATCTTAGTGTGGAATATGATCTACAGCATTCACTATAGTAGATGTCTCCTTACCAGATTTACCCTCAATCATATGAGGTAATGAATGGTCACGAAAAGGTAAATTCAGGTGATTCTGGAGCGGCGGTGGTGTGTTGTCTGTGACTGTTTTCCACAGTAGAGTGTTGGTACTTTATTCTTGTACGTGCCACTTGCTGAATGGAAACTTCCAATAGCTCTTTTTCTTATATTGAAGAACTTGTCTGTGGTCTCTCAGGAGTATGGTGTTATCCCAGTTCGGTATTTTATAGAGAGAAAGAGGACAAAAGAAACATAGCGTAATACTGTATACAAAGTGTTAATTTATTACAGGGAATTAAACGCTACACACTTACATTTTAAAACCTCAATCCATGATGAGGTAAGCATTCAAACATTAAAAAATAGTTAAAAGGTGTAGATTGAACCAGGTCAATCTAATGGTTGTAGGGCTTGATACAGGAAAACGTGATTGCCGGTAATTAATGTCCGTTAGTAAACCCACAGTCACTTGTATATGTTGGTAGAAAATTGCAGTGCACTTGCAATAATCAAATAGTGTGACTTGGAAAAAACAATATAGTAGGATTAAGGAGCCACTATTAGACCTGTTGTTAAATGGCAGGCTACGTGATTTTAGAAGTCTGCTGTCATGCGAGAGGCTTGGAGACGGCAAGCAAGGAATGAGCCGGACCGCTGAGTAAATAAAGACTGCACTGCCACTATTCAAAGAACCTTACGCGTTTCGAAGTGTGTCCGTATGGTACTTCTTCGTCAGAGGTAATGTGGTTGTGCAGTGGGTCCGGTGTTATATTTATACCCATATAGAGGGGAGTGGTTATGCTACGTCTCATTTGTGCGTCAGTGCGTAGCGGTCCGCTCATGCCCAATCTCTGCCTGGATATCAATGTATCCATGGTAACGGCAGACGCTGAAAGAATAATGGAATTGTACTCTATACATGGAAAAAATTCATATAGGATTTAACTATTTGTGTTCTGTGCAATTGCCGAAAAGAATTGACACTTTAACCGATGATAATAGTGAAAGTTTAAAATTTAAAATTCACGTGGCACTGACATTATTTGTGCGGCGTCTGCGGTAACCATGGTAACTTCTTTATTGATATTCTAAGAAAGTATTTTCGCTATTTAAATGTTAGGAGTTTTAGGTCCTATAACTGGTGGTCAGGACTCTAAATAGAATAGTATTCTTCTATACATGTCTTTCTTTTTACTTGCCAATAGAAGAAGTAGTGAAAAGGAATTATTTCTTATCTCCTCCTTTTGGCGTCTGGTCAAAAAGTGTTTAATACAGTATTTACCCTAAAGGTACTGAATGGATATAATTATGTTCCAACTTATGAATTGGGTAATTTCTAAAATGTTTAAAAAAATATAATAATAAAGGCGAAGGAGGGAGGAGGATTGTTCCGTAACTGCTGGTGTCCCAAATCCGGGTCCCAGATACGTAGTTAATGCTATTATACATTGGCTGTATGTAAGCTTAACTGTTTCTAGCAGTACTTTGGACTACACATTTGCCTATGAAAACGGAGATGATTTCTAAATTGGTGTATACAGTGTATTTAGTATCAAAAAGTGTTAGATTGGAGATATCTTATATACGTGTATACAATTAATTGCCTATTCAAAGAGCCCAAAGGCTTGTATTTTCATGCTCCTATGTGTAATTTTAGTTGTATATACTGGTATATAGACTGTGATTCTATCATCTGTCTATTAGATTATAAAAAGGCCGCTAGGTCGATTTCTTCGTTTAGGCCTTTGGGTGTTAGAGTACCCATATAGTGAATCCAAAAGGATTCTCTTTGTCTTAGTAGATTGAATCTATCTCCTCCCCTTTTGGGAACTTGGACATGTTCTAAAATTGTCCCCTTAAGGAGTTGTGGATTTTGTTGGTGAAATTTCTTAAAATGCTTGGGTACACTATGATCTTTGTGTCCGTTTTCAATTTTTTTGAGATGTTCTAGCAGGCGAGTTTTATAAGGTCTTTTTGTGCGTCCGATGTATTGTTTTTTACACGGGCACTCCAAAAGATAAACCACAAAAGTGGTTTTACAGTTTGTTAGTTTATTAATTACACATTTTTTGTGTGGGTATGTGTTCGATTGGACTGATTTAGTGGGCTTTGACTGGTCATATGCGTGTTCACAGCCTTTACAGTTAAGTCTGTTACACTTGAAGAATCCTTTACTTTTTTCCGTGAGCCAATTTTCCCCTGTTCTCTGTTTTATTTGGCTGGGGGCCAGCATTTGTTTGAAGTTCCTGTTTTTCTTAAAAATTACTTTCGGTACATTCCCAATTGTATTTTTTAGAAATTTATCTTGTAGAAGAATTGGCCAGTATTTCTTTAGGATTCTTCTAATCTCTGGTGCTGCTTCATTGAAGGTAGTTACTAAGCTGATGTTCTTATTAGATGTCGGTTTATTTTTATTCTGACTTTTATTTAAAAGGTGGTCTCTTTCTAGCTTTTTAGCCCTTATGAAGGAGGACTCTACTAGTTTTTTAGGGTATTTTTTCTGTAAAAATTTTTGTTTGAGACTTTCAGATTCTTGGTTGAAATCAGTTATCTTGGTACAATTTCTTCTAATACGTTGAAATTGTCCAAACGGGATGTTGTTTATCCACGGTTTGTAATGGCCACTATCTGCTTGTAGGTAGCCATTGCAGTCTGTCTCTTTAGAGAATAGTTTTGTCATGATGTTGCCACCTTCTTGGAAAAGTACCAAATCAAGAAACTCTATGCAAGTTTCTGAGACCTTAGAGGTGAATTTTAAATTCATTTGGTTCACGTTCAGATGTTCAATAAATTCTTGACAGCTGTTATTTTCTCCGTTCCATATGACTATGATGTCGTCTATATACCAGCCCCACCATATTATGTTGGCTGCAAACGGGTTGTTGTTGTATACATGAGTATTTTCCCATTCTCCCATGAAGAGATTAGCATAACTGGGTGATTGTCATCGCTTTACACCTGTATTCCCCATGAATTGGGGATAGAGACCATCACACGTATCCTGTCGAGAACCCAATTAACTAAATTACATCAGAATTTCTTATCGGATAGTATCCGATTTGTCCTCGAAAAAAACTACTTTTTGTTCAATGGAAAATTCTTCCTTCAGATTAGCGGGACAGCCATGGGTACAACCATGGCCCCCAGTTATGCTAATCTCTTCATGGGAGAATGGGAAAATACTCATGTATACAACAACAACCCGTTTGCAGCCAACATAATATGGTGGGGCCGGTATATAGACGACATCATAGTCATATGGAACGGAGAAAATAACAGCTGTCAAGAATTTATTGAACATCTGAACGTGAACCAAATGAATTTAAAATTCACCTCTAAGGTCTCAGAAACTTGCATAGAGTTTCTTGATTTGGTACTTTTCCAAGAAGGTGGCAACATCATGACAAAACTATTCTCTAAAGAGACAGACTGCAATGGCTACCTACAAGCAGATAGTGGCCATTACAAACCGTGGATAAACAACATCCCGTTTGGACAATTTCAACGTATTAGAAGAAATTGTACCAAGATAACTGATTTCAACCAAGAATCTGAAAGTCTCAAACAAAAATTTTTACAGAAAAAATACCCTAAAAAACTAGTAGAGTCCTCCTTCATAAGGGCTAAAAAGCTAGAAAGAGACCACCTTTTAAATAAAAGTCAGAATAAAAATAAACCGACATCTAATAAGAACATCAGCTTAGTAACTACCTTCAATGAAGCAGCACCAGAGATTAGAAGAATCCTAAAGAAATACTGGCCAATTCTTCTACAAGATAAATTTCTAAAAAATACAATTGGGAATGTACCGAAAGTAATTTTTAAGAAAAACAGGAACTTCAAACAAATGCTGGCCCCCAGCCAAATAAAACAGAGAACAGGGGAAAATTGGCTCACGGAAAAAAGTAAAGGATTCTTCAAGTGTAACAGACTTAACTGTAAAGGCTGTGAACACGCATATGACCAGTCAAAGCCCACTAAATCAGTCCAATCGAACACATACCCACAAAAAAATGTGTAATTAATAAACTAACAAACTGTAAAACCACTTTTGTGGTTTATCTTTTGGAGTGCCCGTGTAAAAAACAATACATCGGACGCACAAAAAGACCTTATAAAACTCGCCTGCTAGAACATCTCAAAAAAATTGAAAACGGACACAAAGATCATAGTGTACCCAAGCATTTTAAGAAATTTCACCAACAAAATCCACAACTCCTTAAGGGGACAATTTTAGAACATGTCCAAGTTCCCAAAAGGGGAGGAGATAGATTCAATCTACTAAGACAAAGAGAATCCTTTTGGATTCACTATATGGGTACTCTAACACCCAAAGGCCTAAACGAAGAAATCGACCTAGCGGCCTTTTTATAATCTAATAGACAGATGATAGAATCACAGTCTATATACCAGTATATACAACTAAAATTACACATAGGAGCATGAAAATACAAGCCTTTGGGCTCTTTGAATAGGCAATTAATTGTATACACGTATATAAGATATCTCCAATCTAACACTTTTTGATACTAAATACACTGTATACACCAATTTAGAAATCATCTCCGTTTTCATAGGCAAATGTGTAGTCCAAAGTACTGCTAGAAACAGTTAAGCTTACATACAGCCAATGTATAATAGCATTAACTACGTATCTGGGACCCGGATTTGGGACACCAGCAGTTACGGAACAATCCTCCTCCCTCCTTCGCCTTTATTATTATATTTTTTTAAACATTTTAGAAATTACCCAATTCATAAGTTGGAACATAATTATATCCATTCAGTACCTTTAGGGTAAATACTGTATTAAACACTTTTTGACCAGACGCCAAAAGGAGGAGATAAGAAATAATTCCTTTTCACTACTTCTTCTATTGGCAAGTAAAAAGAAAGACATGTATAGAAGAATACTATTCTATTTAGAGTCCTGACCACCAGTTATAGGACCTAAAACTCCTAACATTTAAATAGCGAAAATACTTTCTTAGAATATCAATAAAGAAGTTACCATGGTTACCGCAGACGCCGCACAAATAATGTCAGTGCCACGTGAATTTTAAATTTTAAACTTTCACTATTATCATCGGTTAAAGTGTCAATTCTTTTCGGCAATTGCACAGAACACAAATAGTTAAATCCTATATGAATTTTTTCCATGTATAGAGTACAATTCCATTATTCTTTCAGCGTCTGCCGTTACCATGGATACATTGATATCCAGGCAGAGATTGGGCATGAGCGGACCGCTACGCACTGACGCACAAATGAGACGTAGCATAACCACTCCCCTCTATATGGGTATAAATATAACACCGGACCCACTGCACAACCACATTACCTCTGACGAAGAAGTACCATACGGACACACTTCGAAACGCGTAAGGTTCTTTGAATAGTGGCAGTGCAGTCTTTATTTACTCAGCGGTCCGGCTCATTCCTTGCTTGCCGTCTCCAAGCCTCTCGCATGACAGCAGACTTCTAAAATCACGTAGCCTGCCATTTAACAACAGGTCTAATAGTGGCTCCTTAATCCTACTATATTGTTTTTTCCAAGTCACACTATTTGATTATTGCAAGTGCACTGCAATTTTCTACCAACATATACAAGTGACTGTGGGTTTACTAACGGACATTAATTACCGGCAATCACGTTTTCCTGTATCAAGCCCTACAACCATTAGATTGACCTGGTTCAATCTACACCTTTTAACTATTTTTTAATGTTTGAATGCTTACCTCATCATGGATTGAGGTTTTAAAATGTAAGTGTGTAGCGTTTAATTCACTGTAATAAATTAACACTTTGTATACAGTATTACGCTATGTTTCTTTTGTCCTCTTTCCCTCTATAAAATACCGAACTGGGATAACACCATACTCCTGAGAGACCACAGACAAGTTCTTCAATATAAGAAAAAGAGCTATTGGAAGTTTCCATTCAGCAAGTGGCACGTACAAGAATAAAGTACCAACACTCTACTGTGGAAAACAGTCACAGACAACACACCACCGCCGCTCCAGAATCACCTGAATTTACCTTTTCGTGACCATTCATTACCTCATATGATTGAGGGTAAATCTGGTAAGGAGACATCTACTATAGTGAATGCTGTAGATCATATTCCACACTAAGACTGGAAACAGAAAAGACTCTGTAGGCTTTTCGTTTCAACGAAAAGTATTTTTATACTAAGACTTTGTTAGCACTATTACGCCTTATAATAGAACAATAACTTATATATGGTAATTGTTGCGCTGAATTCTGTATATGATTGTTTTCTCTTTTATATTTACATTTCTATAAGTGACAAGGGTACACTTTAATCATTTCAAGCTGCACTACCATTTGAAAAATCACGTAGTTTCATTATACTACTCTCTTTAACAGTTTCGGTCCACTTACCACATTAGGTTTAATTTAGCGCTGGTAACTCCTCTTGCCCTATTCCAAAGCTAAATACTTACCTGTAAAATAAACCCTAATATAGCTACAATATAAATTATAATTATATTATAGCTATTTTAGGATTAATATTTATTTTACAGGTAACTTTGTATTTATTTTAACCAGGTACAATAGCTATTAAATAGTTAAGAACTATTTAATAGCTAAAATAGTTAAAATAATTACAAAATTACCTGTAAAATAAATCCTATCCTAAGTTACAATTAAACCTAACACTACCCTATCAATAAATTAATTAAATAAAATACCTACAATTACCTACAATTAAACCTAACACTACACTATCAATAAATTAATTAAATACAATATCTACAAATAAATACAATGAAATAAACTAACTAAAGTACAAAAAATAAAAAAGAACTAAGTTACAAAAAATAAAAAAATATTTACAAACATCAGAAAAATATTACAACAATTTTAAACTAATTACACCTACTCTAAGCCCCCTAATAAAATAACAAAGACTCCCAAAATAAAAAAATGCCCTACCCTATTCTAAATTACAAAAGTTCAAAGCTCTTTTACCTTACCAGCCCTCAACAGGGCCCTTTGCGGGGCATGCCCCAAAGAATTCAGCTCTTTTGCCTGTAAAAAAAAACATACAATACCCCCCCCAACATTACAACCCACCACCCACATACCCCAAATCTAACCCAAACACCCCTTAAATAAACCTAACACTAAGCCCCTGAAGATCTTCCTACCTTGTCTTCACCTCACCGGGTATCACCGATGCGTCCTGGCTCCAAAATCTTCATCTAAGCCCAAGAGGGGGCTAGACATCCATCATCCGACGGCTTAAGAAGTCCAGAAGAGGCTCCAAAGTCTTCATCCTATCCGGGAAGAAGAGTAGATCCGGATCGGCAACCATCTTCTTCCAAGCGGCATCTTCTATCTTCATCCGATGAGGACCGGCTCCATCTTGAAGACCTCCACCGCGGACCCATCTTCTTCCGACGACGACTTCCCGACGAATGACGGTTCCTTTAAGGGACGTCATCCAAGATGGCGTCCCTCGAATTCCAATTGGCTGATAGGATTCTATCAGCCAATCGGAATTAAGGTAGGAAAATTCTGATTGGCTGATGGAATCAGCCAATCAGAATCAAGCTCAATCCGATTGGCTGATCCGATCAGCCAATCAGATTGAGCTCGCATTCTATTGGCCAATCAGAATTTTCCTACCTTAATTCCAATTGGCTGATAGAATCCTATCAGCCAATCGGAATTCGAGGGACGCCATCTTGGATGACGTCCCTTAAAGGAACCGTCATTCGTCGGGAAGTCGTCGTCGGAAGAAGATGGGTCCGTGGTGGAGGTCTTCAAGATGGAGCCGGTCCTCATCGGATGAAGATAGAAGATGCCGCTTGGAAGAAGATGGTTGCCGGTCCGGATCTACTCTTCTTCCCGGATAGGATGAAGACTTTGGAGCCTCTTCTGGACTTCTTCAGCCGTCGGATGATGGATGTCTAGCCCCCGCTTGGGCTTAGATGAAGATTTGGGAGGCTCTTCTGAACAGATCGGGACCCGGTGTGGTGAAGACAAGGTAGGAAGATCTTCAGGGGCTTAGTGTTAGGTTTATTTAAGGGGGGTTTGGGTTAGATTAGGGGTACGTGGGTGGTGGGTTGTAATGTTGGGGGGGTATTGTATGTTTTTTTTTACAGGCAAAAGAGCTGAATTCTTTGGGGCATGCCCCGCAAAGGGCCCTGTTCAAGGCTGGTAAGGTAAAAGAGCTTTGAACTTTAGTAATTTAGAATAGGGTAGGGCATTTTTTTATTTTGGGGGTCTTTGTTATTTTATTAGGGGGCTTAGAGTAGGTGTAATTAGTTTAAAATTGTTGTAATATTTTTCTGATGTTTGTAAATATTTTTTTATTTTTTGTAACTTAGTTCTTTTTTATTTTTTGTACTTTAGTTAGTTTATTTCATTGTATTTATTTGTAGATATTGTATTTAATTAATTTATTGATAGTGTAGTGTTAGGTTTAATTGTAGGTAATTGTAAGTATTTTATTTAATTAATTTATTGATAGTGTAGTGTTAGGTTTAATTGTAACTTAGGTTAGGATTTATTTTACAGGTAATTTTGTAATTATTTTAACTATTTTAGCTATTAAATAGTTCTTAACTATTTAATAGCTATTGTACCTGGTTAAAATAAATACAAAGTTACCTGTAAAATAAATATTAATCCTAAAATAGCTATAATATAATTATAATTTATATTGTAGCTATATTAGGATTTATTTTACAGGTAAGTATTTAGCTTTAAATAGGATTAATTTATTTAATAAGAGTTAATTAATTTCGTTAGATTTAAATTATATTTAAGTTAGGGGGGTGTTAGTGTTAGGGTTAGACTTAGCTTTAGGGGTTAATACATTTATTAGAATAGCGGTGCGCTCCAGTCGGCAGATTACGGGTTAATGTTTGAAGTTAGGTGTCGGCGATGTTAGGGAGGGCAGATTAGGGGTTAATACTATTTATTATAGGGTTAGTGAGGCGGATTAGGGGTTAATAACTTTATTATAATAGCGGTGCGGTCCGGTCGGCAGATTAGGGGTTAATAAGTGTAGGCAGGTGGAGGCGACGTTGAGGGGGGCAAATTAGGGGTTAATAAATATAATATAGGGGTCGGCAGTGTTAGGGACAGCAGATTAGGGGTACATAGGAATAATGTAAGAAGCGGCGGTTTACGGAGCGGCAGATTAGGAATTAATAATAATATGCAGGGGTCAGCGATAGCGGGGGCGGCAGATTAGGGGTTAATAAGTGTAAGTTTAGGGGTGTTTAGACTCGGGGTACATGTTAGAGTGTTAGGTGCAGACGTAGGAAGTGTTTCCCCATAGCAAACAATGGGGCTGCATTAAGAGCTGAACGCAGCTTTTTTGCAGGTGTTTTTCAGCTCAAACAGCCCCATTGTTTCCTATGGGGGAATCGTGCACGAGCACGTTTTTTAAGCTGGCTGCTTCCGTAAGCAACTCTGGTATCGAGAGTTGCAGTTGCGTTAAATATGCTTTACGCTCCTTTTTTGGAGCCTAACGCAGCCATTCTGTGGACTCTCAATACCAGAGTTATTTTAAAGGTGCGGCCAGAAAAAAGCCAGCGTTAGCTACGCGGGTCGTTACCGACAAAACTCTAAATCTAGCCGTCTGTCTATGTAGAAAATACACACACACTACATATAAAGTATATATGGCTAAAAGTATGTTGACCCAGCTGTTTGACTACCACTGTTGATTAGTTGACTGGCAGTTTTCACTCGGGAACATAGGTTCTCTGTGGCTCCTTAGCATTACTTTAACTATGTGTTTAACACATTTGTGGGGGTTGATCTCATTGAGTTGGGAGTCGCTATTGTTAAAATGACATGCTGTAATGAACTAAAGGAAGTAATTGATTAATTTGATTAATAAGGTAAATAAAATATCCTCTTGACTAAAAGGTCTATGATTACGGTCATTTGACCAACACCGGTCAGACTTTTACCTATAACCCTTCTGCTGGGGTTTTTCTGCTTTTCGTTTTAAGGATATTACAATAAAGTGTGTTTTTGGATTGCATTTTTTACTTTTTTTTTTTAATCCTCTTGTCTGTTCAAACTGACATACTACTTCTCCCTTTTCATAGATGACAAATAAGAAAGGAATGTTTAAAGCGTTTATAACCAATGTATTGTTGAAACACTCACAATACCTGTTTTTCTTGTTTCAGGGCTTGTGAAATTTACTGGTATGCAAATATACTACTAAAGACTCTTGAAGATATAAAATGCCATTGTGTGTTGAACAAACACTTCATTCAAGTGACTATTAAAGGGACAGTCTAGTCCAAAAAAAACTTTCATGATTCAGATAGGGCATGTAATTTTAAACAATTTTCCAATTTACTTTTATCACCAAATTTTCTTTGTTCTCTTGGTATTCTTAGTTGAAAGCTTAACCTAGGAGGTTCATATGCTAATTTCTTAGACCTTGAAGGCCACCTCTTAAGAATGCATTTTAACAGGTTTTTCACCGCTAGAGGGTGTTAGTTCATGTTTTTCATATATATAACACTGTGCTCGTGCACGTGAAGTTACCTGGGAGCCGTCACTGATTGGCTACACTGCAAGTCTGTCAAATAAATGAAATAAAGGGGCAATCTGCAGAGGCTTAGATACAAGATAATCACAGAGGTAAAAAAATATATAAATATAACTGTGTTGGTTATGCAAAACTAGGGAATGGGTAAAAAAAGGGATTATCTATCTTTTAAAACAATAAAAATTCTGGTGTAGACTGTCCCTTTAACTTGGAAGTACAGAATGACTCTTATCATCTAATTTCTCTTCTTAATACCGACTACAAAATTTTAGCTAACATTATTTAAAACAAACTTAAGACAATCATAGGAGATATAATACATATGGATTAGACAGGTTTTATGCAGGGCAGAACCTTGCAGAAAAATATTAGAACGGCC
Source organism: Bombina bombina (assembly GCF_027579735.1). NCBI lineage: Eukaryota > Metazoa > Chordata > Amphibia > Anura > Bombinatoridae > Bombina > Bombina bombina. Next base: position 947,280,193 of record NC_069502.1, on the reverse strand, counting down.
ATGCTGTTAATCAAACACTTCTTAGCACAATATAGAATTAAGTCCCACAATCAAAATTATATTACCCTACTTACTGTAGACGCAGAAAATGCGTTAAATTCTATATCACGTATTGACTGCATTAAATAAGTTTGGATTTTTTTGTAATTTCCCTAATTTTATTAAATTAAATCTATCAAGACAGATCTCTTATTTAAAGGGACGGTCTAGTATAAATAAAACTTTCATTATTCAGATAAGACTTTTAATTTTAATCAACTTTCCAATTTACTTTTATCATCAAATTTGCTTTTTTTCTCTTGGTATTCTTAGTTTAAACTAAACATAGGTAGGCTGATATGTTAATTTCTAAGCCTTTGAGGGCTGCCTCTTATCACATGCTTTTTAAATCTCTTTTCAACACAAAGAGACAGAAAGTACACGTGGGCCACTGTGTTCAGGCACAGACAGTTATTTAAGATTTAGCACAACACAATGCTAAATTTAAGACAATAGATAATAAACAGTCATGTGATCAGGGGGCTGGAAGAAGGTTCTTAGTTACAAGGTAATCACAGAGGTAAAAATTATATTAACATAACTGTGTTGGTTATGCAAAACTGGGGAATGGGTAATAAAGGGATTATCTATCTTTTAAAACAATAACAATTCTATGGTAGACTGTCCCTTTAAGTGTACATGAAACTCTTCCCCCCAACATAATACTATAAAAATGAACAAGACAGGGTTGCCCCTTATCGCCATTACTTTTTAACTTTGCCTTAGAGCCCTTAGCAGTGCTATGTAGGGAAAAGTTACAGGGGATCTTGATTGGCAAAAAAAGATGTATTCTCTCCTTATATGCAGATAATATTCTTGATTATGTGGGTAACACAAGGAAAAACATATCATGCCTTTTAAATATTATTTCCGAATTCAGTAATTTTTTTTGGTTACAAAATTAATGTAATTAATATAATATAATTATAGAGCTGCAGAATCTGTTGGCGCTCTACAAATAACCAATAATAATAATAATAATTAATCTTAACTACAACTTCTCTCCTATGTGGCAGAAATGTTTCTCATGCCTTAAAAGTTGGTCAAGGCTCCCCCTAACTTTGTTGGCCAAAATTACTATGATTAAAATGATCTTATTTCACAAAATACTTTTCCTGCTGCAAAATATTTTTATGCTCAGCAAGGAAACACAAAAGTTTAACTCACACTGCTCTAAATTCCTATGGGGTAAGGGTAAACCACGCATTTTGATAGATAAACTCTCCCACTCTAAGGAGGACAAGGGGTTGCATTGCCAAACATTAAAGGGACACTGTATCCAAAAATTTTCTTCCGTGATTCAGATTGAGCATGAAATTTTAAGCAACTTTCTAATTTACTCCTATTATCAAATTTTCTTCATTCTATTGGTATCTTTATTTGAAATGCAAGAATGTAAGTTTAGATGCTGGCCCATTTTTGGTGAACAACCTGGGTTGTCCTTGCTGATTGGTGGATAAATTCATCCACCAATAAAAGTGTTGTCCAGAGTACTGAAACCAAAAAAAAGCTTAGATGCCTTCTATTTCAAATAATGATAGCGAGAGAACGAAGAAAATTTGATAATAGGAGTAAATTAGAAAGTTGCTTAAAATTGCATGCTCTTTCTGAATTACAAAAGAAAAAAATTGGGTTCAGTGTCCCTTTAAATGTATGACCAAGGTAGCTCTTGATTGGCTTACAAGTGTCGATTATATTACGAGACACGTGGAAGAAGAGTCCTGATCTCCCCTTACTCTCTCAGGGCATTACTACACTCAATTAAAACTCAATATTCAAAGGAGAGATTACCAAAATGCACTATTCAAAATATACTGCAAGCCTGGAACAAAGTCTGTAAAATATTACATATTGAAACAGATATGACCATTTATCATTAGAATTTGACTTGGATAAAAGACAATACTTTGCATATCTACAAGTTAGACATTAGTCACATTACATAACTAGCCGTAAATGAATAGATAATAATATCTGGTCCATGGACCTGTATTCTATTATCAACTGTTATCGCTCAGGGATCTATTCTATCTCTATGATGTATAAAATTATAATATCTCAGGATGCTACGGAAAAATTAAATTGTCTTTTCCAGAAATGGCGCATTGACTTTCAGGATCTAAATTTTGATCTTTTCAGAAAAAGCTTCTACACGGTTGCTAAGTACACTCCTGCTATCTAACTCAGAGAATCACATACTAGGTTAATAAATAGATCATATATTATGCCTAGTAAGATGGTTAAATGGCATACCCATGGGAATAATCTATTTTCTAGATGTAGTGCTCCTGAAGCAGACTTATTGTATGTCTTTTTCCTATGTCCTAAACTTGAAAAAATTTGAATGCAAATTGCTTACTGGCTTAATGGATTTAAAAAAAAAACCAACAAGAAAATAGACAGATGCACCACTGAGGCAGAACAATAGCTAGAAAAACTTCCATGCTTGTCCACAAGGCCAGTGTCACTCAGTGTGCTGTCTCTTTTTGCACACTATGGCCTAGATTTGGAGTTCGGCGGTAGATGGGTTGCTAACGCCACACGTGTTTTATGTCTAACGCACGGCATTGTTTGACTCCGGTATTTAGAGTTAAAAAAAGACCATCTAACGATGCTCCTAACGCGTGTATGTCACATGCGTAATACTGCCCGCGTAAGACAGTCTCCCATAGAGATCAATGGGAAAGGAAAAAAATAGCTTTTTTCACCTAACACTCGATCTCGCGAGAATACGCACAGCTCGGTCATATGACGCATACCACATCATGCACAACAATAACACGCCGCAAATGTCACAACAACAATCAATCAACAAAGCACACAAGCATTACACATTCACAAACGGGGGGATTTGAAATAAAATTTAATACGGGGAATACGCATATACTTTAAGATGCGGAAAATCGCAAAATAACAACAAGGAATAAAAAATATATACATACACTAGAAAAATAATCGCATTCAATATCACTATATATTAGGACAAACATACATATACAACACTTCACTAATAACACACCATCGCAAATTCACATTTAAAAAGAATACTATTGGACAATGTTAGAGAAAACGACCACTATGACATCATCGCATTCTACACATTCCACAAATACTAACTCAAAATGAGCATGCGCAAATTCACACACCTAATACACATTGCACTAATATTAATTGCTAATAAAGCACACCTGAACACTATTTACAACGGAAATTGGTACATCATTAAACATTTACACAGGGAATATAAGCACCACACAAGCAGGGCTTCTTTGACTGTGTTGCTGTTGGGTCTTTGGAGATTGGAGGTTTAATATTAGAGAGTTGGTGCATTATTGTGAGTGAGTTAGTGTTAGCGTGAGAGAGTCAGTTGTTAGTGTTATCGTGAGTGAGTTAGTGGGAGTGGGAGAGAGTCTGTTAGTGGGAGCGTGAGTGAGTTAGTGGGAGTTGTTAGTGAGAGTTGTTAGTGGGAGCGTAAGTTACTGGTAGTTAGTGAGAGTTAGTGGGAGTGTTTGTTAGTGAGAATTAGTAGTAGTGTGTTAGTGAGAATTAGTAGTAGTGTGAGTTAGCGAGCAAGTGATTTTTCTGTACACGTAACACATTTACACGCAAACACATTCAATACATACATACACTTATCAATAACACTACATACACTCCATACCCCCTACCCCCTCATACTACACTCCATACCCCATTCCCTGTAGTCCCATTCCCTTTCATCCCATTTACTCTTATCCCATACCCCATACCCATCCCATACCCATCCCCTAGTTACATTTAGTTTACATATCCTCCTTTTAGTCTTCTTCTTCTTTTGGTTTATTTGAATACTCCTTACCCTCTTTGTTTTTTTACATCCCTCTCACACTTTCAGCACTTTTTTTGTCTTTTTAGTTCTTTATTTTGACCCCCTTTCATTTCATCACACTCACTTTTTTTTTTTATTATTTGGGGTTTAGTTTAGGGAACAGATGGAGGCGAGGCAGGGGAGAGGTAGAGGGGGGAGGAGAGGGAGGGGGAGAGGAACAGGGCAGGAAGGGGGGCAGGAAGCGGTGGTGGAAGCGGTGGGTGGACCCAGCCACTTGGTTCAAGATGAACAAGTGGCTGGGCCCAGTGGCGGACAGAGTAGGGCTTCACAGTCCGGGAAACAGAGGGCATCGTCTCAGGGGAAGGCCAAGGCGACTAGGGAGGCGAGGTTTTCGATGGAGGAGAAGGAGGCCCTCATAGAGGCCTATATGGCCAGGTATAGGAGGCTGCAGCACCAGAAGACTACCCCGACTGACAAGAGGAGGCTCTGGAATGAGATAAGAAATGCAGTCAATGCAGTGGGTGGCCGGAACAGAGATCTTGATTCGATAAAACATCGCTACCGGGACTGTAAGATGGATCTCAAGAAAAAGTTAAGTCTGGAGGCCCGACATGCCGCAGGAACCGGTGGTGGACCTGCCCTGGAAATAGAGTACTGCCGATGGGAGTAAATGTTGCGGCCCAGCATCTCCGAGGTGGAAATAGTCGGTATTGGAGGAATTGATACCGGGAACCTGCCACTCTCATCTGACGGTAAGCTCATTGAACAATAATTTCACATACGAATGTATTTCAAGGGACACTATATGCAAACATTTACTTTCATGATTGAGGTAGCGAATACAATTTGACAAAACATTCAAATGTACTTATATTACCTAATTTGAATCATTCTTGAGATATATTTTAATTAAGAAATAGCCATGCACACGGTGAAACAATCACAGGAGGCAGCTATATTCAGCTAACAATCAGCATCTTATAAGCATATTTAGATATGCTTTTCAGCAAAGAATATCCAGAGAATGAAGCTAATTAGATAAGAAAAGTACATTAGAAAGTTGATAATAAATGTATGCTTCTAAATCATGAAAGATAAAACATTGGGTTTCATGTCCCTTTAAGGATCAGATTAATGCTATAACGTTGTTTACACGCATTCAATTACTTTGCGGTTACATCAGTATCTAGGCTATAGGTTAGGTGTGCATTTAAACAGACTGAAAACAAACGCGAAAACATTCAGATTGACCAGAGATATCACAAACACGGTTTTGAAAAAGCGGAAATCGTATTGATTGTTTGTTAGATTTCAAAGTGGATTAATGATTCTGCATTTGTAATTGTATCGTAAGCTAAGTCATTTAAAGCTTGATTTGCAAATATGCTAATATATACATTTTTTTTTTTTTTTTTAAATATACAGAGTCTGGGGAGGAGGCAGCACAAGAAACACAGCCTCATCTATCTCCCCGGGATGAGAGTGGTGGGGAGGAATTTCCACTTCGGAGGGAAGAGGCCCCCCGTGACGAAGAGCGCACAGAAGCTGATGAAGAGGCCCCGGAAGCAGAGGAGGAGCACGCGGAACCAGAGGACCCTCAAGGACCCGCACCCCACCGTGCACGGGCACCCCGCCGTGCACGTGTACCCCGCCAAGCACAACAAGAGGAAATAGCGGAGGTGCGGGTTCTACTGGACTACATAGACCAGATGCGTGACTCCCGGATACAAAATATCGAAGGCCGCACTCGAATTCTTGATGGACAAAATCAAATAATTGAAGGACAAAACCAAATAATAAACATACTCAATAGAATCGAACAAGGCCAAAACAGAATCTTTAATCTGCACCAAGAGATGTTCAATTTTTTCCGGGAGGCGCATGCTGGTCTACCTCCTGGTCCGCCTCCTGCTGCTGGGCCTCTTGCTGCTGGGCCTCTTGCTGCTGGGCCTCCTGCTGCTGGGCCTCCTGCTGCCGGCCCATCTCCTCCTGCCGGGCCATCTACTCCTGCCGGGCCATCTACTCCTGCCGGGCCATCTACTCCTCTTCAGCCATCTCATCCTCTTCAGCCATCTCCTCCTCCTCTTCAGCCAGCTTCTCCTCCTCAGCCATCTTCTCCTCCTCAGCCATCTTCTCCTCCTCAGCCATCTTCTCCTCCTCACCTTGGTCGTCCCAGTACTCTTCCTTCCACTCTTCCCACAACATCTCCAAGGAGAACTCTTCGGAGTCGGCAGTTGCCCCTCCCAGAGCCTCAGCCCCGTGGGAAGAGGGGAAGGAAGAGGAAGTAAGTATTTATTTTCATCTTTAATTTTTTTTTAATTTAATGTGTAATGGATAGGTATGTGATGATGTGGTTTTCATACACTTGTGGACCACACTCTGTATATAATCTACTTCTATGGGACCGGGTCCATGGAGGCAGATTGTTTGCAGAGTGTGGGTTATAAGTGTGTGAAAACCACATCATCACATACCTATCCTTGTTCATGATATTGATTGGTTTCTGTGATGTGATGTCCAAACTGTTTCCCGAATCGCAAACAAAATTACCATTACAATTATCCATGATGGCATATTACTGTTTGAATGCCAATAACACAGCTTAAAGGGACAGTCAGAAAATTATTGATTACAAAGAAAACACTGTATTACGCATTATCAAGTTGGAAACAACAAAACATGGAGAAATACGTGTGACTTATGTGCTTAACCTTGTATCTATGCCTAGGAAAAATGACCACTTATTTGTTGTTCTGACATAACAACCTTTTAGATATCAATGATCAATACATGGTAAATAATATGCTGTATGAGCACAAGGTTTTACATATACAAATGCTATCCAAATGCCCTCTAGTGGTCAAATTGTATAATGATTACATGCACTCTTCAAGCTCGAAGAAATGAGCACACGAACCTCATAGGTTTAGCTAGCAAATTTAAATAAACAAAGACAAATGATTAATTTGTGAGAAACCTTTGATATCATTGATATTACAAAATTGACTTTTATAATAATGCAAAACATTATTTGATTTCTAAACTGTCCCTTTAACAAAATTACATATGCTAACACATATTTGAAGCTTGTTGGTATATCTACATGTACTTGGTCAAAAATTAAATATTGAAATCAGATTTATATTGACGTGTTAAATAAAGTATATTTTCTTAAAGAGACATTATTGTGTTAATTTTTTTTAAGAAAGACATTTGTTTGAACAATGAATATGGTTTAAAGTCCTTTTAGGAGTGGGGGGTGAAAATATGCTAACAATAATATATTTGAAGATTAAACAATGTGGAACTCATACATGATACAAAAATCAACATTTGCATTAAAGGGACAGTATACTATATTTTTAACAGAACTGTATGTAATAGACACTACTACAAACAACAAGATTAACATATACTGATATCAATATTACAAAGCTTCAAACACTTTCAAAGAAAATCGGGTTAGCTCTATTGAAAATATAGATGAACCCCCATTACAACCGTAAAACAAGACAATACCCCATCATTAACATATGAAAAGACCCTTTACACAAATAGGAGAAAGCTGGAGATGGTACTCACATGAAACTTAGAGGCTTGGCGAGGAGTCTGATAATTAATTACATTTTCTTTGAACAGAAGCAAAATGAAACGTGTATTTGTTAAACAATGGACTATCTAACTAGAGACAAAATAAAAATTTTTGATTTATAATGTGAGTGTCTAATGAACCTTTAATAAAATTTACAACGAAATTACATTTAGAAGAAGTCGGCATCATATATTTAGCATATGATAAAGCTAAATGCATATTGATTACTTTATTCTAACACAATAGCGCATATTTATTAATTAGATATCTTTAACATTAAAAACAACAGTCATTTTTCAGAAAAAGGAACATATTGTTGACAAACATATTAAACAACATGGACTATAGAGATTTGCACTTGCCTCGAAATATCATATGCATGAAAACAATTTGCTTTCGTTCGTTTATTCAACCAGACATCCAGCAAAAGAGAATGTGGTGGTCTTTATCAGCTACGGTCAACTATGTAACATGATGCAAATAATACATATTCTCAAGGTTTTTAAAATTGGCTGCAGTCACAAACGTGTTTAACGTGCACAAACAAATATTGCGGGACTACGTAATCCAATCATACTTTTTTTACCTTTGCATGTGACGTCTTAACATGGCGCTTCCTTGATCACGTAAGAACGCCATCCATTAAAAGGCACATTCTTGATCACGTAAGAACGCCAAAAAAAAAAGGCGCATCCTTGATCGCGTAAAAACGCCATCCAATAAAAGGAACATTCTTGATCATGTAAGAACGCCCCAAAAAAAAGGCGCATCCTTGATCGCGTAAAAACGCCATCCAATAAAAGGAACATTCTTGATCACGTAAGAACGTCAGTCAATACAAGGAATCATTGGACAGCCTGGCAGGTGACGTTTTGAGCAACATGGCGCATCCGAGATAGCTGAAAAACCGCAGCCAATACAAGGACTCAGTTGACAGCTTGGCATATCACTAAAAAACGTATTTATATTTTAGGAACTAGTATGTGTCTAGATTGCTATCTAGGAATGTCAACAAATCATGAATCATCTTTTCGGACTTGACTGTCCCTTGAACTATAGCTATGGTGTATATCTTTAACATTTAAAAGATACACATGAGAAATACATATACCATTGATGTTTTAAGATATGTTTTGATTGTTTTGGAATAACAATAATGATACATGGATTAATTAAACGTGTAATTTATTCAAGTTTAAATATGGTCAGCCTACCTATAGCCATATATGGGAGGAGAATTATTTTGTTAACATATTTTTAAAAAAATATTCATCATCTAAAATATTTGCTTTACACACAGAGATTTATTTGGTTACACTTTTAAAATAAGATAGAATAGAAAATGAAATACATGTGCTGTCAACATTACAATAAGATTGTTTATTAATAAGATTATATGTCCTTGTTCATGTAAAAAGGACAAAAACGCTTTAGAAATGGAAATACATTCATTAACAATTGTGCTCACCATCCCTTAAAGGGACATTATTTTGTTTTTAAAAAGCAGATACACATAGACAATACTATTTCAATAAAATGAACACTTTACAGGGATTATATCATTGTATCAATCCTCAGATCATTTGTTAAAGGTGCATCAATTCATGCAGAGTTTCTAAATACACACATGGATGTGAAAATTGAAATATACATATATACACAAATAACAATCTATATATACATATATAAAAAAATTACTATGCTAATCATAATCATGCAATGATAAAGCTAAGAGAAAAATATATAAAGACAAATAATAAGATTACATTGGAGATGTTAATCTTAATGTCATTTACAATTGTCTTACATATATGATTTTTAATATAAAAATATTTTTGGTAGGTCCCTTTAAGGATCAACAAGATAAACTAGAGCTTTAAAAAAATAACATGAAGAATGAGGACAAAGAATCGTGCAATTACATGTCTTTTATTAGTATGTAAGAAAACATCAACAACGTTTAGAAATAATCTTGTAAAAATAAGGAATATTTGAGCCATATGACAAGGTAACAGAGTGCATCACAGTCCATGAAGAGAGTTACCAAGGGCCACCATAGCCCCATTGGAGACATATGACAAGGTAACAGAGTGCATCACAATCCATGAAGAGAGTTACCAAGGGCCACCATAGCCCCATTGGAGACATATGACAAGGTAACAGAGTGCATCACAGTCCATGAAGAGAGTTACCAAGGGCCACCATAGCCCCATTGGAGACATATGACAAGGTAACACAGTGCATCACAGTCCATGAAGAGAGTTGCCAAGGGCCACCATAGCCCCATTGGAGACATATGACAAGCTAACACAGTGCATCACAGTCCATGAAGAGAGTTGCCAAGGGCCACCATAGCCCCATTGGAGACATATGACAAGGTAACACAGTGCATCACAGTCCATGAAGAGAGTTGCCAAGGGCCACCATAGCCCCATTGGAGACATATGACAAGGTAACACAGTGCATCACAGTCCATGAAGAGAGTTGCCAAGGGCCACCATAGCCCCATTGGAGACATATGACAAGGTAACACAGTGCATCACAGTCCATGAAGAGAGTTGCCAAGGGCCACCATAGCCCCATTGGAGACATATGACAAGGTAACACAGTGCATCACAGTCCATGAAGAGAGTTGCCAAGGGCCACCATAGCCCCATTGGAGACATATGACAAGGTAAAAGAGTGCATCACAGTCCATGAAGAGAGTTGCCAAGGGCCACCATAGCCCCATTGGAGACATATGACAAGGTAACACAGTGCATCACAGTCCATGAAGAGAGTTGCCAAGGGCCACCATAGCCCCATTGGAGACATATGACAAGGTAACACAGTGCATCACAGTCCATGAAGAGAGTTGCCAAGGGCCACCATAGCCCCATTGGAGACATATGGTAAAAGAGTGCAACAGGCACAACAATAAACTTTTAAAAAGGCCAAATGGCAACAATAAAAAAAAACCCATCAACATGTGGACGGAGGATTCTTATCTGCCACCTTGGAGCATCTCCAGATCCTCCACTTACTGGTCATCCTCTTCATCATCCTGTGCATGTCCAGCTCCAGATTCAGGCCTTGAACTTAATCGCATAATTTCACGCAGTCAAGTCCTGAACCCGGAGCTGGGCCTGCATGGTGTCGTTCATCCCTCTCAGGACAGCTGCGTTCCTCAACACGGCCTGCTCTACTCTTGCTATACCTTCTAGCATGAGCCATGCTGAGTCACAGCCTAAAATAAAGAATAAATTAAATATTAATGATAATTGCACAACAGACGAAAAAAATAGAAAAGATACATTGTCATCATAAAGACAAATCATTCTTTACATCAATTAGTTTAAATTTATTCTTTACACATGAATTATGTTATTCAGACAGACCGAAATCATTAAAGGGACAGTTTACTCAAACATGTTGTCCCCTTTAATTGGTTTTAGATGATCCACTTATACAGCTTGAGTGTATCAAATCTTGTTAAAGGATTTACATTGTACTTACATTAGCAATTTAAATATTTTAATTATACTGTGGTAGGCACACCTATCCTTAAACATTTTGGCATTGAGGACAAGCTGTGTAAACATAGCAACCTGAAGAAATTACATTCCCACTGGGTTAGACAAGAGATAATGTATAAACATTTGTACATTAATTGTTGGATCCAAGTAGTGGTGATTGGTATATGTAGTGATATCCAATTAAAGGGAAACTGAACCTAAATATGTAATTGACTGATTCAGATAGAGCATGACATTACAAATATTTAAAAATTACACATATTCTTTAAATGTTTGAATTCTATAGCTAGATTTTGAATGCAAGAATGTCACTTTTTAGGGCAGGCCATATTTGTTTATCAACTTTGTTTGTCCCTGCTGGTTGATGGATACATTCAACCAACAATAAAGAAATGATGTCCACAATTATTTTATTTTTTAAAATAATTATAGGCATTTCTTTGTTTCAATAAAGATATCAAGAGAATGAAGAATAATTCATAAGAGTAGTAAATTATAAATTTGATTAACATTGCATGCTCTATTTGAATCACAATAGAAAATATTTTCCTTCAGTGTACCTTTAAGTATCTTATAATGTTGATTTTGAATGATACTTACAGCTGTGCCTGGGAAGGACAATCCGACACCCAGGACAATGAAGGTTGAGACAGGGGGGAGGGATGGGATTGGCTTGGGAAGGGATGGGATTGGCTTGGGGAGGGATGGGATTGGCTTGGGGAGGGATGAGCTGATGCTCCGGGGTAGGCCGTACAGCTGGGGAGTGGGGAGTTGGGGTCTGGGCAGCTGTACGGGCCATAATACGGGGAGAGCGGCGAAGGGGGTTGTATGGGCGTTTTTTGGGAGGGGCAGGAAATGATAAATGGGAAGGGCCGGCAGGGGTCTGGGCATGGGCAGGAGTCTGGGCATGGGCAGTGGTCTGGGCATGGGCAGGGGTCTGGGTCTGGGCAGGGGTCTGGGCATGGTCAGGGGTCTGGGCAGGGGTCTGGGCATGGGGAGGGGTCTGTGACTGGTCAGGGGACTGGGCAGGGGCGGAAACCAGATGACCAGAAGTGGTGGATCCATCTGAAAATTTAATAAATATATATTAACATCTCATACATCATGAAATCAAATCAACGCATTTCAAATTGATTATGTTTTCAATATACTTCGAAGTGTGTTTGAATTTGTAAACAATTATGAAATGAGGATATGGTATGCATATAGGCACTCAGATGAATATCAATTACTGTCTGTACAATTATAACATTATTATTGTGTTTTGGCCTGGAATATGCATGTGACATAATGATGGCATGAATTATACATTTTTAAAAAAAAAAAAATTTCATGCTGCCTGATATAGAAAGGGGGCAGTAGTGTATTTGAACAGACAAATAATATTCCTTTTTAAAGTGCAAAAGCTGTAGACTTTGAATGTCTTCAATGAAATGATTTAAAATAAAGCAACATGTTGGAAACATGATAGATATATTTCACATATAATTAGACTCCAAGGCAGCCTCTTCCTCCTCCGTCACATATGTTAAATCAATCTCTGTAAAACATAACATGTTGTGTACACGTTAAGAACAGATATTATAACATATGTTACTGTTGTTCAAAGACACACATCAATGTTGCATTAAAGATATACACACCCAAAGTTATGATTTACATCATTTTGATGGAGCATACAAATTACATTAGATTTGTTATTCTCAATGATTCATATTTTCGATGTATTGTTTGTATTAATTTACAAATCATAAAAGCATAGTACATAGAACATTTAAGATTTCTCATGTGTGTATCACTTGATGACTGTTGTCAAAAAAGAACATGGAAACAAACATATGCTATACATCTTCTGAATAACAAATGTGTAGACTAATAAAGTTTTAATTATTAATCTTTCAATATTAAAAGAAAATTAATATATAATCAGAAGAGAAAATTATATGTTTGTTTCAAATGTTATGCTTCATCAGAATCATGCTCATAATATTGATTACCAATACACCTTCAATGACATATAAATGAGTCAATGGACTTACCAGGAGACCGCAAAGGCGGCTCTATGTCACTGCTGGATTCCTGTGGGCTCACCACACCAACTCTCTCTATGAATGATATAGATATATATTAGGAAACACATTTGGGATATCACTAAATCACATCTGTATCAAATTTTAAGATTAATCAACTTGAAAATGTGAAGAATAGAGCAGTCATTAAACCAGAAAATGCTTGATTGAATCAAGGGGATTCTGTTAAAAATGATGTATTGAACATATGTTTAATTTCAGACTATATTAGACATCAAACTCATCTCATACGGTGCTATTGCATATCTAAATATACCCATTGATCAATGTTCTTAAAAGAATACACACAAACCACATTTTGAAGAGCAGCTGTTGACAAATCTAAACAAACACATGTGGCACATTGAGCCATTTGTGCAATATACAGTAATCTTGTTTAGGACACAACACATATTTATCACAATACAAAACCAAATTGATTAGTACAAATATGTAATCATGGTGCTGTTAGAGTATGCTGATATCTATAAAGTAACTCCAACAGTGAATATGTGAATTATATATCAATATTGTTTAATCCAAAGAATGTAAAGATGAATGAATCTATTGTTTATTAAAGGGACACTGACATGATTAATTTAAATCATTGATTTCTCTGTTCAAACTGTTCAAAATGATTTAACATTGACTCCTATTATAATTTGAATGTTGCTACATTTTAATCTTAAAGGCAGATAAGCAATATTGTATTCAATAAATATTGTTTGTTGAAGGTATCCACCAATCATCAATAAAAACCCAGGTTGTTCAACCAAAATTGAGATGCAGATAAATGTACATTCTTGATTTTAAAATACATTTAGCAATAGAATATTTCACATATGATGATAGTATTATATTTAAATATTTATTAATATTGCATACTCTATCTGAATCACAACATTAATAATTGTAGATCAGTATCCCTTTAATATAAAATTATATTGATTTGACAATGTTGGTGTTAATGAATTCTCTACTCCATATGTTGATGTAATGAATGGGATTGAGCATGCAATTCAAATCTAATATGTTATTTAAGGATATCCGAAGAATTATTTAATTTTCATCTATTAAAGGGACATTACATATAAATATTGAACAATGTGGATTTAGTATGTAATGTTCTGTCCATGTTTCTAAGACAAATGTCAATTAAAATGAGACATACCATACTGTGACAAGCCCTGCCTTAAGGATCCAGCAGCAACATCCATATCTGTAATATATTAAATGAGGATTGCATATCATTAATACAAATCATGCCATGTTTAAAATCTTTACATTATTAGCAAATCAATTTTAAACTATTAATCCTTTGGTAGTCCCATGAGTTAATTGTTTCCTCAATTCAATTCATGATAAATATATCCTGTACTCTTATTTTCAATCAGTTGTGTTGTTTACTGTAGCTTTAATTATTTTTTGGTGTTATTTCATTCTCATCAATTGATGTGCATATGTTATAATTTATTTGGATTCTTCTTTTTTTATTATGTATAATATTGAAAATAAGAATACTGTATTCTTCACATATATAATAATTCACATTTCATTTTGACCAACATGTATAAAGCAATGCCACTTACAGCAAATCCATGTTAACGTGTATGCGCAATTCCATTTTCGCGATCATTGCGCAATGATTCAAATCGGAATTACGCATCCGTCATTTGACCAACATGTATAAAGCAATGCCACTTACAGCAAAGCCATGTTAACGTGTATTCGCAATTCCATTTTCGCGATCATTGCGCAATGATTCAAATCGGAATTACGCATCCGTCATTTGACCAACATGTATAAAGCAATGCCACTTACAGCAAAGCCATGTTAACGTGTATGCGCAATTTCATTTTCGCGATCATTGCGCAATGATTCAAATCGGAATTACGCATCCGTCATTTGACCAACATGTATAAAGCAATGCCACTTACAGCAAAGCCATGTTAACGTGTATGCGCAATTCCATTTTCGCGATCATTGCGCAATGATTCAAATCGGAATTACGCATCCGTCATTTGACCAACATGTATAAAGCAATGCCACTTACAGCAAAGCCATGTTAATGTGTATGCGAAATTCCATTTTCGCGATCATTGCGCAATGATTCAAATCGGAATTACGCATCCGTCATTTGACCAACATGTATAAAGCAATGCCACTTTCAGCAAAGCCATGTTAACGTGTATGCGCAATTCCATTTTCGCTCTGTGACGCATATTCTGTAGAGCGCAAGACACATCATTCCTATTTCATGTGTCACTAATCTAAAATCAGATATCTAAACATCATATGTAGTGTATGTTGTGAGATCTGTATAGGTTTAGTATCTGACTATATACACATTTATTGCTTAAAAAAAAAAAAAAGATATTATATGAAGTTGGATAATTACCTGGTTCAGATTCTCCATCTCCTCCCAGGCCACCGGACGGAGAAGCAGCTGCCCTGGCCCCCGCGTCAGGACTTTCAGATCCCGCAGCTGGGAGGGAAGAAGAGGAGGCCGAGGATGGCGAGGATCTGAATCTTTTGGGGACCCGGAGATTGAGGAGCTCGCATAAAGTCACCTCATAAGGGAGTAGGTACAGTTTCCGCGGGGGCTCTCTTTTGCCACCTCTTTTACGGGCTTGTACCCAGTCCCTTATGAGGTTGACTTTTTTGGTTAACCGCAACCTCATATCTCCGAATCTCCTCATGATCTGATCCTGGGTCCTCTGGACGTCACACTCCAATCTAACCGCATTGGTGATAGACTCCCAGAGGGCCTTCTTAACAGGCGCATCTGTCAACCTCCTCTTGTTCCCAAACAGCTGGGGATAAAAGTCCTTGACGGGGTGGACCAGTGCAGCGCTCTCCTCCTTGGTGAACCTGGGAGCTGACATGCCTGCTGGGTTGTCGATTTTTTTTTTAAAACAAAATCAGATATACTGCCTGCAGGCATTAGAGAACTGACAAAGATGGCAACGTGTAATGGACTTTTATATGGTGAAGTAAACATGAGATGCACCATGGGACAAGTTATCTGTACATCTGATTGGATAAAAGTTTGAAATATTGTTAGAATGTCTGTGAGACCATCCTGACTCAAGTTGTGTTTGTGTGATGAACTCTGATTGGCCGTTCCTTAATGTTTCATATCTTAGTAACTTCCTTACACATACCTCATGGTGGTGCTGTAACTTCATTTTTCATGTAGACTTATTTGTAACTCATGGGCCTGTCATGCGTATATGTGTGACGCAGATTTAATATCCGTGATCCGTTAAATATTAATGATTAAATTTTATTTAACATCTAATACTGTCACATTATTAATGTTGTAGACATTTCTCGGTTTAATAACGGTCTGTTTCTTTAATACAAATACACATTTAATATTGTATGTCTTTATTGTTCATAAAATCCATGTATTGACTTATTGTGAAGTATTGATATTGCTCTATTAAATGTATTTCATAATGCACATTGATTGTGTGCTATTGCGTGACATTAGACTCTAATGTTTAAAGATGCTAATCTGGTGTTTCAAGATGCGTTTCACACGCAATATTTCTGAATGTTCAAATTCAGGTTATGAGGTCATTCACTTGGATAATCTGTTTATAAATGTTAAACTACAGGTTTGTTTGTTATTAGTAAATAAACCTTGAGCTTGTATTTGTCTGAAGTGCTCATATATGTTATTGTGCAATGGCGTCTTTATTTTTAAATAGACATTACAAACAAACAATTGTATCAAATGATCTGTAGAGATAGAAAATTGTTTAGACTTTAAAATGTAAATCAATGTATCTTAGTATTTAGATATCCTCAACAGAAGAAATTTAAATGCACATGGTTGAGACAATCACATAAGGCATCTCTGTGCATCCACCAATCTTCATCTACTGAGCCTATCTCGATATGCTTTTCAAGCAAAGTATGTCAAGATAGGAAGAGAAGTAAATACACTCTTTAAATCTCTTAAAGGGACACTGTCCAAACAAATTTAGCGTTGGTGATTCAGATTGAGCATGAAATGTTAATCAACGTTATAATTTAATCCGATTCTCAAATGTTAACAATTATCTTGTTATCTTTCTTTGCAAATCAATAATGATATTTGAGATTACGGACAATTTTTTCAAAAACCTGGGTTGTCCTTGATGATTGTTGGATAAATTAATCCACCACAAAAAACCAAGTTCAGTCCAGAGTACTGAAGCTAATAAATTATCTATTTAATGCCTTATTTTTAAAGTAATGATAGCAACATCACAAGGAGCATTCATAATATGAGACAATTTTTAAATTTGCTTAAAATAGAATACTCACTCAGAATGTATAAATCATTAATTTTTTAACTGTCTCCCTTTAAGTATATTTTTAGTTCATGTCCCTTTAAATAAACATTTCACAATAATGCTTGAAATATCAGAAACCTAGGCACCTTCCTTTTGATAAATTAGTATAACATATGAGTCAAT
This sequence comes from Bombina bombina, assembly GCF_027579735.1. Classification (NCBI taxonomy): domain Eukaryota; kingdom Metazoa; phylum Chordata; class Amphibia; order Anura; family Bombinatoridae; genus Bombina; species Bombina bombina. The sequence continues at coordinate 947,262,701 of NC_069502.1, read as the reverse complement.
AAAATTTAGATTAACTTCTGGATTGTTTTACACACTGACTGAAATATATATTGTAAAGGAGGTATTTCGGAGTCTTCAGCTTAGAGGGACATTAAGCTATATGTTATGTATGCATTTTGGATAAGATTATAATATTTGAACAACTTAATATGTTTTGGTATTCAATCATTAGATTGTAATTATATATATTTTTTTATTAAATACATATCTACATAGGCTATTTTGATGCTGATTGTTGGTTGCACATAGATACCTTATGCAATTGACTAAGATATGTGCATTGATTTTTTTTTACAAAGTATATTTAAAGACTGAATGTAATTCTATAGTACTTTCTAAATATGTTTAAATTATTTTATGAATAATTTAAAAATCAATACACAATATACTTTGTGAATGTCCCTTTAAGGACCAAAACATTTGTAATGTTGATTTAACATTGTCAAAATAAACTAAAGGGGAATGAAAATTATATATAGATATGTGATGTCTAACCCAAGAGGTAAGATTTTAAAAACTACATAATATTATTAATTATAGTTAAATGACTCCACTAGAAAATCAAATCGATTTACCTGCCATCCAATAACTAGCTTGTGAAAAATATAGTTAAATGACCTACCATTTATAAATGTAAAATTTTAATAAATTTTGCAAATAATGTTTTGAGATACCTAAGGAAGATACAAGATCTTATAAAATTAATTTTACATTCAACAACACTGTCACTTTAATGTAATTGAACCACTTCCCCTTCTTAAAAGTGAAAAAAATTAATTTTTGTGAAATTGACTACATATCCGAAATTATTTTAACATCTAATAATTTCAAAAGAAAAGCATCGATGGATCTCACTCCCCAATGAATGTTAAAAAAGATAGTTTAATGTAATATTCTCTGAATCAGTGGATTTTCAACAATTAAAATATTATTTGATCTTATGCATGTGCTTGTCAAATAGACAACTACCAGTCATGGGAGTCAAATTGATTTTTATTGACAGATTATATGGATATTTATTATAATCTGTTCCAAATAGTGTATTTAATACTAAACTTTATATTATTACCATTTTAAAATTTAATAGTTTCTGAACCAAAAATAAAAATATATTCCTGGAAGTCATCAGATGCCAATCTGAAATGTAAATTTTTTTTTTACAAAAGTTAATACACACGTAGTCAAAGAATCATAAAATACATTTACAATCATCTTGTGTCTATGCTCTAACTTTGTTCAACATTTTTTAAAGATATTTATTAATTATATTTAAAAAAAATATATATGATTTTCGAATTATACATAAAAATGTATATCAAATTTCTATAATATATATGTTGAACATAAATGTAATATTTCATGTCCATTCAAATACCTCTATATCAACTATAATATGTATTCCTTTTTATGATTGTGATCCTTAAATATCTAATGATGAAATATGTATGACTAATTTATGTAAGCTACCAATAATCAACATTCTTCCTGTGATTATTAACTAGCATGCATTGGTACACCAACCTGGATAATGCATGGTCTTTGAAAGTCAATTCAGGGCTAAACAGTTGATCTTCAATAGGTGTCTTATTCATCATTTCAAAAATAGAGGACTGAAATCCCATCTAAAAATTAGAAATTCATCTAAGTGTCTGATTGTGATCCCTAAATATCTAATTAAGAACTAAATATGACTAATGTATGGAAGCTACTAATATTCAACATTCTTCCTGTGATTCTTAACTAGCATGCATTGGTACACCAACCTGGATAATGCATGGTCTTTGAAAGTCAATTCAGGGCTAAACAGTTGATCTTCAATAGGTGTCTTATTCATCATTTCAAAAATAGAGGACTGTGAAATACCATCTAAAAATTAGAAAATCATCTGTGTCTCCAATAGGATGCCTCAACAGCCTTATTCTATTAAATAGTTGGCACTTACCATGTGAACATGTCTTTGTATGCTTTTCAAGGTCAGCAGATTTGAAAGATAATGCCAGACATGATCCCATTGGTATACTTCAATTTCAATCTTGGCTTTTTCCACTGTCAGTCTGGGCAATCTTCACTGTCAGGCTTATAATTCTTCCCTTTCAGTCTTTAGATTAAGTCAGCTCCCTAATGGCATAAAAGGTTTATTCAAAATTACTACAAGTGTGTGAATCATTTCTCTAGCCCTCTCCCACCCCCCATTTCATAAGAAATTTCTGTCACTAGCTTACTGTGTAGCATCTTGTGTTATGTTCTATCAAGTGTGAAGATGAGTCATATTGAGCAGAACAAACCTCTAATGTGTGACATTGAACCATAGTCATGATAGAGGATAGTTATGCTAGAGGATCCCTTTCTGAGTATTTAGATTTTAAGTAATGTGTAAACTAAATACTAGTTTAGAAAATGTATGCCATATGATGTATTTGTGTACAATTCATGCCAGCAACAGTCCAGACATTTATACTTACCAGCTGATGTCCTCTTTAAAAACCAGGTGGCAAAGACTCGCTACAGGACCCAATGGCCAGAGCATCACCTATATTAATAAATGAAACACATTTTTAGCATTTGATGAACAATCCTAACATGTTTGCACAATTCTCTACTTGTCATTTCCCTACAGTTCACATCTATTGATAATACTCCAGTCTAACTTCTATTCTTTACCGTCTAAAGTTGCGGTTGATGATGTCTGCTCTGACATTGAGGCCCTCGTCCCGGAATGGCCCCTCTAGAACAGGATCATCCTCCTCATCTCTGAGGAGGTTTCTGTCCGGCCGAACGGCCTGCAGCATCCCAGCCCGCTGTGCAATATTATGCAGGACGCTACAGGCTACAACGATCTTAGCCACCTTCTTTGGGTTGTACTGGAGGGCTCCTCCCGACCTGTCCAGGCACCTGAATCTCATCTTCAGGAGCCCGAACATCCGTTCAACCACCGCCCTGGTTCTCTTATGAGCCCTATTGTAGCGCTCCTCAGACACATCAGTCGGGCTACGCAAGGGGGTAATGAGCCAAGGCCGGCTCATGTACCCAGAATCACCTATAAATTATGAACAGAACATAATTCCAACCGAATCCTCAAAATAGTATTTGTAGTACAATAAAAAGTTTTGTACACGATAATCCATTAACAAATGTTTATTTTAACTTAAAAATATCTAGTTCAATATTATTCTCTATCTTCCCATTTCAGCTAAGACATGCTACATATGCGTATTTCTCCTAAATCAAGCCTTGTGTAAAATGCTAACTACATGGTTACATTACATTCTCTATCTGAGCATTTAAGGTAAGACATGCTACATATCTGCATTGAACTAAAAGACATTTGCGGAAAGAGACAATGACATGGTTAAATTGCATTAGCTAATATCTTCCCATTTCAGCTAAGACATGCTACATATGCGTATTTCTCCTAAATCAAGCCTTGTGTAAAATGCTAACTACATGGTTACATTACATTCTCTATCTGAGCATTTAAGGTAAGACATGCTACATATCTGCATTGAACTAAAAGACATTTGCGGAAAGAGACAATGACATGGTTAAATTGCATTAGCTAATATCTTCCCATTTCAGCTAAGACATGCTACATATGCGTATTTCTTCTAAATCAAGCCTTGTGTAAAATGCTAACTACATGGTTACATTACATTCTCTATCTGAGCATTTAAGGTAAGACATGCTACATATCTGCATTGATCTAAAAGACATTTGCGGAAAGAGACAATGACATGGTTAAATTGCATTAGCTGATATCTTCCCATTTCAGCTAAGACATGCTATATATGCGTATTTCTCCTAAATCAAGCCTTGTGTAAAATGCTAACTACATGGTTACATTACATTCTCTGAGCATTTAAGGTAAGACATGCTACATATCTGCATTGAACTAAAAGACATTTGAGGAAAGAGACAATGACATGGTAAAATTGCATTAGCTAATATCTTCCCATTTCAGCTAAGACATGCTACATATGCGTATTTCTCCTAAATCAAGCCTTGTGTAAAATGCTAACTACATGGTTACATTACATTCTCTGAGCGTTTAAGGTAAGACATGCTACATATCTGCATTGAACTAAAAGTAGACATTAGCGGGGGGAAAATATATGGTTAAATTGCATCCTATAGCTGAACATTACGCTAACATTTTAAAACTACAGTGGCAATTGTCACAATAATTAACCATGTTGTGCACAAATACTCACCAACGAGATAACCAGGGGGCATTTGTCTTTCCTCAAACTGTCTCCACAGGGACGACAGAGAGAGGATGCGGGCATCATGACAAGCTCCTCCAAAATTCGCACACACATGCATAATCCTCATCTGTGCGTCACAAACATACTGCACGTTAAGGCTATGAAAATGTTTGCGATTTCTGAAGGGCGAGTCATCAATTGGAGCACGCAGCGCAATGTGGGTACAATCTATGGCTCCCAAGACATTGGGCATTTGAGCAATATCAAAGAATTCCCGCTTCAGGCGCCTCCAATCACCATCATTCTGTGGGAATCCTATGTATTGCTTACTGATACGTACCATGGCGTCCAGAAAGTTATCAAACACCACAGAGAATGTACCTTGAGCCAGGCCATGCATGTACAGTTGTCCGGATTGAAAACTCCCGGAGGCCAGGACGTATAGACAGCTTAGCATCCTACTCATGGCGGGAACAGCAGTCCTTATTCTTATACGTGGCTCCAAATGAGGTTTAAGAAGATCGTAAAGGCCAATGAGCTGTTCGCGATCGAGCCGATACTTATCAAAAACCTCAAAGTCACTCATGTTTTCCAAGGTGTGTCTCACCCTGTAGACACGAGGACCTCGAACCAGATGACCCCTTCGTCTCAATCTGAGCCGCCGAGGCTGCCTGATTCGACCAACAGCTAGTTCGCCAATAGCAGCACCAGCAGCGTCTACCATGTCATCGTCATCCATCTTTCAAAACAGCGTAACAAGGTAAGCACTTGATCTGATGTGGATCACAAGTGATGCATTGGCCATGTTGTTTGGGGGATTTATAGTACAATTAGTCCAATGGTAGTGAGTTTGTAATGATTGCTGATTGTATTCACCTGTTTGTATGTGAGCGGCGCGAATGCTTTCACAGTGGGCGTTTATTTGTTGTTTGCTGAAATGTTAGTTTCAAACAATGATTCTCAATGTGAAAGTGTCAAATATCACACATACAGTGCATGTTTGTAATGTTTGATCATATGCGTAATCAATATTTCTTAAACGCGATCTTATAGTAACAAGCACACGTCCAGGCTAACATGAATGAAAGGGCATAGTTGTGTATAATGTGCATCGAATGTGATCGATCAATGTTGCTGCAATATTGTTTGTAAACGATAAAGTAACAGCTGCCATCTGTAATATTGTATATATAAGTGATTGCCGAGCAGTCAATATTGTATGCGTCCCTTTAAAATCGCAATAATAATTCCGAACTTCCCGTCTGCCATCTGTAGTATTGTATATATAAGTGATTGCCGAGCTGTAAATATTGTATGCGTCCCTTTAAAATCGCACTAATACTGAATAACTTCCGGCTGTCATCTGTAGTATTGTATATATAAGTGATTGCCGAGCTGTAAATATTGTATGCGTCCCTTTAAAATCGCAATAATAATTCCGAACTTCCCGTCTGCAATCTGTAGTATTGTATATATAAGTGATTGCCGAGCTGTCAATATTGTATGCGTCCCTTTAAAATCGCACTAATACTGAATAACTTCCGGCTGTCATCTGTAGTATTGTATATATAAGTGATTGCCGAGCTGTAAATATTGTATGCGTCCCTTTAAAATCGCAATAATAATTCCGAACTTCCCGTCTGCCATCTGTAGTATTGTATATATAAGTGATTGCCGAGCTGTCAATATTGTATGCGTCCCTTTCAAATCGCACTAATACTGAATAACTTCCGGCTGTCATCTGTAGTATTGTATATATAAGTGATTGCCGAGATGTCAATATTGTATGCGTCCCATTCAAATGGCACTAATACTGAAGAACTTCCGGCTGTCATCTGTAGTATTATATATATATAAGTGATTTGCGATCTGACAATATTTATTAATTGTCCCATTGAAATCGCCTTAATAATGCTGTTCCAAACTGTTGTTTACGTATATGTTGTATTGTAGTATTGAGTGTTAAAGTTCCGAAAGGGGCGGTACAGTGGTGAATCTGTGATGTGTATGGTTGAATCTTCTAATGACGTCATGATATTATTACCCTGCCTATGTAGTTCATAAATCCTCATTGTGTTGTTGTATTTGACTACATTGTTATTGTGTGCTGAATAAAATCTAAATGTGTGCTTTGTGGTTGCGTGATGGGTGATGCGTGTTATGTACATGTACGTATATATTGTGATTGCGTCCCACATATGCTGACTTCTATATAGCGGTCTGGCATTGTTGTTCCTTCCCATAAAGTGACATCTGTAATCTGGTGTACTGATGTTCTTGTTGTACGTAATTCCTAATGGTTTCTGGTGATGGAATCATGATGTTAAAAGTACAGTAAAATCCATATGTTGTGTTTTGTGATTCCTCTAGAGAATGTAATGTGTTTTTCCCCCATCATTTGAATGCACATGTATGAGTGAATGTTAAAAGTAATGTATGTGCATCCATGAGTGATCATGTGTTAAGCCTATGTAGATATACTGTTGCTGCAAGCATATGAGTTGAATAACTGAAATGCAATAATAAAGGTAAATGAGAATTGTTTCCCATTGTGTAGTGTTTGTGAATCCTGAAACGTTGACATTATTTTTGTGTCCTTTTAAATGTAATATTTTTCAAAAATTTTTTTTGTTACTAGTGATGTTGAATTGTAGTTGATGTAATATAAAAGTCTGAAAGAATGTAATGGTGTTGTGAATATTCAAACAGTAAAATCCATAAATCCACCATAGGGAAATAGTCATTTCTTGATCTATTTATCATAGCTGGGTCTAACGCATGAAATCATGTCTTTTCTAGCGCTGGTATTTGGAGTTTTTCTGTCTACGCTATTTGCGTGCGTTAGGGAAATGAGGGTTTCGCGTGCACGAGCACGTCTTCCCAATAGAAGTCAATGGAGGCTCTGAAAATTGGTCATTTTTTTTTTTCTAAGACTGGTTTTCATCGTAAAGTGAGTGACGTCATGAGCTTTTGTGAAAAAGTAACTAAATCGTGTTCTTTTTGTAATAAATAAATATTTTGTGTATGTCATGTGGTGTATATTGTTTGTATGCATCGATGAGTGTATATTTGTGATAATGTTATTAGTTAGATGTAGGTATATGAGGGTCTTTTCCCGTGTGTCAATGTAAGTCAATGGGAAAATGGCTTTGTGTTGTTTTTTTTCAAACACCCGAGATCTCGCAACTTTAATCCTTTGTATTTTGCTGAAAAATTATTAAATATGAAAAATAAACATAGTGTAGTGTTTGTATGACTGTAAGTGTAGTTTGTGTAATATTTTTTATTTGATTCGTGGATGTTTTTTTTGTCGGTATATGTTTACTACTGGGTCAGAGGTGTCGGTAGAAATGTGAGCGTTAGGTTTTTTTTGAGTGTCGGTAACTGAACTCTAAATACCGGAGTACGTAAGAAACCCGCGTTAGGAGCCTCTAACGCTGGTTTTCACGGCTAACGCCGAACTCCAAATCTAGGCCTATGCCTTTTAACAGAGAAAAAATATCCCGTAGCATATCAGTCTGATCCTGCCCAATGACAGTCCAGCACCGAAATACCAGGCAATTCTTCTCTAAACAGGATAAAACAACAAACCTCTGTGAAAAGGCATAGTGAGCAAAAAGAGACAGCACCCTGATTGGCACTGGCCTTGTGGACATGCATGGACGTTTTTCTAGCTTTTGTTCTGCCTCAGTGGTGCAGCTCTCAATTTTCTTGTTTTAATAGATTTTTACCCATTTAAAATTAAATTTGACAGTGTGGAAATAATTTTCTTAGTTACTTAAATATTTTATAAAAACAAACATTTAATCAATACTGTAATTTTAATAGCTAGACAAATGATCCTGAGAACATGGGAAGACAAAAGAGCACCAAGTATATCAGCCTTTATCAAAAACATGTTATATCAATTAATAATCATAGATCAACATGATCCAATGATACATTTGGAACATAAGCTAAAAGCCTTCTTGGCTAAATGGGATAAGATAATTATGTTGCTCCCCATAGAGACTCTATACCCATTCCATGCCTCCCCTTTCTTACTGCAACTGATACAGTCAATTTGCTATCCTACACATTGGGGTTGATTTATCAAGCTGCGGAGGACAGGAGCATTGCTAAGAGCGCTATTTTGCTCTTGCATACAATCCCACCAATCACACGCAGGCAGGAGCTGTCAATCTCCTCGATCAGACTAGATGTGGCGAAAGGTTAGGGAAGCAGCGGTCTGATGACCGCTGCTTGTTAAATACGGACTGCAGGATCTCTTGTGAGAACCTGCAGTCGTAGGAAGGCGAAGCCTGCTGAATGGGTTTGATAAATCAACCCCATCGGAGACAGATCCTATCTTAGTGGGGGGGGGGGGGGGGTTTGTTTTTGATTTTTTTTTGTTTGTTTGTTGGGTTTTGTTTTATTTGGTTTTGTTTTGTCCCTCTTGTTAAAAGGGTAAGGAATGATCAGGTGAACAGTATTTATCTGTTAATTAACCAATGAATCTTTGTTTTTTTTGCTACTTATTCATGATTATATAATGTTGATAGACACATTCTTTATTTTTTATGTTCATCTGCATTCCTAACTGGTTGTTACATATTTTTGCGTGTGTAATGACTTAATCTTGTAATTTTGTTTACTAACTATTCCTTATCCCAATAAAAAACAAAAACAAAAAAGAAACAAAGTACAGAACTTGGAAAATTGAATTTTTAAAATATTTTTATTTTTGTATTTAAAGGGACAGTAAACTATCAAATAAGGGAAGTAAAAAACAAATAATAGAAAATGCACCAAAATGTAATTCTGTACAAATCTTTATAAAATGTCAATTACCCAGCTTGTTTTAGAGGCACATTAAAATCAATAGAGATGTACAGATTTAAAGGGACATGAAACCCAAATTTTTTTTATTTAATAACATTTTTATTGAGGTCAAAAAAGCAAAAAAATTTACACATTTGAGACCAAAAAAGAAGATACATTAAAGCTCAATACATATCTGGTCAAAGATAAACAATAAGAGTCCTCATTTTTCTTTCCCCTTCTATCCATATGCGAGGCCACTGTTGGACCTATGTAGCAATATACATCAAAGTCCACAGGGGTTGTGATGTTGGCTTAAAAGAAAATAACATTGAAAGGAAAAAGACACAACCAGAAAATACAAAAAAACAAAAACAAAAAGGTGCATCTAAACATATATCACTATTAATTTTGCTGAACATTCTGATATTCTTGATACACCTGCCTGAACCAAGCGTATTTATAGTGCACTAATCTAAGTTATTTTGAGGGCAACAACACAAACAACTTTCAATAAACATATATAGTACATTAGGAAGGGAAAAGTTTATATATTAATCTTAAACTAAAGGGATATTCTGATCATGGCGCAAAGGCTTGCCATAGGCAGTTTAAACTTGTGTGGTCTGCATCATAATATTCATGTGATCTAAAAAAATTATATTCTGATGTTTAGAACAGATATGGACCCCTGAAACTGTCAGATCACGATTCCCCATCATGGCCCCGGCCGCGGGCCACGACTGCGAATCTAATTTAAGGTACAGCGTTCCAATGATCACTAAAGAATATAAAACGTACACATTGATCCATTATAAATTATCATATACTAAAAGACCCTCATCCTTGTGACATTACAGTAGATGATTGGCTTGCCTTATTTTCCTATGCCTGTAAGCATTAAGCATTTGTTTTTCCCTTCAGTATTAAACTGCTGTATATACGGAGATGCACATATACTGATTAGCTCACATTTGTTACAACGCTGTATGTAGTTAAATATACAAGTACTTATTAGCTCCAATACTACTATCTATTAACATTGTTGGTCTGAACCTGTGAGCATAGGAGAACGATTTAACACACACCAAGCTGACAAAAACAAAAATAGTTAAACTGGAAATTTTACACACTAATATTGTGTTGCGATTCCTACTAAATGTGCTGTATGTTAGTCTTCTCCGAGTATAGGGAGGATAAAAACAGTGGGTTTTGAGTGAGTCTGTACAAAGTTCCAGGGCCACCTTTCATATACATGAAGTAAAAAGAAGAGATTTGTTAAAGCCGGGGCAGGCATTTGTGCGTGCTGCCGTATATCTGGACTCAGAGGCAAACCACCCTTAACTCCCCAGTGAGTATCATGTGTTTGGGTCTCAGTGTTCCTAGAAAAGATCATGTAAGTCATGTAGGGAACATCGGGACCGGCCCACGGCGTTCCGACAAGCAGGATATGAACAGTGCTATTATATGCACCATAGCGGGAGTCCCCCCCAAGCCCCCGCCGGGGCACAGTACCTGCAGAGACCTCAGCAGTCGGCAAGATCCCATAGTCCACAGGGGAGTGAACAGGCAACGACATGGTCACATATGGTTTCACAGCAGGTGCGTATGATCTCAGGTTTTCACGGGCATGCTGTTGAAGCGGTAAGGTGTGATCGCCATCCTGGAAAGTAACGTCTGCGAAGATGTCTTTACTCCTCTGATGTGTCTCTTCACAACGAGGGTGGTTCTGGCTTTCAAGAAGGGTTTTTCCATGCAGTGATTCTCTCTGGCAGAAAGGCTCGGCGGGAGCGCTCTTGACCACCGCCCCCCACCTTCAGGGACCAGGACCAAGTCCACTATGTCTGCCCTCTTGCGATGTAGGGATTGTAAGTTTGTCAGATAGTCCCAGGGTGCTTTGTTTAGGAGGTTCATTAGGCAATCCTGAAGACGCTCTAGATAGTGATCGATACGATCCAAAGGGCCTTCGGTTTGTTCAGGCGCCATCTTTGATATGCAGCAACGCAGTAGTTCTCTTTATTTACCCCACTTAGTTCAGCAGTGTTTCCCTTCTACGTTTGTTATCAGGTTCAGCTAATTAGGATTATAGTGTTCTTGCCGTTGTGCTTGGGTCAGGCAATTTACCTCGGTTTCCAAAGGGGGGTAATGCCGCCTGCTATGAGCCGCCTCTCCAGGCCCCAATCGTCCGATCTTATTGCACCAGCGTCACAAATACAGCAAAAAAGTTGATAGATAGGAGGCTTCTGAGTATCTTTGTGATACAAAGCAAATTTGACAAGTATTAGCTGTAAAATGTCTCCAATATTGGCGGAATATTAGGTACTCGGCTGGAGCTCTAAGAGAATGCGACCTCTCAGGATCGCTGCATGGACACGCCCCCCCGAAACCCAAAATTTTTATTTCATAATTCAGAAAAAAATATAATTTTAATTAACATTCCAATTTACTTCTATCTAATTTGCTTCATAATTTAGATATCCTTTGCTGAAGAAGTACCAATGCACATGGGTGAGCCAATCACACAAGGCATCTATGTGCAGCCACCAATCAGCAGCTACTGAGCCTTTTTCAACTAAGGATATCAAGAGAATGAAGCAAATTAGATAATAGAAGTAAATTGGAAAGTTGTTTTAAAATTGCATGCTCTTTTTAAATCATTGATAAAATAAAAGGGGTTTCATATCCCTTTAA